>NW_027361736.1:2220000-2820000 GCF_039654945.1 Dendrobates tinctorius | reverse complement strand
CAAACCCCCCCGACTCTGACAGAGTGGAAACGTAAAATAAGAGATTAGTTTAGACTCGAGGAGCTCACGAGTTGGGACTCGTCATCTCATGAGAAATTTAAGAAAACCTGGGCACCTTGGATACATTTCCAGGACACTGCGGGGAGGCTGGGGGGTGCCACGGCGGCCGAGTAAGTAGCGAGGAGTGATTGAGCCCTGGGGGCCACTGAGCCAATTTCTTCAAACTATCTAAGGTCATAATTGCAACAGATGTGCATGAGAGAGCGTCGTATCGGCTGAGGCGACATTCTGGTGGGGGCGGTTCATCGGGCCTCTTCACTAATATTTTTAACGGAGAACCTCAAGAGCTTGTTTTTCATTGTAAAGTATGCCCTAGAGCATCAAGGATACCTGCCTATGTAATGGGTTAGTTTTAGTTAGGTTATTTACCTCAAGTGTTATATTGTTTTGAAAAGAGTAAAACTGTATAATTAATGCTCTGTAATTCTACATACAGACTTGTACCTCAAAATTTGAACAGGTTTTGCTTCTGTATTGCTGTAATCTCTCTTTATTAATAAAATAAAGAATTACAAAAAAAAAAAAAAAAAATCCTGGACCAAACAGCTGTGGGTCAAAGTAATCTGTGGAGATTTCAATATCCCCGTTTCAAAACAACTAGACTGTTCCGCTAATACTGCTCATAGGAAAGAAATTGGCCAGCTTTTAGCACAACATTACCTTCACGATGTTTGGAGATACACCCATGCTGAAGAAAGGGACTACACGTATTATTCTGCTAGATACTCCTCTTATAGCCGCATAGATTATTTTTTATTTATTGGATAGTAGCCTCCTGGCTGAGTGCTCGGAGTCTCAAATAGGAGTCATATCATGGTCTGACCATGCGCCCGTCTCCCTAACAATTAAATTCCTCAATTTTTCATAGATGGAAAATAAATGATTCCTTGCTCTCTAAAGATGTTTTACAAGAATTACCTGGGGGGTTATCAGAGTTTTTCCTTCTGAATGATAATAATTCAGTCTCAGATGAGACTCTTTGGTCTTCACATTAGGCGGTAATTAGGGGAATTTTTATTAAAATTGCTGCTTGGGAAACAAAGAAAAGAGAACAGTTGACAGGGAATTTTCTTGGTCAGATTCAAACCTTAGAATCACTAAATAAAACTGGCCCCTTACCCTCGCGCTCAGCCCAATTAAAAGAGCTAAGGTTACAGCTAAGGCAAATTCTTATCTTCAAATATGAAAAAAATCTTAGAGCTTTTAAAATCAAACATTACTCTTTGGGAGATAGAGCTGGTTCCATTTTAGCTAGGAGGGTCAAAAGTTGGGAAATGAAGTCCAGAATTGAATTTTTGCATACCCCGGAGGGCTCTATAATTAAAAATCCTATTCACATTGCGAATGCCTTTGCAGACTATTACCAGGGTCTATACAATTTAAAAGACGACCCGTCCACCCCTCAGCCAACAAAACCTGCTATTGAGGCCTTCCTAGGTAAACTACACCTGCCTAGTCTGTCTCAAATGGACCTGGAGGTTCTAAATGCCCCCTTTTCTATAGAAGAAATCAATAAAACGGTCAAAGCTACAAAGACACTTTCTGCTCCAGGCCCAGATGGATTTTCTAATTTATACTATAAACAATTTGTGGATCTCCTGGGTCCTTATTTGTGCAGGACTTTCACATATTGGCAAAACCAATCCTCGGTCTCCCCTTCCAATTTAGAAGCGATAATTACTACCCTCCCTAAGCTGGGGAACTTTCGCCCTATCTCACTGCTCAACTGTGACCTTAAAATATATGCAAAAATTTTGGCCTCTCGTTTACATAAGATCCTTCCCTCCTTGATAGCTCCAGATCAGGTGGGGTTTGTTGCCGGAAGGCAGGCTAAAGACGGGACTAGACGTTTGATTGACCTCCTAGCTGTGATAGAGAGTAGGAGGGTCCCCAGTGTTCTCCTGTCCCTTGACGCGTAAAAAGCCTTTGACAGGGTGCACTGGGGATTCTTAAAGAATGTTTTGGAGAAATTTGGATTTCAGGGACCAATTTTTTCTGCAATTCTCTCCCTGTACTCCAATCCTGACGCTAAGGTTCTCGTTTCAGGGTTTGCCTCCCGTAGTTTTTCTATATCTAATGGTACCCATCAGGGGTGCCCCCTTTCCCCAATAATTTTTGCTTTGGTGGTGGAGCCTCTGGCGGAGTACATTCGGTTGCATAAGGGTATCATGGGGTGACAGTTGGTAAAGTTGATCATGTTGTGGGTCTGTATGCTGATGACATTATTATTTCCTGTTCTGAAGTACAGAGTTCTTTAATGTACTATCGGTTCTTGAGGAATTTTCTGCTGTTTCATTTTATAAACTTAATGCAAATAAATCCCTAATTCTTCCCTCCTTTGTTCCCCGGGCTGAAAGGGAGAGGCTCGCCACATGCTTGCCATTTCGTTGGGTGGACCATAGTATTCCCTATTTGGGAATCCATCTTACAACAACTAAACAATTGGTAAGGAAAAATTTCTCAGAACTGACCAAAGAATTCTGAAAAGAGCTCCCGCGCTTTTCTGCATTGCCTCTATCGTGGTTGGCCAGAATTCACGCTTTTAAAATGTTATTTCTCCCAAAGCTGATATACCTTTTTAGATGCCTCCCTTTGAAGATTCCGAGATACTCCCTGTCAAGGCCTACAAGGCCTTATCCGCAAATATATTTGGGCTGGGAAGAAATCTAGAATATCCCTTCAATCTCTTCACCCCCCATTTGGGGAAGGCGGAATGGGTGTGCCTGATGTGGTAGCATATCACAGGGCGGCGGTTTTAGAGTCTGTCAGGGACCGGTGGGGAGAGACGGAGGATCATAGATGGCTGCAGATTGAGGGATTCCGAAGTCCACTAGGTTCAACAAAAAAAAAAACTGCTGGGGGCTTTGATTCAAAATCGGTTGGTCCCGCATTCCATTCTTGGCACGGTCGAAGCGGTGAGGTGGCACTGGAGGGATTGGACATCGGAGCTTGTGGCCGGTCTGATTTGGAGGTTGCCCTTTAAGGACGTTAGGGCTTGTGTTCCTGATGTTGACCTCAGGGCTTGGGATCAGTTGGGGTCCCAGTGTATGTCAGATCTTTATGACAAGGGTTCCCTGTTACCTTTTCCTGAGCTGATGTCCAAATTCAACCTTCCAAGGCAGGTTTTCTACCAATATCTTCAAATTAGGCATTTCCTAAGCACTTTCCACCTGAGTTCCTCAGCATCAGGACATAGGTTTTTGGCAGACTTTCTATTGAAGGACTCGCCCCGGTCAAGGGCTTGTCCTTATTATATCGCCACTGTGCTTCTGATGTGGAGGGGAAGACACCAATATATATGACAAAATGGGAAAAAGAGCTGTCTCTCCCCTTGCCGCCTCGGCAGTGGCATGTGGCCTCCCGGATGGTACTGGGGTCCTCCGCCTGCCTTAACCATTTGGAACAGATTAAGAACTTTCTTGGGTTGGTATAGGTGCCCAGCCCAGATTGCTAGGTTTGCAGAGGATTATTCTCCCCTCTGTTGGAAGGGTTGTGGCATGGTGGGGACAATAGGACATCTCTGGTGGTCTTGCCCTTTAATTTATAGTTTCTGGGGTCAGATCTTTGATCTAGTGACAGAGGTTTGTGAGACTAGACTTCCTCCCTCACCTCACATGGGGATTTTACACATGGGCTTGGACGCCTTTCCTGCTCCCATTGCTCAATGCATCTCTCACATCCTAATCTCAGCCAGACAGTGTATCGCAGCTAGGTGGATGTACCCTGAAATTCCTGCTCTGGTGGAGGTGATTGCTAAAATCAACATGCACTTCCACAATGAAACTCAATTAGCCAGCAGTGTCTCTTTGGCCTTAAAAATTCAAAAACTTTGGGCGATGTGGTCGGCCTCTCCCAGGGACTCTCCCCCTCTAAAATGGTGATAGCCTGCTCTTGTAATAGGTTGGACAGGTAGTTCTGTAACCGGTGGTTTAGAACAACTTTTTTTTTTTCTGTGCAATAAATGTACTTACTGTATTGTTGTAAGTTACCTCCCCGCCCCCCCCTTCCCCCTTTTCTTGCAATGTATGTTATGCCTTGTCTTGTTTTGTGCATTGCCTCTCTTGTTGTTTGAAAATTCAATAAAAATCTTTGGATTAAAAAAGAAAAAGGGGGTGACAGATTCCCTTTAAGAGATCAGATTCCGCTCCAAAATAAAGCAGCCGACTTTTTGTGACTTACACTGAAATCTATGACAAGGGAGTTGCGACAGAAAACCTAACTCATTTGGAAATATTTCCAACTCTGTCTCTGGTCACAGCGCAACACCTTAGGAAATTGCCGCGTAGCCCTCGCCTTAAGGTCAAGAATGAGGAGATCAAGCAACGTCCAGAGTAACGCATTTCCTGCCAATCTCTTATAGGTTACATATCATGGGCAGAGAGCCTACATAAAGCAGCATTTTATCTGCTTCATGGTATTTGAAGCCAGAAATATTATGGCTTTGAAATAAAGTAATTTTTCAGGACAAGTGTGCCCCCAAGTGGCCAGCCCACCAAATGCAATCTGTGGGTCTGGATATTGGCTAGTCTGTTAGTAAATGCACCGCTAGGCTCACAGAATAAGCAACAGAACATCCCAGAATAGCTTTTTTTAAATTAATTGGTTTATTCCTTCACAGCAGTATCAGGGAAAAAATTAATCAAGCACTTTTTGGCGTAATGGGGATAAATGTAAGGTAGAACGAACAAGATGTAGAATTATGTGCTTAATTGTAAAACACTGGGCAAAACAGTCACTGAAAAAGACCTGGGGGTATGGGTGGACGACAAACTCACATTTAGTGGCCAGTGTCAGGCAGCTGCTGCAAAGGCAAATAAAATAATGGGATGCATTAAAAGAGGCATAGATGCTCATGAGGAGAACATAATTTTACCTCTATATAAGTCACTAGTGCGACCACACTTAGAATACTGTGTACAGTTCTGGTCTCCGGTGTATAAGAAAGACATAGCTGAACTGGAGCGGGTGCAGAGAAGAGCGACCAAGGTTATTATGGAACTTGGGGGTCTGCAATACCAAGACAGGTTATTACACTTGGGGTTATTTAGTTTGGAGAATCGAAGGCTTAGGGGTGATCTTATTACAATGTCTAAATATATGCGGGGACAATACCAAGACCTATCTAATGATCTTTTTACTCTTAGACCTGTGACGGGGACAAGGGGGCATCCTCTACGTCTGGAGGAAAGAAGGTTTAAGCATACTCACAGACGCGGATTCTTTACTGTAAGAGCAGGGAGACAATGGAACTCTCTGCCATATGATGTTGTAATGAGTGATTCCCTACTAAAATTTAAGAAGGGACTGGATGCCTTCTTGAAAAGTATAATATTACAGGTTATATACACTAGTTTTCTTAATATTGCGTTGATACAGGGAGCTAGTCTGATTGCCGTATGTGGAGTTGGGAAGGAATTTTTTTCCCCAATGTGAAGCTTACTGTTTGCCACATAGGTTTTTTTTGCCTTCCTCTGGATCAACATGTTAGGGCAAGTTAGGATAGGATATGGGTTGAACTAGATGGACTTAGTCTCCCTTCAACCTTAATAACTATGTTACTATGTAATGTCTATATATTATATACCAAACACAAGGGGGAGGGGAGATATTGAATTAGGTCATATAGAGCTACACATTTCATATAAAACATGAAAAGCTACACTGGAAAATTTGCAGTTTCTTGCTGTATTGTTGCTAAAAGGAAAGTTTCTACTAATGAACTTATTTAGGGAAATACGAGAACCTGGCATCTCAAATGCCATTTACTTATATAGCACCATTAATTCCACAGCACTTTACAGACATGAGTGAAAGCTGGCAAGTTCATGGAGAAATTAAGTCCTTTTTCTCCAGGTATCTGTACGTTCAGTCAAGTGGCTGGGCATCATTATAATGCCATTTACCTGCTGATTAACCCAATGTTTGCAGGTATAGAGCTTTTTCGGAAGTGACAGGTTCGTCACAGGATAATAGTGCCGGGCAGTGAAAAAGGACACGTTCCCCGGAGAATCCTGTGACCATGCCCCCTTGTAAAGGCCATACATATCAGCAGCAAACAAAAAGGGTGATAGCTGCATAAGTGTATGGCGAAAAAAAGGGAACAATATTCCAGGGAGGAGCGGAAATATCATTGGAGAAAAACTGGTCCCTTTTGAGCTGGTGACAGGTCTTCTTTCTGAGAATGTCACCATGGGATAGAAATACAGGGAATAGAAGTGTTAGACGAAGGACAGTGCAGGCAGCGCTAAAGGGCCAGGACTAAATGTCCTTTATTTTACTCACATATATAGCGTCATTAATGCCACAGCACTTTACAGACATTATCTACCTATTTCAAGTATTCTGACCACCATGTGACTGTACATTTTTCATGTATATAGACATTGGCGTTCCAGTCCTCCTGCATCCTAGATGACCCGCAGTGGCACAGAGCATTGGCGGGTGAGAAGCACACATCCGAAGCTCAGGAGAGGCAGGTGAAGGGGGAAAGTTCCTTGAAAAAGTATTCAGACCCTGTGAAATTTTCCACATTTTTCATGTTACACCCACAAACTTAAATTTATTTTTTTAATGTGATATATCAACACAAAGGAGAAAGTATTTGTGAAGTGTAAAGGAAAAGATACATGGTTTTCTAAATATTTTGAAAACGTAAATCTGAAAAATGTGACGTGCATTTAAATTCAGCCCTTGTAAATACTTCGTAGAACCAGCTTTTGTTGCAATTACTGCTGAATGTCTTGAGGTATGTCTATCAGCATTGCACATCTAGCAAGTGATTATTTTTGCCCATTCTTCTTGGCAATCTACCTCTAGTCCAGTGAGATTGGAAGGAGGCATCTGTGAACAGCAATATACAAGTCTTGCCACATATTCGCAGTGGGATTTAGGTCTGGACTGTGACTGGGCCGTTCACACACACATGAATATGCTTTCATCTAAACCATTCCATTGTAGCTCTGGGTTTTTGTCCTGCTGGAGTGAAAACTTACATCCCAGTCTCGTCTTTTACAGCTTCTAACAGGTTTTCCTCCATTCATCTTCCTATCAAATCTTACCACCTTCCCTGCCCCTGCTAAAGAAAATAATCATCACAGTATGATGCTGCCACCATCATGTTTGACGGTGGGGATGGTGTTCTAAGGATAATGTGCAGTGTTAGTTTTCCACCACTCAGCAATTTGTACTTCATCCAAAAAGTTCTACTCTAGTCTCATCTGACCAGAGCATCTTCTTACACATGCTGAGTCCACTACATGACCTTTTTCACACTGCAAACAGGACTTAATATGGCTTACTTTCAAAAACGACTTTCTTCTTGCCACACTTCCATAAAGGCCAATATTGTGGAATATATTACTAATTTTTGTCCTGTGGACAGATTCCCCCACCTGGGCTGTGGATCTCTGCAGCTCCTCCAGAGTGACCATGGGCCTCTTGACTGCTTGTTCTCCTTGCTTGGGATGTTAGTTTAGGTGGACGGCCATGTCTAAGTAGGTTTGCAGTTATGCCATACGAATTTTAACTTTTGGATGATTGATTTAACAGTGTGCCATTAGATTAACCCAACCCTGCTTTCCTCCTCTTCACAACTTTATTTCTGATCTGTCTGATGTGCCTTGGTTTTCATGATGCTGCTTGATCCACAATGTTCTCAAATCTCTGAGGCCTTCACACACCAGCTGTAGTTATACAGAGACTAAATTACACACAGGTGGACTGAATTTACTAATTATCTTACTTCTGGAGGAAATTGGTCATTCAGAATTTTATTATGTGCTATGAGACTAAAGGGTGCATTATACAAATGAAGCCACAATTTTCAGATTTATATTTTTAAAATTAGGTGAGCATGTATCATTTCCTTTACACTGCACAAATACTTGAAATTTGTGAGTGTAACATGTTGAAAAGTTCAAGGGGTAAGAATACTTTTTCAAAGGCAATGAATCTATGTACACCCAAATAACTAGGAAACAGAAAATGAATTTAAATACCCATATCTTTATGTAGACAGGCCAGAAATGCTAGCACTTATTCTGGAATAAAACCAGATGTGAGGACAGTATGGTGAGGGATACATGGAGACAGATCTCGCATGCTGGAGCAGCTGTACCGCCACCTAGTGGAATACAGAGGTACTGACAGTATAGTATCCCGTACCAGCTCACAAACATTGAGGCTTCACTGAGGAGTCATAGCCCAGAAGTGATCACTGGCTCAACAGAACTTTCTTGGCTGCATCAATATCCAATAAAAAAAACCCTAAAGAAATTAACTGGAATATAAGTTGGTATGCATGCAAAGTGTAGGTGCATGTTCACACTTGCCACTAAACAGACAAAACCCAAGATAAACACAATGTGAATACTCTACAGTAAGGGTACCTTTACACCTAGCGACTCACCAGCGATCCCGACCAGCGATATGACGCGGTCAGGATCGCTGGTGCATCGCTAGGTGGTCGCTAGTGAGCTGCCACACAGGCAGATCTCACTAGCGACATCGCAGGGGACGGGGATCGTACTTACCTGTCAGATGCGGCGATCCTGCGTCCTCCCGCCCGGCTCCACGCGTCGCTCATCGTCACAGCAGGAAGCGCCGCAGGAAGTGACCGACGAGGAATGATCCAGGAGCTTCTCGCGCGATCAGCGATAACCAGCGGGGGAGCCGGTCGGAGGCAAGTATCACATGCAGCGATATCGCTAGCAATATCGCTGCAACGTCACAAAATCGGTGACTTTACAGCGATATTGCTAGCGATATCGCAGTGTGTAACGGGGGCTTAAGTAACTAATAAGCAAAAGTGTTAAAATAACATGGGGTGCTTGGTTACCATAACTTTGATCAAAATAAAGTAAAAGCCAATCCACCACGTCATGGTGACCCTATTCGGGATGATCCTAACTACTGATGAGCGAGCATACTCGTTTCTTGGGTTTCCCCAAGCATGCTCGGGTGGTCTCCGAGTATTCTGGCGTGCTCAGAGATTTCATTTTTGTCGCCACAGCTGCATGATTTGCGACTGCTAGACTGCCTGAATACATGAGGGGATTGCCTAACAAACAAATTATATGGCCTGTAATTATTACCATTGTACAATGAATACATCTGATGTCTTCATATCAAAATTATGGTCTCGAAATATGGAGCACTTATAATCAATTTATTATGGTTTTCCAATGTTTCTGTACAAACATTGTAGGTCTGTGTTTTTTTGATAACCTGCCCCCTTGGTCTTTACAAGGGGGCAAAGGTCCAAGAAATGCTAGCATAGTTCTTTCTTGAGCGCTTTTTTATTACAATTTTGTAATAAATTAGATTGTTTTTTTTCAGTGCTTCTGGCACTTTAACCCCCAGCATTTAGCGAACAGGGAAAGGGAAGAAAGCCCTTCTGCCGTTGGATTGGAGACCCCACAACATCCGGTCACCAGGCACTAAGCCAGTTACTGTAATATATATATATATATATATATATATATATATATATATATATATATATATATATATATATATATATATCTCATTATTTTGTAAACTGTATTTTTACAACTTTTCACTTTTTTTTGCTTATTCCCACTATGGGACTTTCACTTTCTTCAGCCTGATCGCAGTTATAAGGCACAGCAGTGCTGGAGCATTGCTATAGCTTATAGCCTGTCAGCCCTGCAAACACAAGTTAGTTAGATCATGCACTGCGCATGAGCTAACTACTGTATTTCTATATATAATTTGTACCCAGAAATATATATTATGGAAAAAAGAAAATGCAAACAAATGAGGTGGGCGAAGTGATAAAAAGTTCCATGTTCTCATCCGGAGCCAACAATAAACGGTGCCAACGAGTCAGTCCTAAAAAGGTTTGGATGAAAAGAGTAAGGACTATTTATCGCTCTATCTGCTTTTAGTCAGTTGTCCAAAGAGCAAGGTCCGCAACAAATAGAAATTTTTCATCCTCAATGCTAATGAGGAAGAGACCAAGGCATTGGAGAGTGTCAGCAGGCATACCGCTTTGTCCAGGGGATGGACTGGGGTTTTAAGAAGTTTATTCGTAGGGATTTCCTGCTCGACGAGGCCAACACTATTTGGTACACATATTTGGTAACGGTGCATCCAGAACGACCCAACCTATAAAACTGTCAAAGCCAGCTGTCAATCAGTGCCGTGGAGTGATAACGGTGAAATCACTGCAACAGCTCCCTGCTTTGCCTCAAAGACTCTAGCAGCAGCAAAAAGAAAACTCAAAGGGAATCTGTCACCCTTTTTTGGCCTATTAGCTGCCGGCATAGACATCGGGGGCTTATCTACAGCATTCTGTAATGCTGTAAATAAGCCCCCGATGTAACCTGAAAGAGAAGAAAAACAGGTTACATTATACTCACCGAGACGGGCGGTCCGGTCCGATGGGTGTTGCGGCCCAGTCCGGCGCCTCCCTTCTTCATGCGATGACGCCCTCTTCTCCCGTCCTGAAATGGCTCCGGCGCAAGCGCATTGCTCTGCCCTGTTGAGGGCAAAGCAGAATTCTGCAGTGCGCAGGTGCCAGACCTCTCCCGACGCCTGCGCACTGCAGGACTCTGCTCTGCCCTCAACAGGGCAGAGCAGTGCGCCTGCGTCGGAGACATTTCAGGACAGGAGAAGAGGACGTCATTGCATGAAGAAGGGAGGCGCCGAACCGGACCGCAACACCCATTGGACCAGACCGCCCACCTCGGTGAGTATAATATAACGTGTTTTTCTTCTCTTTCAGGTTACATCAGGGGTTTATCAACAGCATTACAGAATGCTGTAGATAAGCCCCCTGTCAGGCACACCGCACTGAACTTGCTCACTGAGCCAGTGCGTGTGTCCTGAGTAAAGCGAACTGTGCTCAAAGATACCTGTGGAGCGGGCAGCAGCCGAGTAGATGCGTACTTCAGAACAGCAGGACCTGAAGCACGTGACTGCTAGGGGCATGGCCTAAACTCCAGAGAGCTAGGAGCTGCAAGAGAACTCCAAGAAGGGTAACTGCGAGACAAAGTTACCAAGGGGCATAGACAGGGAGGATAGTCAGGACGTAGCCAATGAGTCATACACAGATAGCTGCAAGGTACAAGAGGAGCAAGCAGAGAGTAGTCAAATCACAGGCAATGAGTCATACACAGAGAGGGTAGCGCAGTACAGAATCAACAGGCAAACTCACAATGGGAAACAGAACCGGGTCAGAACCATATAAACAAGCTATAACAACGAATAGGCACACAGAGGTCAGCACACTCGGCCAAAGGCAAAAGTATAACTGGCAGGGATTGGAGCTTCCCAGGGGTTTAAGAAGCTCTCCCAGAACCAAAAAGAGGCCACAATCATTAACCCGAGGTGTGCAGGTCAAAACCTGCACTGAGCTCCAGACATTAACCCTGACGTGCAGCTCAAAAACCTGCACTGGGAACATGACACCCCCGATGTCTATGCCGGCAGCTAATAGGCCAAAAAAAAGCGTGACAGATTCCCTTTAAATAGGTTTTCCCATGAACAAACTTCAAGTTAATCAATAGATCTTGGAATAATAATTTCTACCATTGGTAAGACAAAAGACATGGATATATTCAGGATACATATGCTGTGGTGTAGTACAAGCAAGTTGCAATAAATATATCCACCAATTGTTAAAGGGAGTGTCCCGGTCTTAACAATAAATGTACCTAAGCACTAACAGATAATTGCAACTTACCTGCCTGTTGTGCATGACGCCGTTCTTCAAAATCTATTGATTGCAACCTAGATGCTGCAAGTATTTTTAGTACAGCAAATATCCATTGAGAGATTTTTAATTTTTTTTTTTTTTTTTTTTGGGGGGGGGGGGGTCTATTTGAATCAAATCGAAAACAAAACCAGTTGAG
The DNA here is from genome assembly GCF_039654945.1 of Dendrobates tinctorius. NCBI lineage: Eukaryota > Metazoa > Chordata > Amphibia > Anura > Dendrobatidae > Dendrobates > Dendrobates tinctorius. The sequence continues at coordinate 2,808,064 of NW_027361736.1, read as the reverse complement.
GAGATATTTCAGCTGCAGAATTAATATTGAGTAAAATTAGCCACCATATTTTTCAGACCATAAGACGCACCTAGGTTTTATAGGAGGAAACTAGAAAAAAAAATTGAAGCAAAAATGTGGTCAATTCTGTACTAATATCCCCTATCCTGGTGTATATATTTCTCCCCAATCCTGGTATGCACGGCCCCCCTCATGCCCATCCTGGTGTGTATGCACGGCCCCCCTCATGCCCATCCTGGTGTGTATGCACGGCCCCCCTCATGCCCATCCTGGTGTGTATGCACGGCCCCCCTCATGCCCATCCTGGTGTGCAGGGCCCCCCCCATGCCCATCCTGGTGTGCAGGGCCCCCCCCATGCCCATCCTGGTGTGCAGGGCCCCCCCCCCATGCCCATCCTGGCGTGCAGGGCCCACCCCCCTCATGCCCATCCTGGCGTGCAGGGCCCCCCTCTTGCCCATCCTGGTATGCAGGGCCCACATCCTGGTATGCATAACCCCCCCTCATGCCCATCCTGGCATGCAGGGCCCACCCCCCCTCATGCCCATCCTGGCGTGCAGGGCCCACCCCCCCTCATGCCCATCCTGGCGTGCAGGGCCCACCCCCCCTCATGCCCATCCTGGCGTGCAGGGCCCACCCCCCCTCATGCCCATCCTGGCGTGCAGGGCCCACCCCCCTCATGCCCATCCTGGCGTGCAGGGCCCACCCCCCTCATGCCCATCCTGGCGTGCAGGGCCCCCCTCATGCCCATCCTGGCGTGCAGGGCCCCCCTCATGCCCATCCTGGCGTGCAGGGCCCCCCTCATGCCCATCCTGGCGTGCAGGGCCCACATCCTGGTATGCATAGCCCCCCCTCATGCCCATCCTGGCATGCAGGGCCCCCCCCTCATGCCCATCCTGGCGTGCAGGGCCCACCCCCCTCATGCCCATCCTGGCGTGCAGGGCCCCCCTCATGCCCATCCTGGCGTGCAGGGCCCCCCTCATGCCCATCCTGGCGTGCAGGGCCCCCCTCATGCCCATCCTGGCGTGCAGGGCCCACATCCTGGTATGCATAGCCCCCCCTCATGCCCATCCTGGCATGCAGGGCCCCCCCCTCATGCCCATCCTGGCATGCAGGGCCCCCCCCTCATGCCCATCCTGGCATGCAGGGCCCCCCCCCCTCATGCCCATCCTGGCATGCAGGGCCCCCCCCCCCTCATGCCCATCCTGGCATGCAGGGCCCCCCCCCCCTCATGCCCATCCTGGCGTGCAGGGCCCACCCCCCTCATGCCCATCCTGGCGTGCAGGGCCCCCCTCATGCCCATCCTGGCGTGCAGGGCCCCCCTCATGCCCATCCTGGCGTGCAGGGCCCCCCTCATGCCCATCCTGGCGTGCAGGGCCCCCCTCATGCCCATCCTGGCGTGCAGGGCCCACATCCTGGTATGCATAGCCCCCCCTCATGCCCATCCTGGCATGCAGGGCCCCCCCCTCATGCCCATCCTGGCATGCAGGGCCCCCCCCCTCATGCCCATCCTGGCATGCAGGGCCCCCCCCCTCATGCCCATCCTGGCATGCAGGGCCCCCCCCCCCTCATGCCCATCCTGGCATGCAGGGCCCCCCCCCCCTCATGCCCATCCTGGCATGCAGGGCCCCCCCCCCCTCATGCCCATCCTGGCATGCAGGGCCCCCCCCCCTCATGCCCATCCTGGCATGCAGGGCCCCCCCCCCCTCATGCCCATCCTGGCATGCAGGGCCCCCCCCCCTCATGCCCATCCTGGCATGCAGGGCCCCCCCCCCCTCATGCCCATCCTGGCATGCAGGGCCCCCCCCCCCTCATGCCCATCCTGGCATGCAGGGCCCCCCTCCTCATGCCCATCCTGGCATGCAGGGCCCCCCTCCTCATGCCCATCCTGGCATGCAGGGCCCCCCTCCTCATGCCCATCCTGGCATGCAGGGCCCCCCTCCTCATGCCCATCCTGGCATGCAGGGCCCCCCTCCTCATGCCCATCCTGGCATGCAGGGCCCCCCTCCTCATGCCCATCCTGGCATGCAGGGCCCCCCTCCTCATGCCCATCCTGGCATGCAGGGCCCCCCTCCTCATGCCCATCCTGGCATGCAGGGCCCCCCCCCCTCATGCCCATCCTGGCATGCAGGGCCCCCCCCTCATGCCCATCCTGGCATGCAGGGCCCCCCTCCTCATGCCCATCCTGGCATGCAGGGCCCCCCTCCTCATGCCCATCCTGGCATGCAGGGCCCCCCTCCTCATGCCCATCCTGGCATGCAGGGCCCCCCCCCTCATGCCCATCCTGGCATGCAGGGCCCCCCCCTCATGCCCATCCTGGCATGCAGGGCCCACATCCTGGTATGAATGGCCTCCTCATCCCATAGCCTGGTATGAATGGCTCCAATCAGAAGAACATTTTAAAAAAAACCCAAACCATTCTACTTACCTTCCCTGCACTCCTTCACAGCGTCCAGTGCTGGTGCCAGCAGCTAATTTATGCGTGTAAGCAGCGCATGACAGTAACATCATGCATTGTCTACAGGCAGAGGACAGCTGCCGAAACACTCACTGCTTCCCACGCCGGGACTATGGGTGTGTGGAGGAGTGAATATTCACTGATCTTTAACACAGAATTGACAGTGGGCACACTTGATTGCCCTGCAGCTGCAGGAACCGATGGCTGCTGCAGGAACCGGTGGCTGCTGCATCTGTGCCTGCTATTAAACATCAATGAATATTCAATGCTGTCCACGCCTAAGGGAATGGAGAGTAGTGAATATTCATTCCCTTAAGTAGCGGGCACATGTGAATGCCCGGCAGCTGCAAGAAGCCAGCGGCTGCAGCTAACAGCGTGTCCGCTATTAAAGAGAAATAATTACTGCTCTCCACTCCCATGGGCGCCGCTGCTGCACCTCCCCACCCACAGCAGGTACATCCGGACTACAGGAGTGTGTGTCTTTTGCAACTGCTGATACCTGTGGAGTTTTTTGTTTACATGTAATTAAACAATTCTCCATTTCAATTGTTACTATGCCATATGGTGTGTTCATTTGAACCTGTTAATGTGTTTGTTTTTGCTGAGCATTATAAAACAAAAATTTTGAATAAGGAAAAAAGGTGCGCCTTATAGTTGGAAAGATACATTACTTTTTCCACAGGTCGATTGTTTTAGGACAGGACCAGAAAATATGTAATATGTTAGCTTTTTGAGTACACAGTTACTCCAGGATAAGTCTGTCTCATCCACAAAAATCCTCTTTAATCTAACAGGTGTACAGAACCAAAGAGAAAAGATTTTAACCCCTTCACCCCCAAGGGTGGTTTGCACGTTCATGACCGGGCCAATTTTTACAATTCTGACCACTGTACCTTTATGAGGTCATAACTATGGAACGCTTCCATGGATCCCGGTGATTCTGACATTGTTTTCTCGTGACATATTGTACTTCATGTTAGTGGTAAAATTTCATTCAAATAACTTGCGTTTATTTGTGAGAAAAACTGAAATTTGGCGAAAATTTTGAAAATTTCGCAATTTTCCAACTTTGAATTTTTATGCCCTTAAATCACAGAGATACGGCACACAAAAAACTTGATAACTAACATTTCCCACATGTTAACTTTACATCAGCACAATTTTGGAACCAAAGTTTTTTTTTGTTAGGAAGTTATAAGGGTTAAAAGTTGACGAGCGATTTCTCATTTTTCCAACACCATTTTATTTTTATGACCACATCACATTTGAGGTCACTTTGAGGGGTCCATATGATAGAAAATACCCAAAAGTGACATTCTAAAAACTGCACCCCTTAAGGTGCTCAAAACCACATTCAAGAAGTTTATTAACCCATTAGGTGCGTCACAGGAATTTTTTTGAATATTTAAAAAAAAAAAATGAACATCTAACTTTTTTTCACAAAAAAAATACTTCAGGTTCAATTTTTTTTATTTTACCAAGGGTAACAGGAGAAATTGGACTGCAAAAGTTATTGTGCAATTTGTCCTGAGTACGCTGACACCTGATATGTGGGGGGGAACGACTGTTTCGGCGCATGGCAGAGCTCAGAATGGAAGGAGCGCCGTTTGACTTTTTCAATGCAAAATTGGCTGGAATTCAGATCGGACGCCATGTCACGTTTGGAGAGTCCCTGATGTACCTAAACAGTGGAAACCCCCTACAAGTGACCCCATTTTGGAAACTAGACCCCCCAAGGAACTTATCTAAATATGTGGTGAGAACTTTGAACCCACAGGGGCTTTACAGAAGTTTATAACGTACAGCGGTACAATTAAAAAAATCATATTTTTTCCACAAAAATGATCTTTTCACCCTCAATTCTTATTTTTCCAAGGGTAACGGGACCCTAAAAGTTATTGTGCAATTTGTCCTCAGTACGCTGATACCCCACATGTGGGAGTAAACCACTATTTGGGTGCATGGCAGAGCTCGGAAGGGAAGCAGCGCCATTTGACGTTTTTGGCTGGAATTGAGATCGGACACCATGTCGCGATTGGAAAACCCCTGATGTGCCTAAACAGTGGAAACCCCCCACAAATGACCCCATTTTGTAAACTAGACCCCCCAAGGAACTTATCTAGATGTGTGGTGAGCACTTTGAACCCCCAAGGGCTTCACAGAAGTTTATAATGCCCGGGCATGAAAATAAAAAAATCGTATTTTTTCCACAAACATGATCAATTAGTCCCCAATTTCTTATTTTCCCAAGGGTAACAGGAGAAATTGGACCCCAAAAGTTGTTGTCCAATTTGTCCTGAGTACGCTGACACCCCATATGTGGGAGAAAACTACTGTATGGACAAACGTCGGGGCTCGGAAGGGAAGCAGTGACATTTTGGAATGCAGACTTTGATGGAATGGTCTGCGGGTGTCATGTGCGTTTGGAGAGCCCCTGATGTACCTAAACTATTAAAACTCCCCACAAGTGACCCCGTTTTCGACACTAGGCCCCCCACGGAACTTATCTAGATGTGTGGTGAGCACTTTGAACCCCCAAGTGCTTCACAGAAGTTTATAACGCTCGGGCGTGAAAATGAAAAAATAATTTTTTTCCACAAAAATGATATTTTTGCCCCCAATTTTTTATTTTCCTACGGGTAACAGGAGAAATTGGACCCCAAAAATTGTTTTGCAATTTGACCTGAGTAGGCTGATACCCTACATGTGGGGGTAAAACACTGTTTGGGCGCATGTCAGAGCTTGGAAGGGAAGGAGCACCATTTGACTTTTTCAACTCAGAATTGGCTGGAATTGAGATCAGAAGCCATGTTGCATTTGGAGAGCCCCTGATGTGCCCAAACAGTGGAAACCCCCAATTCTAACTCCAACCCGAACCCCAACACAACCCTAACCCTAGCCCTAACCCTAGCCCTAACCCGAGCCCTAACCCGAGCCCTAACCCGAGCCCTAACCCGAGCCCTAACCCTAGCCCTAACCCTAGCCCTAACCCTAGCCCTAGCCCTAACCCTAGCCCTAGCCCTAGCCCTAACCCTAGCGGAAAAATGGAAATACATTTTTTTTTATTTTATTATTTTTCCCTAACTAAGGGGGTGATAACGGGGGGTTTGATTTACTATTTATGGCGGTTTTTATGTTTGGCGGCTGTCACACGCTAAAAGACGCTTTTTATTGTAAAAATATTTTTTGCATCACCACATATTGAGAGCTCTAACTTTTCCGTATTTTGACCCACCGAGTTATGTGAGGTCTTATTTTTTGCGGGACGAGTTGACGTTTTTATTGGTACCATTTTCGGGCATGTGACATTTTTTGATCGCTTTTTATTCCGATTTTTGGGACGCAAAATGAACGAAAACCAGCGTTTCATGAATTTCTTTGGGGGGGTGCGTTTACACCGTTCCGCGTGCGATAAAATTGATAAAGCGGTTTTATTCTTCGGGTCAGTACGGTTACAGCGATACCTCATTTAGGTTTTTTTTTATGTTTTGTCGGTTTTATGCAATGAAAACTATTTTATATAAAAAATAATTATTTTTGCATCGCTTTATTCTGCGAGCTATAACTTTTATTTTTTTGCGGATGATGCTGTGTGGCGGCTCATTTTTTGCGGGACAAGATGACGTTTTCAGCGGTACCATGGATATTTATATGCGTCTTTTTGATCGCGCGTTATTACACTTTTTCTCTGGCGGTATAATAAATCATTTTTTGCTTCGTTTTTTATTTTTTAATGGGTTCGCTAAAGGGGTTAACTAATGGGAAAGTTTTATAGGGCGTGTCGTTACGGATGCGGCGATACCTAATATGTGTACTTTTATTTTATTTTTTTTTATTTCTAAAAAATGGATTTATTCGAGGGAATTTTTATTTTTTTTTTCTAATTTATTTGGCGATTTTTTTTTAAATTTATTTTCACACTTTTTATTTTTTTTTTTTTTACTTTATTAAATAGTCCCAGGTGGGACATCACTGTCCTGTGACAGATCGCTGATCTGTCACATCACAGATCACTGTGACAGATCAGCAATCTGTCACAGGCAGTGCAGAAGGCTTCCTCATGCCTACGCTTTGCAGGCACTGAGGAAGCCAGCTTCCTGCAGGCCCCCGAAGGCCCCCGTCGCCATCTTGGATTCGGCGGCCTGCAGGAAAGGAGCCCCCGCAGCAGCGCTGCACATTGCGCTGCCGTGGGGGGCTCAGGGAAGCACGGAGGGAGCCCCCTCCCTGCCGATGCTTCCCTTTAACCCGCGGTACACCGCGATCGTGTTTGATCGTGGTGTACAAGGGGTTAATGTGTCGGGGGCGGTCCGTGACCGCCTCTGACACATTGTGGCCGGGTGTCAGCTGTGATAATCAGCTGACACCCGGCCGCGATCAGCGGCGCTCACCACGTGGGCGCCGCTGATCGCGGTAGACGTACTATCCCGTCCATGGGCATAGGGGCCCGGGTCCCATGGACGGGATAGTACATCTCATGTCAGGAAGGGGTTAAAATAATTCTCATGATTAGTAATCACTCCTGCAGTGTATCACTGTGCTGCCGTGAGAGTTCACACTGCGGGAGTGATTATCTCCTGTCAGTGTATCGCCGGCGGCCGGGTACAGCGGTCACATCTCCTGATGTACTTAACTGAATAAACTTGGCACACAAATGAGGTGAAAATGAGTGTTTTAATGTGGTCCAAAGAGTGTTGCAACTCCACTCGACCCAGTACAATTGATATAAAAGTTTTGGTCATATAACAGTGACCTTCATCAGAGTAACATAGTAACATAGTTATCAAGGTTGAAGGGAGACTTTAAGTCCATCTAGTTCAACCCATATCCTATCCTAACCTGCCCTAACATGTTGATCCAGAGGAAGGCAAAAAAAACCCATGTGGCAAACAGTTAGCTTCACATTGGGGAAAAAAATTTCTTCCTGACTCCACATACGGCAATCAGACTAGCTCCCTGGATCAACGCAATATTAGAGACAGCTGAAGCCTTCATTTGCATCTGATATGAAATGCCAGTCAAACTCCTGGGGTTAGTAGCTCAATGAAGTAAGAGTAAATCTTTATAATGAATGGTAATGTTCCAACGGTGCCTATTATGAATCTCTAGTGGGACATGGTATCCACCATTGGTCACTCAAATCTCATCTCCAGAAATCTTAATGCCGAGATCTCCATCTGCACATGCTCCGCCCCACTGGGCTTTGAGAAAGAATAAGACATTGTTTGAAATGCGTTGTTTGTTCCTCACAACTATGTGACTATTTTACTGGATCTTTTGGACTTGCGTTTATTCACAATAAATTGGAATTTTGGAAGCTGGATTTTTTCTCTCTTTTGCCTACTACTACTACACGTGATGACTACTCAATATCCGTGCTTCCTCAACACATGCCTAACAGGTGAGCTGGTTTTTCATTTTTTTCTTTGTACTATTACGTCCGTTGTCTGAAAGGGGTTATTGAATCCAACTTGGTCTGAATGTATTAAAAAGGACATAACCTGATCAGCTTCTATGAGGATGTAAGCTCTCAAATGGACCAAGGAGAATCATTGGATGTCATTTATCTCGACTTCTCTAAAGCATTTGACACTGTCCCACATAAAAGATTGGAAAGTAAGATGAGAAAGCTTGGGCTAGGGGAAAATGTGTGTAGATGGGTAGGTAGCTGGCTTAGGCCTCTTTCGCACACCAGGTTTTCGCCGTCAGGCGCGATCCGGCACTTTTGACAAAAACCGGATCCGGCGAATGGCATTGACTTGCATTAGCGCCGGATCGGGCCGGATGGCCATGCGTTTCATCCGGTTTTCGCCGGATCCGGCAATGTGTCGCAATCCGGCGTCTGGAAAAAAACCGCTCCTGTAACGTTTTTTGTCTCCGGCGAAAAAGCCTATGAAAGCCTATGAGCGCCGCAATGTGCCGGAACCGGCGTTAGCAGGATCCGGTTTTTTGGGTCTGAGCATGCTCAGTAGCTCTGCCCACAAGACACATATATAAAAGCATGACAGTGGGACCCTCAGCCACACCCAACATGCCACCCAAGACAGCAACCAGGCGCAGGAGACCACTGCAGCACCATCAGCACCCCAAATGGAGCAGCATGCTGAACAACGGGAGGGGAGTCCAGCAGCAGATGAGAGAAGGTAATTATCAAATCCCCCATTCCTCAAAACTAGGGCCATGGAATATCAAGATATTCATTGGCCCTTTGTTTCTCTTTATTCAACAGCCGCCCAAGAGATGCAGCAGCAGCAGTGGCAGCACTGGCAGCAGCAACAGCACCACCCACAGCCCCACCCACAGCCATGGAGTCTGGCCAGCAAGAGGACAGCACATCATCTTCTGGGAGCCCTCCCTCGCATCGTCAGCGTTTGACGGTAAGTTTTTATTTCCAAAATCCATCATCTCTGTAATATATGTCTATTCATTGCCTTTTATTTCAAAACAGGAATCACAAGCTGAAGAGGAGCTCCCAGAAGAAGAAGGAAGGGGTGGACAGACACCTGGAGTGGGCTCACAATTGGTAATTTTTTTGCATCAAACGCAGAAACACAACATCACTCTACACACAACACATAGAAAACAATGTTCTGCAGACCACACACAGCAAACAAATGCCAACATCCAAACACATAAATTTTTTTCTTTTCTTCTCTAGTCTTCCCAATCTGGTGCTCGGCCAAGAGGTCCTCGCAGTGCCTCCCAGGGTCGTCGGCGACAGCAACGCGGCGGTCACCAGCGTGTAAGTATAATATTTAAGTGAAATTTTGGTACACTTTTTATTTCATGTTTTAAGTGTGGTGACTAATTTTGCTATTTTTCTCTTTTACTTTAACAGCGTTCACAGTGTGCTCCCGACTCAGACGGTGAGGATGGAGGAATGGATGTGGACCACCTCATCGATCTCGTCAGAGAAAGGGAGCCGCTATGGAATATGGCTGACCGCCGCCATGCTGACCTGATCGTTACCCGACGACTCTGGGAGGAAATCTGTTCGCTCCTTGTGGCCCGCTGGGAGGACCTCGATGCTCGGGCCCAGATTAAAGAGCGTAAGTATATACAGTACCGGTTGCTTGATGTAAACCAGTGTTTCCCGAACTCCAGTCCTCGTGGTCCCCACGGATCATGTGTTCAGGATTTCTATTTACTATGGAAATCCTGAAAACATGACCCCTGGGGACCATGAGGACTGGAGTTTGGGAAACACTGATGTTGTATACTAACCACTTTGTACTTTCTCGTTTCAGGGGACAGAATTGTGAAGCGGTCGCGGTCTGTGAGGGATCGTTTCAAGAAGGAGTTCAATAAAGAGATGCGGGCCCCGAGTGGATCTGGAGGACGCAGGAGCAAGTACAAGTACGCACGAGCCCTGTCGTTCCTCCGGGATACAATGGTCACCAGAAGGTAAATATTACACACCACATGTGAAAAAAAAATGTTTAGATGTAACAATTTTTTTTCAGCCAGGGCCATGCCATGTCACTATTTTAATTGATTTTTTTTCTCTTTATTCCACAGCACGGTGAGCAGCACTCGGGAGCCTGCACGATTGGACCCTTCTGAGGCGATCCCTGAGGAGACCGGCACCGAGGGACACTTCGACCGCCCCGGTACATCTGCACCTTCCCACACATTCAACCCATCTGTTCCATCCACCAGCACAGGAGCATCGTGGCCGCCTACATTACATGAAGCTGCTGGTGAGGAGATCGCTTTCCCTTTACCCCACCCTTCTGCCCCTGCCACCTCTAGTACACCTGCGGGTACTGGGCGGCAGCGGCAGAGGGGTCAGGAAAAGACTTATGCGCCAGAGTTCTTGTATCTGAATGCATCTTTCCAGAACTGTCTAAAAGTCTTGTCAGAGCAAATCTCCGCAGGCTTTCAGCAGATCAACTCCAGCATTCTGGAGGTGAAGACACTTCTGCAAACCATGCATTCAGAAGCAAGATCTTCGCCAAACCACACCTTCTTCAGGTCTGTTGTGGAGCGCATGGCAACGCTCTCTCCTACCCAGCAGATGCATGTAATGCATTCATGCCACGGTGCTCTCCAGCACGTTACCTCCCAACCTCCTCCTCCCACCCCAGTAGTTCCTCCACCTGCACCCCCTCCAGCCACTTTCCATCCTCCCCCCTCCTATTACATACCAGCCACCTCCCCAGTACCAGCAACCTCCCCAGTACCAGCAACCTCCCCAGTACCAGCAACCTCCCCAGTACCAGCAACCTGCCCCGTACCAAACTCCTTCCCCGTACCAAACTCCTTCCCCGTACAACTTTCCATCAACATCATCTGCTCCTACAGTCCCTGCCCAACCCTCCACTCCACCGCCCACCACCTCTTCTGCCTCCCACATGTCCACCCATTCTGTAGCTTTTTCCACACCTTCACCTCTAACTGTTCCTTCCCCACCACGATCCCAGTCCTCTCTCCACACTCCCAGAGTCGAAGTGTCCCGCAGCCCCTCCAGCAGTATTTCCACCCCACACTACACAGATTTGTAATGCGTGCTTTTTAATAAAAATGCCCATTGGGTTTAAAACCTTAATTAAAAAAGTTTTTTGCACTTTAAAAACATTTTACAAAAAAAAGAAATATGTTAAATAAAAGTTAAATTATCGTTTCACAATGGTTGTCTGTCATTTCTTTCTGCGGCGAAAAATTAAAAAAAAAAAAAAAAAAGGTTAAATACAGGGTATTTCAAAGGTAAAATGGTATTCAAAACCAGGTATATAACTGTGGGTAAATTTTAGCTTTTTGCCACAGTTGTGTTCCTGGTTGTGTTTGAAGCAAAGTATTTCACCTAAAAAGTTGTGTTTATTGTTGGTGATTTCCTAACAATGTACACAACTTTTGTTAAAAGGTGAAATACTTTGCATAAAACACAACCAGGTACACACCTGTGGCCTAAAGGTAAAAATAGTAAGACCATGACAAGATAACCAACTTTGGTTGGCAAAGGTATATACTGTTGGTACAGAAGGTACACAAGTTTGGTTAAGGGCACAAATCTTTCACACACTGTCATCCTGCCAGTGTACTCTGCCTTGAGGTGACAAAGTACAGTGCAAAATTGTCCCTCATTACTGAAACCGTCACAGAACTTCTAGTGGTAATGTCATGGTAATCTTGCAAGGTGGTTTCTTCAGAGGTGTCCTCAATGGAAATGGGTTCCTTGCAGATAACAAAATTGTGGAGTACCACGCAAGCTTTGATCACCTCGTCCACAGTTTCTGTCTTGAGGTTGATCGCAGTCAATAGGACCCGCCATTTGGCTGTCAGAATAACAAAGGTACATTCCACCATTCTTCTTGCTCTTGTGAGGCGGTAATTAAAAATGCGTTTTGTTCTTGACAATCCTCTGCTACCGTACGGTTTCAAAAGGTGTTCTGACAGCTGGAAGGCTTCATCCCCTACACAGACAAATGGCATAGGTGGACCAGATGTTTGCGGCAGAGGTCTAGGGGGTGGGAACTGGAAGGTGTTTCCATACAGTTTACGCCCCATGGCAGACAGTTTGAAAACTTGAGAGTCATTGGAGCGGCCATAGGCCCCAATATCAACAGCAATAAATTTGTATTCCGCGTCAGCGATGGCCATGAGGACAATTGAAAAATATTTCTTGTAGTTGAAATATTCCGATCCCAATCCGGCTGGCTTTACAATGCGGATAAGTTTCCCGTCCACAGCGCCCAAGCAGTTCGGAAACTGACATATCTGTTGAAACTTTTCTGAAATTTCAATCCACCTCTCTGTTGTGGGCTCTGGTAAAAACTCTTCAGCTAAGGAGTCCCACAGTGCACGGCATGTGTACTTCACTATTCCAGATATGGTGGAAATCCCGAGTCTGTACTGGAAATGCAGTGACGAAAGGGATTCTCCAGTTGCAATAAATCTGTGGGGAATTAAAAAACAATCAATTAGTTTAAAATCACAGCATTACATACCAAAAGTCAGCTATAACACTTGGAGATACAAACTACCACCAACAAGATTGCAGTGAAAGTGTGCTCTGATGCGAGCATATCCAATAAATGTGGCTTACCTTAAAGTCACCATCAGACACTCTGCGGGTGAAACAGAGAAGCGGCAATAGGTGTCCGATTTTCTTATGAGGTGTGCAATGCGCTCCAACAAGTAATCAAAATTCTCCATTTTCATCCGAACATATCCAAAAAATGTATCCGGGTTTCGTCTAAGGTCCATGCAGAGTGTAGAATAGACCCCACGCGTCATTCTCTTGGCTGTGATGGGGTGGATCCACAAACGTCGTCTACGATGCCTGATGCGCTGCTGCTGTCTCGCTCTCTCCTTCTCCAGAACAATCACCCTCAAACGATTCGCCTCCGCTGTAAAATCCGCCAAATTCTTCAAAATATTTCCAATCACAACATCCATCTTCGCCAGTAACTTGCTCTTCTCTCCAACCTGCACTTTCTCCTTTACAACCTGTCAAAGAAGGGCTGTAGGAACACGCTATATATAGTTTTTCAGTAGCCAATCCATTTCGGAATGCCACAAGGGGCGATTTTAAAAACCGCATCCGGCGTAATACGTCGAAAAACGGATCGAAAACCGGATGAACAGGATGAGACGGATCCGGTTTTGGCTGTCAAGCGCAAGACGGATCCGGCAGAAAACCGGATCCGTCACGTCCGGTTTTACTAAACATATGCCGGATCCGGCATGACGCCGGAACGAGCCTGACGCCGAAAACCTGATGTGTGAAAGTAGCCTTAGTGATAGAAAACAAAGAGTGGTTATTAATGGTGCATATGCAGATTGGGCCAAGGTTACTAGTGGGGTACCACAGGGTTCTGTATTGGGCCCCCTACTATTTAATATATTTATTAATGATCTAGTGGATGGCTTACACAGTAAAATATCAGTATTTGCAGATGATACAAAACTATGTAAGGTAGATAACACAAAGGAGGACAGTTAGCAATTACAGACAGATTTGAGTAAATTGGAGAATTGGGCTGAAAAATGGCAAGTGAGGTTTAACACAGATAAGTGTAAGGTTATGCACATGGGAAGGAGAAACAGATGCTATAATTACTTACTAAATGGGAAACTGCTGGGGAAATCAGACATGGAAAAATTTTGGACGCCGGTGCTCAAGAAAGACATTACTGAACTTGAAAGGGTTCAAAGGCGAGCTACTAAAATGATAAATGGAGTTGGTTCACTAAAATACCCAGAAAGGTTATCAAAATTAGGTCTATTTACTCTAGAAAAGAGAAGACTTAGGGGAGACTTAATATATATGTACAAGTATATCAGAGGGCAATACAGAGATCTCTCCAATGAACTGTTTGTACCAAGGACTGTGACAAGAACAAACGAAGAGACGTTTGGAGGAAAGACAATTTCTGCACCAGCATAGAAGAGGGTTCTTCACGGTAAGAGCAGTGAGGCTCTGGAATTCTCTTCCTGAGGAAGTGGTGATGGCCAACTCACTGAATGAATTTAAGAAAGGAATGGATGCTTTTCTTGTGAGTAACAGTATAGAAGGTTACGAATAACAGATTATAGGTAGATGGTTGACCCAGCTTAGAGGAAGGAATTTTTTTCCCTATGGAGAAAATTGGCTTCTACTCTGTGGGTTTTTTGCCTTCCCCAGGATCAACAATGCAGAACAGCTGCACTAAAAATAGGCTTTACTAGATGGACATAAGGTCTTCCTTCAGCCTTCAAAACTATGTTACTATAACTGAGTAATCTTTCTGAGATCACACTAGCATCTATCTAGATGTTTGAATTTAAGAGGGATATAGTCCTGTAACTTGGGATTGCCTCTGGATCATCACTCTGGAATAACCACTATAGTGGCCTGTAAGGATCCTTTGGGAATTGACCTTCATTGATGGCTGTATTAAACAACAGTTAGGGAATCTAAAAAATGGCGATTAAAAATGTTATAAATTTTCATTAGGTATACCGTCTGGTTAATGTGATTTACTTTTCTTTAATGCTTTTATAGCCTTGCCAGTTTTGAATGCTGAAATTGGGATGTTTAGCAATGATAATTGATCTGTATTTAGTTGTGGGAGACTAAGGGTCCCGTTACATTTAGAGATGCACCAGCGATCCCGACAACTATACGACCTGGTCAGGATCGCTGGTGCATCGCTAAATGGTCGCTAGTGAGCTGCTAAACAAGCAGATCTCACCAGCGATGCAGCAGCGATAAGCGATCCATCGGCGGTCGCTCTTACCTGTCAGACGGCAGCGATAATGACTTCCGCCTGTGTCCATGCGTCGCTAGTCGGCGCCAGCGGGACGCCGAAGAAATGGCCCAGGACGTTCGAGCGCGATCAGCGATATCCAGTGGGGGGCGCCGGTACGTGTCAAATGTAGCGATATCGCTGTTGCGTCACAAAATCGCTATGTGAGAAGGGGGCATTATTCTAGAAAGAAATTTATAGAAATAAACAGATTTTGGTTGAATTATCTCTCTATCATTTTTTAAATTATACAAGGTAGAGTAAAACCCTGCAAAATGTTTAGCAATTTCTTGCGGATGCGTATATTTAACGCCATAATTTTTAATAGAAGACTTTAGTTTTGATACGCTGTTTTTTACCTTGCTGGCCATAAGTCTAGACATTTTGCTATGGGACAAATAATTAAGCTTCATGGAGTTTATAAGTTTATCATAGTCATCTAAAAGAATGGAATTTAATTCTGCTCTAAGCCTGGTTTTACACTTAATCGCCTTTTTATGCGGCCCGTATCGCCGCAATTTTTACAAGTTGCCGCAATAACGGGCCGCAAAAAAGCTAGTGGATCGCTGAGTTTTTTTTCCAATACTATGGAAATAGTATTGGGGAAAAAAAAAAAAAAAAAGGCGTTCCGCAAAACTTTAAGTCACGGCGCGCAGCAAAAACAAACTTCAGTTTGTTTTTGCAGCTCCATCGTTCTTCAATGGGGGCCGTGTCCGTATAAAAGATCGAGCAAGCTCGATCTTTTATCACCGCCGCAAATATGGCCCCCATGGCCGTACGGTACATGGCACACCATGGAATTTTTGCAGGCCGATTTTGCGGCCCCATAGGAATCTATTGGGGCTGCAAAATCTGCCCGCAATCATACGGAAGTGTAAAAGCAGCCTAAAGGTACTGTCACACTTCGCGATGCACCAGCGATCCCGACCAGCGATATGACGCGGTCAGGAACGCTGGTGCATCGCTAAGTGGTCGCTAGTGAGCTGCCACACAGGCAGATCTCACCAGCGACATAGCAGCGGTCGGGGGTCGTTACCTGTCAGACGAGGCGATCCTGACATCCTCCCGCCCGCGTCCACGCGTCGCTCGTCGGTGCCACAGGAAGCCCAGCAGGAAGATGATGACGAGAAACGGTCCAGGACGTTCTCGCGCGATCAGCGATAATCAGCGGGGGAGCCGGTTGGAGGTAAGTATCACACATAGCGGTATCACACATAGCGATATCGCTAGCAATATCGCTGCTACCTCTCAAAAACCAGTGACGTTATAGCGATATTTTTTCAAGAGTTTTTCTTTTATGCTGAGAATTTAATTGTATGCGGATCCCTCTGAGAACATTCCAGGTGGTAATTGGGGAAAAATCATGTATGCCATTTTCCAGTAAGTACAGTTTAATGGCTTTTTCAATCTTTACTTTATTATACTGGAGAAGGAAGCGAGATGGAGTTGCATCTACATATTTTACAACAGTTGTTTGAAGAAGTAGGTTTCAAAACTAACCTCACAGGGGCATGGTCTGAACATGTAATATTAATTTTTATTTCTTTGAAGCATTGTAGCATGTTAATATTTGTCAAAATCATATCAATTCTAGAAAAAGTTCTGTGCTTATACCAGTAATAAATATAAGTATACGTCCTTGAAAATGAATTGTGACACCTAAATGCATCTAACAACTTGTCTTTTATCAACCAGTTTTTAACAAACATTTTTTTCCTTGACGAATCAGAAGTTTCCATAATATGATCATGTATTATATTAAAATCCATGTCTTTAGTTTTCATAATTGAAGACAAAAAAAAAAAAAAAAAAAAAAAAAGATACCGTATATACTTGAACATAAGCCGACCCGAGTATAAGCCGAAGCACCCAGTTTTTGCCACGGAAAATTGGGTAAGCTTATTGACTCGAATATAAGCCCGGTATATATTGTCCCCTCATCCCTGTCCTGGTATGTGGCTCTCCCCCAGTCCTGTCCTGGTATGTGTGGCTCCCCCTGTTGTATGCAGGTATGCAGGGCTCTCCCCCCTCCCATCGTTGAATGCATGGCTCACCCTCCCCCCGTCCTCCTCACACCAACGCTGCATCTCCGTTGTCGCGGCGCGGCAGCTCTCCTATGTTGAGCGGTCACGTGGTACCACTCATTAAGGTAATGAATATGCGTTTCACGTCTATGGGAGTGGAGACGCAAGCATATTCATTACCTTAATGAGCGGGACCACTTGATTGCTCAGCACAGTTAGAGCTTGCTGGCGCCGGGACAAAGATGCAGCGACGGCGCGAGGAGGGCGACTGATGTCTTATGGAAGCTGGCAGCTGTCATTATGCCACAGCCGCTGGCTCCTGCCGCTGCTCCCCCTCCGGCTTTCTGGACAATGACTCACGTATAAGCCGAGGGGGGTGTTTTCAGCAGAAAAAGTGTGCTGAAAATCTCGATTTATACATGAGTATATATGGTAAACAGAACAGGAGCTACTGTTAACCACATTTTACCCTATCGCCCTACAACATTGGCGGCTAGGTGACCTCTCCCTGTCTCTGATCATCTGTCCAAGTAGGCAATGAGGCCTAACCCTACAGCCACAGAAGTCTATTTTTCATGTACAACCTCGCTCTGTGGTTTTTACAAACAGCAAAAAGTAACTATTACAGTTTATCATGTTTATTCACATATCCACAGTGTTTTGCGGATTGTGTGCCCACAAGAAAATCATTGAGGCATTTTTTTTTTTTTTTTCTTTTAAATTAAGGACACAGATCAAAATCACCCACACAAGTCTATGGGTTTGTGAAAATCCTGTACAGTGGAAAGATCAGGTACAATCAGTGTGCTGCCTGTGATGACATTGCAATGTAAAGCAGAAGCTTTGTCATTTTTTATCTATACTTCAAAATCACTGAGGAAACTGACTGTAAAAACGGACACGGAGCACAGACTGAGGAAAATTGTATCCAAAAACAATGATGACATGCAAACCTATTTTGAGCACATCAGAATTCTGAATGATGCCTTAATGGAAGTAAATCCACCAAAAAACTATTTCTGAACGACCAAAACCAAAGCAGAAACACAGAACACCCAATCATGTTATATACAGCTCTGGCAAAAATTAAGAGACCACTGCAAAATTTTCAGTTTGTCTGATTTTTCTCTTTATATGTACATTTTTGAGTAAAATGTAAAATTGCTCTTTTATTCAATAAACTACCGACAACATGTCTTCGATTTTCCAAGCCCTAAATTTAGTATTTTTTTTCAGAAAATGAGAAATTGTCAAAGTAACAAAAAATGCCTTTCCTGCAGACCTCAAATAATTCTATGAAAACAAGTTCATAATCATTTAGAAACAATACTAATATTTTAACTCAAGATAAGTTCATAAATTAATATTTTGTGGAATAACCATGATTTTTCATCACAGCTTTCATGCGTCTTGGCATGCTTTCCACCAGGTTCACACTGCTTTTGGGTGACCTTATGACACTCCTGGTACAAAAATTTAAGCAGTTCTTCTTTGTTTGATGGCTTGTGACTATCCATCTTCCTCTTGATTACATTTCAGAGGTTTTCAATGGGGTACAGGTCTGGAGATTGGGCTGGCCATGACAGGGATTTGATGTGGTGGTCCTTCATACACACATTGATTGACCTAGGTGTGTTGCATGGCGCATTGTCCTGCTGGAAAAAACAGTCTTCAGAGTTGGGGAACATTGCCTGAGCAGAAGGGGAATCAACTGTAACCTTGTATGCGGCTTGATTCATACGTCCTTAGCAAAGATTAACCTTCCCAATTCCAGCCGTGCTGAAGCATCCCCAGATCATCACCGAACCTCCACCAAATTTCACAGTGGGTGCAAGACACGGAGGCTTGTACGCCTCTCCAGGTCTCAGTCTAACCATTAAACGACCAGATGTTGGGCAAAGCTGAAAATTAGACTAATCAGAGAAGATTACCTTACTCCAGTCCTCTATGGTTCACACCTTATGGTCTTTGGCAAACTTCAGCCTAGCTCTGCTTTGCTTCCCATTGATGAAAGGCTTTTTTCTAGCATTACATGACTTGAGCCCTGCCTCTAGGAGCCTGTTATGAACTGTTCTTGCTGTGCACTTTACCCCAGCTGACATTTGCCATTCCTTTTGTTGGTCATTTGATGTTATCCTGCAGTTGCTGAGTGACATTCGAATAAGACGGTCATCCCGGTCAGTGGAGAGTAGTTTTCGCCCTCTGTTGGTCTGTAGCTTTGCTGTCCCCAATGTCTGCTGCTTGATCTTGTTGTAATGGACTGCCGTCTTAGAAATTTTAAGGATGGAGGCAACATGACGCTCACTGTATCCCTCTGCTAGTAAAGCCAGAATTGAGCCCTTCTTTCCCTCAATCAAGACTTTTCTTTTCAACTCTTTTGGCATGGTTAAAAGTTATTTTTTCATGTCAATTACTTTTGGGATATTACTAGCACTTGTTTTGCTATCCAGCTTGTCCTATTGCAAGAGGATTGTAAACACCACAGCAGGATTTTTTTTACACTTTTCTTCGTTAAATAAGATTTGGTTCAGATGATCACCTAATCAGAAGCACATTAAGTAGAATGGGGTGTACTCTGGTTGTAATTCAACTGACACTGGAATGGAATGGCTGTCAGACATGTAGAAAAGCTGATTTTAATAAAACTCTGCAGTGGTCTCCTAGTAACATAGTAATTAAGGTTGAAGGGAGACTTTAAGTCCATCTAGTTCAACCCATATCCTATCCTAACTTGCCCTAACATGTTGATCCAGAGGAAGGCAAAAAAACCCCATGTGGCAACAGTAAGCTTCACATTGGGGAAAAAAATTCCTTCCCGACTCCACATACGGCAATCAGACTAGCTCCCTGGATCAACGCAATATTAATGAGACTAGTGTATAATAATAATAATAATAATGTAATATTATACTTTTCAAGAAAGGCATCCAGTCCCTTCTTAAATTTTAGTAGTGAATCACTCAATACAACATCATATGGCAGAGAGTTCCATAGTCTCACTGCTCTTACAGTAAAGAATCCACGTCTGTGAGTATGCTTAAACCTTCTTTCCTCCAGACGTAGAGGATGTCCCCTTGTCCCCGTCACAGGTCTAAGAGTAAAAAGATCATTAGAAAGGTCTTTGTATTGTCCCCACATATATTTATACATTGTAATAAGATCACCCCTAAGCCTTCGATTCTCCAAACTAAATAACCCCAAGTGTAATAACCTGTCTTGGTATTGCAGACCCCCTAGTTCCCTAATAACCTTGGTCGCTCTTCTCTGCACCAGCTCCAGTTCAGCTATGTCTTTCTTATACACCGGAGACCAGAACTGTACACAGTATTCTAAGTGTGGTCGCACTAGTGACTTATATAGAGGTAAAATTATGTTCTCCTCATGAGCATCTATGCCTCTTTTAATGCATCCCATTATTTTATTTGCCTTTGCAGCAGCTGCTTGACTCTGGCCACTAAATGTGAGTTTGTCGTCCACCCATACACCCAGGTCTTATTCAGTGACTGTTTTGCCCAGTGTTTTACAATTAAGCACATAATTATACAACTTGTTCGTTCTACCCAAGTGCATGACCTTACATTTATCCCCATTAAAGCTCATTTGCCATTTATCAGCCCAAGCTTCTAGTTTACATAAATCCTCCTGTAATATAAAATTGTCCTCCTCTGTATTAATTACCCTGCAGAGTTTAGTGTCATCTGCAAATATTGAAATTCTACTCTCTATGCCCCCTACAAGTTCATTAATAAATGTTAAAAAGAAGCGGGCCCAAAACTGACCCCTGTGGTACCCCACTGCTAACCGTGACCCAGTCCGAGTGTGCTCCATTAATAACCACCCTTTGTTTCCTATCCCTGAGCCAGCTCTTAACCCACCTACACATATTTTCCCCTATCCCCATTGTTCTCATTTTATGTATCAACCTTTTGTGTGGCACCATATCAAAAGCTTTTGAAAAGTCCATGTACACCACGTCCACTGCATTCCCTTGGTCCAGTCCGGAACTTACCTCTTCATAAAAGCTTATCAGATTAGTCTGACAGGAACGGTCTCTTGTAAACCCATGTTGATATTGGGTCATAAGGTTATTCTTCTCCAGATACTCCAGTATAGTATCTCTTAGAAAACCCTCCAGGATTTTACCCACAGTTGAGGTTAAACTTACTGGCCTATAATTTCCAAGTTCAGTTTTTGTCCCCTTTTTGAATATTGGCACCACATTTGCTATACGCCAGTCCTGTGGTACAGACCCTGTTATTATGGAATCTTTAAAGATTAAAAATAGTGGTCTATGACTGTGCTTAATTCCTGCAGTACTCGGGGGTGTATCCCATCCGGGCCCGGGGATTTGTCAATTTTAGTGATTTGTAGACGCCGCCGTACTTCCTGCTGGGTTAAGCAGGTGACATTTAATGGAGAATTTTTATCCCTGATCATGTTATCCGTCATGGGATTTTCTTGTGTAAATACTGTTGAAAAAAAGTCATTTAGCATATTGGCTTTTTCCTCATCCTCATCCACCATTTCACCCAGACTATTTTTAAGGGGACCAACACTATCATTTTTTAGCTTCTTACTATTTATGTAGTTAAAGAATATTTTGGGATTATTTTTACTTTCTCTGGCAATGAGTCTCTCTGTCTCAATCTTTGCTGTCTTGATTTGCTTTTTACAGAATTTATTTAATCTTCTGTATTTATTTAATGGCTCATCACTACCTACTTGCTTTAATTCTCTAAATGCTTTATTTTTATCTCTTATTGCGCCCCTTACAGCTCTATTTAGCCATAGTGGTTTCCTCCTATTTCTCGCATGTTTATTCCCATACGGTATATATTGTGCACAGGTCCTATTCAGGATGCTAATAAACGTCTCCCATTTTCTTTGTGTATTTTTATGTCTCAGGATATCGTCCCAGTTAATTGCACCAAGATCATTTCTCATCCGTTGGAAATTTGCCTTCCTGAAGTTTAGTTTCCTTGTAACCCCTCTACTACACATCTTATTAAAGGATACATGAAAACTTATTAATTTGTGATCACTATTACCCAAGTGACCCTCAACCCTTACATTTGATATGCGGTCTGGCCTGTTGGTTAATATTAGGTCTAGCAGTGCCCCCCCTCTTGTTGGGTCCTGAACCAGTTGTGAAAGGTAATGGTCTCTCATAGTAGTCAAAAACCTATTACCTTTGCTGGAACTGCAGGTTTCGGTTCCCCTATGTATTTCAGGGTAGTTGAAGTCCCCCATAATAATGACTTCTCCTTGAGTCGCTGCTTCATCTATTTGCTTTATGAGGATATTCTCTGTAGCTTCCATTATTTTTGGAGATTTATAACAAACCCCTATCAGTAATTTATTATTTTTCCCCCCTCCCCTTATCTCTACCCACAGGGACTCTACATTTTCATTAGATTCATATATATTATCACGAAGGATGGGTTTTAAGGATGATTTTACATATAAACACATGCCTCCCCCTCGCTTATTTGTACGGTCATTTCTGAACAGACTATAGCCCTGTAAATTAACAGCCCAGTCATGGCTCTCATCCAGCCATGTCTCAGATATCCCCACCATGTCATAATTATGTTCCAACAACATTAACTCCAATTCCTCCATTTTGTTAATCAAGAGAAAAACTCAAACAATAACAAACTAAGAGAACATACTCCTGGCATAGTGTATATTACACCTAGATGTCTCTGTTTGTTAAATAGGACCTAAATACAGATCCATCGCCAAAGCAATATAAGGAGGGGTGGAAAAAAACACTAAAATGCGACTACAGATCCAGTGTAAAAATAGAATATCTTTATTAAGACAAGTATACAGTACAGGACAAAGACATTTTGTTGGCGAGACTTCTGGCATTAGTATACATGCACTTTATGTATCTCTCTGTACCTCTATTCTTTCTTAAATTATTAACTGTTCTAACCCCACCCCCCATGCCACCCCCACCCCCAATGTCATTATTTGTGCCCAGGTCTCTATCTGCACTGTCTTCCCCTCCTATAAAAGGAATACCCTCCCCCCCGTCCCTAGTTTAAACACTCATCCAACCTTCTAGCCATTTTCTCCCCCAGCACAGCTGCACCCTCCCCATTGAGGTGCAGCCCGTCCCTAGCGTAGAACCTGTAGCCAACTGAGAAGTCGGCCCAGTTCTGCAGGAACCCAAACCCCTCCTTCCTACACCAATTCCTGAGCCACTTATTAACCTCCCTAATCTCCCGTTGCCTCTCTGGCGTGGCACGTGGTACAGGAAGTATTTCCGAAAATAGCACCTTGGAGGTCCTTGCTTTAAGCTTACAGCCTAATTCCCTGAAATCATCTTTAAGGACCTTCCACCTACCTCTAACTTTGTCATTTGTGCCAATGTGCACCATGACCGCTGGATCCTCTCCAGCCCCTCCCAGTAATCTGTCAACCCGATCAGCGATGTGTCGGACTCGAGCGCCAGGTAGGCAGCACACCGTTCGACGATCCCTGTCTTTGTGACAGATTGCCCTATCTGTTCCCCTAATAATTGAGTCTCCCACTACCAGAACCTGTCTGGCCTGCCCTGCTCTCCTATTTCCCCCCTTACTGGAGCAGACACTCCTCCGGCTTTCAGAGGACATGCCTTGCTGCAGCAGTGCTACTCCTGCACTAACACTCCCCTCATCTGCCAACTTAGCAAACTTATTGGGGTGTGCCAGATCAGGACTAGCCTCCCTGGTGCTCTTCCCTCTACCCCACCTTCTGTCACCCAGCTAGCTGCTTCATTGTCCTGCAGCTCCAACCTAGCATCCCCCCCCTCATCTATCCCATTGAGCGTCTGCTCAGTGAGCAGAAGACTCCTTTCCATATTGTCTATGGATCGCAGTGTTGCCAGCTGCACATTTAGATCCAGTATCTGGGCTTCCAAATGCACAACGTGCTCACATCTTGCACAGCAGTATGCACCCTCGACCGGCTGTTCAAGGATTTCATACATGCGGCAAGACGTGCACTGGATGGCATTGGCAATAGTGGAGCACATCCTAATGGGGATTGCACCAGACAGGAAAGATAAGCAAAAATAAATAAAAAGTATTAATAAAATATAACAGTAATTCAGTAATACCTCCCTTGGAAACTCCCTGAATCTAAAGTCACTGAATTTCAAGTCACACACTTACCACAGTTCGCACTTACGCTCAGGTCACACTCAGCTCGTTCACACTCGCTCAGGAAGAAGATTTAAAAAAGTTTTTTTTTTTTTTCCCCCTTTCACCAGCACACCACCTTGCTGCTCAATGCACTTCCAAAAACCATATACCATATGCTATATACAGCTCTGGCAAAAATTAAGTATACTGCATTGGAGAAAAAACAGGGAGTGGTCAAAGTGTTCGTGGAAATGTTATGAGACAGTACCCACCATAATATTTGGTCATAGCAACCCTACAATCAGCTCACTCCCACACCATCCAAACTTAAGACTCAAAACCTCAATGTTATGGAATTTCCACTGCTAAAAACCATGTACCATGAAAGCCAAGTTTTTCCTATTGCTTGGCTTTTCTCTTTATGAGGAACTTTACTTAGGCTAGCGGTATACTAATATTATTCTTCAAAGTACTAAAATGTAATTTCGGTCCGGATTTTCAGTCAAAGCCGGAAGTTAAATGAAAAAAAATGTTAATACCAATTCCATTCTATTACCTGTATGCCCAAAGTAATGGCTTAAAAGCGTCCTAGGGAGTAACAATTCCCTTTAAAGGGTTGATACTGACTTTTAGGATTTCAACTGCCAATAAATGGCGCTAGAGTTCAAGTCCTCTTTCTATCTGAAGAGGCATGCATATAAGATGAATGGTGTAATTCAAAATTACAACTCGTCCTACAAAACACAAGCTCTCATTAGCTATATCGACAAAGAGAATAAAATAGTTATGGCTCTTGGAAGTAGGATAGGAAAACAAAAATGCAAAAACAGAAAAGAGGGTGGTGGGAGGTGGGGAAAAAAAAGCAGTAAATAAGTTCAATCCACAGGAGACGCTCATTGGAAGCTATAGGATTGTCAGCCTGCATGTTTGTGAGATCTTTTTATAGGGTTCAAAGCCTTATCTTTCTGCTATAAAGCTTAGCTCTCCTCAAAGAATTTTAGTGCAAAACTATGGCTAAGTGCCTACATCTGCCCTTATAGGGGTTGTTCACTTCAGAATACATAATTAAGTACAGGTATTTAGAGACTGAAGTCATTTTTGAAAGTTGGTTTCATTAAAACTTTTGCTCAGCTTGCTTTTACAGACTTCATTTCTCTGCATATTTAACTCATAAATCAGCAGAGAAAAGGTAAAAAAAAAAAAAAAAAAAAGACGGACAAGAGGTAGAAACTTTCCTATTGGACAGTTAGAATAAGCTCTTTTTTCCCTCCGCTCAAGTAAATCTGCAAAACGGATTAAGTGCACAGTAACCATGCGATTATGCTGCTCGCAGGTGCCACACCGGCACCTGCCTGCAGAAGCTTTTTTTTTTTTTTTATGCGCTGGTATTCATTATGGAAACTAGGGGGCAGGTCAGTGAGGCAGCAGTGACCTGTCAGCAGTCTGCATTATGAATATATAATCAGAGTACCACATACATGAACCCCGCCTTAGGACACGAGCATATCATTAACTAAAAACTAAAAATAAGGATTAAAAAAGAAGCCAAGATGCATTTCATCAACCAAGGCATCATTTTATTCAGTATATCGGTACCAGCCTGACACTGTCTATAGGTTACTGGGCTGGGCACAATCCTGCTGACAGGTTCACTTTAATAATTAATGTAATATTTGCTGCAGAGGTGAGAAAAGCAGTTTGGTTCAGTAAATCCTTCACAAGTGAACCTCTGGCTATGTGCCAGCATATAAACCTATCCGCAAGAATTCTCACAGCATACAGGAATAAAAATGCACACAAGCTACAGGAATTGGCATCATCACCATGTGTACATTGTGCAATATATGCATTAGCACAGGAAGTATCATCTCCAAGGTAGTGTGGGTGCTGCAGGCATAAAAGCACACCTTTGATGATTGCTTGAACACTACACATGCCGTGCTGGTGTATGACTGGAGAAAGCTGCATTTTTACTCTAGTTTTCCTTACTTCTATACTTGAATAGAATAAGCTTTTTTCCTGCTTATACAGTACAGCATAAACTAAAAAAAACAATTGATTCCGTACCACCCATAAACTTAAAACATAGGGGCAGTAAACATAACAATGCATTGACTTTATGGAGCATCAGTGCAAAGTACACAACTACTACGGAGGGATGCCGGCTGTCAAACACAGCTGGAGTCACCATAGAGAAGGCAGAGATGACTTCTTACCATCTCTGCCTTCCTGATCGGTATAATACTCAGGGCTGTGGAGTCGGTAAGCCACAGTTGCGACTCCGACTCCTGGATTTTATCAGGCTCCGACTCCGACTCCGGCTCCTTCATAAACGGCCAATTCATAACAACAAATTTACTGTTGTAAAATATTAAACATCGTGCTTATTCAGTTTCTCACCATCATATAAGTAATCAGACCACTTAGAGCAAAACCTACATTTATTAGAATACAATTAGAATATAGCAAATAACTTTTATAAACTTTTCTAAACTGTAAGTAAATATGCAATAAACACTGTTATGCAGTTAATAAGAAGAAATCTATAAATTTGTCCTCAGAAAAAGTATTGCCTCTGTCAGATCCTCCTTCATGGATGCCCTCAAATCTGATCTAATTATTTTGAGAGCAGAGAACAACCTCTCTACACTAACTTGTGTTGGTGGCAAAGCAGTAACCACTCGGGCAACATCTCTGACAATGTCAGGATACAGAGGAATCGCTTGTTGCACTGTTATTTTTGATGAACGGTCAAATTTCTCAATTTCTTTTAGTGCACATGAAAAATTCTGCTGAAATGTACTGGCTGTGTTCCTTGATGGGGATGACTCTTCTTCTATGCGGGAACGCTTTGCACGGTCCTTGTGATCCAAATATTTTTCGAAATTAAATTCTTCATCAGTTGATGATGAGGGTGAAGATGTGGCAGGACGACCAAATTCTTCTTGTTCCTCCTGACTCTTCTGCAACCCTTTCATCCTTACTGCTATTTCAAACAGAGCTTCTTTTCCTTTACTTAGCTGTTGATCATCTAGAAGAATCCGATGCATTGGGTCTACATAAACAGCTGCCAAAAGAATGTTATTTTGTAATAGTAGCTCCTCTCTTCGTTTCATTGATGTAGCAATGCCACTTGCAATTAACCCTCCTCTTTGGGACAGGCGAAACATCAGGTTCTTACACTCCTTTAAGAAAATACCTGGAGTTAAGTCCTCTGCTTGTAATTTTTTAGTCACTGTAAATGGGTGCTCTAGCAATTTTTCCAGCTCAGTCACCTGATTCCACTGACTTTCATTTAGCGTCAGTTGAGGGTTTGCCATGTCTACAAGAAAGGTTTTCAGTTCAACCAAGCGCTGAATCATTAAGTAAGTACTGCCCCATCGTGTGGCTTGATCAATAATTGCCCCTTTTCCAGCACGTCTCTTCAAAATTGAGTCAACTTTAGGGGTTCTGGAAACAGGAGCCAATTTTCTCACCTTGCCAATCAGTGCAGCAGCATGTCCTTCTTGCAGACTGTCTCTTATAGCCAGCTGTAGCGTATGCACAACACAGCGCATGTGATGAATGAAAGAACATATTGACACAGTTTCAACAAGATCATCTAAACTATCATGTTGCTGTTCATCTGAAGCAACTTCAGTTTGCTCCTCAGTTACAATACTGTGTTCCTCTATTTCAAACATTTCTGTGTCTGTGGACCCAGAATGTTCTTCTAGCTGCTGGTCACCATCATTACGCTCATTCATTAGCTTAATAATACTTATCATATTTGAAGCATTGTCAGTTACGAAGAAAGAACTTGCTCTTTTTTAAGTTCATAGTCTTGCAGAACCTTTTCCACCAAGACCTGGAGAAACTCACTGGTGTGATGAGCTTTGGTGTCTTTTACTGCCAATGTCTTGGTAACTATTTCATTTTTGTCAAAAACAAATAGGACATTGATGGCAAAATAGTTCACTCTTTGACGTGTGCAGGCATCCATTTTAAGAAACAGAAAGCGTCCCTTGAGAGTTTTTTTAAGTTCTTCCTTTTGTTTAAAAGCTTCTTCGATTACTAATTTTCTAATACTCTCTCTCTCTCCAAAGAAAGACCAAGCTTGCGGGCCATTTCCCCATTCAGACACATAAAAGCTGGTCGTGAAAATAATGAAATAGGCACACTATCCTTTACAATAAGCTCTATGATCTGTTTTTTAAATGTATCTACTGTCATTGTCACAGTAACTTTGTCACTGACAAAATATCTTGCAACTGATGGCTGCAAAGTTCTCTGCTTCTTTGTTTGGCTGGAAGAGCTGGGCACTGGTTCATTGGTTTGGATGCAGTCTTTCTCATCCACTGCTTTCAGTACTTCTGGATGAAAGCGCTGTAAATGTCTCTTTAGATTAGAAGCTCTGGTAGGAGCATTTTTATCTTTGCCTGAATATGCACTCATCTTGGCTTCACAGCATTTGTTTTCGTCTGGATCATTTTTGTCATACACTGACAGACATAATGTTTTCTATCTTGAGTGATGGTGAAATGTTCAAATACAGCTGATTTAATGTGATGCTTCTTTGACACTCTCAGGTTTTTAATTCTGCATTCACAATCCAAATGACAATTGTTTTTCCTAAAAACAGTTGTACAAAATTATTGCCAGGTCGTACAACTGATATAGTGGTCAGTAATACTGTTATTATTCCTCATGTACTCACAGTTAACTGATGCAAAGTTTGTTGAAAGGATAATACTTCTTACAGTCTTCCTCTTCTGAGTAGCAGGCAGCTGTGAGATGCTTGGAAGACGCACACCTAGTATGATCTAGTCTAGAGGAGGAGCTTTACTACTAAGAATTTGCAACACATTTTCACTTTCAGTTTCATACATTGTAAGTAGGGGGGTTGGGGCAGCATGAGGTTAACCAAGTGTAAGATTAGATAAGGGCAGTGGAGAACAGTGACACACAAGAAGTAAGAAATGTCTCTATCGCCAGCAGAACTGCTTATCACTGTTGTTCATAGTTTGATAGAACATATATATTTGAGTAACATTTATAAAATTCATATGAAAGTTAAATTATGAAATATTAATACATTTTTTTTTTAAAACTGGAGTCGGAGTCGGTACATTTCTACCGACTCCGACCAAAACTAACTCCGACTCCACAGCCCTGATAATACTATGTACATAATATAGGAGGTGCTAACACAGCTTCTACCTTTGACTCTAGTAGTCACACAATCACAGGGTCCTGGGAGGGAGGGAGCTGCTAGGGTCCTAGCAGTTCCAGACCAGCTTTGCAGTTAAAGTAGCACGCTGCATTTACCGGAACAAACAAAAAAGCGGAAAAAAATGCAGCATGTTCATTAATTGTGCAGAATCACATGCGATTCCGCATACATACACTGTGATTGCAAAAACGCATAGGAAAACGCATGTCAACACGCTTGACAATCGCGTCAAAAACACGTGTCAAAAAGAGAATGCGTTTTCCCTGGCAAGGGCATGCGTTTCTGCTCAGGAAAAAACGCTTGAAAAACGCTACGTGGGCACATAGCCTAAAAATAGAGGAAGAAATTATTTGAATAGCCAAACAAGAAAAAATAAAAAGTAAAAAACAACCTGAAAATGTGCATGGTTATAAGTCGGGGACACACCCTTAAACTAGTTAATATTAGTGATGAGAGAACGTGCTTGGATAAAGTCTTATCCATGCATGCTCTGGTGTTATACGAGCACTCCCAGATGCTCCGATATTATGTTCGAGTCCCTGTGGCTGCGTGATTGGCGCTGTTAAGACAGTCTCAACACATGAGAGGATTCTCTAACGTACAGGCAATCCCCACATCTGTTGAGGCTGCCTTACAAGCGCAAATCATGCAGCCGCGGGGACTCGAACATAATATACGAGCACTCCCAGATGCTCCGATAACACCAGAGCATGCACGGATAAGAGGTTATTCGAGCACATTCACTAGTTAATTTATGTTTTGTATATGTTTTGTGCATATCTATTCAGTTGATGTGCCATTTCAGGGCTCACTGCGACCATGATTTCTTCACTGGATATTCTGCACACAATCATTCCATTAAAGGGGTATTCCCATCACCAAGATCCTATCCCTATATGTAATAGGTGTAATAATAATATTAGCAAATACTATGGATAACCTAAGGCCCTGCAATGCCTGCACATGAGGAAAGAGACATGGCGAATCAGAAAAACTATACTACATTTCTGATTGGAGGCATTTGCAAATACTATTACTACACCTACTACATATTTGGATAGGAGCTTGGAGATGGGATACCCCTGTTAAAGGTCTCAATAAGCATTAAACTAACATTGACTAAACATGATATCTGTATGGGAGTTTCCCAATTCTTGTCTCAACAAATAATGTTGGGGAAAATAACGGGTTAAATAAGGGGTTGGTATGTCTGATTTTGGACATCAGACCCTTGATTCTCGGTAAATTAAAGCGTTTTCCCGCGAACAAAAGTTCAATCAATATATCTTGGAATAATAATAATTTAGACAATTGGATGTGTGTAAAGGGGGTTTTACACATAGCGCTATCGCTAGCAATATCGCTATAACGTCACCGATTTTGTTACGTTATAGCGATATTGCTGTGTGAGATACTTACCTCCGACCGGCTCCCCCGCTGTCTGTCGCTGATCGAGCGAGATCGGTCGACTCCATTTCTTGTCGGGCGCTTCCTGCTGGGCTTCCTGTGGCGCCGACGAGCATCGTGTGGAGGTGGGCGGGAGGACGTCAGGATCGCCGCGTCTGAAAGGTAAGTATCGTCCGCTGTATCGCTGCTGCATCGCTGTGAGATCTGCCTGTGTGACAGCTCATTAGCGATCATTTAGCAATGCACCAGCGATCCTGACCGG
Organism: Dendrobates tinctorius; assembly: GCF_039654945.1. Taxonomy (NCBI): domain Eukaryota; kingdom Metazoa; phylum Chordata; class Amphibia; order Anura; family Dendrobatidae; genus Dendrobates; species Dendrobates tinctorius. The sequence continues at coordinate 2,777,344 of NW_027361736.1, read as the reverse complement.
GTCGTATCGTGGTCAGGATCACTGGTGCATCGCCAAATGTAAAAGGGCCTTTAATAAAATGTCCCTGTGCTGAGATAATCTTATAAATGTGTCCCTGCTGTGTACTGTGTAAATGGCTGTGTCTGACCGAGCAGGGACATGGTCTGATCATACCACAGCTCCTGGGAGGGGAGCAAAAGAATATACAGACAGGACAGCATGGGATCACAGCTTATTTTATCACGAGGTAAAATATTTTCCTGCCTGTTTTCAAATAATATTTTATCTCAAAGAAAGAATCAACTGCAATCCCGTGCTATAATGTCTGTATATTCTTTTTAAAATAATTCCCTGCCCAGGAGCTGTGGTATGATCAGCTCTTGTCCTGCACAGTCCAGGCAACAGCCATTTCACAGAGGCACATTTATAAGATTCTCTCAGGACAGGAACATTTTTTTCAAACACATCCACTTGTGATATTTATTATTTTTTCAAAGATATGTTGATTAAAAAATACTTTTGTTCGTGGGAAAACCCATTTAAGCTACCACCAGTGATGTAATCGCAACCCTCCTGTACAATTAGGTGTTGGGAGAAATAGCTGCCAAAAATGATCGTCTGCAGCCTATTTATTGTGTATGGGCCCCCAGACAAATAAAGGCAGGCAGTCCATGTAAGGGGAGGTTTACCATTTTAGGTTGGATCAATTCTTACATGTTGACGTTAGAATTTAGAAGTGCCAAAGATTAAATATAAAATTATAAAAAAGAAACATAAGTCACTGGTCATTCACCTTTTTTGCTCTTTGCTCACCAATGTTAACATGGCCTTGAGCATGGGATCATTGCTCTTGCTGACAAACCTTTGCTTACCCACTTCTCGTCACAGGACTGACTTTTCTTTCTCCTAATGTACGTCACTAAAATCCAATAAATCTTCACCACAGGATTGTGAATTGGGGGTTATTACTCTCAGAAAACCGTGGCTAAAAACTAATATTTTCTTAAGCAAGAGCAGAAAAAAATTATTATGTTAAGTTTACTAAGCGGTGAATGGTGTGTAAAAGAAACCTGTCTCATATAGAGACACTATTTATCTGCAGCTATAGAGTTAATTTGCAAGTAAATAACATTTAAGTTTCGCAATGTAACCCTACTCAAGCAGCAGCTACAGGGAGAAAATGAAGTTATATTCTCCTTGTAGCCGCTCACTCCACAGTGAGCACCTGGTTATCACTTCTCTGCTTGAGCGTATGATAGCAGGAAACTGAAGGGGGGGGGGGGGGGGGGGAGAGAAAACAAGAGAGCGCTACCTAAGCGCAGTAAAAAACTATAAAATGACAATGGTGATGCATTTGTATATGCTCACCTGTACGGGTTGTGCAGACTAAGCACATCTCTATGAATGAGTTTGTTAGGCGTTGGATTCCAACTTAATATCTTGCTGCCCCTCCGAATATTTTGGTGAAGTGTTAGTCCTGTTCCATTCATTGCTCCAAATAGAAATATAGTGGAAAAAGCTTGATCGGAGGCGCTTCCCTCTAGTAGCTGGAATCCCAAGAAGAATTTGATTCTGGGACAACCTCCAGGTGGTGTTCCAGAGAAACAATATTACAGTTGCGTGTTTAAAATTAAATTTCATCTAAAAATATTTTTTAAATTGCTCATGCACTAACAAGTTAAAAAGTTTTTTAAAAGTTTTTTTATGTTGTTAGTGCATGAGCACTTTAAAAAGTATTTTTAGAATACCGTAGTTTTAATTGTAAACACGCTAGTGTAATATTGTTACTTCGGACCACCACCTGGAAGTTATTCCAGAATCAAGGTGTTTTTAGGATTCCAGCTAATAGAGGGAAGCGCCTCCGGAAAAGATTTTCCACTATATTCTCTGCTGAGCACAGAGACCCGACTGCTCTGATGACTGCTGTCGTCACTACCCTGTGAATATGGGGAACGTGGACTATGTCAGAGCTTCGTGATAAAATTTTTACACACAAATTGATGAACAAAGGAAAGTCTTGTGTTTACTTCTGTATTATGTTTTTCAGGTATCCATTTCTGAACTACATCGGATTCGGTTTATTACTTTGGAACTGCGTGGGATTTTTTTTTTTTTACATTTTTATTAGTAAATTGGTGAATGAAGTATAGTGTGGGGAGTCTTTCCTCTAAGTATTATTTTCCGTGTCTTTTTATTTATTTATTTTTTCCCCAGAGATGGCGCGGTCTGCAGTTACAGCAGGTTATCTGCTCTGACCTTATAAGCATTTATTTATTATATTTATTTTTTTACCGGATTAGTAAAGGGGTTGTCTGATAGACACCTCCTTTAAGCTAACTCAAGGGCTTGATGGCAGCTGTGATTTTTGAGAAATCACAGCAGTCATCAACTCCAACCACCATTACCCCGATTACCACAGCTCCAGGACAAATCGGGAAGAGGAGGGCAAAGTACCAGAATTGGCGCCTGATAATATAAGCCTGCAGCTGCTTCCTTTACCTTCTCTGGTTATAAAAAAAAAATATAAGGGAAACACCACGTAATTGGTAAAAAATATATATATTTATTAGGTTAGACCAGGCTAAAAACACCTGCGTAAAACACACTTTAACCCCTTCCTGACATCAGACGTACTATCCCGTCCATGGGTACCCGGGCCCCTATGCCCATGGACGGGATAGTACGTCTACCGCGATCAGCGGCGCCCACGTGGTGAGCGCCGCTAATAGCGGCCGGGTGTCAGCTGATTATCACAGCTGACACCCGGCACAATGTGTCAGGGGTGGTCACGGACCACCCCCGACACGTTAACCCCTTGCACACCGCGATCAAACATGATCGCGGTGTACCGGGGGTTAAAGGGAAGCATCGGCAGGGAGGGGGCTCCCTCCGTGCTTCCCTGAGCCCCCCACGGCAGCGCAATGTGCAGTGCTGCTGCGGGGGGCTCCTTTCCTGCAGGCCCCCAAATCCAAGATGGCGACGGGGGCCTTCGGGGGCCTGCAGGAAGCTGGCTTCCTCAGTGCCTGCAAAGCGCAGGCATGATGAAGCCTTCTGCACTGCCCGTGACAGATTGCTGATCTGCCACAGTGATCTGTGATGTGACAGATCAGCGATCTGTCACAGGACAGTGATGTCCCACCTGGGACTATTTAATAACGTTAAAAAAAAAAAATAAAGAAATAGTGTTAAAATAAATAAAAAAAAAAAAAAAAAAAAAAAAAAATCGCCAAATAAATTAGAAAAAAAAATTATTCCCCCAAATAAATCCATTTTTTGGAAATAAAAAAACAAACAAAAAACAAACAATAAAAGTACACACATTAGGTATCGCCGCGTCCGTAACGACCCGCCCTATAAAACTGTCCCATTAGTTAACCCCTTTAGCGAACCCCTTAAAAAATAAAAAACGAAGCAAAAAAATAATGATTTATTATCATACCACCAAACAAAAAGTGTAATAACGCGCGATCAAAAAGACGCATATAAATATCCATGGTACCGCTGAAAACGTCATCTTGTCCCGCAAAAAACGAGCCGCCACACAGCATCATCAGCGAAAAAATAAAAAGTTATAGCTCGCACAATAAAGCGATGCAAAAATAATTATTTTTTATATAAAATAGTTTTCATTGCATAAAACCGACAAAACAAAAAAACGACCTAAATGAGGTATCGCTGTAACCATACTGACCCGAAGAATAAAACCGCTTTATCAATTTTATCGCACACGGAACGGTGTAAACGCACCCCCCCAAAAGAAATTCATGAAACGCTGGTTTTTGTTCATTCTGCGTCCCAAAAATCGGAATAAAAAGCGATCAAAAAATGTCACGTGCCCGAAAATGGTACCAATAAAAACGTCAACTCGTCCCGCAAAAAATAAGACCTCACATGACTCGGTGGGTCAAAATACGGAAAAATTATAGCTCTCAATATGTGGTGATGCAAAAACTATTTTTACAATAAAAAGCATCTTTTAGCGTGCGACAGCTGCCAAACATAAAAACCGCCATAAATAGTAAATCAAACCCCCCCGTTATCACCCCCTTAGTTAGGGAAAAATAATAAAATAAAAAAAATGTATTTCCATTTTTCCATTAGGGTTAGGGCTAGGGCTGAGATTAGGGTTAGGGGTGTGTTGGCGTTCGGGTTGGAGTTAGAATTGGGGATTTCCACTGTTTGGGCACATCAGGGGCTCTCCAAATGCAACATGGCGTCTGATCTCAATTCCAGCCAATTCTGAGTTGAAAAAGTCAAATGGTGCTCCTTCCCTTCCAAGCTCTGACATGCGCCCAAACAGTGTTTTACCCCCACATGTAGGGTATCAGCCTACTCAGGTCAAATTGCAAAACAATTTTTGGGGTCCAATTTCTCCTGTTACCTTTAGGAAAATAAAAAATTGGGGGTAAAAATATTTTTGTGGAAAAAAATTATTTTTTATTTTCACGTCCGAGCGTTATAAACTTCTGTGAAGCACTTGGGGGTTCAAAGTGCTCACCACACATCTAGATAAGTTCCGTGGAGGGTCTAGTGTCCAAAATGGGGTCACTTGTGGGGAGTTTCAATAGTTTAGGTACATCAGGGGCTCTCCAAACGCACATGACACCCGCAGACCATTCCATCAAAGTCTGCATTCCAAAACGTCACTACTTCCCTTTCGATCCCCGACGTGTGCCCATACAGTAGTTTTCTCCCACATATGGGGTGTCAGCATACTCAGGACAAATTGGACAACAACTTTTGGGGTCCAATTTCTCCTGGTACCCTTGGGAAAATAAAAAAATGGTGACTAAAAGATCATGTTTGTGGAAAAAAATACGAATCTTTTATTTTCACGCCTGGCCGTTATAAACTTCTGTGAAGCACTGGGGGGTTCAAAGTGCTCACCACACATCTAGATAAGTTCCTTGGGGGGTCTAGTTTACAAAACGGTGTCATTTGTGGGGGGTTTCCACTGTTTTGGTACATCAGGGGTTTTCCAATCGCGACATGGTGTCCGATCTCAATTCCAGCCAAAAACGTCAAATGGCGCTGCTTCCCTTCCGAGCTCTGCCATGCGCCCAAATAGTGGTTTACCCCCACATGTGGGGTATCAGCGTACTTAGGACAAATTGCACAATAACTTTTAGGGTCCTGTTACCCTTGGAAAAATAAGAATTGAGGGTGAAAAGATCATTTTTGTGGAAAAAATATGATTTTTTAATTGTACTGCTTTATGTTATAAACTTCTGTGAAGCCCTTGTGGTTTCAAAGTTCTCACCACACATCTAGATAAGTTCCTTGGGGGGTCTAGTTTCCAAAATGGGGTCACTTGTAGGGGGTTTCCACTGTTTAGGTACATCAGGGACTCTCCAAACGTGACATGGCGTCCGATCTGAATTCCAGCCAATTTTGCATTGAAAAAAAATCTAACAGCGCTCCTTCCATGCGCCGAAACAGTCGTTCCCCCCCACATATCAGGTATCAGCGTACTCAGGATAAATTGCACAATAACTTTTGCAGTCCAACTTCTCCTGTTACCCTTGGTAAAATAAAAAAAATTGAACCTGAAGTATTTTTTTTGTGAAAAAAAGTTAGATGTTCATTTTTTTTTAAATATTCAAAAAAATTCCTGTGACGCACCTAAAGGGTTAATAAACTTCTTGAATGTGGTTTTGAGCACCTTAAGGGGTGCAGTTTTTAGAATGGTGTCACTTTTGGGTATTTTCTGTCATATAGACCCCTCAAAGTGGCTTCAAATGTGATGTGGTCCTAAAAATAAAATGGTGTTGTAAAAATGAGAAATCGCTGGTCAACTTTTAACCCTTATAACTTCCTAACAAAAAAAAATTTTGGTTCCAAAATTGTGCTGATGTAAAGTAAACATGTGGGAAATGTTAGTTATCAAGTTTTTTGTGTGCCTTATCTTTGTGATTTAAGGGCATAAAAATTCAAAGTTGGAAAGTTGCGAAATTTTCAAAATTTTCACCAAATTTCCGTTTTTCTCACAAATAAACGCAAGTTATTTGAATGAAATGTTACCACTAACATGAAGTACAATATGTCACGAGAAAACAATGTCAGAATCACCGTGATCCATGGAAGAGTTCCAGAGTTATGACCTCATAAAGGGACAGTGGTCAGAATTGTAAAAATTGGCCCGGTCATGAACGTGCAAACCACCCTTGGGGGTGAAGAGGTTAAACGTATGTACTTATTTAAACTTTGAATTTTACATGTGTAATTCAAGTCTATGGCAAAATTCTGTACAGAACTCTAAAGGTACTGTCACACTTAGCGATGTACCAGCGATCTCGACCAGCGATATGACGCGGTCAGGATCGCAGGTGCATCGCTAAGTGGTCGCTAGTGAGCTGCCACACAGGAAGATCTCACCAGCGACATCGCAGGGGTCCGGGGTCGTTACTTACCTGTCACACTTGGCGATCCTGACGTCCTCCCACCCGGCTCCACGCTCGTCTCTCCACAGGAAGCGCCGCAGGAAGCTGACGACGAGAAACAGTCCAGGATGTTCTCGCGCGATCAGCGATAACCAGCGGGGGAGCGGTCGGCGGTAAGTATCAGACACACGTCACAAGTTATAGCGATATTGCTAGCGATATCGCTTAGTGTGACAGGCCCTTAAATGTTCCTGCAAGAGAAATTGACATGCTGCAGCCTGGAAACCTGCACCGTAGGAGAGTTTACACAGTGTAGAAAAGAAGCACTATGGGAATGAGAGTTCTATTAATCTCATACATTGTGATTGTACTGTACAACGCAGCAAAAATAAGCAGTGTCCAGAACGCTAGTAATACTGGTCACTGGTCATACCTTTACACTGCTGGCCTTCAAAGGGTGGACAAAAGTGTCGAGTGAGCAGGACAGAAAACGGATGTACTGAAGCCACAATCTAGCAGAGTTGCAAATCTTCACAAACAATGTACAGAACTTTTAATTTTTTCAAAGGAAACTTCCCCCACTTTTTTTTTTTTAAGTGACTAATTCAGTTTTGAAGTGAGTTTGGGGGACCTATATTGGAAACACACAAAAGTGTTAAAATTTTAAAATCAGCACCTCTCAAGATATTAATCCTTTTCTGACATCAGACGTACTAATCCGTCCATGTGCCCTGGCACAATTTGACCATGGATGGAATAGTATGTCTAAGAGATCGGCCGTGATCACAGGGAAAGCGCAACACGCGATCAAAAAGACGGGTGTAAATAAATATTGGTATCATTGAAAATATCATCTTGTACCGCAAAAAACAAGCTGCCATACAGCTCCATCAGCGGAAAAATAAAAAAGTTATAGCTCTCAGTATAAAGTGATGCAAAAACAATTTTTCTATTAAATAGTTTTTATTGTATAAAAGCGTCAAACATAAAAAAATGATATAAATGAGGTATCACTGTTAAAGGTACTGACCCGAAAAATAAAACTGCCTTATCAAGTTTACCACACACTGAATGGTATTAAACCCCCCTCAAAAGAAATCCAAGAATTGCAGGTTTTTGATCATACTGTCTCCCAAAAATCAGAATAGAAAGCGATCAAAAAAAATGTCATGTGCCCGAAAATGGTACCAAAAAAAGTCAGCTTGTCCGACAAAAACAAGACCTCACATGACTCTGTGGACCAAAATATGGGAAAATTATAGCTCTCAAAATGTGGTGATGCAAAACTATATTTACAATAAAAAGCGTCCTTTAGCGTGTGACAGCTGCCAAACATAAAAACATTAGTTTTCAAACTGGACGGTGCTAAGATGCGACCGTCCACGCTGAGAACCACTGGTGAATGAGCTGCTAGGAACGCAGCGTCAGTGACCGGGGGTGACGTCATAGAGATTACCTCCGGTCACTGTGCTCCGTTCTCAGCTGGGCTGAGCTGCGGTGAGATCCGGTGAAATCCCCGCTAGCACTCTGAGCGCTCACGGGGATCTCACTGAAGTCACCGCAGTTACATCCGGTCACTGGGCTCTGTTCCCAGCCGGTCTGAGCTGCAGTGAGATCCGGGGTCACTTATAAAATTCACATACCAGGAAACAGTAGATTAGTTCCAAAAAGGGAGCACTTGTTGGGCATTGCCACTGTTAAGGCACATCTAGATAATTTCCTTGGGAGGTCTAGGTTCCAAAATGGAGTCACTTGTAGGGGGTTTCCACTGTTTAGGCACATCAGGGGCTCTCCAAACGTGACATGGCGTCCGATCTCAATGCCAGCCAATTTTGCGTTGAAAAAGTCAAATGGCGCTCCTTCCCTTCTGAGCTCTGCCATGCGCCCAAACAGTGGTTTGCCTACACATATGAGGTATCAGCTACTCAGGACAAATTGCACAACAACTTATGGGGTCCAATTTCTCCTGTTACCCTTGGGAAAATAAAAAATTTTGAATCTGAAGTAAATTTTTTGTGAAAAAGTTAAAATGTTCATTTTTTTTTTTCAACATTCCAAAAATTCCTGTGAAGCACCTGAAGGGTTAAACTTCTTGAATGTGGTTTTAAGCACTTAGATGAGTGCAGTTTTAGAATGTTGTCACTTTTGGGTATTTTCTATCATATAAACCTTTCAAAGTGACTTTAAATGTGACGTGGTCCCTAAAAAAAAAAAAAAAAAAAAAAAAAAAAAAAAAGGAATGGTGTAAAAATGAGAAATCGCTGGTCAAATTTTAACCCTTATAACTTCCTAATGAAAAAAAAATTTGGGTTCCAAAATTGTGCTGATGTAAAGCAGACATGTGGGAAATGTTACTTAAGCATTTTGTGTGACACATCTCTGTGATTTAAGGGCATAAAAATTCAAATTTGAAAAATTGCAAAAATGTTAACATTTTCGCCAAATTTCCATTTTTTCACAAAGAAATCAAAGTGATATCAAAGAAATTTTACCACTATCATGACGTACACTATGTCACGAGAAAACAATGTCAGAATGCCCCGGGATACATGCAAGCGTTCCAGAGTTATTACCACTGGGTCAGAATTGTAAAAATTGGCTTGGTCATTAACATGGAAACCACCCTTGGGGTAAAAGGTGTTAAAAACTCCCGCCAGGTAGTTTAACAACGCCTCAGGTGCTAACGCCTCAGGTGCTTTTCAGGAATTAATGCAAAGTGACATGACAGGAAAGAAATATATATTTTTTAAACCTAAATGTAGCTAACAGGTCACTACAGGCTGCAGACTCCAAGGCCGCTATTTGGCCACGAATTGTCATGGCAAACATCAGGACCACACGATCATCATCTCACAGTACCAATGGGGATAATGAGGAAGCACACACACTCTGTTAAACACACGTTTCACATACATACATGACATTGACTACACCTTCATGCATTTTTAAGTAGTGTGCTAATTTTATCATATGGATCATTACGGTTAACAATTATGTAAACTTTTTTTCTTCAAATAACAAAAAAGGACTTTTACTTTTTGTCTAAGTATTTGGCTGACTGTCCATTCCCTGTGCTTTGACATAAAACAGGGGTTGGGTCAGCAATGGAAGGCGGTTGGGCATTAAATTTATTTTCCTTTTTAACATATTTTGAACAAAACATTTTCACCGTTGCACAACTAATTTAATCACTTGATGCCCAGTGGTTTCCTGTGAATAAAAAGTAGAGGAAATTAAGGTCTTGGTTTTTTTTTACTTACAATTCCTTGTGCTTTTCCTCAGCTAGAATCTGATCATTCGCCTTTAAGCCATACCTATGGGGACAGAAATGTGTTCTCAAATGCAATAGAAAAAGTTTCCTCCTGTAGCCCAACAGATCACAAGGCATTGTGAGCATGAACCAAGTTAGAAACGAGTCCATATCTTTGAAATATGGCAATGTTTATCTCTGGTCATGTGAATGTTTCCAGATAGAGTTCAGCGAATTTGTTCGGGTTCCCTCTTATTCAGCAAGTTATAGCACTTAACGAATAAGCTACAGAGGGAACCCGGTACATGGAGCGCGCCGTCAGATCAGCTCCGCAGCTGAATGTGTTGCGGCTGTGTCACAGCATATGCATGGAGAGCCCAACAAACAGGCTCTCCATGTATGTGCTGTGACACAGCCGCAACACATTCAGCTGCGGAGCTGATCAGCTGATCTGACGGCGCGCTCCATGTATCCGGGTTCCCTCTGTAGCTTATTCGTTAAGTGCTATAGCTTGACGAATAAGAAGGAACCCAAACAAATTCGCTCAATTATTTCCAGAGCTTCACACATGGCATAAGATCATGGCTAAACCCTCACTACTTCTTATACGGATTAATGAGATTTAGGAGATCGAAGTCAGAGCAATAATAGGTTTAACTGATTAAAAGGATAAGAAATACAGATTTAATTATGTGATTACTTATATAACAGTGAACCAGGCATTCTAGACACAGGACGACCCATTATCTTGCAAGTCATGAAAAATGGAGGCGGTAGAAGACAATACAAAGTGAGAAAACAATACATTTACCTGGAATTGTTCACACTTTTAATATTAAATAGTTCCAAATAAAATTTACATTGTAATTTAAAAATCATGTGTTTATTAATACTAAAAGAATCTGCTAAGAAAGTAGAATCATATGTCCAAAATGCAGAAAGCAGTGTGAAAATTTGCGTACAAACCATCACTGTCCCAAAGCATAAAACACAAAAGAAAAACCCTCAGGGAAAAAAAGGCTCAAAAAAGACCAACAATACAAGTACTGTGATTAAAAATATCCTCCTGTATTGTATCTACAGTATCTAACGCAGCAGGCCACTATTGGTGTCCAGTGTGACGTAGCAGCCATGGTGGCCGGACACATTACACAGAAGGTGGTTGATGTTTAGACGATCTGGCGAAAGATCATCCTGCAGATGCAGCTATGTACTTAGTCCACGTTGGCCACCGCAGTCATTCCAACTGGCCATACATGTTAACTAACACAGGGTGCCCGAAGAACAAAGTTTTGGGGAATGTTCTATGGCAGAAGATTACTTTTGTGGACAAAAGATCTTTTTAGTCCCACTATGACAAATGTCAAACACGAGTGGCTTTGTTTCAGACAAGAACATACAGTTACGGCTCATTGTTACATTTCATCCTACAATTGCATTAACTTTGGGGTAATGTTCCAGGGGACGATTACACTTTATAGCATGTCTACTCTTATTGTTATTGTACAGTAAGGAGACAGTAGGAGAATAAGAGGAGCAAAGAACAAGACTTTTTACCATAAAAAAACCGCAGCATTTTACTGTCCCAGGGAAGTGAATGAGATTCCTGAATTCTCATGCACAGTCTGTTTATTTTTTCCGTGTAGATGTGAAGTAGTTTCAGAACTGCAGCAAGTCAATTCTTTCAGCATTTTTGCAGCGTTTTAGAGCTATTCTAATGAATGGGACAAAAACAGGGCAAGTACACGTATATTTTATGCATGGTTTTTACTGACAAGAGACACTTTAGTTCAGAAATTAGGACAGAAGATACGCAATGCGCATATACACCTAAGCTATGCTCACACACAGCAGGGATTCTTTTGTGCAGCCAACATGTACTGCCTTGGCAGTAAAAATGCTGCAGCCAAAATGCCCGTTTTTCTGCATTTCGTTGATTATTTTTCTGTAGCTTTTATTGGGTTCATAAAATGTCTGCTTTGTCTACAGTACATGTTCAAAAACATTTGTTTCATTCACCAAAAACACTTAAAATGCTGAGAAAAATGCGTTTATTTTGTTTTTTTATCTTCTATGGGTGAAAAAAGCTGAAAGAATTGAAGAATTGATATCCTACAGATTTAAAAAGTGCTGCAGTTCTCAAATTTAAAAAAAACCAAAAACATATGCATGAGATTTCTGAAAATAAAGATTAAAAAACAACCACAAGATGGAATTCATCACCCAAGGTATCATGTTAATCAATATAACGGCGTCAGCCTGACACTGTCTGTAGGTTACTGAGCACAATCCTGCTGACAGGTTCCTTTTAACCCCTTCATGCTGCAGCTTTTTAGTTTTTGTGTTTCTGTTTTTCGCTCCCCTTCTTCCCAATGCCATAATTTTTTTAATTTTTTGGTCAATGTGGATATGTGAGGGTTTGTTTTTTTGGGACAAGTTGTTCTTTTGAACAACACCATTGGTTTTACCATATAGTGTACTTGAAAACGGGAAAAAAAATTCCAAGTTTTGCGAAACTGCAAAAAAAAAAATATAAAGTTTAGTTTCACATTTTTTTTTTTTTTTAATTTTTTTTTTTTAATTTTTAACATGTTCATCAAATGCCAAAAAATGACCTGCCATTATGATTTTCCAGGTCTTTATGAGTTTGCAGATAAAAAACATGTCTAGGTTCTTTTTTATTTAAATGGCAAAAAAAGAAAATCCAAAGTTTGTTAAAAAAAAAAAAAAAATTGGTTAATTTTCCGAGACCTGTAGCGTCTATTTTTCAGGATCTGGGGCCGGGTTAGAGTTTATTTCTTGCACATCGAGCTGTTTTTAATGACACTATTTTGGTGCAGATACGATCTTTTGATCACCCGTTATTGCATTTCAATGCAATTTTGTGGTGACAAAAAAAAACGAAACGAAATACTGCTGCTTTGACTTTTCCTTTGCTACGCCGCTCACCAATCGGAATAAGTTTTTTTAATATTGACAGATCAGGTGATTCTGAACCTGGCGGTACCAAATATATGCGTGTGTGTTTATATATATATATTGTGGAGCAGAGACCGCTGTGACAGCTAGGGGGCACTGTATGGGTCATGCACACAGGCATATCCATTGTGGCAATGGATATAGGATGAATGCCAGGATGGTAAATGACCATTATGTATCCCAGGGTGGGTGGCCCTGGGATGGAAGCTTGAACAGTGCTAAACAGCAGAGGTACTGTATGGCTGGGTGGCTATGTATGTGTGTATGGCTGGATGTCTGAGATAGGACCTGCAAAGAGGTCATAGCCATGTGATCTGGTGGGCGTGGCTACGGACCATATAAGGTGACCAGGGTAGGTCACATAGAGAGAGCGTCTGGATCTGATTGGTCTGTGTGAAAGGTCCCGAAAGGCCAACGTGCTAGCAGGTGTGCTGCCTTCCTGAAGCGCACATGCTGAGGCTGCTGACCGGGTGAGGCCTGTGTGTAATGGCCTGTGTGTATTGGACAGTCCCCAGTAGGGAATGGACGTCCGCAACGAGAAGCAACCAAGAGGTAACCCAAGACAGGGGAAATAACTGTGTTTAGGCTATGGCGCCTGGTTGCCTGACATAGCACAGCCTGTGTGACCACAGGGCTGAGAGAGCGAAGCCCTTTGACGAACATTGACCTGTCTGATATAAGACTGTTGTTGTGTATGGTTTTTGCCGTCTAATAATAAACCACATGGACTGATTTAAGTGAAAAAACCCGTGCCGGACCTAGTTAATCTGCTGCCGAGTGACCCTCAATACACTCAGTGAGCGCTACCTTACAATATATATTTTGAATGGGGCAAATAGGGGGCGAATTGAATTTTAATTTTTTTTTATATTTTTAAAAACGTGTGTGCAGCAGAAATGCTCACTTGCTATGAGTGCTAACCGCTGGGTGGCACTCCTAGCAATCTGGCACTGACAACCACAGGAGTCTCCTGCACCGCGGGTTGTCATGCCAACCCATCTGTGACCCGCAATCACGTGACAGGGGCCAATGACGGGCGGATTCCCAGCGCGCCTGCCGGAAACACGTTAAATGCCACTGTCAGAGTTTGACAGTGGCATTTAACGGGTTAACAGCCTCAGGTGGATAGCGATTCCACCCACGGCTGTTAGGGGCACATATCAGCTGTTCAAAACAGCTGATAAGTGCCGAGAAAGATGTGGGCTCACCTCTGGAGTCCACATCAAAAGAGGGACATAACATTCGCAATACCTGTATGGTGCATGTCATGAAGAGGTTAATAGCCCTTTCCCACTGTTCCTATATGACCAATGAGCTAGTCAATGCTGACTGTGCAATAGATCGCCTGTGTGCAATGCCAAAATGTTGAATAAAAAGATCATAGGTAGTGCTGAGCGAACGTGCTCAGATAAAGTGTTGTCCAAGCATGCTTGTGTGCTAATAGAGTATCTTCCGCATGCTCAAATACTAGGTTCGAGTCGCTGTGGCTGCATATCTTATGGTTGTTCGACAGCAGTAACACACGCAGGTTGTTGGTATTGTAATATTATAGTATTGCAAATGTGCTTACTTGTCCAGAAAGTCCTTGTCCACAACAGCACAGATATCCAGGAGGGGGTTTCCCATGCCAAAAAGGAGATTTTCACTAGGGGAAAAAAAATGAATAAATCAATCTGAATTAAATGACAAATAAACATGTTATTGCCTACACAGAATAACAAAGAAAGTGGCATGAAACATATGGAAGTCTTGATCCATCTAATATAGCAGGTTAAGATTATTTAATATTTTGTATATATTAAAGTAGCAAGGCTAAACAATAGACTGCAGTCAGAATACTTACTGTCATACATATATGACAGTCATGTGCTGCTGTGTGTCTTTAATACAGCAAATATCATGTATTATGCACGTGGTTAATCAGCCCAATTCTTGTACTGCTGGATACAAAGTGGACATTGTATAACATGCACAACATCAGTGGCAATGCAAACACTGAAATACTCAATTCTACCCAGCGAGCTGACCATGGAATACATTGCCACTATAGCATGGACACTGAAGTACACTTTATGGTATAAATATATGCATCCATTTCCAACAAGTACTAGAATATTTTAAGCATAGGTACCTTTTAAAAGTTGCTCAACAAATGAAGAAAAAAAACTTTACAGCAAAAATAGATAATATCCGTCAGGAAATCTGCTCCCAACCACCAACTGCTGTGACTCCCATCCCTCCCTGCAATTCCCCTGGCTCACATTCCACATTTGATCCCATCACAGAAGAATTAGTCTCCAGACTCCTCTCTTCCTTTCGTCCGACTACATGCACTACTGACCCCATATTCCCTCACATCTCCTCCAGTCGTCACAACTCACCTAACTGCAATCTTTAATCTCTCCCTCTCCTCGGGCATTTTCCCATCCTCCTTCAAACACGCCATCGTTACGCCATTACTAAAGAAACCCGCTCTGGACCCATCCTGCACAAACAACTACAGACCAGTCTCCAATCTCCCCTTCATCTCTAAACTTTTGGAGCGCGTAGTTTACTCCCGCCTTACCCGTTACCTCTCCACTCACTCCTTTCTAGACCCTTCACAGTCCGGCTTCTGCCCCCTACATTCGACTGAAACTGCACTCAAAGTGACCAATGACCTGACAGCAAAACGTAACAGTGACCACTCTCTGCTCATTCTTCTCGATCTATCTGCAGCTTTCAACACTGTTGATCATCATCTCCTACTCTCTAGGCGCCGGTCACTAGGCATTAAGGGCACTCTCTCCTGGTTCTCTTCCTATCTTTCTGAACGCTCCTTCAGTGTTTTCTTCGCTGGCTCCACACCTTCTCCTCTTCCTCTCGCTGTCGGGGGTACCTCAGGACTCAGTCCTTGGCTCCCTTCTCTCTCTACACGGCCCCAATTGGACAGACCATCTGCAGATTTGGCTTTCAGTACCAGCTTTATGCTGATGACACACAACTATATATGTCATCCCCCGACCTTACCCCCGCTGTACTACAGAACACCAGTGACTGTCTGTCCGCAGCCTTCAACATCATGTCCACTCTCTATCTGAAACTCATCCTCTACAAAACTGCACTACTTCTGCTCACGCTGTCTACTAACCTCCCTAAATCTGACATTTACCTCTCCATGGGTGGTACCACAATAACACCACAACAGCTGACGCGCTGTCTGGGTGTTAGGTTTGACACCAATCTCTCCTTCACATCTCATATACAATCTCTTGCCGCTTACACCTAAAGAACATCTCTAGAATCCGCCAGTTTCTCACCATGGAAACAAAAACCCTCACTGCAGCATTGACCCACTCCCGCCTGGACTACTGCAACGCTCTATTAATTGGCCTCTCCGTTACTCGACTATCCCCTCTCCAGTCCATACTTAATGCAGCAGCCAGGGTCATCTATCTAGCTAATAGGTACTCGGACACGTCCGCTCTTCGCCAGTCCTTACATTGGCTGCCCATTCATCATAGGATCCAATTCTAAGTACTTGTTCTCACGCACAAAACTCTCCACAGTGCAGCACCCCCCTACATGTCCTTCCTCATTTCTGTCTATCAGCCTAACCGACCGCTGCGCTCTGAAAACAACTTTCGACTAAACTCTGCACTAATCCGTACCTCCCACTCCTGACTCCAAGACTTCACCCGCGCTGCGCCAATCCTCTGGAATGCTCTACCCCAAGAAATTAGGACTATCCACAATTTGCATAGTTTCAGGCGCTCCCTCAAAACACATTTGTTCAGAGTGGCCTATCACGTTCACTAAACAAAGTTATTCTATGGGTAAGTGTGCATGTGTAGTGAATGGGCTATCTCCATCCATCCCTCACTCCCTCAAGATGGCTGCACCGTCATTGTAAATGCACACCTGTACTTTGTATCTCCCCCTCCTCATTGTAGATTGTAAGCTCTCACGAGCAGGGTCGTCTTATTTTGCTTTAATTAGTGTATTGTTAACGTTGTAACTTATGACTCATGTTTTGAAATTGTTAAACTGTAAAGTGCTGCGGAATATGTTGGTGCTATATAAAGATTATTACTATTCTTATTTAAGGAGGCCATCATTTAAGGAATCAGTGATTTTCCTCATACACAAAAAAGGTCCAATTGTATTAGCATTTTCGTTGGCGGGACAGTCTTTACCATCAGTGATTTTCTCGTATGACATAAATAAAATTAACTGCAAAGTTAAAAAAGGGGTTATCATAGAATCATAGAGTTGGAAGGGACCTCCTGGGCCATCTGGTCCAACCCCCTGCTCAAAGCAGGATTCGCTAAATCATCCCAGTCAGATGCCTGTCCAGCCTCTGTTTGAAGACTTCCAATGAAGGAAAACTCACCACTTCTCGTGGCAGCCTGTTCCACTCATTGATCACTCTGTCAAAAAGTTTTTTCTAATATCTAATCTGTGTCTCCTCCCATTCAGCTTCATCCCATTGCTTCTAGTCTTTCCTTGTGCAAATGAGAATAAAGTTGATCCTTCTACAATGTGACAGCCCTTTAGATATTTGTAGACAGCTATTAAGTCTCCTCTCAGTCTTCTCTTTTGCAAACTAAACAATCCCAAATCCTGCAACCTTTCCTCATAAGACAGGGTTTGCAAGGATGGCAATGTATGCGGTCACTGATCCTTAAAAATGCGAACAGCTCTACAGATCATGGGTACACGTTCTATCTGTGAAAAACGGTCGCCTGAGTGAGGCCCAACCATCACAACATTTTGTGCGAGTAAGACAGAAGACAACCTTCTACAATGTTAAAAAATGTTTCCTCTTGACAAAGCGAGTGTGGTTGACGAGTGTGACTAACTTTTTACTATGAGGCTGCCTATGCAGCATCAGTAGTAAAAAGATCTAATGCTAAAAAAAAGAAAAAAAAAAAAAAAAAAATAGTGTTGTTCTCACCTTCCGGTGTCCCACGCAGCGTTCCTGATCCTCGCGATGCTCCCGGCAACTCCAGTTCCCAGGGATGACTTGCGACAATGACCGGAAGATGCCAGGAGCATCGCTGAGGCCTGGAGACACTGCGCTGGATACCGGAAGGTGAGATGATCACGATTTTTTATTTTAATTCTATTTTTTACAGGAATATGGTACCCAGAGCCTGGAGGATAGTCTCCTCTCCTCCAGGCCATCCGCAAATTTTCAGCTTACTTTGCACATGGTGGGAAAGTAAGCAGAACAATGCAATCCTATGTGTGCGGAATTCCCGCGATTCCACAAAAATGAGCACACTGCGTATTTTTCCATGATGCCACGGAAAAATCCGCACCATTAGCACAGCATTGCGGAATTCCATAGGATTGCATGGGATGCTTTTTTTTTTTTTTGCGTTTTCGCGGCAATTTCGCAAGTTAAAAACGCTGCGAAAACAAAAAACGCTACGTGTGAACGCAGCATAACTGTAGGCAATCCCAAATAACGCCTATAAGCAGCAATCATAGCTCACTACCGAGTTATATACGTATATTACTGACACACTAACAAACCCAAGCATTAGGAGGAAGAGAACAGTAACTCGTGTTTCGGAGTGTGAAAACTAACCAGCTGCATGTAGAGACCCTAACATTTAAAACACAAAATTCATTATTGCATTTGTGCCTGGTTTTTTTTTTGGTGTTTTGCACCTTTTTTATTTGCCTTAAACTCATCATTCCATTTGCGCCGTTTTTGAAGTCTATGATGTTTTTGCGCGATTCATCATTTGTAACTGAGGAGGTGGTGATGGCGAGGGGTTCAAGAGAGTTGAGGTGTTCAAGAGAGGCCTGGATGTCTTCATGGAATGTAACAATATTGTATCTTACAGTTATTAGGTTCTTTAGAAGGACGTAGATCTGGGGATTTATTCTGACGGAATATAGGCCGAACTGGATGGACAAATGTCTTTTTTCGGGCTTGCTAACTATGTTACTTTTCAAAAAGTTGCCAAATTTGCCTCTCCCCCACCCCCAGGAGTAATTTTACATACACCTGACAGGGCCAAGTAGTCTGTAAGCCAAATTTTAGACTCCTCAATTTCACAGACACCACAGCGCTGTGCATTGCTGACCATGTACAGAAAGGGCAAAACAGATTCATCTGAACTAAAAGCCAAGATACTTAGATCAGGAACAGAGCAGACATTTATAGGACATTTCATAATTTTCCCAAATTCTTGTGAAAACATATACAGCAAATCCTGCATACTACTGTGTCCAATTTATACCAACTTCATCAAAATGTCCAACAACTTTGACTCCACAGCCTTGTACCTGACAAAATTTTGAGCAATTTGAGTCATTTTCAAATTACATGCAACATTTTGCTCTACAAAGTTGCAAAAACGGATAAAGCACCTCCTCTGGTATATATATATATATTTTTTTTTTTTTTTTTTTTCAGCATTTGAGCAGTCGGCTAATCTAAAATCCCTGCCCCTAGTATTATACTTGCCAGCTGTCATCTTCTGCTCTTCCTGGAGCTGTTCTGGTCCTGTGCCACCATCTTATGATGGCAACTTCTGACTGACCTTATTAGAAGTAACGGTCACAGGCTCTCAATGCAAGTCTATGGGAGACACATTCTAGCTCTCATATACGTACAGTGAGTTGTGAGTTCCAGATCACCCAACAAACACTGGAGTGATCCAACCTGCTGAAAATTGATGGAAGCAGCGGCGGGAACAGATGAAGATGGCAACTAGTATGAGACTAATTGCAGGGAACTTAGATTAGTGATAGAACTCCAGCGGTAAATAAAAAAAAAGCTAAAATATTGCTTTAAAGACCAGAGAAAACGATAATTTTACTGTATGCAAAATTAACGATCTCAGTGTGCCTTTTTTTATTTTTTTTGGTGTAAATTCCACAAGAGAAAAATTTAAGTGATAAAAACACAAAGGTTACTTACCGATGTTTTTTCCAGAACCCATAATACCACACCTGAGAGATAAACCCACCAAAGACAGAAAACCTACTGAAATAAATGGGCGGCCCTTCTCCCCACATCAGTTGGGTTACATAGTATGAGAGGACCTCCAAAAAATTAAATACATATACCGACACCACAAAAAAAACAACAACAAAAAAAAAAAAAAAAACACCCAATCTATAATTCACACAGATATGGTGAGAAAGGGGAGACGACGGAGGGGAAATATATGGGTGCTGTCTTGGGTTCTGGTAACACCGGCTACCGGTATGTAACCTTGGTGTTTTCCCTTCATCCATGACAGTACACCTGAGAGATGCATGGAGAAACAAAACACCTAAGGCAGGGACCATCTATTGCATGACCCTACAACCACATTTTAAGTCAGCAGGGGAGGATATGTGGAGCCCATGTCTGTAGCGCCACAAAATGCCTGCTTGTGTGATACACTTTTATCTGTATTGCCAGCTATGGTGAGGGCTAAGTTCTCTGCTGTTATAATTGCACACATTTTACCCGATCCTGGTTCAGGCAAAGGAGTACAATCTGCCAGTAAGCGAAGTGTGCACGATCCCTCAGAGGAGGGAAGGGGTTTGATTAGTTGTAGTTTGGAGGAAGAAGGACTAGCATCATGGAGGTCCTGCATGTAGAGAGATGCAGCATGCGGTCTGTAAGGACAGCTGCATATGGCAGGGTACCAGTCCCTGGAGTACATGGGCTTCTAGAGTCTAAACTGTGAGTCTGCTCAGACTTCATATAACTAGCAGAAGAGTGATTATTACCCAGGAGTTCAGCAGCTGCATGGAATCAAGGACACTGTTGTAAGAAGTATGTGTTCTGACAGGATTCATGTTGCCTGCTGGAAGTGATCACTGATCTAATAACTATTTATCTTGGACCCTGGGGTATCCAAAGAGTCGTTTACCAGAAGTCTAATTGACAGAAGGAAGGCTACACAACCTCACAGCAGAGAAACTGAACCCTCACCAGGCATATCTGAACACCCCACTGTGTGTGAACTATATGGATGCTTGTGGGTCTGTTTGCAGAGCTGTAGTAAAAGATACAAACTGATCATCACCCTGTCTAAAGCCCCCTTGACACAGTGAGATCGCTAGCGATATCGCTAAATCATCACCGATTTTGTGACGCAACAGCGATATCGCTAGCGATCTCGCTACATGTAACACTTACCTCCGACCCGGCTCCCCGCTGGATATCGCTGATCGCACGCTGCGGGTGACAGGTAAGTGACGACCGCTGCTGCATTGCTGTGAAATCTGCCTGTTTGGCAGCTCGCTAGCGACCATTTAGCGATGCACCAGTGATCCTGACCGGGTCGTATCGTTGTTGGGATCGCTGGTGCATCGCTAAATTTAACGGGACCTTAAGGCTGATTATTCTCTGCAGCACCATCCCTGCTCCAATTCCCCTGGGAGCCTGCCCTAGTTGGGAAGGGGTTATTCATCTGCCACTGTCCATAACCACCTAACTCCCAGGGACCCTCATCAGTGCCTGGCCATATCAGGCCGAACATCCCAACTGGCCTCACAAACCCTTTTATTATTTTACCCCCACAATTGACAAAGACATTGTTAGGAATTTGTAAGGGTTAAAAGTTGAACAGCGATCTCATTTTTACAACACCATTTTTAGGGACCACATCACATTTGAAGTCAGTATGTGAGAGTAAACCACTGTTTGGGCTCATGGCAGCACACGAAAGGGAAGGAGCGCTATTTTCAAAGCAAAATTGGCTGGAATTAAGTTTGGACACCATGTCGTGTTTGGAGAGCCCCTGGTGTGACGCCATTTTTGGAAACAAGACCCCCCCCCCCCCCCCCCCAAGGATCTTAGAGCCATATAAATTAAAAAAATATATATATTTTTCCACAAAAATGATCTTTTCATCCCAAACTTTATTTTCCCAAGGGTAATAGTAGAAACTGGAGCCCCAAAAGTTATTGTGCAATTTGTCCTGAGCATGCTAATACTCCATATATGGGGGTAAACCACTGAGTTGGTGCTTCTTAGAGCTCAGAAGGGAAGGAGCGCTAGATTTAACTGTTATGGTCTGCAGGTGCCATAACCCACTGGGAGAGCTTATGAGTGCCAGTACTGCAGAATCAGGGCTGAGGAGTCAGTAAGCCAAACCTCCGACTCCTCAATTTCCATGGCACCGAATCCAACTCCACGACTCCCTCATACCATAGCTGTGGAGTCAGTAAGCCAAACCTCCAACTCCTCAATTTCCATGACACCGACTCCAACTCCACAGCCCTGTGCAGAACCCCCATAAGTGACCCCATTTTACGAACTACACCTCTCAATGAATTCATCTAGGCAGCAATGATCATATTGACACCATGGGTGTGTTACTGAATTTTATTCCATTGGGCAGTGAAGATAAAATAACTACATTTTTGCCACCAAAATTTTGTTTTGGCCAAAGATTTTACATTTTCACACAAGTGGGTAAAAATGGCACCAAAATTTGTCCCACAATTTCTACTGAACGTGGCAATTCCCCATATGTGGCTGTACAGTACTAGTTAGCCATGCTGAGAGACTCGGGAGGAAAGAAGCGCTATTTGCCTATTCAAGTGAATGGGTCTGTGAACAGGTCAGTGTGTTTCCACGGACCATGTGTCCATGGGCAAAACACGCTGACATGTCCATTTGTTAATGGCAGCATGGGCCACAAGATGTCCCGCACATGTGCATATGCATAACACACATGGATGTCATCGGTGGTCCGTGTGGTACTGATGCGGCACACATGCCACACGTTCCATCTTTGCGAGTCCTAACACCAATTTCAAAACAGCTATCAGAGACAGCTGTTGGGGGCCTGCTGCATCCTGCTAGTGCATTGGTTATTTGACAAGGTTTTGCGGAGGCTATTTTCTTATGATGTTTTTCTGAGTTTCTCTATGATAGCCGGTATTAGTAGTCAACCCTAGTTCAAACCCCCTCTGGAGAAACACTAGGATGGAACCAATTGGAGTCTTTTTTCCCCCAAAGCTTTCCCTGAAATTTACAGAAATGTTCTCATTGTCCTGCAGTAAGTTTTTGTTAAAAGGTTTTCTACTCTTTAACAAGGTGGAGACTAACCCTCGAGAAAAACCTTTCAGACTCATTATTGCACCCAAATTCTATGCTGCTAGATGGAAGCCCTTCACTTGAGTGGCATGCTGGACCCTGAGTGAGAAGGTCCGAGATCTCCGGCAGGTTCCATGGATCTGACACACACATTATCCTCAATAGGGAAAACCATGGTCTGTTTGGCCAGAACGTAGCAATCAGAATCACCCTTGCCTGATCCTTCCTGATTTTAATGACTGCTGAAATCATAGCTATTGGAGGAAAGGCATATGCAATCTTGAAGTTTCAAGGAATCTAAAGGGCTTCTACCACATAAGGGTTTTCTGTTGGGTTTAGTGAACAGAAATTTTTCACTTTCCTTTTCTGTTTGTTGGAAAACAAGTCTATTTTTGGCAACCCCCAAGTGTGAATTATCCATAGAAACATCTAGTAGTTTATGGTCTATTCCCCTTGTTTCAGTCTGCCTTGGCGTTCTCTGCCCCCTTTGTGTGCAGCGCTGTTAGAGACAGAAGGTGTTGATCTGCCAGCTGGAAGTTTGTTGGCCACTTCCATTAGTGAGTGGGATATACGCCACCGTTGACCGGTTGTCAAACATGACATACATGTGGCGACCAAGGAGGGAAGAAAGAAAGAAAGTCCTTTAGAGCTTTTTCTACCGCCCACTACTCTTTCAGGTTTGACCTCTCTCAAAGAGTGACCAAGAACCCTGAATTGTGTTCTCTCTCAGGTGTGCCCCCAACCTGAATTGCTTGCATCAGTTGTGATAATGTCATTCACCAGTTTTATCCAATGGACCCCTGATGTTAGGTTTGCCATTTCTGTCCACCACGAGGGAGTTTTTTTTTTTTTATATATAAACCAAAAAAGGTCCACCTTCCCTTCTAAATGTCCTTTTAGCAACCTCTGTGCAGACAAAATTCCCCACTGAAGCTGCCTCGTGTGGAGTTGGGCCCACATCACCGCTATGATGCAGGATATAAGAATTTCTAACAGGGACATTGCCTTCCTTAGGATCATTTTTGGAACTTCTATTGCAGCCGATGCAAAGGTTTGCGACCTTGTCCATTTTGTTCTGGGGTAAAATGCAAGTTTGAAATTCAAAGTTTAGAATGAGGCCCAGGATTTACTGTATTTTTACTGGAACTAACCTTAATTTGTGATTATTCACCATCCAGCCATGACCTTCTAAAAGGACTCTTACATCTTCCAGTAGTTTTTCACAGTGCTCCTCTGATTACCCCACTATAAGAAAGTAGTCTGGGTAAGGAACAATAATGATGTTCCTGACACAAAGGTAAGCACTCATCTTGGTGGAGATTCTTGGAACAACTGACACCACAGACCAAATGGAAGAGCTCTGAATTGGAAATGCCAAATTTCACCCTGTATGTACAAGGCAAGTCTCAGGTACATTTAACGGTCTAGATGATTTGGGATAAGATAAAAAGCATCCTTTAAATAAACGACAACCAAGAAACAATAGTTTTATGGCCGTGCTTACCGATTCCTTTTTGAAAGTCTTATTTCTTTGTTGTGAAAGAGGGATGTCCGAAAATAAATCCTGGCCCTTTCCTACTTCTAGATTCCCACTTCCTTCTCTCCCCCAGAATTATATATTTTACTCTGAATGGAAGTGGTGACGACCCAGGACTCCTTCCCTGTCCCAGGCGCTCTATCTCCCCTAAGTCCCTGGGTTACTTCTGAAGGTGAAAATGCCGCTGCCACGCACCTTATCTCCTGAATCCGCCCTCTGTCTGTACCCTTCCCCCAACCAGGGAAAGGGGAGAAGCAGTGCACCGTAGCACACCAGATGAATAAGGTAACAGAACAGTGGCAACGGAAAAAAAAAGAAATACACTGCATATAACAGAGGAATGCACCAGGGAGTGGCGGATGGGGATAAACCAAAGGTAGGAGAAGGAAGGCGAATTATCACACTTACTAAATCAAGCAACAGTCACAGATAAACTAGCAGGCCTAGCTGCTAGTCTTACCGGGTCTGGAGATGTCTACTAGAAATGCTGTGGCTTTTTGTAATAAAAAGTCAGGTTAGCCAGAATCTTATCCCATGGGGTTTTATTTTTCACCTGTTCCTCTACTTCGATAGAAGAGCTAATCCAGCTCTTTGTTCCTTTAATATACATCATTTATTGAAACAATACATTACAATCCAGCATCATATCATACAGGATAAATGTCACCAGCTTCCCCAGGGATCCGTAAGCAGACGGATTTCGAGCTTAGTGGCTCTTATTCATTCCTACACTTGTTGCAGTCCAATCATTAGGGAACATGTGGTACAGTTTCCGGCAATCACCAATTTCAGACCCTGCTGCCTCTTACGCGTGTTTCAGATACCCATCTGCTTTTTTCTCTTAGTACCCCGGAATCTTCAAGGGGTAGGGCCGACCTTTTTGAGGATTTTGATACAGCGCAGTCAATCCTAGGGACTTTGTCCCATACCTCTGAATCCTTCTCCTCAAAAGGATATCTCCTTTTTGAAGATGAGGGTAAAGCACTGATTTTCTCCGGTCTTTTCCACGCCTTGTTAATGAGTGCCTGGATCTTACTATTAAAAGAAAAGGTATGTTTCTTTCCCGGAGCTAATCCCCCGAGCATCACATTTTCTAGGCGATTAAACCATCTTCTCTTTTAGGCCCATTGTCGATTTAATGGCTTTGACTAGTTTGTCCGTATCTTCCACCGGGAAACATGGTCTACCCCTATGTCAATGCCTGTGAAAGATGAAGAAGATTCATATTCCCCTTCTGAGAACGGGGAAATGTCCGAATCAGAAGAGACTTCCCTAGATTTCCTCCTCTTCCTTTTTTTTTTTTTTTTTTTTTTTTTAATAGGGATTTCAGGGAGTCTTCCACCTCTGCCCTGATAACAGATCTAAGGCTTGAGGCAAAGTCACTAATTGTCTTCTGAATGCCATCTGAACAGACTTTTATGCCAGTCAACTGCTAGTGGGATTATACATAGCACACATTATCTCCTCTTCTTAGCACTAGCCTTTTAGGCCTTTCCTAGACATTAAACAAAAACAAGGGGGCCTATTAAAATGGTGACATTCATGAAGATTGCTCACCTCCTCCTGTCTCTTTAAGGGCATCAGATTCGGAGGCTGTTCTAGCATACATGAAGTATCCTTCCTGGATGCTAAGGAGTCCCGATAAACTCTGCTCCTTTGACTGGGATGGCTGCCACTTAAAACAGCTGCCCCCTTTGCTTCGCCCACACGAATGATGGCGAGCTAGCTGCTGCTGATTTTCCATGGCACTTCAGAAATAAGAGTTCGAGCGCTCCATATGTGGTCTGTCTCCAATTTATGTTTGACCCACAGTGCCTCCTTTCTGGCCCGCCTCCTCCGGTTCCTTTCCGGATACTGCCATCCGCCTGTGAGATCCAACCAGGATGTGCTGTCGCCCCCCGCATCCCGGTCAGCAGTGCCTGCATAGAAAGCCATGATCTTTCCCGACACGCTCTGTGACGTCACTTGGGCACGCCCACTCCCAGCATGCCTTGCACCCGTGATATAAGCGTAGCGCACCATTACTTCCTGTGCATCATGGCAGCATCCACCATGCCTCACAGAGTGAAAGGGGGGGGCAAGGTTTGGAGTCTTTCCCTTCAATTTTCACCATGGAATTTCAGCAGCAGCTTACAAAGGATAGGAAACCAACTGATGTGGTTTTGAGGTGCCGCCCTTTTATTTCATTAGGTTTCCTGTCCTTTGTGGGTGGATTCCTTTCTCAGGTGTGCTGTCATGGGTGAAGGAAAAAAAACAGCAAATAAATCAGGCCCAAAAGGTTTTTAAAAAATTGACTTTTTATTCTAATGACTACGTTCCCTTAATACATGATGTGAATAGAGCCTGGCACAATGAAACACACCACTGGGCAACAATTTTGTTGCAGAAAAGTAAAGGTTAGAAATCTAAATTGCAAATGATCAAATACCATAATTTAAGTTACCGTAATCCCCTGAATTAAAAACATCTCACAGACAAATACTTTATACCACAACTAACCAAATCCCAGGTACAGCAATTCACTGCTGGCTTTTATTATTACATTATTTGCTAATTAGGATTTTATTGTCTATTAAAAATACAATTAACAGCAATTTATCCACCTCTACTTTACAAGAATAATTCAATTGTTGCTCCAAAACCCAATATCTTAAAATGTCTTGAAGAATTAATCTCAACCACTGAAGCACATCCTACATAGTTGACATAACAGGTCAGCCCTATGCAAGCAGTGCAGGATGCAACAGTCGCCAGAGAGAGAACCCAACTGTAAGCGTCGGTTCTGTGCAGCGATCAAGGATACTGTCCCATGTGTGATGCACAGTCCCGGACAGTGAGGGAACATTGACCATTGTTGCTGTTTGAATTAGACAACTGTTCTGAAGTGTTATTTTATGTATTGAAATAATCCAGTCAAATGTGAAAGGGTTATGAAAGAAGAACAAGGGAGACAAGACTAAAGTCCAGGAATTTACAAGGCCCAGTCTAACTACATCTGTATTCATAAACTAACCAAGTTTTAGCATTACTAAGATTACATACTAGGATTTGGAAAATATCTCTATAAAAGATAAAAATTAGGATGCACATGACATGAAGGCTTTGTTACCATGTGGATCATGTTTGATTCCAAAACCGTACAGTGGAATTTGTCAGATACTATTTGAATTAACTGCTTTTTCTGCAAACAGTCTATTATCCATCTGCTATTTGTTCCACTCAGGTCAATAAGGGTTAGAGGTGTAGCTAAGGGTTCAGCTCAGAAGGGGTGAAACACCTGAGTGGGTCCCTAACCAGTAACCCCAATTACAGCTACAGTGGCACAGGGTAATTGTGGATTCAGGGAAAACTCAGCTGATGACCATGTTATTACTGAAAATAAATCTCTATACAAAAGTACAACACATATTACTGCCATATGGTGACCATACAGTAGTAGATGTTACAGTACAGTTACAGATAGTGACTTACAGCTAACATTCTTTCTGACGGAGTCATTCACTTTTAAAGTATTTTCCATATGTCCCAGACTGGCATAACTTCTCCAGCCAGGACTCGTTTTTCCAGCACCGTACCCATCTGTTGCCAACCTGCACAATCTCCACATCATACCAATCATCATACCCTAACGTTGACCTGCTGCTGCCGGCAGTGTCCCTATTACTGTTCCAGCTGTGTGTCAAAAGAACTGTGTGCGCAACTTTTACTGGTCCACACCGTAATGAAGTTCACTGTGCCTCTTACAAAATAAATACCTCCTTTTGTGCCCTCTAGATGGTAAAATTTCACCTAGAAAATCTGAATATCCTGTCCAAGTGCACTAGAAAATAGTACCCACATTTTCCCCTAGAAAGTAATAATGCCCCATGGGCATCTTTGAGGGTATGTTCCCACAGACAGTAAACGCTGTGGTTTGGACGCTGCGTACATCCGCAGCGTCCAGATACTACAGCACAGTGGAGGGGATTTCAAGAAATCCCATGCCCACTATGCGTGCACCGATGCCCGCAGCTTCCCTGCGGAGACGGCCATGTGCCGCATCTTTCCAGACCGCAGTATGCTAATTAATTTTGTGGAGACGTGAGTCTCCTCAAGATAAATCTCAACCGTCCAATGTATAGGACGCGGTGATTACGGATGGTTCAGTGATCACATGCGGAATCACCTGCGTACAAATACCGGCAGCGCTTTAAACCCAGCGGACATGTGCTGCGTCCCAAGCACTGCCAATACTGACCATCTGCACATACCCTTACTGTTACGATACTCTAAATGCCTATGTATAAGGAATCGGTACAAGGGAGGGACACGGACATTACTAAATGTTAAGTAGACACTTATGAAGCATTATTGTTACAGAGTATGGTGGGCCCACAGCTCCCTTATACACAGTATAATGTCCTCAATGCTCCCCCAAACCACAGTTTAAACCCACAGTAGTCCCCACATGTATAATGGTCCTTAGAGTAGGCTTCACACTGTATAACGTACCTTTCTTTAGTCCTTGAACTTTGAGAGTCCCCACAGTAGCCCCCAAACTGTATAATGGTCTGGACAATAGCCCCCACATTATTATGGCTCCCTCATTAGCTCAGACACTGTATAATGGCCCCAAACTGTAAGATGACCTCCACATTTGCAGCCATGTGCATAATGGCCCTCATGCTGTATTACGTCCCCCACACTGTACAAAGATCAACATGCAAATGTGCCACACACTTTGAGTGCCCCCCGCTGTATGTGGTCTCCCCCACTCTTGCCCCTAAAATAAATGAGTGGCCCCTATAATTCATGATGCCGCTATAGTCACACCACACTTAATAAAAACAAACATTGCATACTCATCCAATCCAGGATTCGGACGAGACCTCCTGCAAAGCGCCGACGCACACACTGGACATTAGAGTCTCGGAATCGAGCAGGGACTCTGGCGTACAGTGCCCACAATGACACTTCTGACATTGCAATCACCTGCAGTTCTCTAGGCTGCATAAAACATCCTAAGGGTACGTGCACACGCTGCGGAATCCGCTGCGGATTAATCCGCACGGATTTTGCAAAAACCGCAGATAATCCGCAGGTCCAAAGACCTGCGGATTATCTGCGGTTTTGCCTGCGGTTTGGTCCTGCGGATTCACCATCTCCACAACGGTGGAGATAGGAACCCGCAGCGGTTTCCGCAGAAAGAATTGACATGCAATTCTTTCTGCGGATTCAAAACCGCAGCAAATCCGCGCGGATTTTTCCGCAGCGTCGGCACAGCGTTTTTTTTTTCCCATTCATTTGAATGGTACTGTACACCGCAGCTAAAACTGCTGCGGGTCCGCAGCGGCCAAAACCGCTGCGGGTCCGCAGCGGAATCCGCAGCGTGTGCACGCAGCCTAAGGTCTACAGAACGGGGAAAGGTCGTGCATGGAGATAATGTTTCCCTGCTCTACCGCACAGCTAAACTACCACATATCTGTGTTTTATTTATTTTACTCATTTCTATAGCACCATTAATTCCACAGCGCTTTACAGACATTATTGGCACTGTCCCTGAAGGGGCTCGCAACCTATAATTAAGGGTAGAGGTGACTCATGGTGAGCCCGTTAGCGCAGGGCCCAGGGCGACTGAACTCTCGCTCGGGTTAGAATATGATCACACATGGAGCATTTGCTGCAGATTTTATTACGAAGTAACATTCATATAAAACAACCCCATTCAGATGACAGTCAGACATAGAAATTTATGCAAGAAAATGTTATTTGTAACCACTTAGTTCAAGAAGAATCCTGTTCAGAAACAAAAAAATTAGGCAGATGAATATCACAACCTGGAATTTCACTTTTTTTTTTTTTTTTTTTTTTTTTTTTTTTGAGTTTGCATAAATTCCTGCAAAGAACATGTCAACAACTGTGAACATTTGGTTCTCTTTTTACATGTGAAGCAAGCAAATAACACAAAATAACTGAAAACTTCAGTGTGCATAACTATTCCCCGCTAAAGTCAGTACTTTGTAGAGCCTCCTTTTGCAGCAATTAGAGCTGCAAGTCGCTTTAAATAAAGGGGGTTTTACACATAGCGATATCGCTAGCAATATCGCTAAAACGTCACTGGTTTTGTGATGTTATAGCGATATTGCTAGCGATATCGCTATGTGTGATACTTACCTCCGACCGGCTCCCCCGCTGTCCCATCGCTGATCGGGCGGCTCCATTTCTCGTCGTCTGCTTCCTGCTGGGCTTCATGCTGTGTGAGACGAGCAACGCTGGACGCGGGCGGGAGGACGTCTTCATCGCCGTGTGTGAAAGGTGAGTATCGTGCGCTGCGTCGCTGCTGCATCGCTGTGAGATCTTTCTGTGTGAAAGCTCACTAGCAATCATTTAGCGATGCACCAGCGATCCTGACCGGGTCGGATCGCTGGTGCATCGCTAAATGTAAAAGGGCCTTAAGTCTCTATGAGCATTCCACATCTTGCCACTGGGATTTTTCCCCATTCCTGAAGGCAAAATTCTCCAGCTCCTTCAAGTTGGATGGTTTCCTCTGGTGAACTAAAATTTTCAAGTCTGACTACAGATTTTCAATTGGATTAAAGATCTGGGATTGGATTTGACCACTGCAAAACATTTATAGATTTCCTCTTAAACCAATAGAGTGTTGCTTTAGCAGTATGCTTATTGTCATTGTCTTGTTGGAAGGTGATCCTCCGTTCCAGACTCAATTCAATGACAGACTGAAACAGGTTTTGCTCAAGAATAGCCCTGTATTTCGCACCATCCATTTTCCCTGTCCCTGCTGTAGGAAACTGTCCCCACAGCATGATGCGTCCAAAATCAGTGGTAGGAATGTGGGCATGGTGTTGTTGGAGTAATAAGCTGTGGTGGTTTGGTGCCATAGTATTTACCTTGGTGGACAAAAAGTACAATTTTGGTTACATGTCACCTTGCTCCTTAAATTTGGAGGGTCTCTCACATGCCTTTTGGCAAACTGAAGACGAGACTTACAATTTGTGCATAAGTAAAGGCTTTTTTCGGCCCTTTTCCATAAAGATCACCTCTATGTAGTATAAGGCTTATTGTGGTCATATGGACAGATACTCCAGTCTCTGCTTGGGAACACTGCAGCTCTTTCAGGGCTACCTACTTTTGGTCTCTGTGCTGCCTCTCTGATTAATGCCCTCCTTGCCCAGGGTCAGAGTTTTGGTGGGCGAACCTTTTGGCAGGTTTGTTGTGTTACCATGTTCTTCACACTTGAGGATAGTGGGGCCTCTTGCTTAATGGTGTTACAGCCTCTAGGGACTATTAGAAAAGGTGTTCATGTACTAACAGACCATGAGACACGTAAAGTAACAAAATACCGTATATTATATAAAATACCGTCGGCTTATACTCATGTATAAGCCGACCCGAGTATAATCCGACCCCCCTAATTTTGCCACAAAAAAAAATGGGAAAACTTACTGAATCGAGCATCAGCCTAGGGTGGAAAATGGAGCAGCTACTGGTAAATTTCAAAAATAAAAATTGATACCAATAAAAGTAAAATTAATTGAGACATCAGTAGGTTAAATGTTTTTGAATATCCATATTGAATCAGGAGCCCCATACAATACTCCATACAGTTCATGATGGCCCCTTAAGATGCTCCATAAAAAATACACCCCATATAATGCTGCACAAAGGTTAACTATGGCCCCATATGCTGCTCCGTAGATTATGCCCCATATGCTGCTCAATAAAGGTTATGGCCCCATAAAATGCTCCATCGATTACGCCCTCATAAGATGCTCCATCGATTACGCCCTCATAAGATGCTCCATCGATTACGCCCCCATAAGATGCTCCATCGATTACGCCCCCATAAGATGCTCCCCCCATAAGATGCTACACAGAATAGGCCCCATATGCTGCTGCTGCTGCAAATGGAAAAAAAAAAAAAAAAAAAAAAAAAAAAAAAAAGATACTCACCTCTCGTCGCTGGGGGCCAGATGCCGGGGACAGCGGCGCGCTATGGGGAACAGGTGCCGGTGTCACCGCTGGCTCAGGGCCCCAGCACCTGCAATATTCACCTGTCCCCGGTCCATCGCTGCGCTGCTGTCTGCCGGGTCCCTCTGTCAGTGACGTTCACGCCCTCTGCTGCCTGAACGTCACTGACAGATGACGCAGATGACAAAGCGGCATGCAGCGATGGAGCGGGGACAGGTGAATATCGCATATACTTAACCCCTCCTGGCACGGTCTCTGCAGCCTCCCGCTTCTCCCACGGTCTCAGGCTCCTTCCTTCAGCGGCCACGTGATACTGCTCATTAAAGTCATGAATATGCGCATATTCATGAATTTAATGAGCGGTACCACGTGACCGCTGAAGGAAGGAGCCTGAGACCATGGGAGAAGCGGGGTGCTGCAGAAACCACGCCAGGAGAGGGCAAGTATGATCTGACACCCCGCTCCCCCGCCGACACATGGCGTATATGACTCGCTTATAATCTCGGCTTATATGCGAGTATATACAGTAGATATAAAAAAAAAAAAACTAAGGGGGTGAAAACTTTAGCAAGCCAATGTATAGAATCAACAAAGCACAATTTACAGAACTGGGCGTGGGGCAACCTATTCTCCAAATGAGTGGAGTGTAGGTCTTCCACTAAAAAAACGAAGCCATATCCAGCTGATAAATCCAGTAGGACAACACCTATTAGAACAAATGCAGTGGCTGCAACTGTTTTACAAAGACATACAGTGGCCACTCCTGGGTACTGCAGGTCAACTCCTATTCCAACACAGCACCCAGCAGGGGCCACCAAGCATTGCATGGGGCAGTAGTGTACCATTCTGTATACTGGTTACATCTAGCAACAGCAGATGGGTGGCTAAACTGTCATATTTTGATCTGTCATCAGTAACACAGTGATGGAAGACCCCTTTAACTACTTCCCAATGCTGCCAGGTTTTTTTTTTTTACTCCCCTTCTTGCAAAATCCAAACCTTTTTTTTTCATCCACATAGCCATGTCAGGTCTTGTCTTTTTTGGGAAGAGTTGTACTTTTGAATGACATCATTAATTATAGCATACAATGTAGTGGAAAACAAGGAAAAAAAAATGACAAATGTGGTGAAACGGCGCAAAATCCACAATTCTGCAATAGTTTTTTTTTTTTTACTTTTATGCTGTTCATTGAGTGGTAAAAATAACCTGGCATAATGAATCCAAGTTAATGCAATACCAAACCTGTCCAAACTTGTCTTTTTTATTATGTTAGATTTGAGGGGAAAAAAAAAAAAAAAAAAAAAAAAAAAGACACAGCAGGGCAAGCTGCCATTTTTATTGATACCATTTTAGGATAGATAAGATGTTTGATCACTACTTACTGTATTTTTATGCAACATTGAAGTAACCCCCCAAAAATAAGGATGCAGTGATAAATATTTTCTCAATATATAGACAAGGGTGGATTGGAATTTTTTGGCTACAGCCTCCTCCACGCTGCTGCCCTCCCATGCTAAAGGATGCACAGATTGCAGCATTCTCAGCGTGTTCACGAGACAAATCTCATGGCAGGAGAACACGGTGAGCCCGGCTGCAGCTGTGACCTTCTCTATGGGCATTCGCTAGTCTCGTTCTGTAACATGGTTGAGTTTTAATAGTGTTTTCTTCTTTATAGTGCTGGTTAATCAAAACTTGGCCATCTTATAGAATAGGAATAGCAAATCCCCATTGAGAAGTTCTGTGGTGAACACTCAGTTTGTTGAAGGGGAAAAAATGTGCACCTTTATTACCAGGGGCATAATTTAAGATCAGAAGGGCAGAGGAAAAGAAACAAACCAAAAAAAAAAAAACTGTAGTAGAATCGGTGAAACATCAGCTATTGGAGGAGGTAGTCCGTTTAAATACAAAATTCCAGTCCAAGGTCCGCTTATAGCCAGACCTTGTTTTCTGTGTTAGGTGAAGTACTTTTGGCTTATTAGTGCGGATTTAGTTTTCTAAATAAACCTCTTTACATGGAAAAAAGTTGTTACACCACAGCTAACAAACACCCTGCCATTCATAAATCTGAGAGCATGTATTTTATAAAAAGAAAAATAAGAAAAGCACTTGGTTTAAGAGTAATAAGCGGCACGACTACTCCAGCGTTCAACATACGGTTATTCCATAACCTGTTAATAATTTCCACAGCTTACAGACATGCCACGCACACCACACAAGCCATTCTTGGCCTCCATTCACTAAGATTTCCCAAAAGAGATCATCAGAAAATATTAGTACAAAAAAAGAAAAAAATCTGCATTTGATTTCAGATAAAAAAAAAAAAAAAAAAAAAAACCGGATTACTTACCGGTAATACTCTTTTGTAGAGTCCACGACAGCACCCACTGAGAGAGGGGATCCGCCCCCGGAACAGGAAACCTACAGAGAGATAAATGGGGCGGTCCCCCTCGCTCCCTCAGTTTGTGTTACCGAGAACAACGGAGGAACCGCCATACATGTTTCATAGAATCATAGAATCGTAGAGTTGGAAGGGACCTCCTGGGCCATCTGGTCCAACCCCCTGCTCAAAGCAGGATTCGCTAAATCATCCCAGTCAGATGTCTGTCCAGCCTCTGTTTGAAGACTTCCATTGAAGGAGAACTCACCACTTCTCGTGGCAGCCTGTTCCACTCATTGATCACTCTAATTGTCAAAAAGTTTTTTCTAATATCTAATCTGTGTCTCTTCCCATTCAGTTTCATCCCATTGCTTCTAGTCTTTCCTTGTGCAAATGAGAATAAAGTTGATCCTTCTACAATGTGACAGCCCTTTAGATATTTGTAGACAGCTATTAAGTCTCCTCTCAGTCTTCTCTTTTGCAAACTAAACATTCCCAAATCCTGCAACCTTTCCTCATAAGACAGGGTTTGCAGACCGGTCACCATTCTGGTCGCTCTTTTCTGAACTTGCTCCAGTTTGTTGATGTCTTTTTTAAAATGTGGTGCCCAAAACTGGACACAATATTCCAGATGAGGTCTGACCAAAGAGGAGTAGAGGGAAATAATGACTTCACGTGATCTAGACTGTATGCTTCTGTTAATACATCCTAGAATTGCATTTGCCTTTTTTGCTGCTGCATCACACTGTTGACTCATATTCAGTCTGTGATCTATTAGTATACCCAAGTCTTTTTCACATGTGCTGTCACTTAGCCCTATTCCTCCCATTCTATATATGCTTTTTTCATTTTTATTGCCCAGATGTAGTACTTTGCATTTCTCCCTGTTAAAAACCATTCTGTTAGTTGCTGCCCATTTCTCCAGTTTATTTAAATCTTTTTGAATCCTCTCTCTCTCTCTTCTCTAGTATTAGCTATCCCTCCTAGCTTTGTGTCATCAGCAAATTTAATCAGTTTACCCTCAATTCCTTCATCTAAATCGTTGATAAAGATGTTGAACAATACAGGGCCCAGGACAGAGCCCTGTGGTACCCCACTTGAGACATTCTTCCAACTGGATGTGCAGCCATTTACGACCACTCTTTGGGTCCGATCACTAAGCCAGTTATGAATCCACCTAACAGTTGCCTTGTCCATTCCATACTTAGTCATTTTTTCAATAAGGATTGTATGAGAGACTTTGTCAAATGCTTTGCTGAAGTCAAGATATACTATATCTACAGCATTTCCTTGATCCACCCAATCAGTGATACCGTCATAGAAGGAAATTAAGTTAGTCTGACATGACTTATTAGTTACAAACCCATGCTGACTCTGTTTAATCACTTCATTCTTATCCAGGTATTGACATACATGTTGTTTAATAATTTGTTCAAAGATCTTTCCTGGTATAGAAGTCAGACTCACCGGCCTATAGTTGCCTGGGTCCACCTTCTTCCCCTTTTTGAAGATAGGAACAACATTTGCTCTTCTCCAGTCTTCTGGCACTTCTCCTGTTCTCCAAGAATTTTCAAAGATTATGGAGAGGGGTTCAAAAATTTCTTCTGCTATCTCCTTCAGTACTCTGGGGTGTAATTCATCTGGACCTGGAGACTTGAATTCATTTAGGTTAGCTAAGTGTTTCCTCACTATCTTTCTGTTTATAGATATCCTGGATTCTTCTATTTCCTTAATAGGACAGTGAATAACAGTTGATGTTGCATTTCCTTTCTGAGAGAAAACAGATGCAAAATAGGAATTTAAAAGTTCAGCCTTCTCAACATCCTGTCTTACCATTTCATCATTTTCATCCTGTAAAAATCCTATAGCATCTTTGACTTTTCTTTTACTTTTGACATATCCCCAAAATCCTTTATTATTGCTTTTGACATCTCTTGCAAGCCTCAATTCATTTTCAGCTTTAGCTAATCTGATTTGTGCCCTGCAGGTTCTGCAGACAGCATTATATTCTTCTTTAGATATGCCTCCCTCTTTCCATTTTATAAACATTTTTTTCTTCCTTTTTAGCATGTGCTTAAGTTCTGTGTTCATCCATCCTGGTTTCCTTAAATGCTTCCTATTCTTCCCTCTTTTCGGAATTGTTAACAACTGTGCTTTGAGAATTTCATTTTTCAAGATTTCCCATCCTTCCTGGACATTTTTGTCTTTAAGGATATCCAGCCATTGGATCCCTCCAATTCTCTTTCTGAATCCCTTAAAATCTGCCTTTCTGAAATCTAACCTTGACGTCTGAGTCTTCACAGGTCTTCCACCTCTAGTTATCCAAAATTCTAAAATAGCATGGTCGCTACCTCCTAGGGTCCCAGCCACTTTTACCTCCTCAACCATTTCCTCCCTGTTTATAAGGATTAGATCCAAGGTAGCAGTTCCCCTTGTTTTCTGTTTTAGTCAAACTGTTTGGGCGATTCATCTATCTTACCCCTATGCAGTTTAAGCTTACTAAGTTTAATCACATATCTAACTTAAATTATAATCTCCACCACCAAGCAGACCCATGTGTGAAAAAATTCTTACGGGAGGGAAGTGAGCGGGTGCTGTCGTGGACTCTACAAAAGAGTATTACCGGTAAGTAATCCGGTTTTTCCTCTTCGCCACGACAGCACCCACTGAGAGATTTCCAGAGATAATCACTTGGGCGGGCACACCGTGTTAAGGACTGACCTACCAAAAGTTAGATCCTCGGTAGAGGACAAATCTAGTCTATAGTGACTATAAAAGGTAGATGGAGAAGACCAGGTTGCAGCCTTACATATTTGTTCAATTGGGACGTTCGCCCTCTCGGCCCAGGAGGATGATATGGCTCTAGTGGAGTGCGCCTTAATCCCCAGTGGAGGGTCTTCTCCTTTTGTCAGATACGCCATTGTGATCGCATCTCTAATCCATCTGGATATCGTGCCTGATGTAACTGCAGACCCCTTCCTGCTGCCCTGGAATGAGACAAAAAGAGACCTACTCTGCCTCCAGGGACTGGTCCTATCAAGGTAGGCTAGCACGGCTCTTTTCACATCTAAGGTGTGATATTTCTCCTCGTCCTGTGTTGACGGGTTCTCATAGAATGAAGGTAGGCATATCTCTTGAGACCTATGAAATTTAGTTGCCCGTTTGGGCAGATAGGACGGGTCCGTCTTTAAAATGAGACTGTCTCGTGTTAACAGAAACGGTGGGTCTACTGACAGAGCATGAAGATCACTCACTCTCCTGGCCGATACTAAGGCCACCAGCATAGCCGTTTTCAATGAGAGGCACTTCACTGATGCTGAGCTTATGGGCTCAAATGGTGCCTGAGTGAAGGCATCCAAAACTAGAGTAAGGTTCCACGCTGGAAGTCGAGGCACATGCACCGGTTCTGCTCGTTGACAGGCCGAGATAAACCGAGTCACCCATCTATTTGCTGCCACGTTATAGTTAAACAGGGCTCCTAGGGCTGACACGTGGACCTTAAGAGTGCTTACTGAGAGTCTAAGTTCTCGGCCTCTTTGTAGAAACTCTAGAATGGCCGTAATGGGTACTTCACCAGCTAGTTTTGTTGGGTGAAAGGCCAGGAACTTCCTCCACACCTTAGCATATATTTTTGTCGTGGACTCCTTCCTGCTTTGTAGCAGGGTATTGATTAGGTTCCTTGAGAAACCCTTCTGCCTCAGTAGCGCCCTTTCAAATTCCAGGCCGCTAGGTGCAGGGCTTTGGCCTGTGGATGGTAGCAGGGTCCCTGCGAGAGAAGATTCTGGTGCAGCGGCAGGATCCACGGGTCGGTTACCGACATGGCTCTCAGCCGTGAAAACCACGGTCTTTTTGGCCAAAACGGGGCTATCAAGATGACCCTCGCCCTCTCCTGTCTTATTTTCCTGACTACTGTTGGTAGTAGCACCATCGGAGGAAAGGCATAGGCTAGTTGGAATGCCCAGGGTGTTTGGAGGGCATCTAGAATATCTGGGTTGTCCGACCTGTAGAGAGAAGCAAACCTTTTTACGCGCCTGTTGGCTCTGGTTGCGAATAGGTCTATCTCCGGTCTGCCCCATTCTGACGCTATCATTTCGAAGACGTCTCTGCTGAGGACCCACTCTCCCTGGTATAGGGCCTGGCGACTGAGATAGTCTGCTCGGGAGTTGTCCACTCCTCTTATATGGAGCGCTGATAAGGAGAGAAGATGGACCTCGGCCATCTCCAGAATCTTTCCCGCGATAGACATCAGTGGCATTGACCGCGTGCCTCCTTGCCGGTTTATATAGGCCACTGCGGTGGTATTGTCTGTCTGGATCTTTACGTGGGCGCCTCTTAACTGTGGGAGGAAGTGAGATATCGCATAAAAAAAAATCGCTGTTAGCTCCTTTACATTAGAGGAGGCCTCTATTTCATTCTCCCGCCACCAGCCCTGTACCATGTGCTCCTCTAGGTGGGCTCCCCAACCTAAGGGGCTGGCATCCGTGGTGAGTATCTTGGAGGGAGTCACCCACCACTGTACTCCCTTCGATAGATTGGAAGGAATTAACCACCATTTTAGGGATTGAACCACCTTGGGCGATAGGGACATCTTCCCTTCCAGCCGCCCCTGAAGTCTATCTATCTCCTGCAGAATAGCCCACTGTAGTTCTCTAGAGGGGAACAGAGCCCATTGCACCGCTGGAATGCATGATATCAGTGACCCCAGCAAGGACATGCCCTGTCTCAATGATATTACGGGTCTTCCTGTAGCATTCTGTACTTTGTCGATTATGGCCATTACTTTGGCGTTTGGCAGAAAGCACTCCTCAGTTACGGAGTCTACTTGCAGGCCCAAAAACCTTTGACAGGTCACTGGCTCTAGTCTGGATTTCTCCCAGTTAATTAGCCAACCCAGTGTTTGTAGGGATGAGATAATCCTAGCTATTCTTGCTTCACACTGTGAAACAGAATTCCCCACTATGAGTAGGTCGTCTAAGTAAGGGACAACTAGGGTGTCATTCAGCCTTACATATGACATTACTTCCAGCATTAATTTGGTAAATACCCGAGGAGCCATGGATAGCCCGAATGGCATTGCCGCAAACTGGAAATGCTGAATCCGACCTCTGAACCAGACTGCTACCCGCAGGAACCTCTGGTGCCCTCGATATATGGGGAGATGGTAGTAGGCGTCCTTTAGGTCCAAGACCGCCATATAACACCTGGGAAACAAAAGCTTTATTGCAGACTTAATCGACTCCATTTTAAACGACCTTAGTCTTAGGAAGGTATTAAGTTTCTTTAAATTTATTATAGTCCTGTAAGAGCCATCTGGTTTTGTGACTAAGAATAGAGGAGAATAAAAGCCCATCCCTGTTTCGTCGTCTGGGACCTCCACTAGGACCTGTTTAGTTAGCAGTACCGCAATCTCCATCTCCAGTGCTTCCTGCTGAGATCGGGACTTCATAGAAGTCAATAAGAAGGAGTTCGGTGGATACCAAATGAATTTTAATTTTAGGCCTGATGATACAATACTTAGGGCCCACGGGTTTGATGTCACCTTCATCCATTGGCGGCTGAATTTTAATAGCCTGCCACCTACCGGTGTAACGGTTTTATCGGGATCTGTCTCCTCTGAAGGGACGTTTCCCGAATAGGTTGCCTCTTTGCTTGGGGTCCTTATTTCCCCAGCGGTCCTGGGGACTAAAGTCTTTCTTTTTACCGAACGGCGGCTTCCTGTAGGCCCTCCTGTTGAACGGAACACACGGGTTAGGGAACCCCTTTTTCCTCTCCCCTGCTTTTGTCAAAATCTCATCCAGCTCTGTACCAAACAGGTACTTACCCTGGCAGGGTATAGCACACAATCTAGTTTTTGTTTGTGTGTCTCCTTTCCACCCCTTCAACCATAAGGACCGCCTGCCTGCATTGGTCAGTCCCGCGGCTCTAGCCGACAACCGGAGAGAATCCGCGGAGGAG
Source organism: Dendrobates tinctorius (assembly GCF_039654945.1). Taxonomy (NCBI): domain Eukaryota; kingdom Metazoa; phylum Chordata; class Amphibia; order Anura; family Dendrobatidae; genus Dendrobates; species Dendrobates tinctorius. The sequence continues at coordinate 2,736,876 of NW_027361736.1, read as the reverse complement.
TCGGAGAGGAAGGCCGCTGCTCCCTTAATGAGGGGCATAGAGGAAAGAAGCCTACTCCTAGCTACTCCATTTTTAATATTGTCCTCCAAGTCGTTCAGCCACACCAACATAGATCTTGCCGAACATGTGGCTGCTATTGCGGGCTTAAAGGCTGCCGTACAAGCTTACCAAGATCTTTTGAGGAATGTATCGGTCTTACGATCCGAAGAATCAGCCAAAGTTCCCGAATCCTCCACCGGCAAGGAGGATCTACGGGAGGTAGAGGCCACTGCCGCATCCACCTTGGGGGCTCTCGACCAGGCTGTTAACTCCTCATCGTCAAAGGGATACTTACGCTTTGACGTTAAGGGGAGGAAGGTCCTCTGACCTTGTTTCTCCCATTCCCTCTTAACTAGGTCTTTTACAGCTGGGACCACTGGGAATGCTCGGACCTTTTTACGGGAAATACCCGCAAACATTATGTCCTGAGGGGTCTTGGGGTCCTTACTCTCCGGCAACCCCATGGTATTTCGGACAGACTTCACAAGATTACTGACACTGTCCGTGGGGAAACACGTCTGATCCTCGTCCTCTGAGGAAAGGTATTCCTGGGACTTATCGGAATCTAGTTCTTCGGTATCTGACGGCGACCTTGACGCCAGCGAGACTCCTCCTTTAGATGAACGTATTTCTCTCATTGAGGAGTGACCCCCTAGACTACTGGAACCGCCTAAGGCCCGTAGTTCCTCTCTTATCATTGCCCGGATATCCTTCTTTCGTGAGGATTCCTCCTGCAAGGCCTCCTCAACACATGATTGGCATAATCGCTTTGGGTGGCCATCCGGGAGGGGCTGCGAACATAAGGCACACTCTCTATGTTTCGCCTTCTCTGTTCTTTTATCCTAAAGGGGGTATGGACCAGAAAGAGAAGATTATCAATTATCTAACCTGACCAAAAAACACTCACCCGTGAATTTCGTCAGCAACTACCGGCTGCGGTGTCCGGGACCCAGGCTGAGGCGAGGCATGGGACGACTTCTTTTCCTTACATTTCTTCTCTAACGGCTCATCTTGCCTGGAAGGCCCAATGGATTCCTTCCTAGAGCTGCCACTTCTTCTGGTGCTATTGGTTCTCCTCGTAGCACTGCTCTGTCTACTGCCAAGTGGGGATACCACTAGCTGACCTAATGGGAGCGAAGCTGAGTCATCTAAGGACGACATGACTGCGCACTAGCGCTGTGTCTGTGGCTTCCTTTTAAAGCCTTTGCTATAGCTGCTCCTCCTTCTCTTTTTTTTTTTCGTCCTCCATTTTTTTTTTTTTTTTTCTCACTGCGCATGCGCGGGCGTTGTCCCGCGGTCTCTGCCTTCGGCCTGATCCCGGAAGTCCTCCTTCACTTCCGGGTTGCCTCTCCTGGAGCGCTGGGTCACCGCAAATGAAAATGCGGCCGGCGACACCGCGCGTCTGCGCCCCCCCTCCACGCCTTCTCCTGCCGCAGGTATGACTCCCAGGCAGCGCCGCTCAGCACACACCGCACAAGCCCTTCTGCCACTCTGGGGGGGGGGCGCGCGGCCTCAGTACGCCCGATGGCGTTTGTAATGCGTCTACCCCCCTCGGGGGGGGGGGTTTGAGTATAGTCATGCCCCCAGTGAGCTTTGGCACCACTTTCGCCTCCAGCCTCACCTGCATTACACCAGCTCTGGGGGGGGGGGGAAATACACCTCTCCGCCCGACGCTGCCTCCGGTCCTGGGGACCCTGCTGCTCATATTCTGCACGCAGGCGGCTACCAGACCAGGCATCCTCTTCTGCGGGTTCCTTTCCAGGAACAGGAAACCAAAAACTGATGGAGCGAGGGGGACCGCCCCATTTATCTCTCTGTAGGTTTCCTGTTCCAGGGGCGGATCCCCTCTCTCAGTGGGTGCTGTCGTGGCGAAGAGGAAAAAAAAAAAAAATTATCTATTAAAAGAATATCTATCACCAGTCTGTGGCTGACTTTTTACTTAAAAAAGCAGGCAACCCAAGATTGCTGAATTTTCTACATATCATCACAGATACAAAACTGCTCAGGCGGGTTTTTAATATCCCCTAGGGGACCTATCTTCCTACCAAATTCAGGCCCAAACTTCCTGGTTGTAGGATCTCAGGATGCACAGTGGGACCCCACCATACCCGTGGCTGCCCCCTACTTAATTTTGGGCTCTTGCAGACGAAACGGTGAGGACTGATTGTTGATTGGATACCACACAAACAACACATTGCCCTGTGTTATTCAATATGGTTGTGCAAACAAATGCACAGAAGAAAAAAAATAATCAGATCTCACACCAATATGAGGCATCTGATTTTTATGGATTCATTTCTATAATTAACCCAGGAAATTTTATTTGATTATGTACATGAATGAAAACAGATGTCACACAGAAAAAAAATGGACACAAAAAATGTCATACAGATAAAATTAGAGGAAAATCATCTGAGTTATCTGGAAGAAAGGACTTTTCCGTACACTTGTCTGATCCCCAGAAGTTAGCAGATTCATGCTGCCAGGCCAGATCTTCTAACTAAATTTTCTCTGAAACACTGAAGTGTTTCAGAGAAAATTAGACATTTATACAAGTGCAGCAAGATAGTTTGGGTAGCATGAATCAGCTGACAGGTTCCCTTGAAAACCCTTGTGCGAGCATGTTAGCACAGCTGAAAATAGTTTGGTTGATTAGAGAAGCTATAAACCTGACCTTCATTTGAGCTAGTTGAGAATCTGGAGCACTACATTTGTTGGTTCCATTAAACTCTCAAAATGGCCAGAAAAAAAGAACTTTCATGTGAAACTTGACAGTCTATTCTTGTTCATAGAAATGAAGGCTATTCCATGCGAGAAGTTGCCAAAGATTTCCTACAATGGTGCGTACTACTCCCTTCAGGAGGAGAGCACAAACAGGCTCTAACCAGATTAGACAGACAAGTGGGAGGCCCCACTGCACAACTGAGCAACAAGACAAGTACATTAGAGTCTGTAGTTTAAGAAACAGACGCCTCACAGGTCCTCAACTAGCAGCTACATTAAATAGTACACGCAAAACGCCAGTGTTAACGTCTACAGTGAAGAGGCGACTCTGGGATGCTGAATATCAAGGAATCACCTGATACATTACAAAGCTAAAGATGAAAATAACCGAGTGCCTCTAGTGGTCTCCTACAATCCAAATCTGGAGGTGCTAAGGGGAGCTGCACGGAAATTACAACCTTTACTACAGAAAGATGCTTGATTACAATCAATATTTCCTGACCCCACCACTATTTTGTTTTAGGCAGCCCCCAAATTTAAGAGGCATCATTGTCAGAAGCTCCCTGTCCTCGCCAACAGCTGCAGGAACCTTTACTTGCAACCAGAAAAAATGTAAAACCTGTCCATTTATAATGACCACAGACAAGATAAAGATCCCCAACTCACATCAGGACAACAAGATCCCAGTTACTTTCAGCTGCATCACATCTAATGTGGTATACTTAATTATTTGTACTAAATGTCCAACTGGCGGTCTGTATGTGGGGGAGACAGGGCAAAACCTCAGAACAAAGATGAATTCTCACCACCACCCAAAAAGAGAAAAAAGAATGGATCTACCTGTGGCCAAACATTTTTGTATCCCCGGTCATAGCAAATTGGACAGTAAATTACTTGTATTAAAAGGTAATTTCAAGTCTCGGAGAGACAGGAGGGTCTGGGAGTATAAACTTATGACAACCTTTGACACTCAGTGCAGGAATGAATGTGTCGCATGGATTTGTGTGTTTTTACATAATTTAGGGAATTCGATCTTCAGACCTTCTGGGGTGATAACACAACACAGTACCAGACCTCAATCAGAGGGCAATAAAACTTCCACTCCTTTTCTAGGAGTTGTTCCAATATTTTTGTTTAGCCCTCTCCCATAATGACAATTCCACTTCATGTCACTTGTCTTATCTATTGCGTTGTTTCTGTGCTGTCTTGTGTATAAATATGTGATTCCTCAGATGTTGTATTAAGCCGCTTTCACACTTCAGGCTTTCGGTATCCGGCATGGTGCGGCGAAAAACCGGACTGCCGGATCCGGTGCCTGCTACAATCAGATCCGGCTTTTTCCCCGTGCTGTTTCATTGCTGCCGCATTGCGCCGGAAGGCAATGTGGCGCGTCCGTTTTTTTCCGGATCCGGAGAAAATAGCCGGTCCGGCGTCTGGAAAAAACGTTGCATGCAACGTTTTTTCCCAACGCCGCACTGGTTTTTCGCACTGCGCATGCCCGGAAACCTTCTCTGCTAGGAATATATCCGGCAGAAAGAAGGATCCGGTGTCTGCGTATGCGGCCGGATCAGGCAGTCCGGTTTTTCGCCGCCCCATGCCGGATACCGAAAGCCTGAAGTGTGAAAGCGGCCTAAGTCTAGCCTGATGAAGAGACCCGAGTAGTCTTGAAAGCTTGCAATGTGTTACCTTTTAATGGCTAACTGAAAAGATGGTATCAACCACTGAGGACTCTCAGTTCTTACTATTTTTCTATCTACTGGCTAACACTGTACAAAGATATATATCTTTCCCATACACAGTGCAGTTTTAGGTCCCTGTGCTGACTGCGTGGCGGAGCTTTCAGATACTCTACTTATTAACTTTAAAACAACACTCCCGGGCAGGTGTGCAGCAAGCACAGGAAACAGCACTGCACTTCAAAAATTGTTATAAAAAAAAAAGTAGAAAACAGATGGCGAGCCACAATCTACTTTTCCCAGCTGTGAGTTTTCATGGCCTGCTTATCAGAACAGGCATGATAAATGTCTATCTATAGATGCTTCTGTGTTGGCCTACACTTGTATCAAGCACATACTACAGGCTTGAAAATATAAGTGCAAGGGCTCGCTCACGCCGGTGTAGATTCTCTCAAGCTAGATGCCGTATTCATGCCGATTATGATAATCTCACTCACAACAAACTGTCAGATTATGATCCAAGTATCACCTTAGTGTGATCCGAATCTCTCTATCACAGCAAATGAAGTGGAGAAGTAAAACTTCATCTTCTCAATTGTCTGAAACTGAACTACGTCAGACTGCACTCGAATGTCATCCAAGTGCAGTCTGATGTTTCACATGGCACCCATAGACTGGTATGGGTGCACGTGATCCAAATATTGGAGCCATAAGCAGCATGCTGTGATTGTTCTCTCATGCCGGATCAGCATGAGAAAAAAAAAAGCAGATCAGCACTGCCCCATAGTATAACAATGAGCCGAGTGCTATCAGATAAAACACCAGCTAGTGCTCCGGTGTGTCATATGCTACTGTGCGCGAGCACTTACACTATATAATCCAATACACACTAGCTATACTATCAGCAACATACACAATCATACATACATGCATGCATGGACAACATCCAGCATCAATGAGAACAAGTAGATGGTGGATCACTGGATATTTTGGAAATCACTTTATTACAGGAGCATTTTGCATCTATTTTTAATGGGGTTATCCAGCAACCCTCACTTCAGCTGCTGATAATGCCAAGGCTGTGGAGTCGGTATGCCAAACCTGCGACTCCGACTCCTCAATTTCCCTTCCACCGACTCCACCATATATTGCTTATATTTAAGTGAAAAAATGTATCATTTTTATGATACAATAATCAAGACATTTAGATAGAACATAATATATATTTATTGGAATACAACTTTAGAACAGAAAACTAATACATTGTAAATATGTAATACACTGTATAATATCGATATATATATATATATATATACACACACAATATATATTATATATACATATACATACACACACACACACACACACATATAACACTATGTAATAAACTATGTAAGTGGCAAAAAACAGTTTTCAACAAGAGCATACTAAATAACATTTGTGCAGTCTATGAATTTGTTCTAAGAAATAGAATTGCCTCCATCAGATCCTCCTTCATAGATGACCTAAAATCTGACCTAATATTTTAAGGCCACAGAACAACCTCTCTACACTAACTTGGGTTGGAGGCAAAGCCGTAACCACATGGGCAACATCTCTAACAATTTCCGGGTATAAAGGAATTGCCTCATGCACAGTCAGTTTTGATGAACGGTTGAATTTTTCTTTTTCTTTGAGAGCAAGTGAAACATTTTGCTGAAATATGGTCAATCTGCTTGCTATAGGAGTCGGATTGAAATCTTTTTCCTTGCAGCAACGCTTTGCCTGCTCCATGTCATCCAAATACTTGTCAAAGTCAAACTCCTCATCTGATGAGGATGAAGATATGGCAGCTGTAGCACTGTCAGGACCCAAGTCCTCTTGCGCCTGGCAGTCCTCCTGTAGGCCACTCATCCTAACTGCTACCTCAGTCAGAGCTTCTTTTCCTTTAGTAAACTGTTGATCATCAAGCAATATACGATGACTTGGGGCCACATAAACAGCTGCCAGAAAAATTTTATTTCCCAATAGCTGTGTCTCTATTCATTTCATTGAAGCAGAAATGCCATCTGCAATTAAATCTCCTCTTTGGGACAGGCAAAATAGCAAGTTCTTCCACTCCCTTATGAAAATGCCAGGAGTTAAATCCTCAGCTTGTAATTTTTTTAATCACGGTAAATAGGTGATTAAGCAATTCCTTCAATTCAGCCACCTGTGTCCATTGACCTTCATTTAGAGTTACCTGAGGGTTCGCCATATCTATAAGAAACGGTTTTAGCCAGGATCAAAACTAGGGGGGGGGCAGAACCTCATACTGCACACCTCAGCTGCTGCAGAACCTTATACTGCACACCCCTACACTTGAAAATAAAGCCTGCACCTATCAATTGATGTGTTACTGAAGACGAACAATGCCTGTCCTGGGCGTCCTTTTGGGCAGCTATGAGGTGTACCTGACTGGTGCTAAAAAAAAAAAAAAAAAAAAGGAGTGTTAGTCTGTGTGCTACCCAGCTTTCATTCTTTTTGGTACAGATAAGATATGGATAGACAGATATGGATAAATGGATAGATAGAGCAGATTTCTAATCTGCTTTTGCTATTGAAAACATTATCTATGAGCGCAAAAACCTTTCAGGTTATGCAGTTTTTTAAAACGCAGCAAAAACGCTGTGTGTGAATGTAGCTTTAGATCAGGAAAAGAACAGTCATTTATAGGATATTTCATAACTTTCCCAAATTCCTATGAAAAAATATTCAGCACATTCTGCATTGAACTACTGTACCCAATTTATTACATATTTTAGGAGTCGGTCCATTTTATACCGACTCTGACAAAATGAGCTCCGACTCCACAGCCCTGGATAATGCAATGATTGGCTTCCTGCACACCCAGAAAATGAATTGGCCATATGCAAGTGACCTGGTAAGTAGCCATTGATGAAACATCAGCAGCGCCCCTACCTCCAACTATAGAAGCTTAAAGGGAATCTGTCACCTTTTTTTGCCCTATTGGCTGCCGGCATAGACATCGGGGGCTTATCTACAGCATTCTGTAATGCTGTAGATAAGCCCCCGATGTAACCTGAAAGAGAAGAAAAACACGTTATATTATACTCACCGAGGTGGGCGATCCGGTCCGATGGGTGTTGCGCCGGAGCCATTACAGGACGGGAGAAAAGGACGTCATCGCATGAAGAAGGGAGGCGCTGGACGGGACGGCGACACCACCCATCGGTCCGGACCGCCCACCTCGGTGAGTATAATATAACGTGTTTTTCTTCTCTTTAAGGTTACATCGGAGGCTTATCTACAGCATTACATAATGCTGTAGATAAGCCCCCGATGTCTATGCCGGCAGCTGAAAGGCCAAAAAAAAGGTAACAGATTCCCTTTAAGAGGCCCTTAAGCCACCACTTAATAACCCCTTTAAACCACGACCAGGAGTTGAACATAAAAGAAAATCGTAGTTACTTACCGATAACGGTATTTCTCTGATCCCATGACGGCACCACGGAGAGAGGGATCCACCCTCAGGGACAGGAAACCTACAGATGAAAAAGGCGGTACCTCTCTCCCACATCAGTTGGTTTACAGAGCATTACACAGAACTCTCAGCTGCAACTCAAACTGCTATAAAAAAGCCAACGTTAATTAAATTAAGCTTTACAAAGGCACCGCGTGGCTAAGTATTAACACTAACTAACTCACTCTTATGTGCACACCTGTGTGTGAAAGGGAGGGGGATGTACGGGTGCCGTCATGGGATCAGAGAAATACCGTTATCTGTAAGTAACTACGATTTTCTCTTTCCCCCATGACGGCACCACGGAGAGAATTACAAAGACTGTACATCTAGGGAGGGACCACCGCCTCCAGAACCCTTTTTCCAAAGGTGAGATCTGAAAAGGAGGTCAAGTCTAGACGGTAATGTTTGAAAAATGCAGAGGGGGAAGACCAAGTGGCAGCTCTACATATCTGATCTATTGAAGCGTCCGCTTTCTCTGCCCAGGATGATGCCACTGCCCTGGTTGAATGGGCCCTTACGTCCTCTGGGATGGCCGCCCCGCAGGAGGAGTAGGATAAGGTGATTGCTTCTCTTATCCACCTCGCCAGTGTGGACTTCGATGCCTTCTGCCCCTTCCGAGGACCCTGAAAACAGACAAACAGAGCCCTATCCTTCCTAAATTCCCTCGTGGTTGTCAAATATTGGACCAGGCATCTTTTTACATCTAAAGTGTGTAACCTCTCTTCTGTTTTGTTTTTGGGATCGGGACAAAAAGAGGGTAGGGAGATTTCCTGAGTCCTATGAAAGTGTGACACTACTTTGGGGAGATACGCTGGATCAGTTATAAGAATTACCCTATCATCCAGGATTTGCGTGAAGGGTGAGTGGGCCGACAAAGCTTGTATGTCACTAACGCGGCAGGCAGAAGTTAAGGCCACCAGGATGGAGGTCTTAAGTGACAATATTTTTAAGGGAATTTCCGTTAGGGGTTCGAAGGGAGGTTTGGTTAGAGCATTTAGCACTAGGTTTAGATCCAAGGATGGGGTGGTATGTAGAGATCGGTCTAGATCTACTTGAGGCTCTAATGAATCTCTTAACCCATCTATTTTTGGCTAGATCGTGATTATACAAAGCTCCCAAGGCCGCCACCTGTACTTTTAAGGTGCTGGTAGCTAACCCCTTCTCCAACCCCCTTTGTAGGAATTCCAGAATTTTATCTACAGGGATTTCCCCCGTTGGGTCGGAATCTGACACTGATATGAATTTCTTCCACACCTTGCCATATGCTTTGGTGGTTACTGGCTTTCTACTCTGTAATAGCGTGGTTGCCAAGTTTGATGAGAAGCCCCTGATGCTTAGGAGCTCCCTCTCAAAAGCCAAGCTGTCAAATGTAGGTTTTTTTTTTTATGTGCGGATGATAAAATCCAGACCTGTTATGCCAGGGTCCAGTTTCTGGTAGAACCCATGGGTCTGTCACAGACATCCTTCTCAGCCAGGAGAACCAAATTCTCTGTGGCCAGAAGGGCGCTATTACCACTGTCGCCTTGTCCTCCCGTATTTTCCTCAGTACTAAGGGAATGAGAGATATTGGGGGGAAGGCGTAGGCCAGATGATAATCCCAGGGTATCGTGAAGGCATCTAGGGCTACTGGGCCCCCCCGGGGATCGAGTGAGCAGAAGGTCTTCAGCTTCCGATTATGACTGTTCGCAAATAAGTCTCTCTGGTTGACCCCAGAGTTTCACGATCTGGTTGAAGACTAACTCCCCCTGTTTTAGACGTGTCCTGCTTATAAAGTCTGCCGTTCGATTTTCTGAACCTTTTATGTGCAGGGCTGTCAGGGATTCTAGATTGTGTTCTGCCAGGTGGAAGATGGACTTTGTTAACTCCATTAGTGGTCGAGACCTGGTGCCCCCCTGGTGGTTTAGGTATGCTACCACTACCTGGTTGTCCGAGAAGACCCTCACGTGATGGGAACGTAGTGAATCTAGAAAATAAACGAGGGCTAGTTTCACTGCCAGTAGCTCTTTCATATTGGAGGAAGCGTACTCTTTTCCCTGATCCCAGGACCCTGTGCCACCTGGTTGCCTAGATGTGCGCCCCACCCCCAAGGGCTTGCGTCCGTGGTTAGGATCTTTGCTGCAGGCAATGCCCAAGGAACCCCCTTGGCTAGGTTGGCTGGAGCTGTCCACCATGTCAAGGAATGCCTTGTTTCTGGCGAGATGTTTAACTGCGTGTCTAAATTTCCGTGTAGGGAAAAGTCTGCATCTAATAATTCCCACTGCAAGCCCCGAGTATGGCTCTGGGCCCATTGGACTGCTGGCATGCAGGCTGTCATAGACCCCAACAGTGACATGGCTTTCCTTAGGGTGGTGTTTGGGGAAGCTATCATTTGGGATGTCATTTGCGTCATTTTTTGAACCTTTGCTTTCGGAAGGTAACATTTCTGCTCGATTGAGTCCAGTGTGATTCCCAAATACTCTTGCACCTGACTTGGTACGAGTCTGGACTTGGGCAAGTTCAGCATACACCCTAGGCTCTGTAGTGACTTCATGACCAGGTCCAACTGCTGTTTGCAATGGTGAAAGGTGACCCCTATTATTAATAGATCGTCCAGGTACGGGACTATCAGGACGTTTTGCTCTCTTATGTGGGCCATTACCTCTGACATTACCTTCGTAAATACCCTTGGAGCAATGGCTAGGCCGAAGGGGAGGGCTCTGAACTGAAAATGTTTTAACTCCCCCTGAATCATCACCGCTACTCAGATATTTCCTGTGATCCCTGTGAATAGGCACATGATAATATGCGTCCCTCAGGTCTAATACGGCCATAAAGCAAGCTAGGGGAAGCATTTTTATACAGGATTTTATCGTCTCCATTTTGAAGTGCTGCACTTCTAGATATTTGTTCAGCTTTTTGAGATTTATAATCACCCTGTACGAACCGTCTGGTTTCTTGCGAAGAAAAAGAGGGGAGTAGAAGCCTTTGCCTCTGTCTTGGTAGGGGACTTCTTGCAATACGTTTTTGTCTCTTAGGATCGCTATTTCCTGTTGTAGGCCCAGCTGCTCTTGTGGTGTCCTTTGAGGGGTTATTACGAAGGAGTCGTTTGGTTGGGAAATGAATGTTAGCCTCAGGCCTTCCTTCACTATGTCCAGCATCCAAGAACTTGCGGATATCTTTTCCCAGGCCTGGAGAAAGCAGGATAGTCTTCCCCCGACCTGGGGAGTACCTTCATTGTGGCTTTTTGTTGTCGGGGGGTTTGTTAAACATAAAGCCCTTATTTTTATTTCTCCTATCTTCCCATCCTTCTTTGTTCCCTCTTGGGGGCTTTCGTCGCATGAACCTTCTGTTCCGAAAAGGCCGTTTGTATGCCTGACTGGGGAACCCGGGGAAAGATTTTTTTCTTGTCCCTTGCCTTTTCCAGGATGTCATATAATGTTGGCCCAAATAAAAATTCCCCCTCGCACGGGATTGCGCACAATTTGGTCTTTGTCTGTAAGTCTCCCGGCCAGCATTTCAGCCATAAGGAGCGTCTTGCGGCATTTGAGAAGGCGGCTGTTCTGGCTGCCAGCCTGGTTGAGTCTACTGATGTATCCACCAGGAAGGCTGCTGCTCCCTTCATCACCGAAACTGACCTCTGCATTGTATCTCTTGGGACTTTCCCCTTTATTTGTGACTCTAAGTGATCTAGCCAGACCATCAGGGCGCGCGCCGTGCACGTGGCTGCTATGGCTGGCTTTAGCCCCCTTGCCGCCGACTCCCACGTATTTTTTAGAAAGGCTTCTGCTTTTTTGTCCATTGGGTCCCTCAGGGTTCCCATGTCCTCGAAGGGCAGGGCAAATTTTTTAGAAGCTTTTGCAATTGTCACGTCTAATTTAGGAGCTTTACTCCATGAGGAGCAGGCCGGGTCGTCGAAGGGGTATTTCCTCTTGTGTGTCAAGAGGACTTTTTTGTCAGGTTTTTTCCATTCCCGTTTAATTAGGGAATGGATTTTCTCATTGACAGGAAAAGCTCTCCGTTTTTTCTGTTCCAGCCCACCAAACATCAGATCCTGGGCTGTTTTCTTAGGCCGTTCATCTACTAACCCCATCGTTGTCCTCACCGCCTTTACTAGGGCGTCTGTTTCCTCGATGGGTAAGCAGCTATGTCCCCCTTCTGAGGATGATGATGATTGGGAGGATGATGATTTACTTGAGTCCGACAGTTCGCTTTCTGACTCGCTAACACTGGACTCTGGCGACCTACGTTTCTTTTTTAAGGATCTAGCGCCCTTAAGGGCGTCTTCGACCTGGGTCCTTATCAGGGTTTTGAGATCTGAAGCAAATTTTGGGGATTCCTCCTGAATTGTTTGCTCTATGCATGCCGCACAAAGCTTTTTCTCCCATATAGGGGGTAGCTCCTCCGTGCATATGGCACATATCATGTGCTTAGATTTAGTCGTGCATTTACACCCCTGAAAACAGAAATTAACAACCGCATATTAGCGAGCGGGCATTCACGGAGATTACTCACCCTCCTTATGGAACGAGGCCGCCATGGTGGAACTTTGGCTGCGCCGCGATCCTGTGTGACCGTCGCTGCTGCGCTGCTGGGAAGAGTTGCGCTGGCGCTGTGAATGTTGGCGCTGTTCCTGCGTTTGCCGCGGCCCCTACTTCGGGGAACGCCGAGTCTCCTTTTGCTTTCCACTCATGGCGACGCTCCTTACCCCTTAATGGGGTTTTTTAAATGTGAGCGGTACTTTTTTTTTCCCTCTCTCTCTCTCTCTCTGCCTCTCCCAGCGTTCCCTGCGCCCCCGGAAGTGGCTGCCCACGCATACGCGCTGCGGCCTCCCAGTGGTGCACTGCGGCCCCATCTATTTTGGCGCTTGTAACGGCGTGCGCGCGCGTCTGCGCCCGGCCATACCTTGCGCCTCATGGTAGCCGCCACTATCTCTGGGTCGCCCGGGCCTGCCATCGTCTGCGCCGCTCCAGCGCTGTAAGTAAATCTGGTGGCCGCCGCCACCCCTGCCCACTTCCTGGGGGTCACCACCACCCCTTTGTATGGCTGGCCCCGACCTGTGCTCCCGGTGACCGCCGCCACCTGCACGTGCCGCCTTGCGGCTCAGCGGGCCTCCCTCGTAGTGACTGCCGTCACTATACTGCAGGAGGCCCTCTATATTTTTTTTTTTTTCCCCTTTTCCTGAGATCGGCAGACTTCCACGCCTCTTCACTGCCTCTCCCCACTCACCCTAAAGGCCCGCCGACCCCAGTGGTGGTGCTTCGGGGGGAGCCTGTTCGAGGCTCGACCCAGCCGAGGCAGGGAGCCCTGCTGCCTATCACCGGACTGGATCGGTCCCCGGAATCCTACGACGACTTGTCAGGTATGCTGTAGGCTCCCCGTCAGGGACAGGAAACCAACTGATGTGGGAGAGAGGTACCGCCTTTTTCATCTGTAGGTTTCCTGTCCCTGAGGGCGGATCGCTCTCTCCGTGGTGCCGTCATGGGGGAAAGAGAAACAATAAAAGATTAGTTGAAATATTTGCACATTTTGAACCCATTCCTGGTTTTAGCAGTATAATTTTTTATTTGATCACTATGGTATGTTCAACATGAGTATTTTGGTAATAATCCTTTATGCAAATATGCAGTATTGAACCATCACAGAAAATATGGAAACTGTGAATTTGTCTGTCATCAGTTTTACTGATCAATAAAATATATGGGATCTTTTAGGTTGTGCTCACAGTGTGCATGATGCACATTTATGGCTTCTTTTTATCTGCAACTGTCCACACCACACAAGAACAATCTTCTCTGATTATTTTTTTACTGCATTTTTTACTACGTTTCCCCGCCCCCCCCCCTCCATGTTTCATGCATTTTTAGGGCACCTGCATTTTTTTAGTACAGAATTTATTTGATCTTGCACTTAAACATAACTGTGGCTTTTTTGCATGAATTTTCTTCGGGATCCCCATAGAAGCCTAGAGAAAAAACAAAAAACACAGTTGTGATACTTATGTGATATGATGTATGATTGATATTAGAAAAGGTATCCAGATGGTAGGTAGGTGATCACGGGTCTTATTATTCCTTTTCAAAAGTATTCAGTACAACATTACCAGAGACTGGGGATTTGACCGCTGAATGACCTCTCTGAGTACATGATTACAACATGCAGAAGGAATGTGAAAAACAACCATACAGCGCTTGCGTAACACGAGCAGAGCACGAGTTGAAATGTTCACTGCGCAGCTGTACAGCTTGTGTAAACATTACTTGTAGAAGTTGTAGTGCGCAGGACTAGATTCATATCTAGGAACAGTTTGTATATAACCGAGGGAATTTCCACTGGCGAGCAGGGACGTTCCAGGAGACTTATGGACGCATATCTTCTGTGATGGAGTTTTACGGGATATTTCCTCCTCGCCAATCGAGTCCCCCGATAGAGGAGTGATACTACAATATCCAGTAATATATTGATGCTTACTTTCTCTATGAATAGATGATGTATTGATCATGTAATGTTAGACTAGTGCTGCTAAAATTCATGTGCAAATTTATATGTTAATTCATCAATATCTCTGATTTCAATAGAATAAAATACTATTGTTTTACTGAGCACAGACTTCTTGTCTCTTGCCTAATTAGTATATTAGTGAGCGCTACGTATGTAAGGACCATAAGTCCATCATATTGACTCGGTAAGACATAAATTGGCGTAGTCAGCAGGATTTTTCTTTAAACACAGTTTTGTAAAATCCAAATATATAGTTGGCACTTTTTTTTTTTTTTTGCCAATAATAGTGACAATGTTTAGGAAACGAAAAGAAAAAAAGATGATGGTGTAGAGGTGCCTGGCTGGACCACGGCACCCTATGATATACTGGCACATGAATTGAGTAGCTCTGGGCTTGCAGAACAATGGTCGAGTAAGCTCAAAGGTAGTGAACCCACTGATGTTGTTGAAGTACTCAGGGGGGTCCACGCAAAGGCGGGTGATGTAGTGTCGCATGGGCGACGAACCTGGATCCTGCTCAGTGCATATCGCGTGATGCATGAGAGGAATCAACTGATGCAGAGAAAATGTTCTCAGTTGGACCAAAAAGTGATAGAGTTAGGTGGGCAGAAAGTGGTGCTGGATTGTAATACCCGTCTGCTTAAAGATAAGTTGGAACACTATCAGAATGTAGCAGAAAAAGCTGCTATAAAGGTTGCTCAAAATAAATATCATAAGCGGAAAGGAAAAATCAACAAAGAAAAAGTTTATAAAAGCATAGCCACTACATCTGTAAATTGGGACCCGGATAAATGGGATGGGGATGTGTGGCATACCTCTTCTTCAGATGACTTGGAGAACCCACCAGCCCCTGTTATTGATCCCCCAAAGGGTTCATCAAAAGTAAAAGCTAATCCAATTCAAAGGCGTATGGAACGCACGGAAAATGAAATAATCCGGGAACAAGCCCGTGATGCAGCTGGCCAGCTTCAATTTGAGGCTGACGGACGACCCCTTATGGTAGACCGAAGTGTCCCCCATACCTGAACCAGAGTCTCCACCGAAGATTATACTCAAAATGAGGTAGACCGCATTCTAACTCAGTTTAAACAAAGGCCAGGAGAGTCAGAAATTGCTTGGTTAGTTAGGATGCATGATTTTGGAGGAACAGGGATAAAACTAGATTTTCAGGACATCACTAAATTTGTTACTCTTTCCCGGGATCCTGTGATCCAGAGATATTTCAAAAACTATTTCAAGGAGAATCAAGAACAATTGCAAAATATTGTAATTATTGTAGCCAGAGCTATAATGGATAAATATCCTATGGAGGCTGACATACCAGTCAATGATAAACCATGGTATACTCTCCGTGATGGTATTGAAAGAGTGAAAGAAGAAGCTATGCGGAGTGCAGTTTTAGTGTTAGCTGTAGAAGAATATACAGAGTATCCAATGACTGCAAGCATGAGGAGTCGGTTGGTCAAGACTGCTCCTCCTGCATATAAAGCTGTGATATTGACCTTAACAGTGGCAATGACAGGAGAACCAGTGAGTAGAGTGATTACTCGAATGAGGGAGTTGCAGGATATGGGTGACTGGAAAGCTGCAGCCCAGGCATCCTCCCCTCAAAATCCCTCCCAAACACACCCAGGTAATAGTAAACCCTATAATTCAGAACGGAAGAAAGAAGGGAACCCCTCTAATCCGGATCGGGTATCCCAGAGGGAAATGTTCCAGGCCTTATTGAAAGCTGGAATGAGTAAAGAATCTATAGATGGAAAACAGACAGGTGAATTGTGGAGATTATATAAGCAGAAAGTGTTGTCTGCTAAAAAGGTGGATGCTAAAAAAGAAGTTGGTCAAGAGAAGGAGAAAGCTGTTAAAATTCCAACAGCACCTGACAAAGTGTCATGGGAAGACTTTAAAACAGTCTATCCTTGGGAGGAACTGGCTGCAGCAGTAGCTACTCGGGTAAGTGATGGCTGGGGCAGGAATGCCTATGAGGCAGCCACGGGAAAAAATTCTGATGAAGAGATATCATAGGTAGCCAGCCAAGCCCCCGTATGGATAAAAAGTGATCAACGTCCATACGTAAATTTAAGTATCCATTGGAAAGGGGGCAATGTATAAAGGGTTCCCGCATTAATTGATACTGGGGCGGAGGCTACCTTAATTTATGGAAATCCAAACAAATTCAAAGATCCGAAAATTAAAATTGCAGGATTAGGAGGACAAATTATCACTGGGGTCCAAACACAAGTTGCCCTGAAAATAGGTAATTTACCAATAAGGAATTATCGAGTTTTAGTAGTACCTATACCAGAATATATTTTGGGAATAGATGTTTTGAAAGGGATGACGCTAAATTTGGCTGAGGGAAAATTTTCCTTCGGAGTCAGAACAGGTGAAATCCAAATGAGACCTGTGGTAGTTGGAAACGTGAAAATGCCACCTATACACGTTCCCCCGGCTACAAAAATGGTAGCTATGAAATAATACCGAATTCCAGGAGGACATAAGGAAATTACTGAAACAATCAAAAATTTGGTTGACGCTGGAGTAATGCGTTCAACCACTACTGCTTGGAACAATCCTGTCTGGCCAGTGAAAAAGAGTGATGGCTCCTGGCGTATGACTGTGGATTATAGAGAATAGAACAAATATACTCCCCCACTAACAGCTGCAGTACCGGACACTATTACTATAGTAGAAAATGTGCAAAGTCATAGCGGTACCTGGTATGCAGTGATTGATTTGGCTAATGCGTTCTTTACAATTCCCATAGAGGAAAAATCTCAAGATCAATTCGCATTTACCTGGTTGGGAAGACAATACACTTTTACCAGGTTGCCACAAGGATGGCTACACAGTCCTACTATTTGTCACCGGACGGTGGCAGAACACCTGGATGAGTTTCCTTTGCCCTCTGAAATGCAATTTTCACATTATATCGATGATATAATGATACAGGGTAATGATGAACAGTCAGTGAAGGATCAGTTGTATAAATTGATAACTCACATGCGAAACAAGGGATGGGAGATTAATGATGCCAAGGTCCAAGGACCGTCTCAAGTTGTAAAATTTTTAGGAATTCAATGGAACAAAGGACATAGGAAAAACTTGCCAAAAGCTAAACAGAAAATCATCAATTTCCCTACTCCTAAATCTAAGCATGAAACTCAATCATATATTGGATTGTTTGGATTTTGGAGACAACATATACCTCATTTGGGACAGATGCTAGCTCCATTGTATAAAGTGACTAGAAAGAAATATGAATTTCATTGGGGAGAGGAACAACAAACTGCATTTGAAATGGTAAAAGAAGCCATACAACAGGCTGTAGATTTGTGGCCAATGATGACGGGGAGTGTAGAATTACATGTATCAGTGCAGAATTTGTATGCCAATTGGTCACTTTGGCAGAAACAAGAGGGAAAAAAAAAAGAGTCCCCTTAGGGTTTTGGAATCGAAAACTCCCCGACACTGGAGAAAAATATACTCCATTTGAACAACAATTGTTGGCCTGCTATTGGTCATTAGTGGAAACTGAACAATTGACTTTAGGACATGAGGTTCTTTTAAGACCAGCAATACCCATCATGCAATCGGTATTATCTAACCCTAAAACAAATAGGGTAGGACACGCACAAGAACAAAGTATCATAAAATGGAAATGGTATATTTCTGAAAGAGCAAAGAAAGGTGAAGGCGGGATCGCCTCCCTTCATGAGAAAATGCCTGAGATAGGGGAGGGAGTGAAGTCCCCTTTACAATCTACTATGTTAGAGGAATCTCCTGTCAAATGGGGAAAATCGTATGAAGATCTAACTGAGCAGCAACAGCAACATGCTTGGTTTACAGACGGATCAGCCCGATATGTCAATGGAAAACGACATTGGAAAAGTGTGGCTTATAACCCCAGATTGGAAAAACATCTGGTCATTGAAGGTCATGGTAAAAGTAGTCAATATGCAGAATTGTATGCTATCTTTTTGGCATTAAGTTTTGAGCAAGGAAGGGAATGCCATCTCTTCACAGACTCATGGTCTGTAGCTAATGGACTTGCAACTTGGATGATGGGATGGAAAAAGTGTAATTGGGGCTCATCCATGGTAAGGAAGTGTGGGGGAAGGAGGTGTGGGAGTTTATAGTAGAAATGGTACAAACTACACCTACTACTGTTTTTCATGTTGATGCACATATGCCTGCTGACTCACTTAACCGTTTGTTTAATTCTGAAGCAGATAAAGCCGCCGCCATTAGGCAAACTTCGGAAGTTGATCAAGATAAAGAAAAATGGCTGCACGGTACAGCTGTTTGGGCGCACAACAAAAGTGGACACCTGGGAGAAAAGGCCACTTACAGGTGGGCCCAAGAAAGAGGTGTCCCCTTAACCATGGACATAATTAAGCAAGTCATTATACAATATCCAATATGCCAACATTCACAGAAACGAGAAGTACCACACACAGTTATGGGACACATAGCAAGGGGTCAATTACCTGCACAGATTTGGCAGATGGATTTTATTGGTCCACTCAGTGAAAGCAGGGGATGTAAATACATTTGTACAGCTGTAGATACATATTCAGGACTACTGATTGGTTTCCCCTGCAAAGCAGCTACACAATGGAGTACACTTAGAACTTTAGAGATTACCACCCAATATTATGGTGTTCCATTACAAATACAAACTGACAATGGGTCACACTTCACTGGCCAACAAGTAAAAGACTATGCTAATGAGCACAATATTCAATGGGTATATCACATGCCATACTATCCACAAGCAGCAGGGTTAGTGGAGAATGAATGGGATCTTGAAATCCACATTAAAGAAAGTGCACGGTGTAGAAGGAGAATATGGCCAGTGGAGAGACAATTTAAGTGAGGCATTACAAATCATTAACAACAGGCCTATTACTAATTCCATGACACCACACCTTACAGTACATGAGGCACATGTGGTACATACAATTACCTGGTGGAAGATAACTCAAGACGCCAAAACCCCTGAGAAGGTACTCCTTTGTCTGCGGGATTAGATCTCAGTGCAATAGAAGTGATTGTTGTACCTCCAGGTAAGACTGTTCCAATCTCAACGGGATTAGGGTGTCAGATACCCAAGGGACATTATGGTCAGTTGGCCACTCGCTCTAGTTTTGCTCTAAAAAGGGGCAGTAGTGGTAGGAGAAGTCATTGATGCTGACTATCAAGGGGAAATTAAAGTCCTCATAATAAATTTGGGAATAGAGCCATTGGTTATTGCTAAAGGACAGAAAATGGCTCAAATGTTGATGATTCCAATTGATCTTGCTCAATCAATTGAAGGACAAGCTCCTCTAGAACTGTCTATGAGGGGGGATAAAGGATTTGGGTCATCTGATGTGACCAATGTTGGAGCAAAAATTTGGGTACAAAATAGGCAAGGACCGCCATCTGCGGCAGAGGTTATTGCCATTGGGAAAGACTGTACCCTATTGACCATGAGACCAGGGCAGGAAAAGTGGGAATACATCCCACAAGAAAAATGTTACTTGCGAGAATAACTCTCTTTAATTAAATTGTAGATGCTTGTACAGTGGTGCCTTGGAATCCTTGGAGGGCTGTGTTGGGTCGTTGATAAATGGACCCCCGGAGTTAATTTGACTACAGAACAGGTGCCTCCCTTGCCAAGGCCTGGAGATTGGAATGTTTATAATGTATCAACTAATAGAACATTGGTATTCAACGTGAACTTGAAGCTAATAAGCACAACAGCATCGTGGATGTATGGGCCGCTATATGAAGAACCCCCACCCTATGACTATCCAGGACGACGACCATGGCCTTTTACAGTGCTAACGAATGACACTGGAACTGTACAAGTTGCAGCAGAAGAAAATATTGCTTGCTGGGAGGAAGACATAGACAAACTGTTAATGAAACCTCCAAATGTTGGAATAAATTGGACAGTATTTGCTAATTATTCTGATAAAGGACTAAATGCTACAAATTTTAGTTTTCAGCTAAATAGAACTAAACTAATAGTATGTGCCAATATGACAAATAGGGTAATAGCTATTAACCCTAAGCCAAATAGGACGGATGGTGGTGTATGGGGAGGAGTATCTAGCTTAAGACGGTACTTAAGAATAATTCAAACAAATGCTTCAAAGATTGATCTGGGACATATGAAAAGAATCCCAACATCCTGTATAAAAACTGGTACCCAATCTCGGAAAACCATTGTTTCAGTTGTAGTTACCTTTCCTCCCACACACCCATGCCCCATTCGAAAGAAGCGATCATGGTATGATACATTAATGGGAGCATATGGTACAGTAACTGGAACTTTAAATGGTTTTGATATAGAGGCTCTGGCCAATCGAATGAGTAATGCAGGGAAGGATATACAGAATGCTTTGACTTTACAAGGAAAATGGATGCCTACTATATGGCAGCCATGGACTCAAGCCACCGGAGTAGATCAGTTTTTATTAGCTATGCAGAATGCCTCAAATTTTAACTTTGAAGCAGGGTCTAATATAAGTAAAGCTTTGAATTGGACCACTTGTACATTGCAGACCATATATCAAATGCAGCAGAAAACTACAATGCAAACTGGATTAATGACAGGGAATGAAAAAGTTTGGAGGACTGTATTTAATAAAACAATTTCAAAAACTTCATGGTTAAAAACTGAAGTCCCTAAAATGATTTGCAGTGATACAAGTTGTCAAGGTATATTATATATATACAATGTAACAAATCAACAAATAATGTGTAGGTATGTTGTATTACCATTATTATTGGAGCCCCCAGGGTCACAATGGTTTTGGATGCCTACCATGTATGGTATGTATATTGATGTCAACAATAGAACACATGATTTAAGTTTATGTGAGGATACTTTGGACGGAAAGATTTGCAGATTACATTCTACAGTATATGAACCTTGTCTATTGCAAAATACCGTTAATATCTGTGAATTCACTGTTTTACCTATAACATTCAAATTGTTAGGAGAAATAGCTTCACAAGAAGTTTGTGTGGTAACAGATACCCCTATAATACCAGATATGCAAACTCCCTTTGTAGGATGTTTGAAGGATGTATCCACAATACGATGGGAAAATTACACATTCTTACTAACTCCTGATCAAGTTATACAAGAAACGGTTCAGTGGAACCCTAAACTTTTAGAAGTAAACAATTGGGAATTAAATATGACTAAATTAAGAGATGTTATTACGCATTCAGAAGAAGGTATGAAGATGCTTTCTGTTTTAAATAAAACACAACAGCATATAATTAGAACTACCATAGTTGTAGGAAAAATTGTAAAAATGGGGTCTATAATAGCTGATGCTACTTCTCATCATTGGTGTGATATATTCATGGGTCATTCTCCCTCAGCTCAAAAGATGCTAAATTGGATCATTCACCCTGGGTTGGTACTTGCCATAATAGTAATACTCCTTTCAATGTGGAATTGCTATATGGCATACAAAATATTCTGTAGGAAACCAAAAGTACTGATGGAAGTGGAAAATAATTCCCATGCTCAAGGACCGATTGTGATACTCATGTGATATGAATGATGTATGATTGATATTAGAAAAGGTATCCAGATGGTAGGTAGGTGATCACGGGTCTTATTATTCCTTTTCAAAAGTATTCAGTACAACATTACCAGAGACTGGGGATTTGACCGCTGAATGACCTCTCTGAGTACATGATTACAACATGCAGAAGGAATGTGAAAAACAACCATACAGCGCTTGCGTAACACGAGCAGAGCACGAGTTGAAATGTTCACTGCGCAGCTGTACAGCTTGTGTAAACATTACTTATAGAAGTTGTAGTGCGCAGGACTAGATTCATATCTAGGAACAGTTTGTATATAACCGAGGGAATTTCCACTGGCGAGTAGGGACGTTCCAGGAGACTTATGGACGCATATCTTCTGTGATGGAGTTTTACGGGATATTTCCTCCTCGCCAATCGAGTCCCCCGATAGAGGAGTGATGCTACAATATCCGGTAATATATTGATGCTTACTTTCTCTATGAATAGATGATGTATTGCTCATGTAATGTTAGACTAGTGCTGCTAAAATTCATGTGCAAATTTATATGTTAATTCATTAATATCTCTGATTTCAATAGAATAAAATACTATTGTTTTACTGAGCACAGACTTCTTGTCTCTTGCCTAATTAGTATATTAGTGAGCGCTATGTATGTAAGGACCATAAGTCCATCATATTGACTCGGTAAGACAACAGTACAGCAGTGTTTTTATCACACAGCAGGCGATGAGTTCAAGAAATCATATCCACTTTGCTTGGAGAGCAAAACACACAAGACATTCTGCACAGAAAGCAAAACAAAAAAAGGAACGTATGGGGATTAACAAAGCACTCCCGTGAAAAATTGTATACTCTTAATATATTGCAATCATATTAATAGAACTGCCTTTCTGCCAAGCTCTATAACAGTCTCTTGCCCCAGCATTTATCCAATCCCCTCCACCTCCTGACCCAGCTGCTCCTTCTCCTCCTGCCATAGACTACTGTAGTGACTCATGCCTTGTGCAGAGAAAATTGACCTCCTGTTTCTACTGTACATAGAGCTAAGAAGGATTCAGCTATTCAGTTATTAATCACATGATGTTGTAGACCTAATGGAAAACAGAAGAATTAGCTGGGTAAAACGAGAAATTGTAAGAACACAACATTCAGGGCCAGCGTCAGCACCCGGGCAAGTGCTAGGGCCCTGAGATGACAGCAACGCTGCCGAGTCCGCAGGAGAACAGCGACCAGCGTCAAGAGGCGAGTATCATTTTGTTATGTTTGGACCATCTTTTGAGACCAATTACATATGGAGTAGTATATGGGGCCAATTACATAATTTTGATGGTTGTGCTTCTTTAACCCCTTAACGTCCATTGACGGGCATAACCCGTCATGGCAGGATGTCAGTTCCCACATAATTCCCGCTATAATTCCTACATTGCTGGTTTTCGTTCATTCTGCCTCCACAAAAATTGGAATATAAAGCGATCAAAAAACGTTATGTGGCCGAAAATGGTACCAATAAAAACGTCAGCTCGTCCCGCAAAAAACGAGACCTCACATGACTCTGTTGGCCGAAATATGGAAAAATTATAGCTATCAAAATACGGCGATGCAAAAATTTATTACAAAAAGCGTCTTTTAATGTGTGACAGAAGCTAAACTTGAAAAAAGGATATAAATCTGGTATCGCTGTAATCGCACCGACCCAAGGAATAAAGTCGCCATTTCACTAATACCGCATGGCGAACAGCATGAAAAATGAAACCAATTCTTCACCTTTTGTGGATATGTTCATTCTGCCTCCCAAAGATCCCAGTAAGGCGATAACAGTGGTTCCCCCCCACATATACTGAGGATAAATGCACAACAACTTTTGGGGTTTAATTTCTCCTGTTACCCTTGTGAAAATGAAACTTTGGGGGCAAAAATATCATTTTTGTGGAAAAAAATATGATATTTTAATTTTAACAGCTCTCCGTTATAAACTTCTGTGAAGCACTTGGGGGTTTCAAAGTGCTCACCACAAATCTAGATAAACTCCTTGGGGGGTCTAGTTTCCAAAATGGTGTCACGTGTGGGAGGTTTCCACTGTTTGGGCACATCAGGTGCTCTGCAAACGCGACATGGCGTCCGCTCTCAATTCCAGCCAATTTTGCATTGAAAAAGTGAAATGGTGTTCCTTCCCTTCCGTGCTCTGCCATGCACCCATAGAGTGGTTTACCCCCACATATGGGGTATCAGCCTACTCAGGACAAATTGAACAATAACTTTTGTGCTCCTGTTACCCTTGGGAAAATAAAAATTGGGGGTGAAAATATCATTTTTGTGGAAAAAATAGGATTTTTTAATTTTACGGCTCTACGTTATAAACTTCTGTGAAGCCCTTGAGGGTTCAAAGTGCTGAGCACACATTTAGATCAGTTCCTTGGGAGGTCTAGTTTCCAAAATGGGGTCACTTATGGGGGGTTTGCACTGTTTAGGTACAACAGGGGCTCTCCAAACATAACATGGCGTCCACTCTCTATTCCAGCCAATGTAGCATTCAAAATCTCAAATGATGCTCCTTCCCTTCAGAGCCCTGCTGTGCGCCTAAAGATTTGTCTTCCTCCACACATGGGGTATCTGTGCACACAGGAGAAATTGCACAACAAATATTGTGGTTCATTTTCTCCTGATACCCTTGACAAAATTAAAAAAAAAAAAAAATTGTGTCTGAACATTTTTTTGGCAAAAAAAAGTTAAATGTTCATTTTTTCCTTCCACATTGCTTCAATTCTTGTGAAGTACCTAAAGGGTTAATAAACTTCCTGAATGTGGTTTTGAACACCTTGAGGGGTGCAGTTTTTAGAATGGTGTCACTTTTAGATACTTTCTGTTATATTGACTCAAACTCATTTCAAATGTGAGGTGGTCCCTAAAAAAATGGTTTTGTAAATTTTGTAGGAAAAAAATGAGAAATCTCTGGTCAACTTTTAACCCTTATAACTTCCTAACAAAAAAAAAAATGCTTCCAAAACTGTGCTGATGCAAAGTTGACATGTGGGAAATGTTATTTATTAACTATTTCACTCTAATTTAAGGGTACAAAAATTAAAAGGTTGGAAAATGCAAAATTTTCTAAATTTTTTGACAACTTTCCATTACTTTCATAAATAAACATAGTAATTAAGGTTGAAGGAAGACTTTGGGTGTGTGCACACGCTGCGGATTCTGCTGCGGATCCGCAGCGGTTTTGGTCCACCGGATCTGCAGCAGAATTAGCTGCGGTGTACAGTACCTTTATAGCCTATGGGAATTGAAAACCGCAGTGCAGACGGTGCGGAATTTTCCGTGTGGATTTGCTGCGGTTTTCAATCCGCAGAAAGAAATGACATGTCAATTCTTTCTGCGGATTCCGCTGTGGTTTACCATCTCCTCCATTGTAGAGATGAAAAACCGCAGGGCAAAACCGCATTCTAATCCGCAGGTCTTTTGACCTGCGGATTTAGCAAAATCCGCGCCGATCAATCCGCAGCGTGTGCACACACCCTTTAAGTCCATCTAGTTCAACCCATATCCTATCCTAACTTGCCCTAACATGTTGATCCAGAGGAAGGCAAAAAAAAAAAAAAACCCATGTGGCAAACAGTAAGCTTCACATTGCCACATGGGTTTTTTTTAAACACAAGTCATATTAAATAAATTTTACCACTAACATGAAATACAATATGTCACAAAAAAAAGGCTCAGAATCAGCGGGATCCATTGAAGCGTTCCCGAGTTATAACCACATAAAGTGACAGTGGTCCAATTTCAAAATGAAGGCCTGGTCATTAACCTACAAAGTGGTTTGGTCCTTAAGGGGTTAAACTGAACTACACAGGGCTCATATTAAACAAGGTGCATCCATATGTTACCTATATCACACTAGAATGTCAGTAGTATTTAAAGGGAACCTGTCACCAGGTTTAGCTGATATGAGATACGGCCACCACCTTTCAGAGCTGATATACAGCATTCTATATATAAGCTCCCAACCCAAAAAGAAAGACAAGAAAAATAACTTATTATACTCACTTGGAGAGCGGTCCGGTCAGAGGGGTGTTGCTCTCCTTGGTCCAGCACTTCCAATCTTCTTGCAATGCCAACCTCCTGCTTGGTGCACGTAGATGACACATTCCTACGTAATCCACACAGTCTCCAGGCGTACTTCTATGCTCTGTTGCAGGAAGAGCAAAGTCCTGCAGTGGACAAGCGACAGGAAAGGTCAGAGGCCCAGCGTGATGCTGAGCCTTCTGTGGATGATGCAGGGACGCATCTTCCACACTCACCAGGAACGGCATCGCAAGAAGATGGAAGATGCCAGACCACAAACAGCGACACCCATCGGACCGAACTGCCCTGCAGGTGAGTATAATAAGTTATTTTTCTTGTCTTACAGGTCAGAAATACAGCATTATAGAATGTGGTATATCAAGCCTGAAAGGTGATGGCCGTAACTCATATCAGCCAAACCTGGTGACAGGTTCCCTTTAATCCATCGTACATGTACCCGTTCCAATGACTTCTATAGTTCTTTTTCTAAAAACTGCTCCAGAACACCTGCAAGATTAAACCCCAAACTATGAGATTGGCCCTGATGTAGCACTCAATTGTATTTCTATCATGACAATAGTCTTACTGATTTGCGCTTGAAGTCATCTATAAAAACAGAACAGAAATCTTATGCCAGTGATAATTACAGAGTAATCACAACTAAACCCAGATAGAAGAAACTTGGCAGCGCTGGGAGCGGAGATATAAAATGTACACAACACACATTCAACAATTAGTATGCCCTAGTTTGTAAAGTTCCTATTTCCTTTTGAAAACTTTTACATCTCTGCTCCAT
This sequence comes from Dendrobates tinctorius, assembly GCF_039654945.1. Lineage (NCBI taxonomy): Eukaryota > Metazoa > Chordata > Amphibia > Anura > Dendrobatidae > Dendrobates > Dendrobates tinctorius. The sequence goes on along the minus strand of NW_027361736.1, from coordinate 2,710,036 downwards.
TAATATAACGGCTTGCCCCAGTGGTTAGTGACTTGGGCCAGAGTGATGGAGGAACCTGCAGGCCTACAGGACCACTACAGACTGGGGGCATTCATATAGCTTGTGCACCTTTATTATGATACTCGAGGCCTAAGAAGATAGTGGAATCAGTTAAGTAGGCGAGCAAATGGCTGTCTTGGGCATTATTCACACGTCATTGTTTATAACTTATCCACCAAAAAATGGACCATACTTTTTACTAGCCAAGAGGGAAAAAAAGTCAGTGAAAAACTGGATATGAGTACCATCTCGGTCTTGAGATATTCATTTGAAGGAGTAATTTTGGTCTATAAAACGCACCAGAGTAAGACAGGTCTACATTTTACTTATTTAAGTCGGACATTGGTCGGACAAAATAAAAAATGAATACAAAATGTGACAGAGTATAACATCACAGAAAAAAGGAAACACTGCGGGCTGCAGCTGGCCCCCCCAAATGCCAACGCATTGCAGGCTGCAGGTGGCCTCCCCCAAATGCCAACGCGTTGCAGGCTGCAGGTGCCCCCCCCCCAAATACCAACGCGTTGCAGGCTGCAGGTGCCCCCCCCCCCCCCAATACCAACGCGTTGCAGGCTGCAGGTGCCCCCCCCCCCAAATACCAACGCGTTGCAGGCTGTAGCTGCGCCCCCCCCCAAAAAAATGCCAACACGTTGCAGGCTGCAGCTGGTCCTCATGATAAACGTGGAGCACACAGATAAGGCTTGTAGAGGGCGCCAGTGACACGGTTAAACGTAGTACACAATGTCTACCGTACAGCTTATTGGTCATGTCCATACAATTAGGAGAGATGCCCAGTACAATGTAAGTACACACCACAGGAACAGACACCCTAAACTCCCCCAGCCAACACACCTATGGCCACCCTGCAAAAGATAAATCAATGTGCAACAGAGATGAAAAAGATGTATAAAATGTATGAGATATTGGTCTATATTTTGGCTAAAATACACACCTCTCACAACACACAAGGGTCCTCATTGAATTTTAGAGTAGGTTTTCCACAAGACAAAGTAATTCACTGGAAAGGACATCAATGAAACACATCACAGAAAAAAGGCCCCGTATTGACAAGGTGCTGTCAGGGAATATAAGGGGCACCGTGCAGACAAACACTGGGGTGTGAGTAATCAACTGATGTGGCAGCACATGCTCTCTGTACCAGGTGCCATTCCATGAGGTCGGCATACACAATAATGTGGCTTCTGGGAGGGATTTTTGTAAATATTTTACAGGAATCACAGAAGAAATCAAACGATTGATCGGGCTTACTGCTCATCTGTACATAATAGAGAAGTTACAAACATCTCTGCGCACTACACAGAAGCATTTAATATCTATGAGAGATCATGCAATGTGTTTAACCTAAACAAGTCATCCTTTTGTGCACTGGTTCTCAAGGTGGAGAATCTGTCAGCAGCACGATGTAGGGGCAGTGACCCTGATTCCAGCAGTACAAAAATAAAATCCATGTGTTGCTGTGGCAGTTCTGCTAGTCATTGATCTTCTTGAGCTCCAACTATCCTCATTCCCACACCAGAGATTAGCCACTGAAATACTGTTATATGGAGCCTTCCTTGAGAGACAGGCACCAGGGCCGAGGGGGCAGGCCCTAGACGACTACTTTCGGAAAAGTACAGCCAGCAGCCCAGAAAGTGCCAATATGGCATGATGCACCAGCCAAGGACAGACAGAGACCTGGGGACAGTCCCTGAGGTGCTGGCAGAGGACCCGGCTGACAGGAAATTGTTTAATTGGGCAAAGTGATCTGGCAGCTGTCCCCTCCAGCAGATGCTGCACAGGCACACACAGGGTTAAAGGCCATTAAACAATTAGAGGGGCTTAGTGAAAGCTGCGACATATGACAGGTGTCACTGACAGCGGGCAATGAGGCAGGCAAACCAGAGACCACTGTTGTGCCACCACACAGCCGGGGGTCGCGGTGCACAGGTGCGTCCTGGGAGCCAGCTCACAGGGATGTAGCCGCATAACAGCAGCAGGGAAGGAGGCACACATGGAAAAGTTGTCCACATCAGCAGAGATGACGGCCCGGGGGCAGAACGGGGATAAGCTCGGGCACAAGCAAACACGAGTGCTAGGGTTACCTTAAGGCTGGCATGTTGTGACAGTGTCCGCTCAGGATGGCAGTGGGCAGCAGGCAGCGTGCTTACAGGCTAGCAGAGCGGCGAGCCACCACAGACCGGAAGCACCGCCCTTCTGCCCTGATTGGCTAAAGCGCGCCTAACAGTCTCCTCAAAGAGGAGCATCTGACCACGCCCCTCTGAGGCGCTGCCTGCAACTCTGTAGTCCTATCTGCTGCTTATGCCGGCGTTAACGCCGAGCGCTGTACACACGGCCGGTGCCGAATGCGATAACGCCGAGCGCTGTATACAAGGCCGGTGCCGAATGCGATAACGCCGAGCTCTGAAGACATGGCTGATGCCGATGCGATAAGGCCGAGCGCTGTACACACGGCCGGTGCCGAATGCGATAACGCCGAGCTCTGAAGACATGGCTGATGCCGATGCGATAACGCCGAGCGCTGTACACACGGCCGATGCTGAATGCGATAACGATGCTGAATGCGATAACGATGCTGAATGCGATAACGCCGAGCGCTGTACACAAGGCCGGTGCCGAATGCGATAACGCCGAGCTCTGAAGACATGGCTGATGCCGATGCGATAACGCCGAGCGCTGTACACACGGCCGGTGCCGAAAGCGATAACGCCGAGCTCTGAAGACATGGCTGATGCCGATGCGATAACGCCGAGCGCTGTACACACGGTCGATGCCGAATGCGATAACGCCGAGCCCTGAAGACATGGCTGATGCCGATGCAATAACGCTGAGCGCTGTACATACGGCCGATGCTGAATGCGATAACGCCGAGCGCTGTACACAAGGCCGGTGCCGAATGCGATAACGCTGAGCGCTGAAGACACGGCCGGTGCCGATGCGATAACGCCGAGCGCTGAAGACAAGCCCGGGAGCCGAATGCGATAACGCCAAGCGCTGAACAGCCGATGCCGATACGATAACGCCGAGCGCTGAAGACAAGCCCGATGCCGAATGCGATAACGCCGAGCGCTGTACACACGGCCGATGCCGAATGCGATAACGCCGAGCTCTGAAGACATGGCTGATGCCGATGCAATAACGCTGAGCGCTGTACACACGGCTGATGCTGAATGCGATAACGCCGAGCGCTGTACACAAGGTCGGTGCCGAATGCGATAACGCTGAGCGCTGAAGACACGGCCGGTGCCGATGCGATAACGCCGAGCGCTGAAGACAAGCCCGGGAGCCGAATGCGATAACGCCAAGCGCTGAACGGCCGATGCCGATACGATAACGCCAAGCGCTGAAGACAAGCCCGATGCCGAATGCGATAACGCCGAGCGCTGTACACACGGCCGATGCCGAATGCGATAACGCCGAGCACTGAAGACACGGCCGGTGCCGAATGCAATAACGCCGAGCGCTGAAGACAAGCTCGGTGCCGAATGCGATAACGCCAAGCGCTGAACATGTGAGCAGACTGCAGGCACGTAGGATGCAGTAACGGACTGCACACAGACCAAGGGTGAAAGGGGTTTATCATACAGTAGAAACTCCATGCAGGGAGAAAATGGAGGGATAATATTCCCTAATACAGCAAAAGGCTAATGGGGATAACTTAAGGAACAGGGGCAAGTAAAGCCGACAATACAATAAAATAAAACTTTTCACTCAGGCGCCAGTCACGCTTGAACTTCTGTCTGTGACTGGTGCGGCCTAGATTGCGTCGAGTGCTGTACACAAGGCCGGTGCCGAATGCGATAACGCTGAGTGCTGAAGACACGGCCGATGCGATAACGCCGAGCGCTGAAGACAAGCCCGGGAGCCGAATGCGATAACGCCGAGCGCTGTAGACAAGCCCGGTGCCGAATGCGATAACGCCGAGCGCTGTAGACAAGCCCGGTGCCGAGTGCGATAAAGCCGAGCGCTGAAGACAGGCCTGGTGCCGAATGCGATAACGCCGAGCACTGTACACACGGCCGATGCCGAATGCGATAACACTGAGCGCTGAAGACATGGCTGGTGCCGAATGCGATAACGCAGAGCGCTGAAGACAAGCCCGGGAGCCGAATGCGATAACGCCGAGCGCTGAAGACAAGCCCGGGAGCCGAATGCGATAACGCCGAGCGCTGTAGACAAGCCCGGTGCCGAATGCGATAAAGCCGAGCGCTGAAGACAGGCCTGGTGCCGAATGCGATAACGCCGAGCACTGTACACACGGCCGATGCCGAATGCGATAACACTGAGCGCTGAAGACATGGCTGGTGCCGAATGCGATAACGCAGAGCGCTGAAGACAAGCCCGGGAGCCGATGCGATAACGCCGAGCGCTGAAGACAAGCCCGGGAGCCGAATGCGATAACGCCGAGCGCTGTAGACAAGCCCGGTGCCGAATGCGATAAAGCCGAGCGCTGAAGACAGGCCTGGTGCCGAATGCGATAACGCCGAGCACTGTACACACGGCCGATGCCGAATGCGATAACACTGAGCGCTGAAGACATGGCTGGTGCCGAATGCGATAACGCAGAGCGCTGAAGACACGGCCGGTGCTGAATGCGATAACGCCGAGCGCTGAAGACAAGCCCGGTGCCGAATGCGATAACGCCGAGCACTGTAGACAAGCCCGATGCCGAATGCGATAATGCCGAGCGCTGAACATGTGAGCAGACTGCAGGCACGTAGGATGCAGTAACGGACTGCACACAGACCAAGGGTGAAAGGGGTTTATCATACAGTAGAAACTCCATGCAGGGAGAAAATGGAGGGATAATTCCTAATGCAGCAAAAGGCTAATGGGGATAACTTAAGGAACAGGGACAAGTAAAGCTGACAATACAATAAAATAAAACTTTTCACTCAGGCGCCAGTCATGGTTGAACTTCTGTCTGTGACTGGTGCGGCCTAGATTGCGTCGCAGTGGGGGTGTGTCACAATCCTGAGGTAAATGATGTAGTATCTTTTGATGTTGGCGGTGTCCTCCCGTGGTCCTGACGATGGCGGCGAATCCTCGGGATCCTGATGCGGGGCTTGGGTCCAGCAGATGAGGTGATGAAGAGGGATGCGTCTTTTACCTCAGCGGTGAGTGTCCCAACACTACAGAGATTTGCAGCACTGTCTAAACACAGTTTATAATGGGCAGATTGGTTTGCTGTGCCAAATCGACACACGCCTAAGTCCTGTTCACAGACCTTGTCTCTCACAGTCAGTACTGTCAGCAGGGGCGGCTGTGGCAGCGTTGTCGGCTGTGTCAGAGCACTCAGCGAGGGCAGTGATGGCGGCTGGGACAGCGGTGTCTGAGCGGTACTCAGTCGACATTCTCCTGTCAAAGCGCTCTGCCATCCCAGGATCTGCTGGCAATGGAGTACTGGCGACTTCGCAAATTCTTGTTTCAAAGCTTCAAAAGCATCTTGCGCATCAGGAGGCCAGAGGTTGGGATTGACTCCTTTGAGGACAAGCGCGGTAATAGGTTTAGTCAAAGACGAAAATTGGGGAATAAATTGCCTATAATAATTGGCAAACCCCAAAAAACGTTGAATGGCCTTTACACCAAGAGGACGTGGCCAATTGAGAACTGCAGAGACTTTCTCAGGGTCCATCTCTAACCCCGAACTCGAGACGATGTATCCAAGAAAAGGCAAAGAAGTCAGCTCAAAAATGCACTTCTCCAACTTAGCAAAAAGGTGGTTTTCTCTGAGACGTTGGAGAACTTGGCGAACATCTCGACGATGTGTGGCAAGATCGAGGGAGTAGACCAAGATATCGTCCAGGTAGACCACGACACAAGAGTAGAGAAGATCTCGAAAGATGTCGTTAACGAGTTCCTGGAACACTGCAGGGGCGTTGCAGAGACCAAACGGCATAACCAAATATTCATAGTGCCAGTCTCGCGTATTGAACGCGGTTTTCCACTCATCCCCTGAGCGTATGCGAACGAGGTTGTAGGCTCCACTGTTATGATGAGTCACCGAAGGAGGAAAAAACAAAATACCAGCTAAGTCCAGAAAAACCAGAGAGGTTGGCAGCTATCGGATTGCAGACCCCTGGACCTATCCACAACAACTAGCAGTAGCCGTGGGGGGCTCCTACGGTGCCCTAGACCCCTCGATCACAGCCGGACAACTAGATAGCCTAAAGACAGAAAGGGGAAAAACTAAACTGCCCCAGAGCAGACCCCAAAGCAAAAGGCAGCCCCCAACATATAATGACGGTGAAGCAAGATGAAAACACTAACACAGATAGATAGGTTGAGCAAATGATGGGGCCCAAGCTAACTACATAGGACAGGATAGGAAAGCTGCTGTCTGCCATCCGCAAAAACCTTATCAAAATGAGCCAACCGACTGATAGGAAAAACAGGCCCTGAAGTCGCTAGGCTTCAAAAAACTATATCAGCACTCAGGTATATTCTGAAGACAGAGCAAAAGATCAACAGATCAGAGACAAAAATGGAATTCAGCTCACCCCCGGCCGGGGATGGCAGAACTCCCAAAAAACAAGGCAAAACAAAAACAAAACTGGAGAGTACAAAGCAGAGCAGAAAAACTTAGGTTTGAGATGCAGGAATCAGACTGGTCTCCAAGAATCCAGCAGGAAAATCACCAGCCAGGAAGAAGGGCGTCGGCAGCCTTATATCCAGTCCTCAATTCCAGCCACCCAGTCATCATCTAGCTGCCCAGGTGTTTGATAATCAGCCTCACTACCTTCCTTCACCAGAGGAAGGAGTTCATCAGACCTCAATGGTGAAGGGAAAAATGAACTCACAACAGTACCTCCCCCTTGAAGAGGGGTCACCGAACCCTCATCCATGCCACCAGGGCGATCAGGGTGAGCCCGATGAAAGGCATGCACCAATCTTTCGGCATGAATATCAGAGGCAGAGACCCAGGAATTATCCTCCTGACCATAACCCTTCCACTTAACCAAATACTGGAGTCTCCGTCTAGCCAGACGGGAACCCAGTATCTTCTATACCTCATATTCCATTTTACCTTCAACCAATATAGAGTCAGGAGGTGCCACCACAGGAACTACTGGTTCAACAAACCTCTTCAACAAGGACTTATGAAACACATTATGAATTTTAAATGTGACAGGAAGAGCCAACCAAAAAGAGACTGGATTAATAATCTCCAAAATCTTGTAAGGTCCAATAAATCTAGGCTTAAACTTAAGAGAAGGCACCTTCATAGCGATATTTTTTGATGACAACCAAACCATATCACCCACCTTAAACTGGGGACCAACGGTCCTACGCCGGTTGGCCTTTTCCTGGGAGAGAGACAACTTATCCACTACTTGGTCCCAGATCTGGTGCATTCTCTCCACCACAGTGTTAACACCTGGGCAGGCAGAAGGCTCCACCTGCCCTGAAGAAAATCGAGGGTGAAAACCAAAGTTACAAAAAAAAGGTGACATCAAAGTGGCAGAACTAGCTCTATTATTTAAAGCAAATTCGGCCAAGGGCAAAAATGAAACCCAATCATCCTGATCGGCAGAAATAAAACATCTCAAATACGACTCCAAAGTCTGGTTTGTTCTCTCCGTCTGCCCATTGGTCTGAGGGTGAAACGCAGAGGAGAAGGACAACTGAATTCCCAGCTTGGAACAGAAAGTCCTCCAAAATCTAGACACAAACTGAACTCCTCTGTCAGATACAATGTTCTCAGGAATCCCGTGCAAGCGAACCACCTGTTGCAAAAACAAGGGCACCAACTCAGAGGAAGATGGCAACTTAGGGAGTGGTACAAGATGGACCAACTTAGAGAATCTATCACAAATCACCCAAATAACAGTCATTCACTGAGAGACAGGCATATCAGAGATAAAATCCATTGAAATATGGGTCCATGGCCTCCTGGGCACCGGCAAAGGCATCAACAAGCCACTAGAGCGAGAACAAGGTTTAGACCGGGAGCAAGTCCCACAGGACTGCACAAAATTCCTGACATCACGAGTCAAGGCGGGCCACCAAAAAGACCGACTCACCAGATCTCTAGTACCAAAAATACCTGGATGACCAGCCAATGCAGAGCAATGAACTTCAGACATCACTCTCTTCCTCCACTGGTCAGGAACATACAATTTTCCAATGGGACAACGCTCAGGTTTGTACTCCTCAAACTCTTCCAGAGCACGTCTCAAATCGGGCGAGATGGCAGAAAGAACTACCCCCTCGCCTAAGATAGTAGCAGGCTTAGTCACAACAGGAGAATCAGCAAGGAAACTCCTAGAGAGGGCGTCTGCCTTGACATTCTTAGTGCCCGGAAGAAAAGAGACCACAAAATCAAAACGTGTGAAAAACAAGGCCCACCTAGCCTGTCTAGGATTCAAGCGCTTGGCCGACTCCAGGTAAATCAAATTCTTGTGGTCAGTAAGGACCACAACTTGCTGTTTGGCTCCCTCCAACCAATGTCTCCACTCCTCAAATGCCCATTTCATGGCCAACAGTTCCCGATTCCCCACATCATAGTTACGTTCGGATGGGGAGAACTTTCGGGAAAAGAAAGCACAAGGATTCATTTTAGATGTCACAGGATCTTTTTGGGACAACACCGCTCCTGCACCAATCTCAGAAGCGTCCACCTCCACCTGAAACGGGAGTGAGACATCAGGTTGCCGCAAAACCGGAGCAGAAGTGAATCTTCGCTTCAGCTCCTGAAAGGAAGAAACAGCCTCCGGAGACCAATTCAGCACATCAGCACCCTTCCTAGTCAAATCCGTCAATGGCTTGGCAATACCAGAAAAATTAGTTATAAATTTCCGATAAAAATTAGCAAAACCCAAAAACTTCTGGAGGGCCTTCAAAGAAGTGGGATGAACCCAATCATAAATGGCCTGTTCCTTGGCCGGGTCCATTTCAATAGTTGACGGAGACAAAATAAATCCCAAAAATGAAATCCTCTGTACCCCAAAAAGGCATTTCGATCCCTTGACATACAGGGAGTTCTCCCTCAAAATCCGGAACACAGTCCGAACATGTTCCACATGAGAGTCCCAATTCTTGGAGAAGATCAAAATATCATCCAGATAGATAATCAAAAATTTATCCACAAAGTCTCGGAATATATCGTTCATGAAGCACTGGAAGACAGAAGGGGCATTAGTGAGCCCAAAAGGCATCACCAGGTACTCAAAATGTCCCTCCGGAGTATTAAATGCCGTCTTCCATTCATCCCCATGCTTAATGCGAATAAGATTATACGCCCCCCTGAGGTCAAGCTTGGTAAACCAGCAAGCACCTTTAACTCTGGAGAATAGATCAGAAATCAGGGGTAACGGATACTGATATTTAACAGTAATTTTGTTGAGGGCACGATAGTCAATACAAAGTCTTCAAACAGAGGCTGGACAGACATCTAACTGGGATGATTTAGCGAATCCTGCTTTGAGCAGGGGGTTGGACCAGATGGCCCAGGAGGTCCCTTCCAACTCTACGATTCTATGATTCTATGATTCTACAAGGCCTTAATGAACCATCCTTTTTAGCCACGAAAAAAAAAACAGCACCTAAGGGTGAAGAGGATGGTCTAATATGACCATTCTCCAATGCCTCCTTAATATAGGATCGCATAGCCTCGTGCTCGGGTACAGATAAATTGAAAAGCCGACCCTTGGGGAATTTACACCCCGGGTTCAGCTCAATTGCAGTCATAACTCCTATGAGGAGGCAAAGACGCAGACTCATTCTCACTAAATACATCATAAAAGTCAGCCAAATAGTCAGGAACATCATGCGACTGGGGAGAGGTGGAGAAAACAGGAGCATCACTAAGGGCACACCGACAACCCCAACTCACCACAGACAAAGATTTCCAATCCAGAACTGGATTATGGATTTGCAACCAAGGAAACCCCAGAACAATGGTATCATGCAAATTATGCAACACCAAAAATCTGCAATTTTCTTGATGGTCTGGGGCGACCCGCATTACCACTTGGGTCCAAAACTGAGGTTTATTCTTCGCCAAAGGAGTAGCATCAATACCCCTCAAAGGGATAGGCGTCCGCAGAGGTGTCATAGGAAATCCACAACGTTTAGCAAAATCCAAGTCCATCAGGTTAAGAGCTGCTCCTGAATCCACAAAAGCCTTGGAGGAAAATGTGGACAGGGAGCAGATCAGAGTAATTGCTAGAAGAAACTTAGGTTGAACACCACCCACAGAAAACGTGTGTGCACAACGTTTCTCTCGTTTAGGGCAGACAGAAATAATATGCGAGGCATCTCCACAAAAAAAAACACAGCTTATTACGCCTTCTGAACTCCTGACGTTGCGCCCTAGACAAAACTCTATCATATTGCATAGGTTCAGACATTTGTTCAACAGGTGGCAACATCTCTCGTGTAGTCTTGCGTTCATGTAAACGCCGATCCACCTGAATGGCTAATGACATAGAATCGTCAAGACCAGAGGGAACAGGAAATCCCACCATAGTATCTTTTACAGTTTCTGACAAACCCTTCCGAAAGAGGGCTGCCAAGGTACCATCATTCCAGGTAGTAAGGACCGCCCACTTTCGGAATTTTTGACAGTACAACTCTGCCGAATCCCGACCCTGGCTTAATGCCAACAGGGTCTTTTCAGCCTGATCATTAGCATTAGGTTCATCATACAACAACCCCAAGGCTTGAAAAAATGTGTTCACATTATTCAGAATAGAATCATCAGGTTTCAAGGAAAACGCCCAATCTTGGGGATCTCCGCGCAGCAAAGAGATGACAATTTTAACCTGCTGCGCGGAGTTCCCCGACGAGTTAGGCTTCAAGGCAAAAAATAATTTACAATTATTCTTGAAATTCAAGAATTTAGACCAATCCCCAAAAAACACATCAGGAGTGGGACTCTTTGGTTCAGCCACATGTGAATGAGCAAGATAGGCGGAAATTCCCCGCACTTCAGCAGCGAGCTGCTCCACACGATCAGACAATTGCTTCGTCTCCATTGAGAGAAAAATTCCCCCTACGGACTCAGAGATATAGAGGAAAAAATATGCACACACAAAAAAAAATTCTGACGCTTTTTTTTTTTTTTTTTACAATTCTCTCCTGCTATTGAGTACCCTAGGATCTGCGGTATGGCTGGTGATTCTGTTATGATGAGTCACCGAAGGAGGAAAAAACAAAATACCAGCTAAGTCCAGAAAAACCAGAGAGGTTGGCAGCTATCGGATTGCAGACCCCTGGACCTATCCACAACAACTAGCAGTAGCCGTGGGGGGATCCTACGGTGCCCTAGACCCCTCGATCACAGCCGGAGAACTAGATAGCCTAAAGACAGGAAGGGGAAAAACTAAACTGCCCCAGAGCAGACCCCAAAGCAAAAGGCAGCCCCCAACATATAATGACGGTGAAGCAAGATGAAAACACTAACACAGATAGAAAGATAGGTTGAGCAAATGATGGGGCCCAAGCTAACTACATAGAACAGGATAGGAAAGCTGCTGTCTGCCATCTGCAAAAACCCTATCAAAATGAGCCAACCGACTGATAGGAAAAACAGGCCCTGAAGTCGCTAGGCTTCAAAAAACTATATCAGCACTCAGGTATATTCTGAAGACAGAGCAAAAGATCAACAGATCAGAGACAAAAATGGAATTCAGCTCACCCCCGGCCGGGGATGGCAGAACTCCCAAAAAACAAGGCAAAACAAAAACAAAACTGAAGAGTACAAAGCAGAGCAGAAAAACTTAGGTTTGAGATGCAGGAATCAGACTGGTCTCCAAGAATCCAGCAGGAAAATCACCAGCCAGGAAGAAGGGCATCGGCAGCCTTATATCCAGTCCTCAATTCCAGCCACCCAGTCATCATCTAGCTGTCCAGGTGTTTGATAATCAGCCTCGCTACCTTCCTTCACCAGAGGAAGGAGTTCATCAGACCTCAATGGTGAAGGGAAAAATGAACTCACTCCACGTAAATCGAGCTTGGTGAACACTCGTGCTCCCCTCAGGTGATCAAAGAGCTCAGAGATGAGTGGCAGGGGATATTTGTTCTTGATCGTGATGCGATTCAAGCCACTGTAGTCGATGCACGGACGTAGAGACCCATCCTTTTTCACAAAAAAGAAGCCTGCTCCAGCAGGAGACGAAGACTTTCAAATAAAACCTCTGGCTAAATTGTCTTGAATGTATTCAGACATGGCTTGAGTCTCTGCTGATGAGAGGGGATAAATTCTACCACGAGGTGGAGTGGTTCCTGGAAGGAGCTCGATGGGACAATCGTAGGGACGGTGCGGAAGAAGAGTCTCAGCTTCTCTCTTGTCGAAGACATCCGAAAAAACAGTGTAGGCCAACGGCAACCCGACGGGAACAGGGGAAGGAGAGGGATTACCTACGGGACGCACCAACAGCAGACACCGAGCCCGACAGGACTCTCCCCAGCGCAAGACGTTGCCAGTATGCCAATCCAACATGGGTTCGTGGAGCCGCAGCCAAGGGAGACCGAGGAGGATAGGATGGGAGATCCCTGCTAAGACAAAAAATGTAACTCTCTCCTTGTGCAGGGCCCCTATCTGCAATTCTACCTCTAGAGTAACATGAGTAACGGCCTCCTGTAGGGGTCAGCCATCAACGGACGCAAGAACCTGGGGGTTCTCCAAGACCCTCACAGGGACTGAAAATGTATTAACTTCCTCAAGGCTAATAAAATTTCCGTCGGCGCCCGAGTCCACATAGGCCGTTAGAGAAGCCCGCTTCCCACCAACATGCAAGAGGACAGATAAAGTGAGGGGTTGAGAGGTATCACATACGCCTAGGGAGGCCTCTCTTACCTGGCCTAGGCGGAGTTTTCCGGACGCTCAGGACAAGATCTGAGTAGGTGGGAGTTGCTGCCGCAATAGAAACAAAGGCCCTGGAGACTTCTCTCCCTACGACGCTGGTCCGAGAGCTTAAGGCGGTCCACCTGCATGGGTTCGGGTACGGAAGCAGGAGCGGAGGTCCTCAGTCGGGGACTGAGCGGTCTGCGAACAGAGGATATAGGACTGGAAACCCTTCTCTCCCGGGCTCGTTCCTGGAACCGGAGATCAATCCGGGTGGCCAGGGAAATTAGATCTTCCAGAGCTGTTGGGGTGTCACGACCAGCCAGCTCGTCCTTAATACGACCCGAGAGACCTCGCCAAAACGCGCCCACCAGTGCCTCGTTATTCCAGCCTAAATGAGAGGACAAGGTCCTAAACTGTATGGCGTACTGACGCACAGTCTGAGAACCCTGGCAAAGGTTGAACAGTGCCTTAGTGGTGGAGGCAAGACGGCCTGGTTCGTCAAAAACTCGCCGAAAAGTGTCCAAAAATACGGATAGCTGGGTGACCGCAGGGTCGTCACGCTCCCAGAGGGGATTGACCCAAGCCAAGGCGTCCCCCTCCAAATGGGAGATGATGGCCACCTTGGCCCGGTCTGTTGGATACTTCTGGGGCAGTAGTTCAAAATGGAGACGGCACTGGTTTAAAAAACCCCGGCATAATTTAGCGTCACCATTATACCGAAGTGGCTTGGCTAACCGCGGAGGTGGGTGAGAAACCGGAACGGGGGAGGAGGCAGAGGCGGCCGACTGCAGGGAAAGTAGTTGGGCGTCTACAGACGCCATGTAACTGAGAATATGGGTCTGAGTATCACGCTGCTGAGCTAATTCTTGTTGCAAACCTGCCAACTGGGCGGCGTTACCGGGTTCAGAGGATTGGAGGGCGGACAGATGCGAGTCCATGGTTTTCATGAAGGACATGATACGCGTCTGATTCTCCCGAAGGAAAACTAATTCTTTTTGCACAGCCGAGGCTCTGGCGGGGTCCATGGCCTGACTGTACTGTTACGGTTGCTGTTACAGGCGCGATGAGGAACAACCCGGAAGTGGACCCTCTGGGTCACGGCTCCAGAGCCCCCAAGGGCGAGCGGCCCAGGTGTGGCCACCCCTAATACAGGGAGTGTTAGGGGCAGACCCATGGAGGGTAGAACCGTGACGGCCGGAACTAAAGGGGCGACAGGGGTAAGCCTGGAGAGGATACACAGATAAACAGGGAAAATGCAGAGATGGACCTGGAACAGTGGAGGAGGGGCTGCGAGGCAGACTCAGAGGATGGCACAGACGGGAGGCTACAATAGAGAGGGACAATGGATAAGGTACAGACAGGGAGACACGGCAGAAGGCAAGCGATCAGAGGGGGACACAGGAGACACCAACGGCAAGGGAAGGCAGAAGCGATAGCGGCAGACACAGGAGACAATGGCAACAAAGCAGACAGGCGAGACAGCGGCAGACACAGAAAGAGGGCTGGAGACGCAGACAAGAAGGCCTGGGACACAGTGAACGCTGCAAGAGACAGCGTCACCAAAGTCGACAGTCAGGGACCTTACCTGACTATACACCAATCCTAAATAGCCGGTGGATGCCGCCATGTTGGGGGCGGCGCCACCGCGTCATCACTCCCAGGAGGCAGAGCGCCGGGGTCTTTACAGTGCGCAGGTGACCGACGCCGGGGAACCCGGAAGCCGGGTGCGGGGACGCGCCGGGAGGAGCGCGCAGCAGCCGGGACCATGACAGAGGAGCGCGCAGCAGCCGGGACCATAACAGGACTGCAGTATTTATTGTGTGTTTGTGAAGATTTTTAAGGGGGATGGTGGATTTAATGTGGGTGGTGAAATTTGGAGGGGATGGGGGTGTTTAATGTGGGTTGGGAAATTTAGAAAGGGATGGTTGATTTAATGTGGGTGGTGAAATTTGGAGGGGGATTGTGGATTTAATGTGGGTGGGGAAATTTGGAGGGGGTGGTGATTTAATGTGGGTGGGGAAATTTGGAGGGGATGGTGGTGTTTAATGTGTATGGGGAGATTTGGAGTGGGGATGGGGATTTATTGTGTGAAATTTGGAGTGGGGATGGGGGGGATTTAATGTGTGGGAAGATTTGGGATGGGGGATTTAATGTGAGAAGATTTGGAGTGAGGATGGGGGGATTTAATG
Organism: Dendrobates tinctorius; assembly: GCF_039654945.1. NCBI lineage: Eukaryota > Metazoa > Chordata > Amphibia > Anura > Dendrobatidae > Dendrobates > Dendrobates tinctorius. The sequence continues at coordinate 2,694,997 of NW_027361736.1, read as the reverse complement.
TTTGGGGAGATTAGGGATGGGGGGATTTAATGTGTGGGGAGATTTGGAGTGGGGATGGGGGGATTTAATGTGTGGGGATGGGGGGATTTAATGTGTGGGGAGATTTGGACTGGGGATGGGGGGATTTAATGTGTGTGGGGAGGTTTGGCCTGGGGATGGGGGGATTTAATGTGTGTGGGGGGAGGTTTGGAGTGGGGATGGGGGGGATTTAATGTGCATGGGGAGATTTGCAGTGGGGATGGGGGATTTAATGTGTGTGGTGAGATTTGGAGTGGGGATGGGGGGATTTAATGTGTGTGGGGAGATTTGGAGTGGGGATAGTGGATTTATTGTGTGGGGGGAGATTTGAGGACACAAAATGAGAGGCAAACGGGGAGATGCAGGGCATATATGAGGAAACAGTACAGGGCAAAGGGGGGTATGTATGAGGAAACAATACAGGAGAATGGGGGGCATGTATGAGGAAAGAGTATGGGGGAATGGGGGCATGTACAAGGAAACAGTATGCGGGCATGTAGGAGTAAACAGTACTGGGGAACGGGGGCATGTACGAGGAAACAGTATTGGGGAATGGGGGCAGATATGAGGAAACAGTATGAGGGATGGGTGCAGACAGTGTGGGGAGTAGGGTTGGGTGCACACAGTATGGGGAGCGAATGGGGGAATGTATGCAGACACAGTATAAGTATCAATGTGAAAAATGTATGTGGGCAGAGTACAGGGAAACAGTATGGGGAAATGGGGGGCATGTACAAGGAAACAGTATGCGGGCATGTATGAGGAAACAGTACTGAGGAATGGGGGCATGTACGAGGAAACAGTATTGGGGAATGGGGGGCAGGTATAAGGAAACAGTATGGAGGATGGGTGCAGACACAGTATGGGGAGTGGGATGGGTGCAGACAGTATTGGGGAGCGAACGGTGGAATGTATGCAGACAGTTTGAGTAGCGATGTGAAAAATGTATGTGGGCAGAGTACGGGGAGTGAGGGTGATAGGATGTGTGCAGATGTAGAAATTGCAGGATCGCGGGAGGCAGAGCAAGGGTTAAAAGGTTTATTTACAGGGGAATATTCCACGCAGTGAGGTGAAGGGTTAAACATTTTGAATGGCAAAGTGAAGTACAACGGTACGAAAAACAACACTTCGGTAGCAAGTGTATCAGGAAGTCCTAACACTGCAGCTCCTGCTGAGAACTCAATAATGCCGGTAACGGTGCGCGCAGCGCCTTCTCCAGGATGGAACTGTAGTCATTGGTCCATCTTCCGGCGGCAGTGGTCTGTCTCTGGTACCTTCCACTGCCCCTAGTTCATATACTGTAGTGGTTAAACAACGATGAGGGCCACAGTCCTGTACGAGCCCAACGTGGCTCCTTAACTATCTTAACTGGTGAAGTCCGGTCACAAGGGTCAGGGCAACTAACAGCTGGCAATGTCAGGGTGCAAGTGTCAGTCTCATATGGGGTCCCTCTTGGGCAGCGCATGTGCGGCACTCAGTCACGTAGTGTACAGCACCTGGTTCACTGGTCGTCACTGGAGACACACTTCACGTCCTGCTCTCCCTTGTCCCCGTTGTTGACGGCGGGCGTTGGTCTGCATGCCACTGGTACTCCTGGGACAGAGCACTCCTCTCCTTGGCTGCTACAACACCCGTCTCGGCTCTGCACGGCTCTGTTCCACTGGCATGGTGACCGGGGCTCCTTCTATAAGGCCCGTCGCCACACTGGTACCTTCTGGTGGGGGAAGCAGGGCGCGCTGCTCACTGCTCTGTGCGCTGCCCTCTGCACTGCACTCCGCAGGCGCCAGACTGCCCTGCTTTGCGCGCTTTCTCCTCTTATGCTTCCGACAATGTGCACCCTTTTCCAGCTCTCCCCGCCCTCCTGGGACAGCAGGAAACTCCGTCTCACTAGGGCTTCCCCTAGGCTGCAGGGGAAGGTCCGGCTCTCTCAAGCTTCCCCCCAGAAACAGAATCATAGAATCGTAGAGTTGGAAGGGACCTCCTGGGTCATCTGGTCCAACCCCCTGCTCAAAGCAGGATTCGCTAAATTATCCCAGTCAGATGTCTGTCCAGCCTCTGTTTGAAGACTTCCATTGAAGGAGAACTCACCACTTCTCGTGGCAGCCTGTTCCACTCATTGATCACTCTAACTGTCAAAAAGTTTTTTATAATATCTAATCTGTGTCTCCTCCCATTCAGTTTCATCCCATTGCTTCTAGTCTTTCCTTGTGCAAATGAGAATAAAGTTGATCCTTCTACAATGTGACAGCCCTTTAGATATTTGTAGACAGCTATTGAGTCTCCTCTCAGTCTTCTCTTTTGCAAACTAAACATTCCCAAATCCTGCAACCTTTCCTCATAAGACAGGGTTTGCAGACCGGTCACCATTCTGGTCGCTCTTTTCTGAACTTGCTCCAGTTTGTTGATGTCTTTTTTAAAATGTGGTGCCCAAAACTGGACACAATATTCCAGATGAGGTCTGACCAAAGAGGAGTAGAGGGAAATAATGACTTCACGTGATCTAGACTGTATGCTTCTGTTAATACATCCTAGAATTGCATTTGCCTTTTTTGCTGCTGCATCACACTGTTGACTCATATTCAGTCTGTGATCTATTAGTTGTCATGTCGGACACTGTTCGCACCAGGGTGTCCGGCAGACAGCGGTAATACCCCATCCTACCACATGGTTCTCAGCGGCGCTGGTTGGTCTTCTGATCCGGCTTGGATTGGGTTAACCAGGCTGTCATTCTGGCTGAGGGCTTAGCCACGTCCTCTGTCTTTAATTGCCCTGTGTGACTATGGGCGTCGCCGACTATAGCTCTTGCCTTGTGCTAAGCGATACCGGTCTGGAGTGGTAGTCTGAGCATACGGTTTCTGGTGTAGTATATTCCATTGTTGCCATTTTGCCTCCCTGTGTTGTTTTATTTGGTTGCCCTTGCACATTACTGTATTCCCCTGTGTGTTCGCGGTGTGGTGCATTTCCGTTATCCCTGTCCATACTTATTTGTGGGGTCTGGTGCTTAGTCTCCTCACTGGGTGGAGGGTGGTGGGTTCAGCTTAGGGCTGGACAGGAGACAAGGACAGGGTGGAGGCCCAGGCAGGCACACCTTCAGTGTAAACCCTGGGTTGAGGGAGAGACAGGGTTTCCCCTAGTCTGAGGGACACCGCAGGGGCCCCGGGGTTTCAGCCTAAAGTTACCTAGGCTTCCCATGACATTATAGTCGGCCCAAAAAAGAAAAAAAAAGGAATTATTTACCATGGATCCTATAGTCTCCATAACCAAGCAGCTGGAGGCTCTGTCCATACAGGTCACTGAATTGAGGGGGGCGGTCCAGCAACAAGGCCTCTCAGTTCCTGCTGTGCAAACTGAGGCAGCAGTCAGGGCAGCTGCACCTAAGTTACCTCTCCCTGAACGATTTTCTGGTGATCGCTGTAAGTTCGTTGTATTTCGTGAATCCTGCAAATTGTATTTTCGCATGCGTCCTCTCTCCTCAGGAAATGAGGCTCAGCGTGTGGGCTTGGTAGTTTCCTTGCTGGGTGGTGATCCACAAGCATGGGCGTTTTCACTACCTTCTGATTCATCTGCATTTGAGTCCGTAGACCTTTTTTTTCTGCTCTGGGTTTAATCTATGAAGATCCTGACAGACTGGCGTTAGCAGAATCTAAAATACGCTGTCTACTCCAGGGTGAGCTACTGGCGGAGGATTTCTGTACTGAATTTCGTCGCTGGGCTGTGGACACGCAATGGAATGACCCTGCACTAAGGAGTCAATTTTTGCATGGGGTTTCTGAAAGGATTAAACAAGCTCTGCTAATGGATGAGACTCCCGCTTCTCTGGAGGCTGCTATGGTGCTTGTAGTACGCATTGATCGCCGCTTTCGTCAGAGGTCGCAGGAGACATTGCCTGTGGGGGGAGGGGCAGTCTCTGGTGAGGTTGCCTCAGGTGAATCCGTGGAACCTATGCAGATCGCTGGTATATCACATACACATAATAACAAGCATAAATGTCCCTTGCCCAGAAAGCAAGGGGTCTGGTTTTTTTGTGGCAAAAAAGGACATTTTATTAATGCTTGCCCCCAGGTACCTAAGAAAGACATGCCGGCGGAAAACTGCTAGGCTCAGAGGGTTTGGAGGAGTCTAGTCTGAGCCTTTGCATATCCTCCGTGGTGGTCTCCCAGTGTATGCTCCCTGCCAAGGTAGTTATCGGGGGGCCAAGAGCTGTCAATTACTGTATTTGTAGATAGTGGTTCAGCCGCTAATCTCATTGATGAAAAGTTTGCGCGTACTGCGGGATTTAAGGTGGAGACGCTGCCTAATCCTATCCGGGTGGTTACCATCAATGCCTCCCCTCTCTCACAAGGGGAGATTAAAGAGTTTGTGGCTGATGTAAAACTCCACACTGGGGTCCTACACTCTGAGCGGGTAACATGTAAGGTGCTCAGTAATTTACCTGCTCAGATAGTTCTGGGGTTTCCATGGTTGTCTATGCACAATCCAGTGATTGATTGGAAAACCCAGGACATAATTCAGTGGAGCAGATACTGCCAGGAGAGTTGTCTGGCACGTGTATCTCCGCTGTGACTCCCAGCATCCCGGAGCCACTGCTGGACTTTGCTGATGTATTTTCTGAAAGAGGTTGTTCAGAGCTGCCACCGCACCGACCCTATGACTGTGCTATTAGGTTAAAACCGGGGGCCAAGTTACCAAAAGCCAGGATGTTTAATATCTCAGGTCCTGAGAGGCAAGCTCTCAAAGAATACATTGCAGAAAGTCTAAGCAAAGGGCACATCAGGCCTTCATCTTCTCCATTGGCGGCGGGGTTCTTCTTTGTCAAGAAGAAAGATGGCGGATTACGCCCGTGTCTGGATTTCAGGGAACTCAACCAGATTACAGTTCATGACCCCTACCCGATGCCACTGATAGCCGATTTGTTCAACCAGGTGTCTGGTGCCAAATGGTTTTCCAAGCTTGACCTCAGGGGGGCGTACAATCTCATAAGAGTCCGTCAAGGGGATGAATGGAAGACGGCATTTAATACCCCTGAGGGTCATTTTGAGAATTTGGTGATGCCATTTGGGTTGACGAGCGCGCCAGCAGTATTTCAACATTTCATAAATGATGTCTTTTCTCATCTCTTGGGGAAATTTGTTATTATATACCTTGATGACATTCTTATTTACTCACATGACCGTGATGCACACATAGAGCATGTTAGGCAGGTGTTGCAGTTGCTCAGGGAAAACAAGCTCTATGCCAAGCTTGAGAAATGTGTATTTGTCGTCCAAGAATTACCTTTTTTGGGTTATGTAATTTCCGCCTCAGGGTTTAAAATGGACACCGCTAAGGTGCAAGCGGTGCTGCAGTGGGAGCGGCCTGATAATCTCAAGGCGCTTCAGCGATTCCTGGGCTTTTCAAACTATTATAGGAAATTTATTAAGAATTTTTCTATGATTGCTAAGCCGCTCACCGACATGACTAAAAAAAGGTACCAATTTTTCTGACTGGTCTGAGGCTGCTGTGCGCGCGTTTGAATTCCTCAAAAACAGTTTTGCTTCAGCTCCCATCCTGGTTCAGCCTGATGTCTCCCTACCATTTACCGTGGAGGTGGATGCATCTGAGGTTGGAGTGGGGGCGGTACTGTCTCAGGGTCCATCCTTGGGCGAATTGCATCCATGTGCCTACTTCTCCAAGAAACGGTCGCCGGCCGAGCGTAATTACGATATTGGTAACAGGGAATTGTTGGCCATCAAGTTGGCATTTGAGGAATGGCGACACTTCTTGGAGGGGGCTGTCCATCAGATTACTGTTATAACAGACCATAAGAATCTGCTTTATTTAGAGTCTGCTAAACGCCTGTCCCCCAGACAGGCTCGCTGGGCGTTATTCTTTACCTGGTTCAATTTTTTTGTGACATACCGACCAGGTTCTAAGAATACTAAGGCGGACGCCTTGTCCAGATGTTTTCCGCGTGGAGAGCCACGTGAGGACCAGGTGCCTATCCTGCAAAAGGGAGTTGTGGTCTCGGCTCTCATGACAGAGGTTGAGGCAGAGATTGCTGATGCTCAGGAGGAGGTACCGCCGGATCTGCCTCCTAATAAATCATTTGTGCCACTACACCTACGCTTAAAAGTGTTAGGGGAACATCACGATACTGTCCTGGCGGGTCACCCAGGAGTTAAGGGCACTCTGGAACTTGTATCACGTCGTTTTTGCTGGCCCAAAATCCGGCAGGACGTGGCCTCATATGTGTCAGCCTGTACCACGTGCGCACGGGCCAAGACACCACGCTCCCGTCCTGCTGGCACATTGCATCCTCTCGGTGTGCCCAGTAAGCCATGGACTGAGATTTCCATGGATTTAATTACGGATTTACCCTCCTCAGCTGGGAACACGGTCATTCTGGTAATAGTTGATCGGTTCTCTAAAATGGACCAATACTCTAAACCTGGAACAATACTTACGCTGTTTTGTGTCTGACAATCAGGAAGAGTGGTCGGCGTTTCTTCCTCTGGCTGAATTCGCGATAAACAATCATTATCAGGAAACGTCTGGGGAATCTCCTTTCTTTTGTATTTATGGTCAACATCCCCAATTCTGTACCTTGCGCCAAGGGAGCTCTGCGGGCGTCCCTGAGGAGGACCAGTTGGGAGCACAATTGTCATCTGTTTGGAGGAGAGTAAAGCAGCCCTTGCTGAATGTAGGTTCTAGGTATAAACGTGTGGCTGACGGTAGACGTGTGCCTGGTCCGGACCTGTGTGTGGGTGATTGGGTGTGGTTGTCTACAAGGAACATCAAACTCAAAATACCATCGCTTAAGTTGGGGCCCAGGTTCATTGGTCCATTTAGGATCTCCGCAATTATCAACCCTGTGGCATTTCGTTTAGAATTACCTGCCGTATACAAGATACATAATGTGTTTCACAAGGCATTACTTAAGAAAGTCGTGGGTGCTGTTGATGTTTCTCCCGTGCCACCACCTCCCGTCTTGGTGGATGGCACGTTGGAGTTTGAGGTGTCCAAGGTGGTTGACTCTCGGGTAGTGCGTCGCACTCTACAGTACCTGGTCCACTGGCGTGGCTATGGTCCTGAGGTCAGACATATTACACAGGTGCACCCTGACTGCATAAGAACCAGAGAGTTGAGGCGCCACCCCCCTATACACACAGTCAGGAAACATGGAGAGCAAGCAGGAAAACAAGAGGCATAGCACATGGAGCTCAGGGCTGGCAACAGACAGAATTCACAGCATGGTTTGAAGCAGAAAGTAAGTTGGTGTGCGGGGGATGGGAGGCCATGCAGTGATGCAAGCAGGGTTGTTACATGGACAATGATCCAAAACATAAAGCCAAAGCAACCCAGGAGTTTATTAAAGCAAAGAAGTGGAATATTCTTGAATGGCCAAGTCAGTCACCTGATCTCAACCCAATTGAGCATGCATTTCACTTGTTAAAGACTAAACTTCAGACAGAAAGGCCCACAAACAAACAGCAACTGAAAACCACTGCAGTGAAGGCCTGGCAGAGCATCAAAAAGGAGGAAACACAGCGTCTGGTGATGTCCATGAGTTCAAGACTTCAGGCAGTCATTGCTAACAAAGGGTTTTCAACCAAGTACAGGAAATGAACATTTTATTTACAATTAGTTAAATCTGTCCAATTACTTTTGGTCCCTTTAAAAACAGGGTGGCACATGTTAAGGAGCTGAAACTCCTAAACCCTTCATCCAATTTTAATGTGGATACCCTCAAATGAAAGCTGAAAGTCTGAACTTCAACTGCATCTGAATTGTTTTGTTTAAAAATCATTGTGGTAATGTCTAGAACCAAAATTAGAAAAATGTTGTCTCTGTCCAAATATATATGGAATTAACTGTATAAAAAAATGGATTTACATAGATGTGCCTGTTTATCTGTTTTTATAAATCAATATTTTAAAACACACATGATCACATACAGTTTCTTATCTTAATAACAAAAATGCATCCATGTTGGTTTTATTTATTTTTTTTAGTGCACCCACATACTTGAACAGAGAAGTTTTACCAAAAGCAGTTGCCATACGTCTAACTGATATGCTAATCTGCCTTTAATGTAATAAAATACTAGACTTGCATTCTCTCCAAAACCATGGAACACCAGTTACTTATACTTAGATGGAACATTTGATGTATTCCTAATTAAAAAAAAAATAAGATTTCCTATTCAAGGGAAAAAAAAATCAATAATCTGTCTATGCATGATTGAATATTATCTAAGGCATTACTACTCTTTGACCACTAGAGGGCGAATGAGCTCTAGTATTAACCCCTTCAGCCACCAAGCCTCTTTTCACCTTCATGACCTCGCCAAATTTTACAGTTCGGACCAGTGTCACTTTTCGAGACAACTCTGGAACGCTTCATCGGATCCCACTGATTCTGAGTGTTTGCGACATATTGTACTTCACGATACTGGTAACATTTTATCAATATGACTTATTCTTATGTTATTTGTGAAAATATCAGAAATTTGGCAAAGATTTAGCAATTTTCAAACCTTTAATTTTTATGCCCTTAAATCAGAGTTATGTCACACAAACTTGTTAATAAATAGCATTTCCCACATGTCAACTTTACTTAAGCACGATTTTTGAAACAATTTTTTTTAAGTTGACCAGCGATTTCTCATTCTTTAAACAACATTTACAAAAAAAATTATTTTTTCGTACCACATCACATTTGAAGTAACATTGGGAGGTCAATATGACAGAAAATACTCCAAAGTGGCACCATTCTAAAAACTGCACCCCTCAAGGTGCTCAAAACCACATCCAAGAAGTTTATTAACCCTTCAGGTGCTTCACCAGAAATTTTGTAATGTGAAAGGAAAAAATGAACGTTTATGGTAACTTTTTTCATAAAAATTGTACTTTTAGACCCAATTTTTTATTTTCACAAATTTTCCCTGCTAAATCTGAGTGTTTGCCCCCATTAAAATAAAAACACTTATACGCACATTCCTGGGGCTCATATGAGGTTGTTGCTTCATGTGAGCCATGCGCCCAATCAGCAACAGCTTCACTGTCCCTGCTTTTTGGGTTTTCCGTTTCAAACATCAACAAGAAGTCAGGACTGCGGCTGCTCTCTGACTTGGATCCCTTTCACACATCTTCCTGACAGTGTTATCGGGGTTACATGCCCGTGTGAAACACATGTGGGTTAGCCATGTGCCATACATGTGACATGTACCAGAATACAAGTGACATGTTTAGGTGTTAAAGATGTGTAAAGCTATAGATAGATATGGGGTAGATAGAACTTAAGGCCCCGTCACACACAGCGATATCGCCAGCGAGATCGCTGATTTTGTGTCGCCACAGCGATCTCGCCAGCAAGATCGCTGTGTGTGACGGGGATCAGCGACCGGCCCCCCTGCCGGGTATCGCTGATTGTGCTCGATCGGCCTGGGCCATTTTTCATCGCTGGTCTCCCGCTGGCCAGCACGCATCGCTGCGTGTGGCAGCGAGACCAGCGATCAGCGACACTGGTTTCTAATGTAAACATCGGGTATCCAGGAGTCGCGCGGCTCTTAGATCCCCGACGTTTACCTTGGAAACCAGCGTGTACGCCGGTTTCCAAGGTAAACAGCGGGTATCCAAGAGCCGCGGCTCCTGGATACCCGCTGTTTGCTCTAGAAAGCAGCTTGCTCGCTGGTCCTGATCGCTGGAGGGGCTGTCTAAGTGACAGCTCACCAGCGATCAGCCTAACGATGTCCCAGCGATCCCATCCATGTCGAATCATTGGTGGGATCGCTGGGACATCGTTATGTGTAACGGGGCATTTAGTGAGATATATAATTAGTGTCTTGTATGGGTAGTTTACTGTAAATGTATTAAAGCACCACTTCAGTGTTTTTGTTTTTATTAAGCGCTGGAGTGGAGATTTATTTCGGACAGGAAATTGTCTCCCAGGCCCCTAGTATCATGCATTCTCTTCTCTCCCACAAATCATCAAGTTCACCTTCCATCTTCAAACCAGTCACTGTTACCAGGCTCCTCACTTCTCTTTACTACCTGCACAGTGACTCAATTCCCTCTAATCTCCTTCAGTCTCTTTCCCAGCTGTCACTGCCCACCTAACTTAAATATTTAACCTCTCTTCAGATATCTTTCCCTGTTCCTTTAAACATGACATCATGATGACTCCTTTAGAAAAAAAAATCCTCAATCAAATCTAGTCTGGTCTCTAACCTCTCCTTTATCTCTAAACCAGGGCTGTGGAGTCGGAGTCGGAGTCGTGGAGTCGGTGCTCATTTTGGTGGAGTCGGAGTTGGAGTCGGTATAAAATGGACCGACTCCGACTCCTAAAATATATAATAAATTGGGTACAGTAATTCAATGCAGGATGTGCTGAATATTTTTTCATAGGAATTTGGGAAAGTTATGAAATGTCCTATAAATGACTGTTCTATTCCTGATCTAAGGCTACATTCACACACAGCGTTTTTCCTGTGTTTTTTGAGGATACGTTTTTCAGCTGCAAAAGCTGATCATCTATTTAAAAATCCGCATCACCTGAAAGGTTTTTGAGCTCATAGATAATGTTTTCAATAGCAAAAGCAGATTAGAAATCTGCTCTATCTATCCATTTATCCATATCTGTCTATCCATATCGTATCTGTACCAAAAAGAATGAAAACCGGGTAGTACACCAATATATATTCTGTTCTATCTAAATATCTTGATTATGGGATCATAAAAATGATTAAATGTCTGAGGTTCACATTGTACTACAACAAATTTTTCACTTAAATATAAGCAATATGTGTGGGAGTCGGAGTCGGAGTCGTGGAGTCGGAGTTGGAGTCGGTGTAAGGGAAATTGAGGAGTCGGAGTCGCAGGTTTGGCTTACCGACTCCACAGCCCTGCTCTAAACTTCTTGAATGCTTAGGAGGCCCATGCACATTAAATGGCTGCCAGCGGAGCGCTCCAATGTTCTCTATGAGAAAGACATCTGACTCCAGCTGCTTATTTTTGCGATGCACTGGTAAACACAAAAAAATCATCAGCAAAGGTAATATGTCTGTTTTATGGAGTTTGATGTGCTGATTCCAAAAATAGTTTTGCTCTATCACATAAAGTTTCTGAGACAGAAGTATTTTTATTACGTTATTTCTGCATTTTCAATGTATGTGGTGTTCCCTATGTTATTCCCATTTCTTTGCTTGTCTTACTTGTGAATTTTCTTACAGGGAAAACCTCAGTAAATGTTTTAGTGAGTTTTATGGGAAAGAGTATTGACAGTGCAGTCAACCAATGACTGCTTCTCGAAAAGTCACGTTATGGGGAGGTACTAACTTATGAGGCGGTAAGATTTGAGTCAGTCAGAAAAGGATGGTGATGGCACCAAGGTCTGGTATGCGAGACTCTGACAAGAGACAAGCCTCTCTACAGGGATCTGAGCCCTGGCACAGGGAGATAGAAGGGAAGGCAGCGGACAGCCGCCGTTGTGTGAGGATTTTCACTTCATTTCTGGGAGGGAAATTCGCCTCAGAGAGAAGAAAACAGCTCAGCCACCGAGGCTGTTAGGACCACGTCGGAATCCTGCTTTGACAGGAATCTTGGGGAAGTGGCACCATTGTATGGAGAGATAAGATATGTTTATTACATTGAATACATCAATGTAGGATACTATGGTCTTCACATCTATGCTCCAATGTTCTATCCAATGTGTATTGCAGGCACTTTAGCTGTAATTTTGAGGGTTATGGGAATATAGTCAATACAGTATATGAGTTTTTCCTGTTTCTGGATGCAAGTTTTTTAAAATTTATGTTGGTACTTATTTTTGTATTTTCTATTTTTTACTACATTGTTTATTATTACATCTTGCTCTTGCCTACCATCTGGTGGTGCCACTTACTTTCTTTGGCTTAGGCCGGTTTCACATTAGCGCTTTTTCAGCACGCGCACGGCCGGGGGTAGCTCCGCCCCCCGAGCCGGCTCTCTGCCCGGCGTGCCCGCCCCTTGCTTGTAGCGCCGCCTACTAGCGGACAGCGGCGCCTGCGATCGGCGCACCCTATCTTTAGCATAGGGTGCGCAGATCGTGCGCAGGCCGTGCGCTAGTTGCGCTTTGACCTGCGCTGCGCACTTTTGACGGTGCGCCGTGCGCGCCAAAATCAAACTTTTCGGATTTGCTAAAGATAGGGTGCGCCGATCGCAGGCGCCGCTGTCCGCTAGTAGGCGGCGCTACAAGCAAGGGGCGGGCACGCCGGGCAGAGAGCCGGCTCGGGGGCGGAGCTACCCCCGGCCGTGCGCGCGCTGAAAAAGCGCTAATGTGAAACCGGCCTTACGCATCACCTTTCACTATATTGGCACTTTTTAACATTGTTTGTCTTTTAAATTATTTCTAATATGCAAATTGCCTCTTCAGAAAGAAAGAGGACTTTTACTCTACAGCGCCACCTATTGGTAGTAGCGATCTACAAGTCACAATCGACCCTTTAACGCATGGGTCCTCAAACTACGGCCCGCGGGCCACATGCGGCCCGCCAAGGACTTTTATCCGGCCCCCCGCCAGGCCGACAATGAACTCATGAACTGCACTGCAGTTCAATGCCGGCGGGCCCTGTAATCGCGGGCGGGACGAGGCGCCGAGGAAAGGCGTTACGCAACCCTCCGTATGCAGCAGAGCACAGTGCACACAGACGGCGTGATTGTCATCACGCCGCCTGCGCGGCCTGATGACGTCACGCCGCCTGTGTGCCTGTGCAGGAAGAAGACTGAGATGAGCGGGCGCCTCTTCAGAGCAGCGGGGGACATAGGTGAGTACTTTTTTTTTTTTTTTAACGCCGGGTCCTATTGGGGTCATTTACCTGCATAATGGGGACATTTATCTGCCTAATGGGGACATTTATCTGCCAATTGGGGACCTGTGCTGCCTAATGGGGACCTGTGCTGCCTAATGGGGACATTTACCTGCCTATTGGGGACCTGTGCTGCCTAATGGGGACATTTACCTGCCTATTGGGGACCTGTGCTGCCTAATGGGGACCTAATGGGGACATTTACCTGCCTAATGGGGACCTGTGATGCCTAATGGGGACCTGTGCTGCCTAATGGGGACATTTACCTGCCTATTGGGGACCTGTGCTGCCTAATGGGGACCTGTGCCGCCTAATGGGGACATTTACCGGCCTAATGGGGACATTTACCTGCCTAATGGGGACCTGTGCTGCCTAATGGGGACATTTACCTGCCTATTGGGGACCTGTGCTGCCTAATAGGGACATTTACCTGCCTAATCGGGACATTTACCTGCCTAATCGGGACATTTACCTGCCTATTGGGGACCTGTGCTGCCTAATGGGGACCTTTGCTGCCTATTGGGGACATTTACCTGCCTTTTGGGGACCTGTGCTGCCTATTGGGGACCTATGCTGCCTATTGGGGACATTTACCTGTCTATTGGGGACCTGTGCTGCCTATTGGGGACATTTACCTGCCTATTGGAGACGTATGCTGCCTAATGGGGACCTGTGCTGCCTAATGAGGACCTGTGCTGCCTATTGGGGACATTTACCTGCCTAATGGGGACATTTACCTGCCTAATGGGGACATTTATCTGCCTAATGGGGACATCTACCTGCCTATTGGAGACTTGTGCTGCCTAAAGGGGACCTGTGCTGCCTAATGGGGACCTGTGCTGCCTATTGTGTGCACAGGAATTTATTCATAATTTTTTTTAAACTATATTCCGGCCCTCCAACGGTCCGAGGGACCGTAATCTGGCCCCCTGTTTAAAAAGTTTGAGGACCCCTGCTTTAACGAGTCTTGTAATATGACTTAGGATAAAAGCCAAACCAGAATCTCAATTTGCAGACACGGTGTTTCGAGATATTGGCTCTCGTCAGTGCAAAGTATGACTACTACCAATAGGTGGCGCTGTAGAGTAAAAGTCCTCTTTCTTTCTGAAGAGGCAATTTGCATATTATTTTCCCAGAGGAGCATTGCACGGCGAATAAGCCTCCTTACCTTGAAAAGCCAGAGCTGGCATGTCACTCTCCACAAGGAGAAACCTTACCCCTTAGACCTCAGTCCAGAGCCTCTCACCTAGCCAAATCAGATTTCATACTTTGCACTGACGAGAGCCAACAGCTCGAAACACCGTGTCTGCAAATTGAGATTCTGATTTGGCTTTTATCCTAAGTCATAATACAAGACTCGTTAAAGGGTCGATTGTGACTTGTAGGATCGCTACTACCAATAGGTGGTGCTGTAGAGTAAAAGTCCTCTTTCTTTCTGAAGAGGCAATTTGCATATTATTTTCCCAGAGGAGCATTGCACGGCGAATAAGCCTCCTTACCTTGAAAAGCCAGAGCTGGCATGTCACTCTCCACAAGGAGAAACCTTACCCCTTAGAAATTATTTCTAATAAATTATTGTACTTTTATTGTTCATTTAACGCCTCTCCTTATATGCTTTTTCTGATATGTAGATTACTGTTTTCTTAATGTCGCCAGTATATTTCCTATACCTTATGATAATTATGCTGCTGCAACTATATGTGCTATGGATAAACTATATACATTTTTGAAATCAGGACAAAAAGATCATTTAGAAAAGTACAAAGTCACCTGTGATGATTACAAAAAATATTTTTTTTGTAGACCTGTGAATAGGACATGAGCAACAGACATCTCTCCCAACCTTCAGTTACCCAGCGCTACTTTACACATTAGACTGTTGGCCAAACCAGTTTATCGGCGGGTTCAACCAACATTAATCTAATGTTTATGGGAGACCTTTAGTCTAGTCTTGTGTAATTGGCTATCTTTCATATAACTCTTCTTGACCCTTTACAATCCGTACTCTGATCTTTATAGTCTACAGTAGTGTTTCCCAACTACGGTCCTTAAGAGCTACCAATGGGTCATGTTTTCAGGATTTCCTTAGTACTGCCCAGTTAATAACTGCATCACCTTGACAAACAAGAATTTCACCATGTATGCAATACTAAGGAAATCCTGAAAACATGACCTGTTGGTGGTTCTTGAGGACTGGAGTTGGGGAACCGACAGCTAAATTTTGATGGTCACTGATGATTCTCCTGGATCTCTCTGCTGCATCTGACACTGTGGACGGCCTCATTATGCTCAGCTCTTTCGCCCTCAAAGAACCTGCTCTCCTACTTCTCGGACAGCTTCAGTGAATCAAATGGTGCCACTTTCCCTCCTCTTTCCTGTACTGTTGGGGTACCTCACAGTTTAGTCCTAGTTCCGCTCCTCTTTTCACCACCCTTATTGGACACAACAATCATCTGATTTGGTTTACGGTAGCATCTCTATGGTGATGACTCCCAGTTATACACATTATCTGCTGACATCACCTACCGTCAAAAAGACCAATGTAAATAGAAATGGTGTAGCTGAAAATGTCATCTTGTACCACAAAAAAACAAGCTGTACAGTTCCATTATTGTAAAAATAAAAAAAGGTATAGCTCTCAGCAGACAGCAATGCAAAAGCAATATTTCTTTATATGAAACAGTTTTTGGGCCATTCCATAGTTATGGGTGTTACATTCAGCTTAAAATGTATAAAATTATAAGGAAATATACATTTGATTTAATGGTGTAAACATATACTGTATGTCTTAATATATATTTTCAACTTTTGTGTTGAAATTGCAGTTTCTATTCCCCGAGCCTGTTTTCACCTTCATGACCAGGTCAAATTTTACAATTCTGATCACTGTCACTTTATGACGTAATAACTCTGGAACGTTTCAACGGATCCCACTGATTCGAAGACTGTTTTTCATTACGTATTGTATTTCATGATAGTGGTAAAAATTTGTTTGATATGACTTGCGTTTTGTTAATTTTTATGCCTTTAAAGCAAACCTGTCATCAGGATTTTGCTAAGTAAACTAAAGGCATTGTCAGGTTGGCACCGTTACACTGATAAAAATGATACCTGGGTTAAAGAAATCTATCTTAAGCTGGAGTCACACATAGCGACTTACCAGCGATCCTGACAACGATATCAACGTGTCAGGATCGCTGGTAAGTCGCTATGTGATCGCTGGCGAGCTGTCACACAGACAGCTTCACCAGCGATTAGCACAGCGACGCCGAGCGCGCGGCATCGCTGTGTTCGTTAGCGCTGATGCCATCCCTGTAAAAAAATATTGTTTTTCTCACCTTCCGACGTCCCGCGCAGCCATCCCACCTCTCTCCACGCTCCCGGTCCCAGTGATCCTTTGCGAGAATGACCGCGAGAATGTCACGGTCTCGTGGGAGCGTGACGTCTCGCGGTCATTCGTGCAAAGGATCACTGCGACCAGGAGCGTGAAGAGAGGCGGGATGGCTGCGCGGGACGTCGGAAGGTGAGAATAACAATATATATTTTTTTTTATTATTATTTTTTACAGCTGATCGCTGGTCTCCCGCCTGTCACACGCAGCGATGCGTGCTGGCCAGCGGGAGACCAGCGACGAAAAAAAAGTCCAGAGCTTTCTTGCAGCGATCAGCGATACCGGCAGGGGGGGCGGTCGCTGATCGCTGTCACACACAGCGATCTCGCTGCTGAGATCGCTGTTGTGTCACAAAAGTTGTGACTCAGCAGCGATCTCGCTAGCGAGATTGCCATGTGTGACTCCAGCTTTAGGCTACTTTCACACATCAGGTTTTTTCCGACAGGCAGGAACCAGCTATTTTTTAAAAAACTCATTGAATTGTTTTCTCTCATTGAATTGTATTAGCCGGATCGCACCGCATGGCCTTCCGTTTCTTCCAGTTTTTGATTCCGACATCTGGAAAAATTGTCTCTAGTAACGTTTTTTGTCTGCGGCAAAAAAACGGACAGCGCCGGATACGGCGCTTCTTTTTTTGTTGCTATAATGGAAGTCTATGGACGCCGAATATGGAAAAAAAAAACCTGATGGGCGCCGGCCGCCAGATCCGGTTTTTAGGTCTGAGTATGCTCAGATCCAATTGGCCAGCCCCCAGGAAACAGATATAAACAATGCCAGTGAGGCCCTCATCCATTACCATTCAGCCAGCCAGCCACAGAGCAGTCAGCGGCAGAGCAGCCAGCCGCAGAACAGCCAGCCACAGAGCAGGGCCAGCAAGAGAGCGTGGCCAGCCGCAGAGCAGCCAGCAGCCGCAGAGCAGCCAGGAGCTGCATAGCAGTCAGCATCCGCAGAGCCAGGACAGCCAGCCACACAACTACAGCCATCCAGCGGCAGACATGTCTTCTTGTTCTGGGAGCCCTCCCCCGTGTCGTCAGCGCTTAGAGGTAAATCATTTATTTTGTTTTGTTTTTATGTATGTATTTATGTATATATTATTTTTTTTAATCTGAACAATAATCCAAAAGCCCTTAAATTATATCACACTCCATCTCTGATATGCTATCTCCGAGCAATTATATCACACTCCATCTCTGATATGCTATCTCCGAGCACGTCGTCCCTTTTACAGCATCGGCTATTTGGCACAATAACAGTGCTCCATTTGCTGTCACATATAATCGTGCCCTCTAGATGGTAAAATTGTCCCCTAGAAAATGTTAATGCCCTGTGCAAGTGCCCTAGAAAAGTGACCACATTTTCCCCCTAGAAAGTAATAATGCCCTGTGTATTCTTTTGATGTTCACAATACACTAAGTGCTCTTATAACAATAATGCTTCTAATTGCCCCACTTAATATTTAATAATATCCCCAGAATCCCCCAATGTACAACTCCCCTATACACAGTATGATTTGTTCACAACTCCCCTTTACACTCCCCTTTTAAATCAACGCAGGTGCTGAAACTGTTTTGCATCACAATTTGCACAGCTTTGAAGTCTGCCCTACGCTTCGGCAAACAGTTTTGCACAAGTCTCTTTGGGTATTAATTTGTTGAAATGCATCCCTTATGTAATTTTTCAAATCACTGACCCTTTTTGAATTTCGACTGTAAACTTTGTCCTTGAGTACTCCGAAAAAGAACAAATCCACTGGGGTCAAGTCTGGTGAACGTGCCGACCAATCAAGTGGGCCTCTTGGTTAATCCAGTTATTAGGAAATATTTTACTACCCTAGTTTACACATACTGTCCATCTACTGTCGGATCCCATGGATATGTATGTGTGTGTGTGTGTATATATATATATATATATATATATATATATATATATATACACACATATTGTGATAAAACACTCTGGGATCGCCTTTGCTGGGGTCAAAGGTCACGTGCGTTCAGCATGAAACTCAGGCGCACAGCCGGGTTCCGGGTATAACTGACATTGGGTCAGGTTTATTAAAGGTGAAAGCAATGCATAAAGGAAAAAAAACATAAAACAAATCCTTGCCTGTCCGGCACTAACTAAACAAGGTACAACCTAACTACCAACTGGCGGGCTTCTCCGGTCCAGCCAAACCACAGTTACCGTGGGCACTGCTTTCATTCACGTGTGTCTCTCACACAGACAGGCTCTCTGTGTCCCCAGGCTGAGACACTCTCACAACCATCTGGCATCCTTTTATATCCGCCTCCCATAATTCATTAGTATCCAGGTGAGATACTGACCAGACTAGGCCACATAGGAAAGGTATCTTGGCGAGATATACCTGCCCTCATCCACTATTCCCACATGATTCTCACAATATATATATGTATATATCAATATTTTTTGTATAACAGGAAGCTGAAGCAGCAGAAAAGGTGCTTCCAAAAGAAGACCGAAGGGGTGGAGAGATACAGAAGTGGGCTCGCAATGGGTAGGTTTCTTCCATGCATCGCAGAAACACATCATCACATCACACTACACACAGCACATAAAAAAGTGATCATTACAGACATCACACTGCACACAACGCCTACATCAAAGCACATAATTTTTGTTTGTTTTAATTTTAGTCTTCTGATTCTGGTGCTCGATACAGAGGTCCTCAAAGCGCCTCCCAGGGTCGTCGGCGAGAGCGGCTGGGCGGTCGACAGCGGGTAAGCACCTTTTTTTTTTTTCCGTTATGTTGTTGTTTTGAGTCTGTTGTTTTTTGCCTTTTTCACAGTGTGCTCCTGACTGGGATGGTGAGGAGGAGGCCGGGCTAGATATTGACCTCCTCATCGATCTGATCCGAGAGCGGGATCCACAGTGGAATATGGGGGACCGCAGCCACGCCGATCTCATTGTGACCCGTCGGCTCTGGGAGGAAGTATGCCGGCAACTTTTGGCCAACTGGGAGGGCCTCGATGTTCGGGCCCAGCATAAAGCACATAAGTATACACAGTTCAGTCATGTTGCTGGATGTAAAGTGTTGTTCCTCCGGTCAATGATTGTGAGCAAAAGGTAAATATTACTCACCCCATTTAATAAAAAATGTTTACATGTCTAACACTTTTTTTGTTTCAGCAAGGGCCATGCAATATCAATATATTAATTATATTTTTTTCTCTTTATTCCACAGCACCATCTGCAGCACTCTCTTAGGAGGCGATCCCTCAGGAGTCCACCACCGATGGACACTTCGACAGTCCCGTCCCATCTGCACCTTCCCAACCTTCCCTCACATCTGATCCCTCGGTCCCACCCCCTCGCGCTGGAGCGTCGTGGCCCACTGCATTGCATGAATCTACTATAGCTTTCCTTTACCCCACCCCTCTGCTGCCACCTCTAGTAGACCTGTGGGTTCTGGGCGGCAGCACCAAAGGGGTCAGGAAAAGAGCTATGCTCCCGAATTCTTGCATCTGAGTGCATCCTTCCAGAACTGTCTGAAACTGTTGTCTGAGCAAATAACCGCAGGATTTAATTTGCTCAACAACAGTATTCTTGAATTGCGCACACTCCTGGTTAGGATGCAGTCAGATGCAAGTAAAGCTCCCAACCACAAATTTTTCCAGTCGGTACTCAAGCGTATGGATAAGCTATCTCCTGACCAACAGATGCTTGTAATGCAATCGTGCCAGTCTGCTCTAGCGCATGTTAGCTCCCAAGCCCCTCCACACACCCCGGTACTTCCTCCCACACCTACTTCCCCTCCAGCCACTGTTCCTCCTCCCCCTCCTATGCAATACCAGCATCATGCCCCGTGCCAGCATCATGTCCCGTACAGCATCCTGCCCCGTGCCAACATATCGCCCTGTACCACTTCACCAACCACATCATCCGTGCCTCCACTCCCTGCCCACTACCACCAGTCTCTTTCAACACCCATCATGCCCCAAACCCACCCCTCTTCTCCATCCTCCACC
This sequence comes from Dendrobates tinctorius, assembly GCF_039654945.1. Classification (NCBI taxonomy): domain Eukaryota; kingdom Metazoa; phylum Chordata; class Amphibia; order Anura; family Dendrobatidae; genus Dendrobates; species Dendrobates tinctorius. Next base: position 2,674,779 of record NW_027361736.1, on the reverse strand, counting down.
ACTCTCAATCCATCCACTCCACCCCTCAAACCTTCCAAATTCCCAATACTACTCCCGGTTTCATGTCCACCCATTCTATTTCTTTCTCCACCCCTTCACCTGTTTAACCCACTGATCCTTCACCACCACCACCATCTCTTTCCTCTCTCCACACTCCCAATGTCGAAGTGTACCAATCTGACAGCCCCTCCAGCATTATCTCCACCCCCCACTATGTTGATTTATAATTTTTTTGGTCTTAAGAATTTGTAAATAAAAAAAAAGGTTATTGGTTAAAATTTTTGTCTTTTATTGAGTTATAAGGTTTTTAAGGTAAAAAAAAAGTTGGTTAAAACAAAGTTAAATACTGTGGGTAAAGAAGGTAAAATACTTTGGGTAATACACAACCAGGTACACAACTTGGGTAAAGAAGGTAAAAGACTTTAGGTAAAGAAGGTCAATAACTTTTGGTTACAAGGTCCAAGAGAAATTGTTCAAACTCTCTCATCTTGCTTCCTTGAGGTGAAATAAAGTATTCAGCAAATTTGTCCCTCATTCTGGAAACTGACACAGAACATCTATACGTTATGTTGTGATAATCATGAAAAGTGGTTTCTTCAGGGTGGTCATCAAAGGAAATTTGTTCTTTGCATATAACCAAATTGTGCAGAACCACACAAGTTTTCACCACTTCGTCCACAGTTTCAGTCTTCAGGTTGATAGCGGTCAATAGAACTCGCCATTTGGCTGTCAGAATCCAAAAAGCGCACTCCACTATTCTTTTTTTTTTTAATTCGTTTATTGAACCAATGGCAGGATACACAATATGCAAACTGACAATGATGAAAATATCATGTAATACACATACATTTCACAGACCATTAATGTCAAACAATGCATGTATACCAGCTGTACATAGAATAAATCATACCGTCAATTGCCTTACATTAGTCTGTGTGTTATTATTCAAACAACAAAGCCTGACAAACCTCTAGAACATTACTACTACTACAAAACAACTATTTGCAGCCTATGTCTATATTATTAGCTCTTTATCACGCGGTATCTCCGTCCTACAGTGTAAGGTGAGAGAAATTCCAACTCTCCCATATTTTCTCAAATTTATCCGGGCACCCTCTGTTTTGATAGAGCGTACGCTCGTATGGTATAATCAAGTTCACCAATTCTATCCAGGTCCTAAGGGAGGGATCCGAACCCCCCATCCACCGCAGTGCCAACACCTTCCGTGCCATGAACAATGTCTCTCGTAAGAAAATTCCCGTGTAATGTCCCCATGTCTCATCATCCCACACCCCAAACAGACAAACCAATGGCTCAAGGGGAACAGGAATCTGTGCCAGGGAGGTCAATAATGATGTTACCTCTTTCCAATAATGTATTATAATTGGACATTGCCAGATCATGTGGATAAAATCTGCATCGGATGTATGGCATCTCAGACACTCCAAAGATTGAAAACGGCACATCTTAAAGAGTCGAGTCGGAGTCAAATATGACTGGTTTATAATATAAAGTTGTATCATTCTATTGTTAATTGACGGAGACACCTTAGTTGGTGACTCCAGGATTTCCTACCACTCTTCTCCCTGTGTATCAGGGATGAGCTTTTCCCACTTCCCCCTAACCGAGCATATGGCAGATTCCGCCCCCACCGATAGCATGTGTGTGTACAGAGAGGAAATGAGACCCTGAGGACCCTGTGATTTAAGAATGCCTATCAAGGGTAGAGACGAGATGGCACCATTTATACCGACATGTCTCATGTGTGACTGAAGGGCTGATCTTAACTGCAAATACCGGAAGAATTGTGACCTCGGGACACTGCACTTAACTTGTAATTGTTCAAAAGATAATAATGTACCACATTCATATATATCCCCCATCGTGGAGACATTGCACTGGGGCCAGAATTCAGCAGATGGGTGGGCAAGCAGTGTCGGAAAATAACTATTATTCCATAAGGGCATTTCAGGTCTGATATCACTAAATCCGACCACCCTCTTAATCTGTCATCACACTAATCTTGCCAGATGAAGCATGGGCAGCAGACGTGGAACTTTTACTTTTTCCAACTCCTAAAACCCCAACGGGCAATCAGCATGTGCGGCATGAAGCAAATGACTCTCAGAATTAGGAAGATGTTTACGGCATCCACTTATTTATAGATCTTGCCATCCCCGCCAGATAATATAGAAAAAAATCTGGTACTGCTACCCCCTCCCCTTTTTTGGCCTTTGTAGAGTGGATAGCTTAAGTTTTGGCCTAGTTTTCCCCCATATGAAAGACGTAATCTGGGAATTCAAATTAGTGAAAAAAGACTTGGGCACCACCACAACTCTATGTTGGAGAAAATAGCTGATCTTAGGGAGTAGTATCATTTTAATTAAATTAATGCGTCCAGCTACAGACAGCGGGAGTTTACTCCAAATCGCAAATTTGACTTTAACCATCTCCAGTAATGGATATATATTAATAATAAATTTTATTTTTATAGCGCCGACATATTCCGCAGCACTTTACATTTCAGAGGGGATTTGTACAGACAATAGACATTACAGCATAACAATAATCACATACAGTAGATTATAGCAAATACCAAGAGGAGTGAGGGCCCTTCTCGCAAGCTTACAGTCTATGAGGAAAGAGGTAGACACGAAAGGTGGGTGGTAACAGTTGCCCTGATTGTATGGACCAGCCATAATGTTAGGTATGTGACAGTACGAACACAGAGGGCTAATGGATGCATAAAGCATGTGGGAGAATGATGCGGGGAACCTGGTTATGGTAAGACTTTTGGCTCTGCCACACAGGGATAGATTAGGTTAATGTGTTGAGGCGATAGGCCAGTCTGAATAAATGCGTTTTCAGGACACGCTTAAAATTGTGGGGATTGGGGACTAATCGTATTGACCTGGGAAGTGCATTCCAAAGAATTGGCACGGCACGTGTAAAGTCTTGGAGACGGGAGTGGGAGGTTCTGACTATTGAGGATGCTAACCTCAGGTCATCAGCAGAACGGAGGGCGCGGGTAGGGTGGTATACTGAAACAAGGGAGGAGATGTAGGGTGGTGCTGAGCCATGGAGGGCTTTGTGAGTGAGGGTAATAAGTTTATACTGAATTCTGGAGTGGATGGGTAGCCAGTGTAATGACTGGCACAAGGTAGAGGCATCGGTGTAACGATTGGTGAGGAATATGATCCTGGCTGCAGCATTCAAGACAGATTGGAGAGGGGAGAGTTTGGTAAGAGGGAGACCGATTAGAAGAGAGTTACAATAGTCGAGACGAGAATGAATAAGAGAAACAGTAAGAGTTTTTGCAGAGTCAAAGGTAAGAAAAGGTCGAATTCTAGAAATGTTTTTGAGGTGCAGATGACAAGAGCGAGCCAGTGATCGAATGTGGGGGGCAAAGGAAAGCTCGGAATCAAGTATGACCCCAAGACAGCGGGCCTGTTGCTGGGGAGTAATAGTGGAACCACACACAGAAATGGCAATGTCGGGTATAGGTACATTAGTAGAGGGAGGAAACACCAGGAGTTCAGTCTTTGACAGGTTCAGTTTCAGATATAGTGAGGACATGATATTAGACACAGCGTTTAGACAATCGCCGGTGTTTTCTAGAAAGGCTGGCGTGATGTCAGGAGAAGAAGCGTATAATTGGGTGTCATCAGCATAGAGATGGTACTGGAAACCAAATCTACTGATTGTTTGACCAATAGGGGCAGTGTACAAGGAGAAGAGGAGGGGGCCTAGAACCGATCCTTGGGGGACCCCAACAGTAAGGGGAAGATGAGAGGAGGAGGAACTGGCAAAAGATACAGTAAAGGAGCGGTCGGAGAGATAGGAGGAGAATCAGGAGAGAACGGTATCCTTGAGGCCAATGGAACGGAGCATAGTGAGGAGTAGCTGATGATCCACAGTGTCGAATGCTGCAGAGAGATCCAAGAGAATTAGCATGGAGTAGTGACCATTTGATTTAGCTGTTAGCAGATCATTAGAGACTTTAGTGAGGGCAGTTTCAGTGGAGTGTAAAGAGCGGAAACCGGATTGGAGAGGGTCGAGAAGAGAGTTTTCTGAGAGATAGCGGATAAGACGGGAGTGGACCAGGCGTTCCAGGAGTTTAGAGATGAAGGGAAGATTAGAGACAGGTCTATAGTTAGCGGCACAGTTTTGGTCGAGGGATGGTTTTTTAAGTAGTGGATGTATGATGGCATGCTTAAATGAGGAGGGAAAAATACCAGAAGAGAGCGAGAGGTTAAGGTATTAAGCTGCAGATCAAGTGTGCTGGATTGAGAAATATGAACCCCCAAATATTTAAAATGTGGCACAATAGGCAATAAGGAGAGAGTCCCAAGTCGCGGCATTGGGGCATGAGAAAGAGGCATCAGAGCAGACTTCTCCCAATTTATATACAGGCCGGAATATCTACTGAATTCGTTTATATTGGCAATCACTCCTGTCAGCGTCTCCTCCGCCCCATCCATGAATATTATCATATCGTCGGCATATAGGCCTATGGTGTCTAGCCGATCTGCTATCTTTATACCCATAATATTAGAAGTTCTTATGCGAATTGCCAAAGCCTCTATTGCAAGAGCAAAGAGAGCCGGGGAGAGGGGACACCCTTGACGAGTCCCCCTGTGCAGATAGAAGGACCCGGAAGTGGAACCGTTTACAACAACATGGGCTTTAGGTTTCATAAACAATGTATTGACCCAATTTAAAAACCTATCTCCAAAACCGTATTTCTGCAAGCATGCGTGGAGGAAAGGCCACTCAAGAGAGTCAAAGGCCTTAGCTGCGTCCAACGACGCCAATGCCCACCTATTGTCCGGCATCAGGGAACTATATTGAACCCGTCTGATATTAATGGAGGTGCTTTTCCCAGGCATAAAGCCAGTCTGATCCGGATGTATAAGTTCCAAAATAATTGAATTCAGCCTAGTAGCCAAAATCTTCGTAAAAATTTTGTAATCCACATTTACTAAAGATATGGGGCGATAAGATCCACAGTCCAGAGGGTCCTTCCCTTCTTTCTTAAGTACTATTATATTAGCTTCATAGAAGGACTCCGGCATAACCCCCCCCAATATCCCCCGGAACACCGACAACAAAAGTGGTGCTAAAATCTCCCGGTATTTCCTATACAGCTCAATAGGAAACCCATCCGGCCCAGGGGCTTTCCCAGAGGCCATATCCCTCATGGCATCTTCTATCTCTTCCAGAGTGAACTCAGCATCCATAAAGGCCCGCTGAGAGGCACTTAGTGTGGGAAACGTTATATCTGATAAATAGTCTAGACACCCCTGGCTATCAATATCAGTTTTTGAGCTGTACAATGAGCTATAATAATCATGGAAACATCCCATTATTTCTTCCGTCGAGGATACCACTGCACCATCTGAGCTGCGGATCTGTAATATTGTGTTAGTTGTATTGTGCTGCTGCACCAAATAGGCCAGAAATTTACTAGATTGGTTCCCTAGTTCAAAGTAGGATTGGCGAGTAAAAAATAATTTACGCTTGGACTTGGAGTCTATATGTTGAGTATATAATCTTTGGGCCGTCAGCCACTCCACTCTATTACCACTAGTTTGATCAGATACATAAGCGGCCTCTGAATCTTTCAATCGTTGCTCTATTTCGTCATCCTCCCCTGACGTCACCCGTTTGATGTAGGAGATCGTAGAGGACAGGCAGCCCCTCAAGTACGCCATAAGGGTGTCCCAAAATAAATTAAAATTCCGGTGTTCGGGGTGGGAGGACACGAAGACATGTAATTGGTCAATTGTTCTATCAGGTGACTTGATCAATTTCAGCCAGAAAGGGTTTAATTTCCATGTTATTCTACCCCTTGGTGGGCCATACCTGAGTTTGAGGCTGATTGGGCTGTGATCTGAAATCCCTCTACTTCCATGTTCAATACTGTCCACCCACATTGCCAAACCACTAGATCCAAAGATGTAATCTATGCGGGATAAGGAACGTCCAGTGGAAGAATGGCAAGTATACTCCCTTGTTTCTGGGTGACGTGTTCTCCATAGGTCTAACTATCCACTACCCACTATAAACTGAGATAATTGGGATGTAGCTGGTGCCGGGGTCCCACCCTGTGTCCCGTCATCTAGTCTCAATCTGTCAAGGCTATTATTCATCACTAGATTAAAGTCTCACATGCAAATGACATCCGCATCTGGGTAATTCAAAGCAAAACTCAATGCTTTCTGGAGAATTGACGTACCCGCTGGAGGGGGATTATAAACACACAAAATAACATATTTTTTAGAGTTGATCAGTGCATACACAAATACGAAGCACCCTACAGAATCTCTCTGGGCCTCCCGGACCTCCCACCTGACGTCTTTGTGTATTAGTAATGAGACCCCCCTTGAGTAGCTGGTGTGAAATGCGTGTATAGACCACTGAACCCATGGTTTTTGTACAGTCCGAGCTGTACCTCTGGTCAAGTGTGTTTCGACCAGAGCCACAATGTGGGGGCGATAGTGCCTAATTTGTGAAAATACTTTAACCTTTTTTCGGGGGGGGTCTTGATACCCCTCACATTCCATGTCATGCATATTAAATCAGAACCCATCTCCACCTATCTGGACATGTTGCGCGTCGGCACCTAAGCAGAACTTAGAGACACCACATAAATTGCAAGATTTCCATTGGCTGCAACTTCTACCTAAATAACACTTAAAGCTAAAACTAAAGCTTTTAAAGAAAAAGCAAAATATAAACTTAGTAACATAGGAGCAAAGTCCCGCTCCTCTATCAGAAAACAAACAAGGGGATACCATCACTAAACGTAGTGTCCGGTATTGTAGATGTCTGGATGCCCGCCAGGAGAGCTCCGACTAGGCCTGCAGTAAAAGGATCCAGATGAAGTTTACCCTCTAGGATTCCTTTGCAGGAGATCCTTTATGGGAACGCAACCACTCGGTAGCCTCCGCCGGATCCGTGAAAAACACGGAGGAGCCTCCGTGGACAACCCGAAGCCGAGCTGGATAGATCATGGAGTATACAATGTTCTTTTGCCTGAGCCGCTTCTTGATGTCGATGAATTGCGCACATTGTTTCTGGAGTTCCATGGAGAAATCCGTGAAGATTGAGATCACGGCATTGTCGAACTTGATAGGACTCTTTTGTCGTGCGAGGCGTAGAATGATGTCTCTGTCTTTACAGTTGAGGAGATGCACCCAGGAAGGGTCTAGGTGGGGCTCCTGGAGGCAAAGGCTTGGTGGGAACCCTGTGGGATCTCTCAACGGTGAACACCGAGGAGAATTCATCTCCCAAAGAGGTCTTGAGCCAGCCTTCCAAGAATTGCTCAGGACGCTGACCTTCAGAGCGTTCATGCAGACCGATGATACGGATGTTATTTCGCCGCATTCTGTTTTCTAGGTCGTCTGCCTTTTGCCTCCAGGCGTTCGTAGATCCCGCCACTTTAGCTAACTTAGCCTCCATTGGCGCAATGGTGTCCTCCACCTGGGACACTCTCGCCTCCACCTCCGTGATGCGCCCCCTCATGGCCTGCATGTCGTGACGGAGTCTCCCCACCTCAGTGTAGACATCCTCTATTTTCTCCGTCAGGGATGTCCTGGTGAGGGAGATGGCCTGCATCAGCTGTTCAGATGCCTGTTTAAGGGTCATTTCTTCCTGTTCGACCTCCTCACCATTCCCTGAGGGGCGATTTTTACGCTGAGATTGTGGGGGAGCGTTTCGTAGATTATGTGTACTCTCTGAAGGGTCGGGCCTGGCAAATTCCTTCAATTTTTCTGCTGCCATCGATCCCTTAGATCGGTTCATGATTAAGGGCCGTGAAGTACCCCGGTATAGCTGAAGTTGTACAGTCTATAAATCTTCCCGTAGCAGTTATATATGTGCAATAGGGACACACTCATTAATTGCAGCAGAGTCTGTATAAATGTAGGCAAAATGTCACCAAGGCTCCTATGGCATGGGGGGAGGGACATCCACCCTCAGAGATAGCAGCAATGGGAGGGGGAGCAGTGTAACAATATTAGCAGGCCAGCAGTTCAGTTGGGGAAGAGGGAATCATGCAGGGCCCATCTTTCAGGGCACTCACCGCACTCCTCTTAGATCTTGCAGGATGTGGACCGCTGTCCCCGCAGCGCTGGCGACTGGACACCGCGCTCCCTCTGATAGAGCGCGCGTCCAAGATGGCCGCTGCTCCCCACAGGCCCCGCTGTCCACCTCCGTCCTCCAAGGCCCCCTTTTCACCGCAGCCGCTCTGCGCCTCTCCTCAGAGCTCCCGGAGGGTCCCGACACCAGCGGGCACCAAGCGCTGCCACGTCCTGTGCTAAAGGCAGGTGGTAAGTGCAGGATATTTTGAGGAGTAATGGGAGCTCCTGCAGCGTGCCTCCTTCTCTCACCGCTGCATAGCCACGCCCCCCGCACTCCACTATTCTGCGTGCTCGTGTGAGCCGGTAATTAAAAAATACTTTTAGTTGGCGTCAATCCACTACTGAAGTATGATTTCAGCAGGTGTTCTGTAAGGTTTCATCCCCAACAAAAATGGCATTGGTGGCCCAGAGGTGTCAGGCAACGGTCTTGGGGGTGGAAATTGGAAGGTGTTTCCATAGAGACGCACACAATTTGAAAACTTGGGAATCATTGGAGTGGCCATAGGCCCCAATATCAACCGCTATAAACTTGTATTCAGCGTCAGCGATGGCCATGAGCACAATGGAGAAATATTTTTTATAGTTAAAATATTCCGATCCAGATCCAGCAGGTTTGACGATGCGGATATGTTTCCCGTCCCCTGCACCCAAGCAATTGGGAAACTGACAGATTTGTTGAAATTTATCTGCAATTTCCAGCCAACTCTCCGTTGTGGGATGTGGTATAAACTCGTCATGTAAAGAGTCCCACAATGCACGGCATGTGTGCTTCACAATTCCGGAGATGGTGGAAATCCCAAGTCTGAACTGGAAATGGAGTGACGAAAGGGATTCGCCAGTTGCAAGGAATCTGTGACAAAAAAATGGGAAAATGAGTACAAAATACCAGAAATAACATTACAGTTATAAGTCAGCTTTAACAGTAGGAGATACAATAAAAATAATTATTAAAAACTACCAGCAACAACATTACAGTTAGAAGTGTGCTTTAAAAGGAGGAGATACAATAAAAATGTCTTACCGAAGAGTCACCATCAGACGCTCAGCCGGTGAAATTGAGAAGCGGCAATATGTGTCACTTCTTCTGATGAAGTGTCCAATTCGTTCCACCAATAAATCAAAGTTCTCCATTTGCATCTGGACATATGAGAAACATTTTTCAGGTTTTCCTCGTAGCTCCATGTATAGTGTAGAATACATCCCATGCATCATTCTCTTGGCTGTGATGGGGTGGATCCACAAACGTCGTCGGTGCAGATGCATGATGCACTGCTGTCTCTCTCGCTCCTTCTCCAGAACAATCACTTTCAAACGATTCGCCTCAACAGTAAACATTTATCTTCAGAATGTTTGCTATCATGCCTTCCATCTTCGCCAGCCACTTGCTCTCCTCTACAACCTGCACTTGCTCCTCTACAACCTGTCAAAGATGGGCTGTAGGAACACTGTATATATAGATTTTCAGTAGCCAATCACGTTAGGTAGCCTCCCACGGGCGTTTTAAAAAACCGGATCCGTCTTAAAACGAATTAAAAAAACGGAAAAAACGGATGGAAAACTGATGAAACGGATTTTTTTTTGCCGGATCCGCTAGATGGATTCGGTGGAAAAATGTAATCCGTTTCATTTTTCAGACTTGATACCTTATCCGGCATTCCAGCGCGACGCCGGATCCTGCCTGACAGAGAAAAAATGATGTGTGAAAGTAGCCTTATGGTCCTTGTTTAATCTGAGTTTGCAGTTTTGAGTTAATGATATGCTTTGGGGTGGGACTGTGGGTTGGCCTCATTGTCATCATTCTGGCTTACATGACCTGCCTTCCACTTTAAATACTGTGCGTGGGCAGTTAATATTATGGTCTTTACGAAAAAAAAAATTAATCCCAACAAAATGGCACCAGCTGTGCATGAGCAGTAGCATCTATCTGTGCAAGCCCTGCCCAGTGGTGGCTGGTGTTTGCACAGATTGTGAGCATCATTTGCTGATACATGATACTGCATATGCGCCTCTGCCATTTTGCTGAAGTTAGAGAAAAAAAAAAAATTAAAACTCCAAAATAGCCATCTTGTTAGAGGGACTAAGTAAAAGTAACTCTGGGAAATGAAATTAAATATGCAAAGTATTTCTTTAGAGAGGAAGAGGACTAGAACTCTAGTGCCACCTATTGGAAGTAGCAATCCTAAAAGTCAATATCGACCCTTTAGCAAGCATTGCAAGGCTTAAAAGTCTCCTAGCCTTTCCATGGCAGACTTGACAGATCACTCTCCACAAGGACAAAAATTACCCATTGGGTTCTCATCAGATGCCTCTCACCCAGCCAAACCAAATCTCACATTTAGGACTGACCGACGAGGGACAGTGCCCCAAAACAGTGTCTGCAAATTGAGATTATGATTTGGCTTTCATAAGTCATGTGGCAAGGCTTGTCAAAGAGTCGATATTGACTTTTAGGATTGCTACCGTACTTCCAATAGGTGACACTAGACTTCTCTGATGAGACAATTTGCACATGTAAAACTGAAATACACAAACAAAATCTGTGAAATACACATACAACTCTTTCCTTCGCTTCCTCTTGTCCATATTGAGTGTGATACACATCATGTCACCAAACAGCACAGCGAGTATCTGTAGCCCTCTATACAGGCCCACTCACTGATTCCAAGATTGTAGACACCTATGATGCTAATTAGTGGACACACCTTGATTTAACATGTCCCTTTTGTCACATTTTCAAGGGTAACATCATTTCTGTCCAGGCCTATTTCATGAGTTTTATTTTGTTTTAAATTCTGTGGAAGCATGGTTGAAAAGCAAAGTCTAAAGGGCCTGTCACACTATGCGATATCGCTAGCAATATCGCTATAAGTTGTGACGTTATAGCGATATTGCTAGCGATATCGCTGTGTGTGATACTTACCTACAACCCGCTCCCCCGCTGCTTATCGCTGATCGCGCGAGAACGTCCTGGACTGTTTCTCGTCGTCAGCTTCCTGTGGAGAGACGAGCGTGGAGCCGGGCGGGAGGACGCAGGATCACCTAGTGTGACAGGCAAGTAGCGACCCCCGTCCCCAGCGATCTCGCTGGTGAGATCTGCCTGTGTGGCAGCTCACTAGCGACCACTTAGCGATGTACCAGCGATCCTGACCGCGTCATATCGCTGGTCGGGATCGCTGGTACATCGCTAAGTGTGACAGTACCTTAACTTTCATTTGTTCATTTTCATTGATTTTTTATTTATTTTTACTTTTATCAGATTCAAGTTATTTCTGTCACCATTGTGGGTTTTTGTGTCATTAAACGAGGGGTACCAACAATTTTGACCTTGTGTGTGCATATAATTCAGATGGAACTTTCAAAGGAGGATTCCCTGTAATGAGGCAGATGGAAACAATGTAGATCTATCTATGCTATGTTCCGGCGATGACAGTCTTTTTAAGCATGCATCAAAGTGCGGTTGGCCACAGTTTTGTGCACCTCTTAAAAGCCGGATACCACCCAACAGAAGCCAGTATCTCTGCTGCCTCAGTGAATTGATCCCTTGGGAGTATCATCCAAATCAAGTATTTTGTAGATTTAAATGGAAACCCCAATGTAAGTGCTCAATGTAGAGCACAGGATAAATGTGAACTGATCCAAAATTCCACCTTGAGCACAGGATAAATGTGAACTGATCCAAAATTCCACCCCTCAAAAGCTTCTACTCAACCCATAAAAAAACAAGACCCCACTAAGGTCATCATCTATTTACAGAAATATATGGAGTATCCACATTACTGGTACCACAAAGGCTATGAAACACTGGCGTGGCTTCCACCAAAGGATATCCTGCATAGTCTGCCCAAACAAATACACCCTCCTCCTGAGCCCCACAGTGTGCATAAACTGCAGTTAGTGTCCACGTGTTTGGCATTACTCTAGTGAGGAGAGCACACTTAATTTACGGGGGGGGCTATATGATGCTCCAGTGTATGATGGGACCATATAATGCTCTATATATAATGGGTCCCACATATGATATGCCCATATAATGCTCCATATATAATGGGCCCAATATATGATGCTCCATATATAAAGGACCCCATATGATAAACCTCATATATTGCCCCAAACATTAAAAACAATGAAATACCATATTTTTTTCGGACTATAAGATGCACTTTTTTCCTCCAAGAATGTGGAGAAAAATGGGGGGGTGCGTCTTATGGTCCGGATGTACCGACTCTGGCTATGGTGGGGAGCGATTTCGGTGGAGCAGCGGGTCACAGAGGCTGGAGCGGTTGCTGAGACTAACTCCTGTGTCTACTGCTAAAGAGAAATGAATATTCAATGCATTCCACGCCCATGGGCGTGAAGGGAAATGAATAGTCATTTCTCTTCATTGGCATCCTGGTATAATTGGCCCCCATCCCGGTCCTCGTACAATTGTTCCCATCCTTTCCTTTGTACTTTCCTCAATACGAAATGTAATTAAGAAATGGCAGTTAACTGGAACAGTGTAGGTCAAGATAAAGTCTGGAAGACCAAAGTCAATTTAGGAAAGAGCTGTTTGCAAGATTGCTAGAGAGACAAATCAGAACCTCCGCTTGACTGCAAAATACCTTCGGAAAGATTTAGCAGACTCTGGAGTTGTGATACATTGTTCTACTGTTCAGAAACAACTGCAGAAATATGTCCTTCATGGAAGAGTCATCTGAAGAAAACATCTCTTGCGTCCTCACCATTAAATTTCAGCTTCAGAAATAAGCAAAAGAACAAAAAAACAAGCCTGATATATTTTGTGAACAAGTCCTGTGACCCGATAATGTTAAAATAGAACGCTTTGGCTACAATGATCAAAGGTATGTGTATAGAAAAAAGGACCCAGAATTTCAGGAAAAGAACATCTCGCCAACCATTTAGCATGGGGGTGGATCAATCATGCTTTGGAGTTGTGTAACAGCCAGTAGCACAGGGAACATTTCACTGGTAGATGGAAGAATGGATTCAAAGAAATTTCAACAAACTATTGATGCAAACATAACACCATCTGTAAAAAAGCTGAAGTTGAAAAGAGGATGGCTTCTACAAATGGATAATGATCCTAAATACAGTTCAAAATCCACAATAGACTACCTCAAAAGGAGCAAACTGAAGGTTGTAGAATGGCCCTCGGTGTCATCTGATCTGAACATCATTGCAAATCTGTGGCTAGACCTCAAAATAGCAGTGCATGCAAGATGACCAAGGAATCTCACAGAACTGGAAGAATTTTCCAAGGAAGAATGGATGAAAATCCCTCAAACAAGAATTGAAAGACTCTTGGCTAGAAAAAGTGTTGACAAGCTGTGACTCTTTCAAAAGGGGGTGCTATTGCAGGGAGCCCAATCTTTTGCATTGGCCCATTTTCTTTTTTGTAATTTTTAATATGTAAAAGATAACAACATATCTTTGTTGGTATACAATATAAATGTGTCATCTTTAACTTTAGCCCTTTTAGAGATCACTTTATCTTCAGCTGGCTTTTCACAACAGTAATTTTGACCAGTGGTGCCCCAAATTGTACATTCCTACTGTAACTATAGATTAGGCACTCACTACAGTGATTTATCTCTGCAGATTGCTATAATTTTTTATTACATTTAAATTTAACCTTTCACCAGGAATAACGCTGCTAACCTGCAGATATTTGCAGGCCAGGTACACTGCGGTGGCGAGCAGGGACTAGGTAAATGGCGGTGGGGGGGACAGGCACAGGTTAGTGTCAGGAGGTGTTCTATCCCTCGCTCCCTATCGTTAGGGTCTTCCTCGCCCTTTTCCATTGTCTTTGTATGTTGTTGGCCGCTGGACCTACCCCGTGCCTGAGCATGACAATATGATTAGGATCATCCATATACTCCCTGAAAGGCAACTGGCCGGTCACATTAAAATATTGAATATTACCAACACTTTATGCTGCTGTCATCTGGTGGTATGGAAAAGTGTGGGCTATTCCATGCTTTGTTCATTTGTACGAGAGTGAGCCTGTCTGCATTTTCTGTTGACAGGCAAAACAGCCTGTCTGTTATGATCCCCCAGGAGGCACTAAAAACACGCTCAGACAAGACCCTAGCGGCAGGGCAACATAACACCTTCAAGGCATAGAGCAACAGCTCAAGCCAGCTGTCCAGCTTTGAGACACAACAGTTGAAAATCGCAGAGGAATTAGAGAATATGCTGCTACTTTTACACTTGCCGCTTTTTGCGGCCCATTTTTGCAGGCCGTATCGCCGCAATTTTTACGGTCTGCTGCAATAACCGACCGCAAAAAAGCTTGCGGATCGCCGGTTTCCATTTTTCCAGTAACATGGAAAACCAGAAGTCACGGTGCACCGCAAAAACAAACTTCCGTTCTTTTTTGCGGCCCCATTGATTTTCAATGGGCGCCACGTCCATACGCTGTGAAAAAGATCGAGCAAGCTCGAGCTTTTATCACAGCCGCAAATGCGGCCCTCACGGCCATATGGCACACGGCGCACCATGAAATTTTTGCGGCCCCATAGAAATCTATTGGGGTTGCAAAATCGGCCCGCAAAAACACGGTAAGTGTAAAAGCAGTCTTAGTCGGCAGGGTATTGCTTGACCATCTTTAAAAACTTTTCCCTCCTTGTCAAAAATACCCAGTTATAAGGCCCTGGACGCTGGGCTGGAGTAATAAAATTGTCCCACGCCTTTTACAGTATACCCCTGCCTGGTGTCTCATTGGCCTCTCCTCCATTGTTGGGCAAGGAAGCTTGCCCCCGGCTTGCCCAGTAGTCTTTTTTTTTTTTTTGCCAAGATGAATGTAACGTGAAGGTCATGAAGAAGGAAGCGGTAGATAAAGTTGGCCATATGTGCCAAACTCCATAAGCCTAGACATGCCTTTCTCCACCATGATGATCACTCTCCATCTCCTCCTCCTTCTCATCCTCAGCCCATCTCCAGGAGAGACAGGATGAAGATTGTGTGGCTACTAGCCTCTGTTGCACTAGAAACAAACTCCTGTTCCTCCTCCTCAGCATCCACCTCCTCGTTACCCAATCCGTGCTGAGCAGATGAGATGAGGCTGGGCTGGCTACAATCTCTCTATGTTAGGTCTTCCTCTATCCCCACCTGGTCCGCATGCAAAGCTTCATGTTTAATTGTGAGCAGCAACTGTTTAAATAGGAACAGAAGCGGGATAGTTGCGCTGACTATGGCAGCACCACCACTCACCATCTTTGTGGAGTCCTTAAAGTCTTGGAGAACCAAACAAATGTCAGTCATCCATGCACACTCTTCAGCTGTTATGTGCATAGGCTGCCCAGAATACCGACCAGCGTACTGGAGGTAGTACTGAACCACTGGCGTTTTCTGCTCACAAGGCCTTGCTAGCATGTTTAGTGTGGAGTTCCAGTGCGTGGTGACGTCGCACGCCAGTCTGTGAGCTGGCACTTGAATGCACTGCTGCAGCACTGCTGGAGTGGCAGCAGCTTTAGCCGACTCACAGAAATGGGTGCTGACGTGGCGTACAGAAGGTCTGGCAAATCTAGGTATGTTTTCAGAAACCGCTGAACTACCAAATTGAGCACGTGCCAAGCATGGTACGTATGTGAACTTGCCAAGCTTCTCGGCTGCCACCAGGTTATGCCCATTATCACACATAACCATGCTTGATTGGAGGTTTAGCGGCAAAAACCACAGATCTGTCTGGTGTGCTATTCCTTTACGGAACTCTGCCACAGAGTGCGGTTTGTCTCCTAGACAAATTAGCTTCAGCAGAGCCAGTTGCCACTTCACTGAGACAGTGCTGCAGAGCTTCCAGCTGATGTGGGAGACATACTCTGAGATACCACAATGCAGATGGAGGATGAGGAAGAGCAGAAGGGGGTGCAGGAGCTGCTGTAGGAGGTGGAAGAAACGTTGATTAGAAGTAGGGCCAGAAACCTCGACCTCGGGTGCACATGTTCCGTGTCAGGGTGTGACTCGGCCCTTGACTTCACAATGTTCACCCAGAGTGCCGTTAGGGAAATGTAGCGGCCCTGGCAATAAGCACTTGTACATTTGGCGATCGTTAACTAGACAATGCCAGTAAGTGCGTTTGTAAAGGCACGGGTGATGTTCCTGGACACGTGAGGGGACGCCTCACCAGGAAAAAAGTGGCAGCTGGGGATGAGGGACGGCTGAGGCCACGAGACAGTCGGAAGTCCTCCGTGTCTACCAGCATAAATGTGCCCATTTTAGCATTTGGGCCTGTGGGTGGAAACTTTCTTTTTTGTTCCAAAACCTGTTGCGGGAACAGCTGATTGCTGGGCTCGGACAAGGATTTGGAAGTTCCTGATGATGGTAAGTTAGAATGTGCAAGGATAGGTGCAGGGCAGGAGGCATCTGTGTCAGTGTTTTGGACAGGGGATATGGAAGCACCTAGCACAGGGGAAGAGGCACTGGTGTCGTCCGATGGCACTAATCGTGTACCCAAGCTTTTTTCCCACCGAGTCGGGTGCTTAGATGACATGTGCGTGATCATGCTGGTGGTGATTAAGTTCTTTGTGGTCAGGCCCCTGCCAAATCTTTGCATATCACAGGTTGAAAATGGCCATATTGTTTGTCTCAGGATGCTCATTAAAAAAAAGACCTAGACTGGGGAACACCTGACTCTTTGACGGAAAAAATTCAGGACTGTCCATGCAGTGTGGAACAGTTGTCTGCCTTCTCCCTCTGGTCACCCCATTGCCTCTTCCTGTCTGTTTCGGTGCTGCCGATCTCGCACCCTCAGTGCTGCTGGCCTCGCTCTGCATGCCAGCTTCTAAGGTTTGGTTGGTGATTTAGTCATCCACCACCACACCCTAGGCCTCCTGACTTCATGACTTAGGAGCAAGACTTTGCAACACTTGTGTCTCATCATCTTCCTCCTCCTTATCCCAAATTTGCTGTTCTCCACAGTCATTCTTGTGGCCATGGCTGCTCTAAGCTTTGTTCATCACTAAACAGCATGTCCTCCTGTCCCTCTTGGGACAGCAGCGGGGATTCGAGTTTTATATCAAGCACCTCCCAATACTCACTGAGTAATGATACATCCGAGCACCGTGATAACAGAGTATCACCAAGCACGTTCCCTCATCCCTACTATAGAATCCTGTCTGTCTCTCCACACCTGTATCTGGAGCTCATGAGAGGGTGAGGCAGTATAACCAAGCGCTGCAACATATGTTATAGTTCCAAATGCACTATTTGCTGTTGAACTGGTTCGCAGAGCAGCACACTGGTGTACGGAATTAGTGGTCCGAGAGGTCTTTCTTATGCAATATGTGGGGGCACTATCTGGCACTGTGGTGGTAAGCTGTAGTACTGTAATGGTATTTATTTAACAAAATCTGGCATTCACGTTTGCACGGCGGTGGAGAACAGATTCTGTAGGTAGCGAGGGTTCTTTATTTGGCAATATGATGGTACTCCATCACTGACATTTATCCCAAGTAAATCTTAGATTTACTCTGGTTTCTTAAACACCATTTTATTTGCACAACAGAAAAACAGTAAACCTAGTAAAATAGTAAATCTCTTTAATGACCAGTTACTAGAAATAGTTGAACTGTATTTTTTCAGGTTATAGGACTGCACATTACCATTAGATATTCAGGGTGACATGGTGTAGATCGTGTGACCATGCTCCACCACCTAATGAAGCTACAATGCCCTGTCCTGCTGCCAAATACAGAGATCTCACCCTCCCTCCACTGAGCTCCCCAGCCAGGTGTGGCGAAGCAGACAGGTCTCTACAGTGCAGGATCTGCTCTGCAGATAAGAGAAGGGCCCTGACTAGAGGATTTTTGCAGCTCAGCACCTGCACAGATCACTCTGCTTTGTGTTACCTGTTACACAAGCCTGGGTGTAGGATCTCAACGTAGAATGTCAAATATCAGAGCTTTGTGCATACAGGGCAGCATATACTGAGCTATCAGAACTTGATTGCACCATGGTAGAAACAACTGCATTCTTGGAGCAACAACCCACATAGTTTTCAACATATCCAAAATGAACAGTATTCAAAAGGCAGTCATTGTAAATGTTTCATATCCAAAAAGCATAATAGGGCTGGTATGCTAAGTCTCAGCTGGCAAATGACCTTTCTTGTATTAGCTTGAGAAAGGCCACTTTCCAGCTGAAACGCTGCATTCCAGCCAGATATGTAGTTTAGATCATAAAGAAACAATGACTTTGGTGCCTTAGCCTGTGAGCCCAAGATCAGTAAATAGAGTTTTGGACACAGCGTATTTTCGATGCGTCCAAAATGCGGAGTTCTAATCACACAGTTATTAACATGCTGTGACTCGTAAACCTGCAACATGTGTGAGTTTATGCAGCGTTACATAAAAGCACAGTATGCATGGAATTTCTATAAATCCCATCAAGTGGACTTCTAATGGAGAACGCAGGGCTTTGAGCTGCGTTCAAAACGCTGCTATTCCTGATTGTGGGCACGTACCCTTAGAAAACTGTTCATTTGTCAACACTGCACTACCAGGATCACATGAGGCTCTGTGGGTTTATTTCAGTGAATTTATTTATACAATTGGGTTTTCCAGAGAATACAATGTTCATCCAGCAGCAGCATAAGCTATAAACCACTGATCTGTGGGGGGTTTCTGGTCTCTATTGATCTAAGGGCACAGTCAGATGGCTGTATAAATCAGAGCAAGATCAAATGCAGTGCACAGACTGGCTGGAAGTTTCCCAGCCAGAGTGTGAAAGCTTCTTAGATTTCTATGCAGCTCTCGTGCTTGGGAGAGCCACGGGCCAGTCCATGCACTGGGTTCCAATCTCACTCCAATATACACAGATATCAAACTGCACCATTATACTGATGACCTATCCTAACGATTCTCCAATCAGTATATTTTATTTCCCGTTTCATAAAAGGTAATATTCCAACTACAAAGAGAATCCTTATACAGCTATGGTGACAGATAAACACACAGGCATGGTATCCGAATCGAGCAAAACAAATACAAAGTGGTGGGACTGTGATTCACTGCAACAGTCAATTGTTAGTGAAGTGGCAGTGCTGCCGCAAAGTAAACCAAGACCATCCGGGAGGAACTACAGCTGCAGGAGGCTTAAAGGGAATCTGTCACCCATTTTTAGTGATGATATGTTAAGATATCACCCAATTGTGCGTCCCATAAGGATTCTATTAGGACTTTTGATTCCCCCTGACCCCGCACCTTTGATGCATAAATACCTTTTTTTTTATCTTGGAGGAGTTGTATGGAAATCGCAGCGGTCCGGTCCGATGGGCAGGGCTTGTTCGCCTTCTCCCCCCTCTTCGGCTTGCTGAACGTAATCTTCATCTGTGAATATCACAGATGCCATAGTTTTCCGCGCTTGCGTATTTAAAAGGCCTCCGGCGCTTACACAGTATGCTTTGCCCAACTGTGGGCAAAGCATATAATCGGTACTGTGCATGCGCCACTATTTTTCAGCGCGGTCTATGCGCCCCGGAAGTCTTCACATGCAGGACACACTTCCGAGGCATAGACTGCGCTGAAAAATACTGTCACATGCGCAGATTATATGCTTTGCCCACAGTTGGGCAAAGCATACTGCGCAAGCGCCGGAGGCCTTTTCAATGCGCAAGCGTGGAAAACTACGGCATCTGTGATATTCACAGATGAAGATTATGTTCAGCAAGACGAGGAGAGGGGGAAAGAAGGCGAATAAGCCCCGCCCATTGGACCGCGGCGATTTCCATACATCTCTACCAAGATAAAAAAAGGTATTTATGCATCAAAGGTGCGGGGTCGGGGGAATCAAAAGTCCTAATAGAATCCTTATGGGACGCAAAATTGGGTGATATCTTTACATGATATCACTAAAAATGGGTGACAGATTCCCTTTAAAGAGGTTATCCACTAGGTTTAAATGGATGACCACCTATTCTTAGCATAAGTCATTACTGTGTGATCAGCTGTTATTGGTGGCAGCCACTGAAACTACTGAGTTGCAGAGCTGCTCAGTCTACTTGTAATGGCTGCCACAGAATACTGCACATCGGCCTCCTATTGATTTGGATAGGAGGTGGGTGTATAGTACTCTGCAGCAGCCACCAAAAGTAGACTGAGCAGCTCGGCAACTGAGTAGTTGTTTTGGTGGCTGCCACCAATAACAGATGATCGGCACGGGGTGTCGGACCTGGGCTGATCACACATTAATGACTTATCCTATGAATAGGCCATCAATGTAAAAGTAGTGGACAACCACTTTAACAGGTAATGCTTCATTCTTTAATTACCTCCATTGGCCTGTTTTTATATTGCCCGCAGGCAATCAGGTTGAAAATGAGTGGCCGTGTACAGAGTTCAAACATGCCCAACATGCCTGTGTCTACATAAATACTTGACAGGCAAAAGATTAAACCACATTAACAAAGCTCACTGTAACCTGTGTCATAACACCTTTATAAATCCCACCTATTAAAAAAAAACTCAACCATGTAACAGGGGAAGGCAGCTTTGCCAATATTGCTGCAAATAACCGGTATGTGAAGAAATTACCCTGTAAGCCAGTTTTAGTTGTGTTGTTAACATAGCTGTATGAGGGCTGTTTATTTGTGGCACATGTTAGAATTTTAGCATTTTTCAGTACATTATAATCAGTGGTCCTCAACTCACCAACAGGTCATGTTGTCAGGATTTCCTTACTAATGACCAGGTGAGAATTGCAGTACATGCACAGGTAAAAATTCCATCACTTATGCAATGCTAAGGAAATCCTGAAAACAAGACCTTTTGGTGGCTCTTGAGGACTGCAGTTGGGGAAGACTCTTGATTGTAAAGTGCTGTGGAATAAGTTGAGGCTATATAAATTAAAAATTGTAATTATAAGGTAAAATAGTGGAATTCAAATCTAGTGAGGCAAATGTCCTTTTTCCGCTACTTCCACACTTGCTTTTTTTGCAGTGCGTTTTTCCCGCAAAAAAACGCATGGAAAAAGCGCATACAAATGCTGAGTTTTTTTCAAGCATTTCTATGCACATGCATGAAAAATCGCAGCGTTTTTACCGCGTTTGCGTTTTTTTCCAACATTAGTTGGCCTCACCAAAAAAATCAAGATAGGGTTAGGATTAACACTAACCCAAACCATGACTTTACTAACCCTAACCCTTAACCAAACCATACTAACCCTAACCCTTAACCAAACCCTACTAACCCTAACTAACCCTAACCCTTAACCAAACCATACTAACCCTAACCCCCCTTAACTAACCCTAACTCTAACCCAAACCCCTAATTTCCATTGTCTAACCAATGGTCAACAAAAAAACGCATGCACAAAAAAAACGCATACATGAGCATGCCAATGCGCACCCATAGACTTACAATGGGTGTCTTGCTGTAAAAAAACGCATTGCGTGCGCATGCGTTTTTTTGAGGCAAGTCGGACGCCCAAAAAATGCAACAGGATGCATTTTGTGCGCCCACAAAAAACCGCATGTGCGGAAAAATGCATGTGTATGCGCACATAAGCGCATCCCATGCAAAATCTAGGAAAAAAAGCGCATGCGTTTTTTAGCGCTAAAATACAGCGCAAAAAAACGAAAGTGTGAAACCAGGCTTCCCCCCTCACCCATGACAACATCAGAGAGAATGGGATCTGCCTCCATCACTGAACAGGACGTCAAGAGCAAAAAATAAAAAGTCCACTTCCTCCTTCATTGATTTCCTGTGCTGCGGATGGAGGAGCCCTGAGCACACGGCTGGAGAAGCCGTGAATCAAGGAGTAAAGGGGTGCTTTATAGCAATCTCTAAAAAGAATTGCAGAGAGTACAATAACCCAGCTGGGCACTGAAATGTTATTAGCTTTGGAAAAGCTAGATTTCATGTCCATCTCATGCTTAATGCTGGTCCTATGCCCTGATGGTGGTCTGGAGTTAGGTCTTGCGTCTAGCTGCAGACTTGTGTTAGCTTTCTGACCTGCAGCCATGTATTTTGGCCTGATGTGTTTGACTCATGATGCTTGGCTTGAGAACTTCTGGTATGACCGCAAGTGATATATATTAGCTTTGGGTTATGTGGCTTTGCCTGGTTAGCCAGCTGACTTGGTACCGGCTTGGTATTTCTGTTTTTTTAGTTACTGCCTCACAATGTGTTAGCTTCTACCTTTTCTTTGTGGAGCTTGGTGAAGGATGAGTCCTAGATGATACTGAAGGCCTGTCGGAATTAATGGTGGGGGGAGGGAGCTAAAATGCAGTCCTGCAGGAGGCTGCAAGGTCCAACAGTTTCCCAGTCGCTTTCCTACTTGGGATGTGCATATTGCACTAAATGAAATGTGTAACAAATGGAAAGTTTGTGGTCTATATTCGCACTGCCAAGCAATGGAGACAAATGATTTTATTTATTTTTTTTTCTACGCATTTTGAAGTGTAGGCCAGTTCTTCAGGAAAAAAAAAAAACCCATCTAAATGAAATGTAACTTTTAGAGCAGTCACTTCTCCTATGGCTGGAAACATAAAATTAACTGATCAGCATGCAAGGCAACTAAAAACCATTGTAAATCTAGTTAGGCCTCCTAGTATGGAGTCATAAGGCAAGGTTTGTAGACATTGAATTATAAAACCTTCAATGTCTCACTAGCTTGGAGTGGTAAGATGGACATAATTGCGTCAAGTCTGATGGCACAATCCTAAATACTAAGTATGCTCCTCTGGTCTGAGTTGCAAGTTGGACTTGCCGCTATTAGGTAAGTAAACTGACAGTATCCCAGTCTATTCTCTTAGATGGAGGACTTTGACTAAGGCTGATTTCACAATAGCGTTTGTGTACGCAGCGTATGGCTATGTACTTCCTTCTTTAAGATGTGCATGCGCCTTGCTTACCTATATTTAACATTGGGTATGCAGGTACATGCGTTGTATGCGGATGCATCCCTGTGCGTCGTTTTGAAGTGCCCGCCGAACGCAACATGTTGCGTCCCCGTGCCTTCGGCGGGCACGTCAAAACGACGCACCGGGACGCATCCGCATACAACGCATGTCCCTGCATACCAAACGTTAAATATAGGTACGCAAGGCGAATGCGGATCTTAAGGAAAGAAGTAAGTAGCCATACACTGCGTTCACAAACACTAGTGTGAAACCAGCCGAACAGGGTTATTCTATTTCTGGCAATATACTGCAAGCCCAGTGAATCCTCCTAGTTGGAATAGAGGTGCATTGGAGTTAAGTCAATGAAGCCATTATAACCAGTCACCTGCTAAACTGTGAAAAATTCTTGTGTCACCATTAAAATGCCTGTCAATGCTCTTTTTGGATTTATAGCAACTGCAAATCCACATTAAGCCTACAAATTAATGAGTCAATGGATTAACTAAACTACCTCCTTACCTGGCAGACTCTTCTAGCAAAGGATGAACATCTTTGCTGGTCAAAATGAATACCTTGGAATCAAGGGAAGACTGTTTTGATTACACAAAAACAGGATGAACATCAATAATGGAACATTGTTGAAGGTGTTGGCAGTAAGCCCATCAGTGCTTCGTCCAATGCCATATGAAGTCTCTATCGCTCTACCTGAAGACTAAGATTAGTCTTCAGTCCAAGAGAGAGATTGAGAAACTAAGTGATAACCATTATCCATATGAAACTAAAAGGACTGGGGAGATACACTTTATCCCCCCACCCATATTTATTTTTTTTTAATCAAATATTACCTTTTAGTCTATTCTTTAGCTTGACAAAGCGACAGAGGTAGAGCGATAGAGACCTGATATGGCATTGGTCGGAGCGCAGATGGGCTTACTCCCAACACCTTCAACAATGTTTTATTATTGATGTTCATCCTGTTCTTGTGTAATCTCTCTCTTGGACTGAAGACTAATCTGTTTTGCATTTAGCCTTTTCAGTTGGTTGGACTATATTATAAGCATCCATTTGAAGTTGAAGAATTGATGTGATTATTGGAAAGAGGATAAATTCTATAATGTGTAAAGGAGTGTTGGATTATGACTCTTCTTTCTATTGAATAGCTCAGGCCATTTTCTTCCTTTTCTAATTGTGTCAAATCTTTGTATAGAGCTAGGATGCAGTAATCAAAAGTTCTTCCAGATGGAATTCTTTGCAGTCGTTCTTTTGGCTTAAGCACTATTAGACATTTAAGGGACTAATTGGGTGGTGCCCCAATGGACATACCAAAAAGAGAAGGTGAAGTTGGATTAAAGTCCCTTATAGAGCTGTAGAGTTGGTAAGCCAAACCTCCGACTCAGACTCCTCAATTTCTTTGACCCAGACTTCCTCATACACGACTCATGCTCAAGTGATACATTTACTGTAGTAAAATGGTAACATCAGGCTTTTAATCACCATTATGATACAATAATCAAGCTCTTTAAATATATTTATGGTCTATTTATTGGAATAAACTTTAATAAATTGTAAATATGCAATACACTATGCAGTACGCGGGAAAAACAGTTTAACAAAAATGTACTGAATAACATTTGTGTAGTCTACAAATTTGTTCGTAGAAATAGTATCGCCTCCATCAGATCCTCCTTCATAGATGACCTAAAATCTGATCTAAATTATTTTATGGAAAGAGAACAACCTCTCTACGCTAACTTGGGTTGATGGCAAAGCTGCAACCACATGGGAACATATCCAACAAGTTCAGGGTATAAAGGAATTGCTTCATGCAGAGTCAGTTTTGATGAATGGATGAGCTCTTCTTCGAGAGCCTGCTCCATTTCGTCCAAATACTTTTCAAAATTAAACTCGTCATCTGATGAGGCCGAAGATGTGGTAGTAGTAGCACTAGCAAGACCCAAGTCCTCTTGTTCTTGGCAGTCCTGTAGCCGACATCCTAATTGCTACATCAGTCAGAGCTTCTATTCCTTTGTTGATCGTCCAGCAATATACAATGACTTGCGTCCACATTAACAGCTACCAGAAGAATTTTATTTTCTAATAGCAGTGCATCTCTGTTTCATTGACGCAGCAATGCCATCTGCGATTAAACCTCCCCATTGGGACCAACAAGTTCTTCCACTGCTTTATGAAAATGCCAGGAGTAAAATCCTCAGCTTCTAACTTTTAAGTCACTGTAAATGGGTGATGAAGCAATTCCTTCAATTCAGCCACCTGTGTGCATTGACCTTCAGTTAGTGTCACCTAAGGGTTAGCTATGTCTACAAGAAAGTGTTTCAGTTCAAGAAATCGCCCAATCATTAAATAGGTGCTGCCCCACCATGTGGCTTGATCCACTATTGCCCCTTTTCCAGCACGTTTCTTCAAGATGGAATCAATTTTAGGGCTTCTGGCAACAATAACCAATTTCCTCACTTTACCAATCAAGAGTTCCAGCATGTCCCTCTTGGAGACTTTCTTTTAGGCCGGGGTCACACTTGCGAGTGCAATGCGAGAAACTCGAGAGAGTCTCTCGCCTCAATATCCGGCACTGGAGGACCAAAGCGTGCGGCTGCATGTCTTCCTATGCAGCTGAATGCTCTGGTCCGAATCGCCGGCGGCAGTGCCGGGTAGTGAGGCGCGAGTTTCTCACATTGCACTTGCAAGTGTGACCCCTGCCTTATTGAGAGCTGCAGCATATGCCCAACACAGCGCATGTGATGAATACGAGAAAGCTTTGAAGCAGATTCAACATGATCTAATTGTAAGGCTATGTGTACACGGTATATTTTTGGTACGTTTTCTCCACTCAGAAATTGGCCAAAAACACTGTGGCATCCTTATCCCGTATAAAGATTTTTGCAGACGTGCGGAGTTTTTGTTTGCGTTTTTACTGGCTTCCTAAGGTGTCTCCGACGCTGTGATCTGTGCTCAGTGTGGGAAACACTGACGCATTGGTTCTTATCGGCGGTAACGTTACCGCAGGCAAGACCGTTGGTCAGAGAGCTGTGGGGTCATGCTGTCAGATGTCAGCGTGACCCCACAGAGATACTGTGACCCGCAGCTGTGACCCATGGTAAACCGCTTACCACAGGTCAGCAGGCATGGGCTGATAATATTCCTCCCACAAGGCTATGTCTGCCGTCACTGATAACAGTGATAACAGGAGCCGCTGATGGGAGAAGTTGTCTCTCGTCAGCCGGCACCTATGCTCACACTTAAAATAAATGAAAAATAAAAAACATGTAAAATAATTGAATATATATCCAAATAAAAAAAACAAAACACATTATACTCACATTATTGCCCAATCCCCAATGCCCTAGTCTCCTAGAAAAAAAAAATCAAAAATAAACCACTATATACTCACCTGTCTGCGGTAGTCCGCACAATCCCGAGTGTCCCACGGCGATCTCAAGTGTAGAACAGTCACATTGGGAGATGTGACTGCTCTGACCTGCCACTGACAGGAGGTAATCACACCCGCAGTGTATAGGCTCATTCACACGTCAGTATTTTGCATCAGTGTTTGTATGCCAAAGCCAGGAATGGAACTTACCAAGAAAAAAAATATAATTGAAAGACTGATGTCTGTTCTTTGTTTTGGTGACACTCCTGGTTTTGGCATACAAATACCGATGAAATACTGATCAAAAATACTGAGGTGTGAAAGGGGCCTATCACTGAGCTGCCTTGAGAGAGTTCACTGGAATTCATCAGCTTACCAGCTCCGGTGCTCTCACTTATAGCACCACCACTACGTGAGAAAGTACTCACGCAGCCATGGTGCCATAAGGGAGATCACCAGAGCTGATCAGCTGATGAACTCAGGTGAACTTTCACTGCAGCTCAATGGTATAAGCTGTGGGAGCGATTACCTCCTGTAAGTGTGTAGCCGGCTGTCTGAGGGCAGTCAATGATGTGACTGCTCTCAAAGTCATCAAGAGCATCGTGAGACATTATGGATTATCTTCTCTGCAAACAGGTGAGGAATAGTGTGGTTTATTATTTTATTTTTATTGTAGGAGAATATGGCTTCAGTGGATTAGGCATTTTGTGAGTATGGTTTAATTTAGATTCATTAAAGGAATCTGTCATTATTTCAAATAAAGGACTTTATTCTGTGCATGTCTTTTTTCATAATATCACTATGGGGCTAGCTTGATGCCACCTGACAATACAAAGCTGACATCAACCCCCCAACCATTACCCCACTTGCCACCACTACAGGACAAGTGGAAAGAGCGAGGATAAGCACCAAGTTTGATCATCTTATAGATACGCCTTTTCTGGGGCGTCTGAGAGCTGAAGCTTTTAGTCTGGGAGGGTGCCAGTATCTATGACCCCTTCCTAGGCTATTAATATCAGCCTGCAGCTGACTGCCTAGCCTTTGCTAGTTAGATTTTATAGGAAGATCATGTCAATTTTTTTCTAGGATCCCCCTGTAAATCAGATGTGAGCTGATATTAATAGTCTGGGAACCTTTATGGTTATTGGCTTCTTCCCAGAATAACATCAGCCCTCCACCATCGTCTTTCCCTCTGCTGGTTATTAAAATTACGTGGAAGCTCATGCAATTTTTTTTTTCATTTTAAATTAAGAGTTGCGGTTTGATTACGGCCTATATAGGTTGATTCTGTTAACGCCCCTACATAGGCTGGTTACAGTGTGTGTGAGTTTAACGGCTTAGTAATGAGTGTGTCATGTTGACAACTTTTCATTACTATACCTAGGGCTTGGTGTCAATGACAGCTGCTGACACCAAGTCCTAATCCCATTACCCTGATGTCACACTGCATCAGAATGAAAAAGGTCGTGTTGAACAAATTAATTACACCAAACTAATATCTTTATTTAGCTCAAAAAATGCCTTCATTGCTGAACAAAACCGCATGCAAAAAAAAACACACATACAAAACTGCGGCAAAAATGCACAGTTCTGACGCCAAGAGTTGCAGAAATTTCTGCAAGCAAATACTCAACATGCGCACAGACTAAAGTATCATTTTGCTGTTCTTCTCTAGTAATATGTGTTTGTTCCTCTGCTACAGAAATGTGGCCTTCCATCTCCAACATACTGAATGTGAAATGTTCTTCTAGCTGCTGTTCACCTTCATTTTTCTCATTCATCAGTTTAAATGTACTTATTTAACATAAGTACATAAGCATTGCCAGTTACAATAGCAAGAGCAGGTTCTCTTTTGAATGTATAAGCTTGGAGAACTTTTCCACTAAGGCCTGGAGAAACTGGCTGCTGTGATGAGCTTTAACATATTTTACTGCCTGTGGCTTTGTAACAAATTTCCTTATTGTCACAAAAAAATCGAATGTTGATAGCAAAATAGTTCACTCTGTGAAGTGGGCAGGCATCCAATTTAAGAAATACCTTAAATACTCGTGTTTAAGCTGAGTTTTTCAGCTAATTTTTTGTGCTGAAAACGCCCCCCTCTGCTTATAGAGTCAAATGTCCTGGAAAGCCGGCGGGTCACCGAAGCAGAAGCTGGCGGTTGCGGCTAAAGCCTGTGCTGTTGCTAAAGAGAAATGAATATTCATTTCTGTTATAGCATGCACAGTGACAGCAGCAGCCGCCGGCTTCCAGAAGACACCCTCCCTCCAGCGTGCCCTCGCAGCATCTCGTTGGTGCTGGCTTCGAGTTCTTGTGCTGAGCGATTACGTGGCACCGCTCATTAAGGTAATGAATATGTATGTGTCTCCACTCCCATAGGAAGAGGGAATATTCATCATCTTAATGAGTGGTGTCACGTGATCCCTCAGCACAGGAAGAGCTGCTGGAAGCTGGCACCAACGAGATGATTCGAGTGCGTCAGGACCAACGAGATGCTGCGAGGGCGAGTAGGATGGTTTTTTTGTAATATGAAGCATGCATACAAGGAAGGGAAGGGGGGAGCCTCGCATACCAGGACAGGGATGAGGGGACAATGCATACCCAGCTTATACTCTAGTCAGCTTACCCAGTTTTCCGTGGCAAAATTAGGTGCTTCGGCTTATACTCAGGTCAGCTTATACTCGAGTATATATGGTATAAAGCATCTCGAGAGTCTTTTTAAGATCCTCCTTTTGGTTAAAGACTTCTTCAATCACTAATTTTTTACTACTTTTTCTATCCAAGGAAACACCAAGTTTGTGAGCCATTTCTCCAGTAAGAGCTGTAAAAAAGCTGGTCGTGCAAAAAATAATACTGGTACATAGTTTTCACAACAAGCTCTACAAGCTGTCTTTTAAACATATCTGCAGTCATTGTTACAGCAAATGTCACTTACAGTTGTGGCCAAAAGTATTGACACCCCTGCAATTCAGTCAGATAATACTCAGTTTCTTCCTGAAAATGATTGCAAACACAAATTCTTTGGTATTATGATCTTCATTTAATTTGTCTTAAATGAAAAAACACAAAAAGAATTGTCCTTAAGCCAAACTGGATATAAAATTCCACACCAAACATAAAAAAGAGGGTGGTCAAAAGTATTGGCCCAGTTCGAAAAATCATGTGATACTTCTCTAATTTGTGTAATTAACAGCACCTGTAACTCACCCGTGGCACCTAACAGGTGTTGGCAATAACTAAATCACACTTGCAGCCAGTTTGTCATGGTCACGTGTGTCTGGACGCAGATGATACCGCAAGGCGGACCCATAACACACGTGACCCTGGATACAGCACCTCCAGTGGCGAATTTAAATAATAATACGTGCAGATGGATACACCGCCTCCACCTGGCGAATTTAGGTATTACACGTTAATATTAATTCTGGAAACCCCGTCTCCAGTACGGCGAATTTAAATAATAAGGGGGAACCTGGAAAACTAACAATGGTGGGCCCTGCGATAGGGAAATGGGGACATGGAGACCTCCTGCACTCCCCTGAGCCAGTGTCCCTGCACTCCTCACATTCCCTATACAGGCTCCGCACCTGTCGCCGCACGCGAACCTTAAACCCTTGCTCGCCCTGACCCTAAACCCTCACTAGGGAATTGGTCGGTGCGGAGACGAATCCCACCACTGCACTAGAGACACAAAAGGAAAGAAGACAATACAGGGGAAACACCACTTAGCTTTAGGCTCTGTGCTTATGCTCCTGCAACAGAGCCCCACCACCTGCGTACGTCTTCTCCTCCACCCGGTTCCATCACCATCCTGGATCCAACACCATAGTGCAGCCTTGGAGCAGAGTCTATCTCCAGTTGCAGCAGTCCAATAACAGAGTCCCAAGGATGAGTCAGCCTCTGCCAAAATTCTAAGCATGCTTGAGTCCAGCTCTCGGCCACCAAGTCGAGCATGCCGAGTGCAACTCTCTCCATAGTCGCCACTCCACAAAGCCATGCACGCATTTCCCGCCGACACCACAAACTGCGACTCCTCCACGCCATGCCAGCAATTCCTGCAGACACCATTAGCTGCCACTCGTCTCCTCTGGCTGACTGCGCAGGACTCCTCTTCAGCTCCATGTTCACCCAGGCTTCACAAACTCAGAATGAATCAATCAATCAGTATCACCACCCGTGATTGCACACCCTGAGACTCATTTATAGAGCCCCACACCTGAATTATAATTACAGAGAACTTTAAACTGAAAACCTAAGGTGCGATACCACTAACCACCACCGGGGACAGTCAAGTCACCTTGGCAACTTGCCAAAAGGAAAACAAAGTTCACTCTGTGCTTTTAAAACTGTCAGATCACTTCAGATCATGACACAGTTGACATGGATTACAGTTGACTCAACCTCTGTCCTGTGTCCTTGTGTGTACCACATTGAGCATGGAGAAAAGAAAGAAGACCAAAGAACTGTCTGAGGACTTGAGAAACCAAATTGTGAGGAAGCATGAGCAATCTCAAGGCTACAAGTCCATCTCCAAAGACCTG
This sequence comes from Dendrobates tinctorius, assembly GCF_039654945.1. Lineage (NCBI taxonomy): Eukaryota > Metazoa > Chordata > Amphibia > Anura > Dendrobatidae > Dendrobates > Dendrobates tinctorius. The sequence continues at coordinate 2,643,873 of NW_027361736.1, read as the reverse complement.
AATGTTCCTGTGTCTACCGTGCGCAGTGTCATCAAGAAGTTTAAAGCCCATGGCACTGTAGCTAACCTCCCTAGATGTGGACGGAAAAGAAAAATTGACAAAGAGATTTCAAAGCAAGATTGTGCGGATGTTGGATAAAGAACCTCAACTAACATCCAAACAAGTTCAAGCTGCCCTGCAGTCCGAGGGTACAACAGTGTTAACCCGTACTATCCGTCGGCGTCTGAATGAAAAGGGACTGTATGGTAGGAGACCCAGGAAGACCCCACTTCTTACCCCGAGACATAAAAAAGCCAGGCTGGAGTTTGCCAAAACTTACCTGAAAAAGCCTAAAATGTTTTGGAAGAATGTTCTCTGGTCAGATGAGACAAAAGTAGAGCTTTTTGGGCAAAGGCATCAACATAGAGTTTACAGGAGAAAAAAAGAGGCATTCAAAGAAAAGAACACGGTCCCTACAGTCAAACATGGCGGAGGTTCCCTGATGTTTTGGGGTTGCTTTGCTGCCTCTAGCACTGGACTGCTTGACCGTGTACATGGCATTATGAAGTCTGAAGACTACCAACAAATTTTGCAGCATAATGTAGGGCCCAGTGTGAGAAAGCTAGGTCTCCCTCAGAGGTCATGGGTCTTCCAGCAGGACAATGACCCAAAACACACTTCAAAAAGCACTAGAAAATGTTTGAGAGAAAGCACTGGAGACTTCTAAGGTGGCCAGCAATGAGTCCAGACCTGAATCCCATAGAACACCTGGGGAGAGATCTAAAAATGGCAGTTTGGAGAAGGCACCCTTCAAATATCAGGGACCTGGAGCAGTTTGCCAAAGAAGAATGGTCTAAAATTCCAGCAGAGCATTGTAAGAAACTCATTGATGGTTACCGAAGCGGTTGGTCGCAGTTATTTTGGCTAAAGGTTGTGCAACCAAGTATTAGGCTGATGGTGCCAATACTTTTGTCTGGCCCATTTTTGGAGTTTTGTGTGAAATGATCAGTGTTTTGCTTTTTGCTTCATTCTCTTTTGTGTTTTTTCATTTAAGACAAATTAAATGAAGATAATAATACCAAAGAATTTGTGTTTGCAATCATTTTCAGGAAGAAACTGAGTATTATCTGACAGAATTTCAGGGGTGTCAATACTTTTGGCCACAACTGTACAAGATATCTTGTAAGTGCTGTCTGACTTTCCTCCTACTTTGCATGGAGGGGAAGTGCTGGGAATTGGTTTCTTGGTGTCGCTATGATCTTTCTCAGTCACAGCTTTGAAAACTTGAAGATCTTGGGCTTAGGAGGCCTTGACTTACTATGGAAACATGAACAATATTCATAGTAATGTTAAATGATTTTTTGATTAGATGCAGTTAGTTGGCCGGTCACCCCGCTTGGAACTCTGCTTAAGGCCTTGTTAGGCTGTGTGCACACGCTGCAGATTATGTGCGGATTCATCCGCGCGGATTTTGTAAAATCCGCAGGTGAAACCGCAGGTCAAAAGACCTGCGGTTTTACCTGCGGATTGCTCTGCGGTTTTGCCCTGCGGTTTTTCATCTCCTCAATGGAGGAGATGGCAAACCGCAGGAGAATCCGCAGAAAGAATTGACATGTCAATTCTTTCTGCGGATTGAAAACCGCAGATAATCCGCGCGGAAAATTCCGCACCGTCTGCACTGCGGTTTTTGATTCCCATAGGGAATCATGGTACTGTACACCGCAGTAGAAACTGCTGCGGGTCCGCAGCGGCCAAAACCGCTGCGGAACCGCAGCAAAATCCGCAGCGTGTGCACACAGCCTTAGGCTTACTGGATTCTTTGAATCAATTGACTTTGCTTACATTAAAGAGGTTGTCAGGTCCAAATGGATGTTTTCAGTCACTGTGTGATTGCATAATCAAAAAATTTTTGGCACTCAACTAGTTGCAAAGATGAAGAATTTTTATTTGCAGTCACAAATATAGACGTTTTGGCTGTATCAACTAGCCTTCATCAGTAAACTGCAAAGTCGACAAAAGTATATACAATATACAATCAGATACTACAGATAATCAATCCATGAAGATATCAATAACAGAAGAAACAAGTGTTGATATGTGCACAAGTGGTAGGGAGGACGGAACAAGGTATATAGGAAATGTGGCTCATGGAAGGAAAAGAAACAGAAATACACATAAAAGAAAAGACATCAAACCTACCAAGACTGCTCCTATATCTATAATTTTCTGGACATCTATGGTGAGACAAGATTTAAATCAATAAAATTATCCTGTTAAGAAGTAATCAATGTTGTCTATAACTGTAGAATATATATATATATATATATATATATATATATATATATATATATATATATATATATATATATATATATACACACACATACACACACACACTGTATTGTATGACCAATAGTAAATTAGGTGCTATTGGAGGTGATACCATCCACCATGTAAGAACTGGTATATAAACCTGGTTCAAAAAAAAAAATATATGTGTCTGTGAGCAAACATTACAGTTGTGTGGGAATATTACAATGTATGTCGATACTGGAACTAACCTGTAGATTTGAACGAGAAGGGGTAGTAGAGTAATATTCCAAACGAGATCATATACAGGATCTAACATGGACACAGTATACCATTAGAATTTATATAACCTTAGGTGTTATAATGTATATCATGTTGAGTTTACTCACTATTAGATCTGTGACTTTGAAAAGCTCCAAAGGTTGCACCAACCAGAAGTTGGCATAAACATCCTATGGCTATGCCTGAAGGTAATTGTCCCAAAGGGGATTACTTGTGGGATCTAACATAAAGGAAAATGCAATCAATCATAATAATTGTTGGGTGGCAGCAGGACCTGTGTGAACACAGCATCCACCGCTGGTGTGGCAGTCACCTGCCACACCAGCGGTGGATGCCGTGTTCACACAGGTCCTGCTATCACCCACCAATGGTAAGCAAGCTGGCTTCATTAGTCTGCAAGAGTTCCATGAGTATTCTATCAGTTTTAACCCCTCACTGTCCCTACAGACAGACATTTGAAACTACAGGCAGCTGCTGTTCTTACAGCACGAAATTGGGGTTTTCTATGAGTCACAGGATTTAACAGTGAGTATAAGCTCATTAAGATATACCTGATAACCAGGATAGGGAGCCCCAGAGTCTATTATTATGATTGATTGCATTTTCCTTTATGTTAGATCCCACAAGTAATCCCCTTTGGGACAATTCCCTTCAGGCATAGCCTGGTCATACAATATAGTGAGTATATATATATATATATATATATATATATATATATATATATATATTCTACAGTTATAGACAACATTAATTACTTCTTAACAGGATAATTTTATTGATTTAAATCTTGTCTCACCATAGATGTCCAGAAAATTATAGAGATAGGAGCAGTCTTGGTAGGTTTGATGTCATTTCTTTTACTTGTATGTGTATTTCTGTTTCTTTTCCTTCCATGAGCCACATTTCCTATATACCTTGTTCCGTCCTCCCTACCACTTGTGCACATATCAACACTTGTTTCTTCTGTTATTGATATCTTCATGGATTGATTATCTGTATTATCTGATTGTATATACTTTTGTCGACTTTGCAGTTTACTGATGAAGGCTAGTCGATACAGCCGAAACGTCTATATTTGTGACTGCAAATAAAAATTCTTCATCTTTGCAACGAGTTGAGTGCCAAAATTTTTTTGATTATTCTATACTGGTGTGGGAACCTTCTTTTGTGCACCGACACAGCTGTGCCACGTTATACTATTGACTGTGTGATTGCACACTTATGAATCTCCCTTGTGCACAAACTGTGCGCTGAAAGGATTCGAGAGTTTCTGAGCTGGGACTAGTGGGTACATACGAGTTATGCACACTCCAGGGCAGAGCCAGTCTAATGGGGACAGCCTTGCGCTAGACATTTGTATTGCACAATGCCTCATCCCGTCTACTGCTGCGGCCATCCAGTGGCCTCAATTCTTCTTTGTCTGGTATATCCTTTGAGATTGTAGACATTTTCTCGAAGCTATGAATCAAAAAAGTTATGGTTTTGGTGGAATATCTAGAACTTTCATTATGTTTTCCTTTAGTGCAACAGTCATTTTAAATTTTTATCTTGCAAAAAAATAGTTCACATGAAAGTAATCAATTTTAGCATATAGCTCATGGGAAAAAATTGCTTCTTTCTCTGCCAGAATTGATTACCGTATTTTTCGCTTTATAAGACGCACCTAGGTTTTAGAGGAGAAAATAAGAAAAAAAATATTTTGAGTCAAATAATGTGCAAAAACCTTGTGGTGAAGCACTGCTATGGGTGATCTGTGGAGACGCACTGTTATGGGGATCTGTGGTGATGCACTACTATGGGGGATCTGTGGTGACGCACTGCTATGGGGGATCTGTGGTGATGCACTGCTATAGGTGACCTGTGGTGACACACTGTTATGGGGATCTGTGGATGACACACTGTTATGGGGATCTGTGGTGACACACTGTTATGGGGATCTGTGGTTGACGCACTGTTATGGGGATCTGTGGTGACACACTGTTATGGGGATCTGTGGCGATGCACTCCTATGAGGGATCTGTGACGCACTGTTATGGGAGATCTGTGGAGACACACTGTTATGGGAGATCTGTGGATGACGCAGTGTTATGGGGATCTGTGGTGATGCACTGTTATGGGGATCTGTGGATGACGCACTGTTATGGGGATCTGTGGATGACGCACTGTTATGGGGATCTGTGGATGACGCACTGTTATGGGGATCTGTGACTGACGCACTATTATAGGGATCTGTGAATCACAGTACAGTGTGTGGTGTGTGTAGTACCATATATTGTGACTACCAACCCCCTCATCAATAGGAATACACCTATGTACTGTATACATGGGTGTATTCTGAAAGATGAGGGAGGTGGTAGTCACAGTTGCAATAAACACTTTGGGCACTATCCATATTTACACCAAAATATGGCTACAACCCCCATCATCCATCAGAATACATCCATTGATAGAGTATACGGTATTCTGAAGGATGATGGGGGTTGTACTTCCCTTCAATGTGTGCACTGCCTCACCTCTCCCAAGGATCTCGGAATAATGTGTGCACTGTGGTAAAAGAAATTGCTACTGTACATTTTGCAGGGATAGATACCTGATTGGTGGAGGCAGCTCAGCAACAGTTCCCTCCACCAATCAATATCCATCACTGCAAACAAGGAGGAGGAGAAACATGCTTCTCTCCCTCCTCTGCTTTAGGTCTCCGTGTGCAGCGGAGCCTCCTGTTGCTGCAGTGACAGAGCTCCATCTGCGCATTTGCCGGTTCGGCGGCCATTTTCTTGTAGTCCTGCAGACACAGGCTATGATACCGGTATTCCATCGGAAACCGGAAACTCACAGCCTGTCCCCGGAAGTGTCATGGCGCCGCCCTGCACTATGCCGCCCGCGCACCGCCGGTTAACCGCATCGATACCCCGAGCTCCAGGCCTGCTGCATTGCCCCACCGGAGACCCTGCCTTGTACCAGGCTGCTCAGCAGCCGCCGCCATCGCTACCGCCGCCGCCATTGCTACCGCAGCCGCCACTGCCACCACAAAAGTAAGTTTTCTCCCCCAGTTTTTTGCACTATACGATTGTAAGACGCACCCCTATTTCCCCCACAATTTGGGGGAAACAAAAGTGCGTCTTACAATCCAAAAAATACGGTAGTCATTATTAAAATTCTCAATTCTGAGGAAAAATCTGTATTCAGTGAAGACAAACTTTCCCATTACTGAGATAGGAGATGAGAGCAGCTACTGATAAAATCTATGTAGATAAGAGGGGGAGGAGCTCTGCCTACATCTCCTCCCTCCTATTGTTTTTTTTTTACACTTGATAAAGGAGTCAGTACCGCATTGGAATGCATAGTGGATAATAAAGAGTCTTCTAAGAATACCACAGCAAGAGACTTCTTTCCATGCAGCCAATTTTGAAACGTGTGTTTATATGTTTTGGTCAATTTCATCTCGTGGATTTTCCCCAACCATGGGGCAGCGGCAGCTGGCTATCGAGACCTTTAAAGCGGTTGTCAACCATCCATGGTGAGCAAAACTAATGTTTTTACTGTTTCTTAAGCCCCCGTCACACATCGCGATCTCGCTAGCGAGATCGCTGCTGAGTCACAAGTTTTGTGACGCAACAGCGATCTCACCAGCGAGATCGTTGTGTGTGACAGCTATCAGCGAACGCCCCCCCGGCTGGGTATCGCTGATTGCTGTGGAAACCTCTGGACATTTTTGGGGTCGCTGGTCTCCCGCTGGCCAGCACACATCGCTGCGTGACAGGCGGGAGGCCAGCGAGCAGGAGCTGGTAACTAGGGTAAATGCAGGGTTTCTAAGGGGCGCGCAGCGCCTAGAAACCGGATGTGTACCTTAGTTACCAACATGCTGATGCAGGGAGCTGGCAACCAAGGTACACATCGGGTTTCTAAGTGACGCACGCCTCTTAGAAACCCGATGTGTACCTTAGTTACCAGCTCCCTGCATCAGCGTGCTGGTAACTAAAGTACACAGCGGTGCCGCACGCTCGGCGTCGCTGGTGCTGATCGCTGGTGAAGCTGCCTGTTTGACAGCTCACCAGGGATCATGTAGCGACTCACCAGCGATCCTGACACGTTGATATCGTTGTCGGGATCGCTGGTGAGTCGCTATGTGTGATGGGGCCCTTATATTAAAGGGAACCTGTCAGTAGTTTTGGCCGATATAAGATACCACCGCCTTTCAGAGCTTATCTACAGCATTGTATAATGCTGTAGATAAGCCAAAAATAAGGTTTATTATACTCAGCCGGGGGGGGGGCAATGTACTGCAGTGCACAGGCGCCGGGAAAGGTGAGGGAGGCCCAGCGCCTGCGCACTGCAGTGCTTTACTTTGCCCTCAACAGGGCAGATAAGTATGTCTGCGCAGGAGCACAATGCCGGGGAACGATGAAACCTTCAGGAGGGCGGCGCTGGATCTGGACCTGTGACATCCATCGGACCGGACCCCCCCAAGGTGCGTATAATAAAATGTATTTTTCTTATCTTTCAGGTCATACTGGGGGTTTATCTACAGCATTATAGAAGGCAGTGGCCGTATCTTATATCCGCCCAAACTGCTAACAGGTTCCCTTTAAGGTTTTACCCTATTGTGCGCTTCTCACTTCAGTCATTGTGCTCTGCATTTTTATGGTGACAGATTTCTTTTTAAAGTTTTGATACAACAAAATTATAATTATTGCCTCACTACCGAATTCTCGATTGGTTTGTGGGTTATGGAATTACATTTTCTCAGTGTACAATAGTCTCACTAGTAGCAGAGTCACACTCTCCCCCCAAATAGGCCTACTTTCCATTACTCTGAATTCCACACATTATGTGGAAGGGGTTAACAATATTACGAACATGAAAAACAAGATTGCACATAACATAATAGCCTCAAAGCTTTTCATCACCAAAGGACATGTTGTGGATGATATTCAGTGAGGGGAATGACCTGGCATTCTGGTTGTCAGAAAATAATACTTAAAATAAGAATGTCATGGTAGATGTTAACTCTTCAAGTGCTGGTTTCAATAAGTTGTGTTTATTTTATGTTTTGCCCCACCCCCATTTCCTTTTTCTTCCCATTCTCTCTTTCTGCACTCCCTTCTTTACATTCCTGTAGCACACACAATTATTTGGTTCATGTAAGAGTATATTAATACCTCATCAAGCAGATTATACTTACTATATGTTCTGATCTTTAATGATAACTTATTGTCAACTTTATTATTATTGATCCTAATTGGAACTTTCCAGTTTTAGATCAATGTTAAACCTAATAAAATATAGATCTATTCCTAGAAGAGTTAAACCTACCAAGGTTTGATTGCTTGCACTGTGTATTGCAATGCTTTAGTGCACTGCCATGTATAATAAAAACAGGCCGGGGTGAGTATAATCTAACTCTTTTTTTCTTATCTTTCAGGTTACATGGGGGGGGCTTATCTACAGCATTACAGAATGCTGTAGATAAGCCCCTGATGGCGGTGCCAGCAGATGATAGGGCTAAAATAGGGTGACAGATTCCCTTTAATGAACAGATCTTGGGACTGTAATAATTTCCACAGTTGGGTGTGCTTAAAAAAATACTCCTGTGCTGAGATCATCTTACAAATGTGCCCCTGCTGTGTACTGTGTAATGGCTGTGTCTGACCATACAGGGACATGGTCTGATCATACCACAGCTCCTGGGGAGGGAGGGAAGCAAAAGAGAATACAGACAGGACAGCATGGGATCACAGCTGATTCTTTCTGCGAGGTAAAACATTGTTTAGAAACAGGCAGTGAAATATTTTGCCTCACAAAAGAATCAGTTGTGTTCACCTGCAGTAATGTCTGTACTCGCTTTTGCATCCTCTCCTGCCCAGGAGCTGTGGTATGATCAGACCATGTCCCTGCTCGGTCAGACACAGCCATTACACAGTGCACAGCAGGGGCACATTTATAAGATTATCTCTGCATACTAAAGGGGGTTTTACACTAAGCGATATCGCTAGCAATATCGCTATAACGTCACCGGTTTTGTGACGTTATAGCGATATTGCTAGCGATATCGCTATGTGTGATACTTACCAACGACTGGCTCCCCCGCTGTCCATCGCTGATCGCGTGAGATTGGGCGGCTCCATTTCTCGTCGTCAGCTTCCTGCTGGGGCTTCCTGCTGCACTTCCTGCTGTGACGACGAGCGACGCGTGGAGGCGGGCGGGAGGACGCCAGGATCGCTGTGTGTGAAAGGTGAGTATCGTGCGCTCCGTCGCTGCTGCATCGCTGTGAGGTCTTTCTGTGTGAAAGCTCACTAGCGATCATTTAGCGATGCACCAGCGATCCTGACCGGGTCAGATCGCTCGTCGGATCGCTGGTGCATTGCTAAATGTAAAAGGGCCTTTACTTTTTGCTAACATATCCGATTGAGGAAATAATTTTTATTCCAAGATCTATTAATTAAAATGTACTTTGTTAATGGAAAAACACATTTCACCCTAGCCACAAGACTTCAACAGCCTGGACAACGCCTATACAGGATTGTATAACAAATGCAGATTGATCGCTGCAGTTAGAGGCTAGACTCTTCAATACACTGCTTTCAGTTCCTTTCATACACACGTGAAGGTGGAGCTAGTCTCAGACACTGCGTGATCCTTGGTGAGCTTTTGAAAGTATATTTTCTATGAAATACCCCTATACTCCAGAGTAAAACATACCTGCTTCAAATGTCAGAGCTGGACTGATTCATGTTGTCATGATTCAGACAACATGAATTAGTGGTCAAGCTACTTTTAACCCTTTCACTCCCCCCCAAACCTACGGTATTTACAACTTCATGACCAAGCCAAATTTTATAATGATGACCAGTGTCACTTTGAGGTAATAACACTGGAACACTTCAACAGATTCCACTGTTATTTCGTAGCATATTGTACTTCATCATGGTGGTAAAATTTATTCAATATGACTGGTATTTGTTAAAAAAAAAGCAAATTTGGCAAAGATTGTGCAATTTTTAAACTTTTAAATTTGTATGCCCTTAAAGAGAGTTATGTCACATAAAATAATTAATGACATTTCTCACACATCTACTTTACATTAGCACAATTTTTGAAATAATTATTGTTGAGGAAGTTAGGGTTAAAACTTGACCAGCAATTTCACGTTTTTTTCAACAAAATTTACAAACTTTTTTTTTCCCATCACATTTGAGGGGTCTATATGACAGAAAATATTCAAAACTGACACCATTCTAAAAACTACACCTCTCTAAGTGCTCAAAACCACATTCAAGAAGTTTATTAACCCTTCAGGTGCTTCACAGGAATTTTTGGAATGTGGAAGGAAAAAAATGAACATTTATCTTTTCACAAAAATTTTACTTTATGCAACAAATATAAACCTAACACTCAACTTAAGGTATTTCCAGGGAGGTTTATTGCAGTACACGAAAAAAGACGTTTCGGTCAATGTGACCATCTTGTTACGTGTGGTATATAGAATGCGTAGAGCTTATGAGGCATCTATCAGAAAGGACGATGGTGCGTTAAGCATTGGGGAGAATAATCTCTCTAAGGTAATGAGCTTGTCAGTATATAGGAGAGGGGCAAACGTGCCTCCAGACGCGGTGTCCAAATTTTACTTTGGAGTTCAGATTTTGCCAGACTGGTTTGAAGGTGCCATGTCACATTGGCAGATTCTGAGGTGCCAGAACCCCCCATTAGATAATCCATTTTACAAGCTATACCTCTAAATTAATTCATCTAGGGGTGCAGTGTTCATATTGACACCACAGGTGGGTCACAGAATTTTATACCATTTGGCTGTGAAGAAAAAAAAATTACATTTTTACCACCAAAATTCTGTTTTTGAAATGGGGTAAAACTGGCACAAAAGTGTGTCCCACAATTTCTGCTGAATGAAGAAATGCCCCATATGTGTATGTATAGTACTGCTTAGCCATACGACTCTGGTGGGACAGAGACCTATTTGCCTTCTGGAGCACAGATTTTCCTAGAAAAGTTTGCGGACTCATATACAGAGCCCTCAAGTGCTAGAAGAGCAGAATCCCCCTTCAAGTACTTCTATATCGGAAATTATACCCAGCTCATGCTTCTGGAGACACTAACCCGTAAATTATGTGGGCTCTCATCGCTACAGCAATGCCAAACATGTGGAAGCTAAATGTGGTTTAGGGACACTGGGGTTAAGAAGGGAGATGGGCATTTGGATATGGGAGCACAGAATACTCTGATTTCTTTTTGTTTTGGTTTTTATTTGGGGGGGCAGGGTCGAACCATTTTGCTTTTCCAAAGACTTTGTACTATCATCAGTAACGTGGAAACCCCCTATATTTCCCTTCGCAGATGATGGACCTGAGTGGGAACTTTTTTTTTTGTGGGAGTTAAAGCTTTTATTGGGAACATTTTATATGACATTTTGAATCACTTTTATCCTGTGCTCTATGCTGAGCACTTACATCAGGGTTTCCATTTAAATCTCCAAGTGACGTGATTCAAATAAAATCCCCGAAATCCATTCAGTATAATGAGACAGCAGTGTGTTAATACTGACCCAGTCTGGCCTTTGTGCAGCGGTCTCCTTTTCAGAAATGCACAAAACTGTGGCAGACGGCACTTATATGCACAACTAAAAATACTAACACTACTGACTCCTAGGTTAGATAGCCTCCATAGTGCCTCATTATAGGGAATCTTCACAAATTTGAAATTTACACGGAAACCCCAGTGTAAGTGCTCAGCACAGAGAGCAGGATAGATGTGCGCCGAGCCTTACTGTGATCTTTGGGAGGCAGAATGAACAAATCAACAGCAGGTGAAGAAATTTTTTTTTACGCCGTTCTTTGTGCAGTATATGTGATTAGACTACTTTATTCTTCAGGTTGGTGCAATTACAGAGATACCAGATTAATATCATGCTTATGTTTGGCTTCTGTAACACACTGAAAGATACTTTTTTTTGCAAATGTATGCATACCCATATTGAGAGGTATAACTTTCCATACTTCTGCAGACAGCCATTTGACCAGGGCTGTGGAGTCGGTAAGCCACAGTTGCGACTCCGACTCCTGGATTTTATCAGGCTCCGACTCCGGCTCCTTCATAAATGGCCAATTCATAACAACAAATTTACTGTTGTAAAATATTAAACATCGTGCTTATTCAGTTTCTCACCATCATATAAGTAATCAGACCACTTAGAGCAAAACCTACATTTATTAGAATACAATTAGAATATAGCAAATAACTTTTATAAACTTTTATAAACTGTAAGTAAATATGCAATAAACACTTATGCAGTTAAGAAGAAATCTATAAATTTGTCCTCAGAAAAAGTATTGCCTCTGTCAGATCCTCCTTCATGGATGCCCTCAAATCTGATCTAATTATTTTGAGAGCAGAGAACAACCTCTCTACACTAACTTGTGTTGGTGGCAAAGCAGTAACCACTCGGGCAACATCTCTGACAATGTCAGGATACAGAGGAATCGCTTGTTGCACTGTTATTTTTGATGAACGGTCAAATTTCTCAATTTCTTTTAGTGCACATGAAAAATTCTGCTGAAATGTACTGGCTGTGTTCCTTGATGGGGATTACTCTTCTTCTATGCGGGAACGCTTTGCACGGTCCTTGTGATCCAAATATTTTTCGAAATTAAATTCTTCATCAGTTGATGATGAGGGTGAAGATGTGGCAGGACGACCAAATTCTTCTTGTTCCTCCTGACTCTTCTGCAACCCTTTCATCCTTACTGCTATTTCAAACAGAGCTTCTTTTCCTTTACTTAGCTGTTGATCATCTAGAAGAATCCGATGCATTGGGTCTACATAAACAGCTGCCAAAAGAATGTTATTTTGTAATAGTAGCTCCTCTCTCCGTTTCATTGATGTAGCAATGCCACTTGCAATTAACCCTCCTCTTTGGGACAGGCGAAACATCAGGTTCTTCCACTCCTTTAAGAAAATACCTGGAGTTAAGTCCTCTGCTTGTAATTTTTTAGTCACTGTAAATGGGTGCTCTAGCAATTTTTCCAGCTCAGTCACCTGATTCCACTGACTTTCATTTAGCGTCAGTTGAGGGTTAGCCATGTCTACAAGAAAGGTTTTCAGTTCAACCAAGCGCTGAATCATTAAGTAAGTACTGCCCCATCGTGTGGCTTGATCAATAATTGCTCCTTTTCCAGCACGTCTCTTCAAAATTGAGTCAACTTTAGGGGTTCTGGCAACAGTAGCCAATTTTCTCACCTTGCCAATCAGTGCAGCAGCATGTCCTTCTTGCAGACTGTCTCTTATAGCCAGCTGTAGCGTATGCACAACACAGCGCATGTGATGAATGAAAGAACATATTGACACAGTTTCAACAAGATCATCTAAACTATCATGTTGCTGTTCATCTGAAGCAACTTCAGTTTGCTCCTCAGTTACAATACTGTGTTCCTCTAATTCAAACATTTCTGTGTCTGTGGACCCAGAATGTTCTTCTAGCTGCTGGTCACCATCATTACTCTCATTCATTAGCTTAATAGTACTTATCATATTTGAAGCATTGTCAGTTACGACAGAAAGAACTTGCTCTTTTTTAAGTTCATAGTCTTGCAGAACCTTTTCCACCAAGACCTGGAGAAACTCACTGGTGTGATGAGCTTTGGTGTCTTTTACTGCCAATGCCTTGGTAACTATTTCATTTTTGTCACAAACAAATCGGACATTGATGGCAAAATAGTTCACTCTGTGACGTGTGCAGACATCCATTTTAAGAAACAGAAAGCGTCCCTTGAGAGTTTTTTTAAGTTCTTCCTTTTGTTTAAAAGCTTCTTCGATTACTAATTTTCTAATACTCTCTCTCTCTCCAGAGAAACACCAAGCTTGCGGGCCATTTCCCCATTCAGACACATAAAAGCTGGTCGTGAAAATAATGAAATAGGCACACTATCCTTTACAACAAGCTCTATGATCTGTTTTTTAAATGTATCTACTGTCATTGTCACAGTAACTTTGTCACTGACAAAATATCTTGCAACTGATGGCTGCAAAGTTCTCTGCTCCTTTGTTTGGCTGGAAGAGCTGGGCACTGGTTCATTGGTTTGGATGCAGTCTTTCTCATCCACTGCTTTCAGTACTTCTGGATGAAAGCGCTGTAAATGTCTCTTTAGATTAGAAGCTCTGGTAGGAGCATTTTTATCTTTGCCTGAATATGCACTCATCTTGGCTTCACAGCATTTGTTTTCGTCTGGATCATTTGTCATACACTGACAGACATAATGTTTTCTATCTTGAGTGATGGTGAAATGTTCAAATACAGCTGATTTAATGTGATGCTTCTTTGACATTCTCAGGTTTTTAATTCTGCATTCACAATCCAAATGACAATTGTTTTCCTAAAAACAATTGTACAAAATTATTGCCAGGTCGTACAACTGATAGAGTGGTCAGTAATACTGTTATTATTCCTCATGTACTCACAGCTAACTGATGCAAAGTTTGTTGAAAGGATAATACTTCTTACAGTCTTCCTCTTCTGAGTAGCAGGCAGCTGTGAGATGCTTGGAAGACGCACACCTAGTATGATCTAGTCTAGAGGAGGAGCTTTACTACTAAGAATTTGCAACACATTTTCACTTTCAGTTTCATACATTGTAAGTAGGGGGGTTGGGGCAGCATGAGGTTAAACCAAGTATAAGATTAGATAAGGGCAGTGGAGAACAGTGACACACAAGAAGTAAGAAATGTCTCTATCGCCAGCAGAACTGCTTATCACTGTTGCTCATAGTTTGATAGAACATATATATTTGAGTAACATTTATAAAATTCATATGAAAGTTCAATTATGAAATATTAATACATTTTTCTTTAAAGCTGGAGTCGGAGTCGGTACATTTCTACCGACTCCGACTCCAACCAAAACTAACTCCGACTCCGACTCCACAGCCCTGCATTTGACTGCTTTTTTTTTTTGGGGGGGGGGGCGAGTTGATGTTTTTATTGTTACCATTTTCGGGCACATTACATTTTGTGATCACTTTCTATTCCAATTTTTGGGAGGCAGAATGAACAAACACAAGCAATTCAGGTCTTTTTTTTTATGCCATTCCGAGTATGGTAAAATGGATACAACAGGTTTATTCTTTGGGTCAATAAGATTACGGCGATAACACATTTATAGTTTATGTTTTGGCGCTTTTATGCAATAAAAACTTTTATAGACAAAATAATTATTTTTACATCGCTTTATTCCGAGAGCTATAACTTTTTGATTTTTCCGCTGGTGGCTTGTTTTTTGAAAAACAAGATTATGTTTTCAGTAAGTACCAATCAACCTGTACGTATGGGTTTGTTAAAGGTCATAAAGTGGTTAAAGGGAACCTGTCAGGTCAGATAACTATTAGCCTGGAGATATCAAGTAAATCTACAACTTTAGGCTACCTTCAAATGTCCAGTAATCAGTTATAACAGATCCAGCAGCAATCCATTGACAAAAGTAATGCAGACAACTTTTGTCAGCCTTAAAAAAAATAAAAAAACAGAACCCGATTTTTAAACACTGAGGTATATGGAAAACAGATCAATTTTTTTATTAAATTTATTTACAGCGCAGGAGTGGCTAATGAATACTCCCATTCACCGCGCCTGCTCTCACTGTAATTAGCAGTAGCAGGTGTGGAATGATGGGAACAGTTATCCCATCAGCTGACACCAGTGACCGGAGGTGAGCTTTATACCTCTGATCACAGCTGAGCGCTCCCGCTGTCTTTTGACAGCGTGGTAATCGCAGCATCCCCGCTGATCAGAAGCAGTGTTTGCCGCGCTGCCATGCATATGACAGTGCAACAAACACCAGTGTTCGGGCAGTCAGCATAATATATACATACCATAGACAATCGGTGGAAACCGCATCTTGCAACAGGCATGCTGACACACTGAAGCCCTCAGATTTCCAACCACTGGGGTTTATGCAGCAATACCCCCATGTCTACAAGCTCACATATACAAAGACTTGTCCTGCATTAATAATTAGGATTCCCATGAATCCACAGCACTCTTAATCAGTCTGTAATTGATAAAGGCCGGATGTGGCCAAAATGTTTTATTTTGGACTGCATAAAAAAAAAAAAAAAACACCAAAAGTTTCTCTATAAGTTGAGTGCCTAGTTTTTCATTATATGTTGTGGGATCCTACTACGGCACCTTCTCGGGTAGTGCACACGGTTTATCTTTATGCTTTTCTTGATCTGGCGCCTCCCTTCGTGCAATGCCGTTCTCCTGCTTGCTTCATGTGGATGACGCGTCCCTGCGTCATTATTATTACATTATTATAGCGCCATTTATTCCATGGCACTTTACATGTAAAAAGGGATACACATAATAAAAACCAAGTAAAATAATCTTAAACAATACAAATCAAGACTGGTACAGAAGGAGAGAGGACCCTGCCAGCGAGGGCTCACAATCTACAAGGGATGTGTGACGATACAGTAGATGTGTCACAGAGTCACCTCGGCATTGCACTCCTGCGTACTTCTCTGCCCTGTTGAGGGCAGAGCAAAGTACTGCAGTGCGCAGGCATCAGGGATCGATGACTTTTCCCGGCACCTGCGTACTGCAGTACTTTGCTCTGCCCTCAACAGGGTAGAGAAGTACGCCTGCGCTGGAGCGCGATGCCGTGGAGACAGTGTGGATGACGCAGCCCCTAACTGTCTTGCTTTAGCTTGGCTGGTTATCAAAATTGGGGGGGACCCACATCATAACCAGCATTGCTGAAGCTGACAGCTGAGGGTTGCAGCCCCCCCAGCTGTGAGTTTTGCTTGACTGGTTATCAAAAATACAAGGGAATCCACGCCGTTTATATTATGCATTAATAGCGCAGGCTGATCATTAACTCCCATCAGCCACTCCTGTTCTCACTGTTAGTGGCAGCAGGTATTGGCTGATGGGAGCAGTAGTCCCATCTGCTGACGACCGGAGGTAAACTTTATATCTCTGATCATAGCTGGAGACTCACGCTGTCATTTCACAGCATGGGAACCGCAGCTGTCTGACCGGTGGTGATGTTCGGAGGCCGAACCTCAACAGTAACACGGACTTACTGGTGAAGTCAGCGTTCGATGTCCGTGCCCGAACAGGTGATTCGGTACGGATGCCATAGTTTACTGCTCCGGTTTGCGAATCTCTACTCCTGTGAAATACAAAAGAGCAAATGCTAAACAATAATTTAAAACAAAAAAAAAAAATAGGGAAAAACAGAGAAACCTAAAGCTTGCTGTGACACTGGTAGTGGTACCCTTTACATTAAATTAGTATGGAAAAACATTTTGACTCGCCTGTGGTAAATCACATATGAAAATAATCTGTGATTAATTATTGATGCCCATGTGACATGAATTAGCCAATGAATAATGACTTCAGTGTTTTAAAAAGCTACGATAGGCCCTGTTCTTTTGTCACAATGGTGAAGACAGAAGAGCTGTCTGAGGACATCAGAACTGCTATTATTCCCAAACCCAATAATTCTAAAGGGTATAAGGCCATCTCCAAAGACCTTGGTATCCCAGTTTCAACAGTGCGCAATGTTAAATAAGAAGTTTACCAACCGTCAAAAGCCTCCCTAGACATAGGGGAAAGAGGAAAATTGACAAGGGATGTCTTCGAAGGTTGGTGCACATGATGGAAAAAACATCACGTCAAATATCCAAAGACCTGAAGACCAACCTGGAACAGCCTTGGATCATGGTTACAACAAGTACCATACACCGCACTCCAAGCAGAGCTTTATTGGCGAAGGCAAAGGAAGAAACCATTGCTAAAGAAAATACTTAAAAAGGAACGACTGATCTTTGCCAAAGAGTACCTTGACAAACCACAATCCTTCAGGGAAAATGTTCTGTGGACAGAAGAAACAATAGAGCTTTTTGGCAATGCAAAGCAACAGTATTTACAGATGGAGCAAGGAAGCTTATAAGGAAAAGAACACCCTACCAACAGTTAAGCATGGTAGACTATCCATAATGCTGTGGGGTTGCTTTGATGTGTATGGTACTGGGGGCCTTGGTCGTATCACAGCAATCATGAAATTAGAGAATTATTAAGAGATTTTAGAGTGAAATGTCCAACCCAGTGTAAGAACACTTGATTTGAGTCAAAGATCATGGGTCCTCCAGAAAGACAATGACCCAAAGCAGACATCTAAAAGTACACAGGAATGGTTGAAAAAAAAAAAAAAAAAAAAAGACTTAAAAATGACTATCAATGAGTTTTGACCTCAATCCTATTGAAAATGTTTGGGGTGAGCAGAAATCTGCCATTGGGAAAAAAAACCCTGCAAACATTCAAGAACGTGAACAAACAGCAAAGGAAGAATGAAATAAAATACCAGCTGAGAAGTTCAAGAAGCATATAGATGGCTACAAGAAACGTTTGGAGGCTGTCATCAATGCCAAAGGGTGATGCAATCAAGTATTATTTAAGGGTGCCCTTATTGCTGCACAAATTGATTATTTTGTTTTCTTCTTGTAACATCATTTATTTTGTTTTTGTTAGACATTAAAAGGTAGCATAACTACAAGATTATCTTGCTGTTCACATCGAGAGCGTTAATTTTCGACTGGCTATCACAGTATCAAACTACCTTTTATTCTTTTAACTTCTTTGAAATTGCAACATGTAAGTTGAAAAAAATCTTAGTTACTTAACGGTAACGGGATTTTACAGAGCCCATGACAGCATCACCTGAGAGAGGATATTCGCCTATCAAAGACAGGAAACCTACTGAATAACAGGGAGGTACCCTTCCTCTGCATCAGTTAGGTTTGAGCATGAGGGGACCTCAAGACAGTTATTAACACAACCATCACCAATCAACATTTCTACTTAACACCCCTATGTAGTGCATACCAACTAGTGATAAAAAGGGAGGGAATATAAGGATTCCATCATGGGCTCTGTAAAATCCTGTTACCGGTAAGTAACTAAGATTTTTTCCCTTCTCCCATGACAGCTCCACCTGAGAGATTTAAATAGGCCAAAGCACCTTTCATCAGAGGAAGACAGATTAATTTGATAATGCTTATAGAAGGTAGTATGATCTTCGTAATTATCCTTAGGGCCATGGATAGACTGAAGGGTAGGGCTCTGCACTGAAAGTGCCTGACTTGCTTGCACTACATAGGGGTGTTAAGTAGAAATGTTGATTTGTGATGGTTGTGTTAATAACTGTCTTGAGGTCCCCTCATGCAAGGCTACTCTTAGTTATTGCTGGTCTCACATGAATTGGGACGTGGTAATAAGCATCCTTGAAGTCCATTACACTCATAACAGCCCAGGAACAGCCATTTTATGGTTGATGTTATGGACTCCATCTTGATGGGCCTGTAGACCAGAAACTTGTTTAGTCCCTTCATGTTGACTAGATCTCTGAAGGCATAGTCTGTTTTCTTATCAGGAAAAGGGAATAGAATCTCTTCACATGCTGTTGAACCGGCACCTCCACCAGAACCCGTTTCCGTGCACCTCCACCAGAACCTGTTTCTGTAGTAAGCTTAGTACTTCCGCCTCCCCCGGAGTTCTGGGACATGAAATCCTGAAGGTGTGCCGGTAAGTAGACATGAATTCTAGTCTCAGCCCTAACTTTATGTTCAGAATCCAGGTATTGGATATCTTCTCCCAGGCAGGCCGGAAGTGGGACAGCCTTACTCCTCCCTGGGGAAGTCTGTCACTTAGAGGGCTTTCTTGCCTCAGAGGAAGGGCACCCAAACATGAAGCCACAGCTTCTTCACTTCCTATCCTTCAACTTTCCCTGTTCTGAGGGTTTTGATCCTGTTTTATCTTGTCTTACGAAAGGAACTTTGTGGAAAGGACACACTGTGATATCCCTTCTTCCTATCTGCCGCCTTGTCAAAAATATCATCAAGTGCTTGGCCAAAAAGATATTTTCCTTCGCATGGGATTGAACTTTAATTTGGCTTTAGATTGGGCATCCCCCGGCCAGTTCTTGAGGCACAATGCTCTATGGGCCACATTTAATTAATTTGCTGACCTGGCTGCAAACCTGACTGAATAAGCCGAAGCATCAGCGAGGAAGGCAGCAGCTCCCTGCAAGGATCTATTCCCTATCGGTGTTGTTTCTAATTTGATCCTCAAGCCGATGCTCGTTGCTGCTACTGCTGGCTTTAATGCCCCTGCCGATAATTCCCATGCTCGTTTTAAATAAAGTGGAGAGAAAAGTATTTAGACAGCCACCAATTGTGCAAGTTCTCCAACTTTCACGGGCCTTTACTAGTAAAAACAGAGAAAAGGGACCTATTTAATATGGTGAACTATCACGTAGATCACTCAACATTCTATTGATCAATCTAGGGTTCCAGAAATGAAGGTTGCATCAATTCACAAAAGTGTTTTACCCTGGAGGTGATTTGGAGATGATGCTGCTAGTGTTGTTGCTGCATATCCATCTTGAAGGACTGCTGCAAACGCCACCATTATCCTGCGAACATCCCCAAATATACTGGGATGGTCCAGGGACACCTCCGTCCGGCCCCTCCTGATTTCTGGGTCACCGCTTTATATTTGAATCCAGCGTGCTGTGCACAAGGAGCCACGGCAAGCCCTGTGCATATGTAGATCCGGATGGCTGCTCTAATTGCCAGCGTGCTGCATCATGGGGTGTGCAGGACATTCATTCTGCATTCCGCGCGTACGCAGACCTGGATGGCCCTGTTTTCCGCTGCACTCATCAATAGGGTGCGCTCGATCTTTCACCAGTGCAGCCCGGAAGCATGACCTAGTGCACTCAGCACAGGGTTCTCCTGCAGCCACGGTGTGTGCAGACCCAGGACATTGTGTCGGCAAGAGACTTTTACAAGTCTGCACCGACCTCCTGGCCATAAAGCCTGCACTTTATGTACATGCTCAGTAGTGATGAGTGCTGTGGGGTCAGGGAAATGTCTTGTAAATGTCTGTTCTGTTCCTTATCGAAGGATCTCAGTTCTTCGTTGAGATTACTCTGTGCTGCACGTTGTATACATGCTCAGTAGTGAGACCTGCAAAAGACAAAGTGAGCAAAAACCCTGCTGTAACTAAACAAGTAAAAGCAAAAGTGCATCTAAATAATACAGAGTTTTTCGTAATACTGTTTTTGATCAAAAGTGGCATGAAAGCTATCCCACCACGACACGGTAACTCTGTTCAGGATAGTCCTACACTGTCTAATATTAACCCCTTTCTGACATCAGACGTACTATCCCGTCCGTGGGACCCGGGCCCCTATGCCCATGGACGGGATAGTACGTCTAGCGCGATCAGCGGCGCCCACGTGGTGAGCGCCGCTGATCGCGGCCGGGTGTCAGCTGATTATCACAGCTGACACCCGGCACAATGTGTCAGGGGCGGTCACGGACCGCCCCCGACACGTTAACCCCTTGCACACCGCGATAAACATGATCGTGGTGTACTGGGGGTTAAAGGGAAGCATCGGCAGGGAGGTGGCTCCCTCCGTGCTTCCCTGAGCCCCCCACAGCAACGCAGTGCCTGCAAAGCGCAGGCATGAGGAAGTCTGCAGCAGTGCCTGTGACAGATCGCTGATCTGTCACAGTGATCTGTGATGTGACAGATCAGCGATCTGTCACATGACAGTGATGTCCCACCTGAGACTATGTAATAAAGTAAAAAAAAAAAAAAAAAAAATCGCCAAATAAATTAGAAATAAAAAAATATTCTCCCAATAAATCCATTTTTTTTAAATAAAAAAAACACATTAGGTATCGCCGCGTCCGTAACGACCCGCCCTATAAAACTGTCTCATTAGTTAACCCCTTTAGCGAACCCCTTAAAAAATAAAGATAAAAAACGAAGCAAAAAATAATGATTTATTATCATACCGCCAAACAAAAAGTGCAATAACGCGCGATCAAAAAGACGCATATAAATATCCATGGTACCGCTGTATACGTCATCTTGTCCCGCAAAAAACGAGCCACCATACAGCAGTGAAAAAATAAAGTTATAGCTCGCAGAATAAAGCGATGCAAAAATAATTATTTTTTATATAAAATAGTTTTCATTGCATAAAACCGCCAAAACATAAAAAAATAACCTAAATGAGGTATCACTAACCGTACTGACCCGAAGAATAAAACCGCTTTATCAATTTTACCGCACGCGGAACGGTGCAAACGCACCCCCCCAAAAGAAATTCATGAAACGCTGGTTTTTGTTCATTCTGCGTCCCAAAAATCGGAATAAAAAGCGATCAAAAAAATGTCACGTGCCCGAAAATGGTACCAATAAAAACGTCAACTCGTCCCGCAAAAAATATGTGGTGATGCAAAAACTATTTTTACAATAAAAAGCGTCTTTTAGCGTATGACAGCTGCCAAAAATAAAAACCGTCATAAATAGTAAGTCAAACCCCCCCCGTTATCACCCCCTTAGTTAGGGAAAAATAATAAAATTAAAAGAAAATGTATTTATTTCCATTTTCCCATTAGGGTTAGAGTTAGGGCCAGGGCTAGGGTTAGGGCTGAGATTAGGGTTAGGGGTATGTTGGGGTTCGGGTTGGAGTTAGAATTGGGGGTTTCCACTGTTTGGGCACATCAGGTGCTCTCCAAATGCAACATGGCGTCTGATCTCAATTCCAGCCAATTCTGAGTTGAAAAAGTCAAATGGTGCTCCTTCCCTTCCAAGCTCTGCCATGCGCCCAAAAAGTTCTACCCCCACATGTAGGGTATCAGCCTACTCAGGACAAATTGCAAAATAACTTTTGGGGTCCAATTTCTCCTGTTACCCTTATGAAAACAAAAAATTGGGGGCAAAAATATTATTTTTGTGGAAAAAAATGATTTTTATATTTTCATGCCCGAGCGTTATAAACTTCTGTGAAGCACTTGGGGGTTCAAAGTGCTCACCACACATCTAGATAAGTTCCGTGGGGCGGTCTAGTGTCCAAAATGGGGTCACTTGTGGGGAGTTTCAATAGTTTAGGTACATCAGGGGCTCTCCAAACACACGACACCCGCAGACCATTCCATCAAAGTCTGCATTCCAAAACATCACTACTTCCCTTCCGAGCCCCGACGTTTGCCCATACAGTAGTTTTCTCCCACATATGGGGTATCAGCGAACTCAGGACAAATTTTACAACAACTTTTGGGGTCCAATTTCTCCTGGTACCCTTGGGAAAATAAAAAAAAATTGGTGACTAAAAGATCATGTTTGTGGAAAAAATACGAATTTTTCATTTCACGCCCGGGCGTTATAAACTTCTGTGAAGCACTGGGGGGTTCAAAGTGCTCACCACACACCTAGATAAGTTCCTTGTGGGGTCTAGTTTCCAAAATGTTGTCATTTGTGGGGGGTTTCCACTGTTTTGGTACATCAGGGATTTTCCAATCGCGACATGGTGTCCGATCTCAATTCCAGCTAAAAACGTCAAATGGCACTGCTTCCCTTCCGAGCTCTGCTATGCGCCCAAATAGTGGTTTACCCCCACTTGTGGGGTATCAGCGTACTCAGGACAAATTGCACAATAACTTTGTGTCCTGTTACCCTTGGGAAAATAAAAATTGGGGGTCAAAAAAATCATTTTTGTGGAAAAAATATGATTTTTTAATTGTACCGCTGTACGTTATAAACTTCTGTGAAGCCCTTGTGGGTTCAAAGTTCTCACCACATATCTAGGTAAGTTCCTTGGGGGGTCTAGTTTCCAAAATGGGGTCACTTGTGGGGGGTTTCCACTGTTTAGGTACATCAGGGGCTCTCCAAATGTGAAATGGCATCCAATCTGAATTCCAGTCAATTTGGCGTTGAAAAAGTCAAACGACGCTCCTTCCCTTCTGAGCTCTGCCATGCGCCGAAACAGTGGTTCCCCCCCACATATCAGGTATCAGCGTACTCAGGACAAATTGCACAATAACTTTTGCAGTCCAATTTCTCCCGTTACCCTTGGTAAAATAAAAATAAAAAATTGAACCGGAAATATTTTTTTTGTGAAAAAGTTAGATGTTCATTTTTTTTTAAATATTCAAAAAATTCCTGTGACACACCTAAAGGGTTAATAAACTTCTTGAATGTGGTTTTGAGCACCTTAAGGGGTGCAGTTTTTAGAATGGTGTCACTTTTGGGTATTTTCTATCATAAAGACCCCTCAAAGTGGCTTCAAATGTGATGTGGTCCGTAAAAATAAAATGGTGTTGCAAAAATGAGAAATCGCTGGTCAATTTTTAACCCTTATAACTGCCTAACAAAAAAAAAAAAATTTTGGTTCCAAAATTGTGCTGATGTAAAGCAGACATGTGGGAAATGTTAGTTATCAAGTTTTTGTGTGCCGTATCTCTGTGATTTAAGGGCATAAAAATTCAAAGTTGGAAAATTGCGAAATTTTCACAATTGTCGCCAAATTTCCATTTTTTTCACAAATTAACGCAAGTTATTTGAATGAAATTTTACCACTAACATGAAGTACAATATGTCACAAGAAAACAATGTCAGAATCACCGGGATCCATGGAAGCGTTCCAGAGTTATGACCTCATAAAGGGACAGTGGTCAGAATTGTAAAAATTGGCCAGGTCAAGAACGTGCAAACCACCCTTGAGGGTGAAGGGGTTAAAAACCTTGCCTTGTGTCAAAGTTGACCTCAATGTGTGAACAAGGGCAGACAAAAGGACTGGGTCCCAAACAGTAGACACCAGTCTGGGGAAGCCTTATATACAATTTCCAGCTCAGGAGAGGGAGGCCACACCCCAGCTTGCACATAATGCAAAAATACAAAGAAAAACACAAAATTTGAGCTTAGTTTGAGTTGAGTTGATACACATGCGGCATATAAATGCATGTTGACATTGGCCATAAAACATAAAACCTTCAAAAGACAGTGAGCGAAAACCATGCTGTAACTAAACAAGTAAAAGCAAAAGTGCATCTAAATAATACAGTGTTTTTAGTAATACTGTTTTTGATCAAAAGTAGCATGAAAGCTATCCCACCACGACACGGTAACTCTGTTCGGGATAGTCCTACACTGTCTAATATTAAAAACCTTGCCTTGTGTCACTTTGTCTTTTGCAGGTTTTATGTTTTATGGCCAATGTCAACATGCATTTATATGCTGCATGTGTATCAACTCAACTCAAACCAAGCTCAAATTTTGTTTTTCTTTGTATTTTTGCATTCTGTGCAAGCTGGGGTGTGGCCTCCCTCTCCTGAGCTGAAAATTGTATATAAGGGTACCGTTACACCTAGCGACTCGCCAGCGATCCCGACCAGCGATATGACGCGGTCAGGATCGCTGGTGAATCGCTAGGTGGTCGCTAGTGAGCTGCCACTCAGGCAGATCTCACCAGCGACATAACAGGGGTCGGGGGTCGCTACTTACCTGTCAGAAGCGGCGATCTTGCGTCCTCCCGCCCGGCTCCACGCGTCGCTCGTCGGCGCCACAGGAAGCGCCGCAGGAAGTGACCGACGAGGA
The DNA here is from genome assembly GCF_039654945.1 of Dendrobates tinctorius. Classification (NCBI taxonomy): domain Eukaryota; kingdom Metazoa; phylum Chordata; class Amphibia; order Anura; family Dendrobatidae; genus Dendrobates; species Dendrobates tinctorius. Next base: position 2,618,844 of record NW_027361736.1, on the reverse strand, counting down.
ATGGTCCAGCAGCTTCTCGCGCAATCAGCGATTACCAACGGGGGAGCCGGTCGGAGGTCAGTATCAGACACAGCGATATCGCTAGCAATATCGCTGTAACGTCACAAAATCGGTGACCTTACAGCGATATTGCTAGCGATATCGCAGTGTGTAACGGGGGCTTAAGGCTTCCCCAGAAGGGTGTCTACTGTTTGGGACCCAGTCCTTGTGTCTGCCCTTGTTCACACATTGAGGTCAACTTTGACACAAGGCAAGGTTTTTAATATTAGACAGTGTAGGACTATCCCGAACAGAGTTACCGTGTCGTGGTGGGATAGCTTTCATGCTACTTTTGATCAAAAACAGTATTACTAAAAACTCTATTATTTAGATGCACTTTTGCTTTTACTTGTTTAGTTACAGCAGGGTTTTTGCTCACTTTGTCTTTTGCAGGTTTTATGTTTTATGGCCAATGTCAACATGCATTTATATGCTGCATGTGTATCAACTCAACTCAAACCAAGCTCAAATTTTGTGTTTTTTTATGCTCAGTAGTGAGGCAGTGCTGTGGAGTCAGGGAAATGTCCTATAAATGTCTGCTCTATCCCTGATCTCGGCTTTTAGTTGAGATGAATCTGTGCTGCCCTTTATGTACATGCTCAGTAGTGAGGCAGTGCTGTGGAGTCAGGGAAATGTCTGTTCTGTCCCTGATCTTGGCTTTTAGATGACATGAATCTGTGCTGCCCTTTATGTACATGCTCAGTAGTGACCAGTGCTGTGGAGTCAGGGAAATTGTCACGCAGCGCTCATCTGGAGGCGGGAATTTGGTCCCGACGTCATCTCTTCCGGAGCTGCGGTCGCTCCAGGGGTCCCGTCGGGTGCACGCGCGCACTTCTGGTACCCAGGCTCCCACCTCCTCCTGTTGTTGGCTATGCGCTTGCACGCTTTTATCAGTTCGTTCTCCAGGTCCGTCCTCTCTATGGTAATGGAGGACTTGACCCGGAAGCTTTAGTGGTCATGTGCTATATCAGGCTACCTCCCCCTATGGAAGGTGCCTGATTATTGTTGTGCTTCCTGGCTTGGTCTGGTGTGTCCCTGCCTGGCGGTGGGATGTATTCAGGCCCTGTCCTATACTCGAGCCGTGCCTCTCGGTACTCGCTCTGAACCTGCACTCTTGTCCTGTACTCTGTTGTGCCTCTTGGCACACTCTCTGAATCCGCTCTCGGCTTTGTACTCAGTTGTGGCTCCTGGCACACACTTAGTCCCTGTACTCTGTTACACCTCCTGGCACACCTGCTGCCCCACTCAGTACTCTGACTTGCTCCTTGCACGCGTCCTGTTTTGCTCACTCCCGGACGTACTAGTCGCTGCACGCCATACGTGCTCGCGGGTACCCGTCTTGCACTATCCTGTATCTAGCGCACTCCCGTGTACACACACTGTGTTCCCGAGTACACCCTGCACCTCTCTGCAGACACACTCACACGTGTCTCCTGTGAACCGGCCGCCTGGTGCCAGCAGTCGTGGTACCTTATCCCCTGGGGCTTGCTCCTGACACTCCCTGTATAGGGGGTGGTCCTCACTAGGCCAGCTCGCCCAGGGAGAGTGGGTGCCACGACCCAGAGGCTCCACTCCAGGAGTCGTCACAGAAACATCCTATAAATGTCTGTTCGGTCCCTGATCTCAGCTTTTAGTTGAGATGAATCTGTGCTGCACTTTAGGTACAGGCTCAGTAGTGAGACAGTGCTGTGGGGTCAGAGTCAGGGAAATCTAACATATAAAGCTGTGTGTGTGTGTGTGTGTGTGTGTGTGTGTGTGTGTGTGTGTGTGTGTGTGTGTGTGTGTGTGTGTGTGTGTGTGTGTGTGTGTGTGTGTGTGTGTGTGTGTGTGTGTCCGGGATTGGCATCCGCACCGTCGCAGCTACAGCCAAAAAATTTAGCACAGTCACACGTCTGGACCCCGAGAGCATCATAGGCTATGTTGTGAGGCGAAATTTTAACCCCGGGCATTCCAAATCACCAAACAATTTTGCCTCTATCTAGATAATGGGGAAACAGTGTATGTATTGGCATCTGCACCGTCGTAGCTACAGGCATAAAATTTTGCTGTCACAAGTCTGGACCCCGAGAGAGCCATAGGCTATGTTGTGAGGTGAGGTGAAATTTTAACCCCGCGCGTTCCAATTCACCAAACAATATTGCCCCTATCTACATAATGGGGAAAAAGTGTATGTATGTATTGGCATCTGCACCGTCATAGCTACAGCCACAAAATTTTGCACAGTCACACGTCTGGACCCCGAGAGCGTCATAGGCTATGTTGTGAGGCGAAATTTTAACCCTGCACGTTCCAATTCACCATACAATTTTGCCCCTATCTACATAATGGAGCAAAATAAAGGATGGAATCTCCAGCGCTGGACTTCAGTTAAAAATACATCATTTATTGTAAATTCTTAAAATCGAACAGAAAAAAGTGTGGATAAGGACATACAGGCAGATTGGGTCTCTGGTGCTCTCCAACCAACGCGTTTCGACCTAGAGGGTCTTACTCATGGTTCACACTAGACCAATACTGACGACTACAAATAGTAAAAAAACTAGTAAATCACAGGTGTTGGACAAAAGAATTAATGAAAATAGGGAGTATCCCTACCAGTTAACTCTTGCAAACACTCAGCCTAATGTGGAGCTGAAACAAAAACTAGTCGGAAAAACAGGAAGAAAAAAAATAAAAAAAAATAAAAAGATATCATAAGAATATAATAACAATCACAAAAATTATCAGAATAACCAGAATTGAATAGGACTAAGTAGAATGTAAATATACATAAGAAAATATCAATCTAATTGCAATATTAAATCAAGTCGTTTGTTCAGACCTAATGGTACTCTTGTATTTAATTTAAAAATCCAAAAGGATTCACGATTTAATAATTTTCTCCTGAAATCACCTCCCCTAGTAGATCTATAGACTTTCTCTATTGCTATAATTTTGAGACTATCAGTTTTACCTCCATGAACAGTTTTACATCATCATACCCTATTCAGTCTCACATAAATTGTAATTCAGAAGGAGTAATATATGTTATTGAATGAGTTTTTTGTAACCTACAATATGTAGGCTGTTCAATAGGACCTCTTAAAAAGAGAATTAGGAAACACTTGTCAGAAGCTACTAGTAGCAATTATAATATTTCAGCAGTTTCTTATCATTGTAAAACTGTTCATGGAGGTAAAACTGATAGTCTCAAAATTATAGCAATAGAGAAAGTCTATAGATCTACTAGGGGAGGTGATTTCAGGAGAAAATTATTAAATCGTGAATCCTTTTGGATTTTTAAATTAAATACAAGAGTACCATTAGGTCTGAACAAACGACTTGATTTAATATTGCAATTAGATTGATATTTTCTTATGTATATTTACATTCTACTTAGTCCTATTCAATTCTGGTTATTCTGATAATTTTTGTGATTGTTATTATATTCTTATGATATCTTTTTATTAATTTTTTTTTTTTTTTTTCTCCTGTTTTTCCGACTAGTTTTTGTTTCAGCTCCACATTAGGCTGAGTGTTTGCAAGAGTTAACTGGTAGGGATACTCCCTATTTTCATTAATTCTTTTGTCCAACACCTGTGATTTACTAGTTTTTGTACTATTTGTAGTCGTCAGTATTGGTCTAGTGTGAACCATGAGTAAGACCCTCTAGGTCGAAACGCGTTGGTTGGAGACCACCAGAGACCCCATCTGCCTGTATGTCCTTATCCACACTTTTTTCTGTTCGATTTTAAGAATTTACAATAAATGATGTATTTTTAACTGAAGTCCAGCGCTGGAGATTCCATCCTTTATTTTGCTTCAGTCAACACCCCTGATCAAGGTGACTCCGTGCGCAGGAGGATTATGGATCGCAACCGAGACTGGTGAGCTGACCTCCCTTCATTTTCCCTATCCTTCTATAATTATATTTATGATCTAGTCCTGCTCCCTTACTCTACAATTGTTGTGGACGCTTGTAAACACTAATTCTATGGACATGGATTTGGACAGAAATAGGCAGCATATCTTTGCAGCCATTTTTGACTCTACAGATGATGTTACTAATGTGAGCAGTGGGGTCTCTCAGGTAGAGTCTTTAGAAAACCTTTTTAATAAACTGGAAAATCGGAAAAATAAGGAAACCAAATTATGGTGGGACATGACCTCTCTAAAATCTTATCTGACGAAAAAACTTATCCCTAGGGGATTGAGACTGAATAAAAGACCTACCTTCATCTACTCAGACACTTTCAGATTAGAGTGGGAGCAGATTCTTACACAAAGTTCTTTCAAATTAATGGAGTTGATTATTAAATATGAGGAACTGGAGATGACTTGTGTTAAAGAGGAGATCACTAAGATGCAGACTTCTCTGAACACAATAATGTGAAAGACTTTGACAAATTTAATTCAAGAATGGAAAAAAATCTTTCCAAACTGGAAGAATATATTGCAGATATAAAACGCAGTAAATTCACAAGAGACAAACGCGACTTTGAATTGAACCAGGTCTATTCCTGGAAGAAAAGCCGTCCTTTTCAAGAAGGTAAAAAACGATATCAGCATGGTTTTTCAGGCTTTCACCATAGAGATCGCAGGGTCAGCTTCACCAGGTCTCATGATTCAACAGTGTCTTCCAGTTCTAATCTGAATACGTCAGAAGAGTTCTTAGATGCTTCCTTCAACACTAATCATTCTGAGGATATCCGTAGTGATGGAATTATCGTAAGGAGATCAAAAAACGATGGAGAAGAGCGGGGAGGAAACATAAAAAGAAACTACCACTTCAGAAACAGGAGGAGATATCAACATGCCCTGTAATAAATCTTTCAAGCTATATCCTATCAGAAGCTCATATCACTCTCTTGAGCAAAGGCTTGGGATTTAGTCCAGTCAACAAATTTGATATTTATCAGACTCTTCTAGATGTGAATAAGTTTGCCAGAAATTTAACTTTGAAATGTCATTTTGACTACCAGTCCACCTCTTCAGAGACCTTGTCACTGTCTGGATCTACAAATATTCCTGAGTTAATATTTCCCTATGGAAATTTTTCTTTTAAAGATCTTATAGGCTATTCCACTCTTAGAGACTTACAATCACATTCCTTACCAAAAAATAGGACTTTAAATGATCTCTTTAAAATGCCCAATCCAGGGTTTTATCCAGTTCAGTCCAGACCTGCTATTCTAGATATATTCCAAGAACTAATAGAGAAAGATTTAGTGGAGCTTGATAAAATAACAGAAATGACATATGACAATTTAACAGCACAAGAGAGAGCAGCTATGAAAGAGTTAAAAGATAATGCTGACATTCTGGTGAGACAGGCAGATAAAGGGGGTGGAGTAGTCGTACTTAATGCTGGTCTGTATTATTCAGAAAATCTGCGCATTTTGAATGATTCTGCTACCTATTCCAAGATTTCTAGTGATCCCACGTCTAAATTTCAGTGTGATTTGTCAAAATTATTAAACGATGGTTTAGTCACAGGGGCCATAACACAGAAAATGTATGATTATGTTAATATCAGGAACCCTGTGATTCCCATTTATCATGCGTTTCCTAAAATCCACAAGGATTTGTTCCCCCCCCCCCCCTTTAGAACTATAATTTCGGGGATAGGGTCTTTTTCAGAGAAATTGGCAGAGTGGGTTGATCATTACCTACAACCTTTGGTCATTGATCTTCCAGGATATATCAGAGACACCAAAATGTTAATCTCTGCCCTGGATGATTATCATTGGTCACCAGAATATTCATGGATTACTTGTGATGTGGTGGGTTTATACCCGTCCATACCACACAATGTGATTATTTCTAGTCTCACATTCTTTTTGGACAAATATAGCACATATGTGATAGAAATTCAATCCTTCATTGTGGATGCAGTTTCCTTTCTTCTCTCACATAATTATTTTTCATTTGATGGAATTTTTTTCTTACAAAAACAAGGAGTAAGTATGGGGGGTAAATGTTCCCCAGCTTTAGCTAATATTACAGTAGCTGTTTGGGAAGAGAAATATATCTTATGTAACAATAATCCCTTTTCACAAAATATACTACTATATGGCCGCTTTATAGATGACCTGATTTTGATTTGGAAGGGAGACATCTCAGGGATTAGTGATTTCATTAGCTATATCAATATGAATGATTTTAATCTTTCATTTACATTTACAGTGTCGGATTTTTCTATCAGTTATCTGGATGTGACTTTGTCTGTGAATCCTGACAGCCAAAAGGTCTGCGTTTTTCCTTTCAGAAAACCCACAGATACAAATTAAATTTTACAAGCTTATTCTTGTCACCCCAAGCACGTGGTTAAAAACATTCCAGTGGGAGAATTAATTAGGTTAAAAAGAAATTGTAGTTCACCTATAACATTTGCTAAAGAATCAAACAAAACCCTTTCTAGACTTAAGGACAGAGGATATGCTAATTGGATGCTAAGGAAAGCTGATAATATTGTCAGCAGGATCGATAGACACACCCTGCTGAATGAATCTCCTTTGAGCCTTGTACACACTGGAGTTACTGCTAACAAGAAAAAGAATCGCACACGGGCCCCCTGTAATAATTATGACCGTCCTATAGTTAGTTTTTCTACCATGTACAGTCCACAATTCAATAAGATAACGGACATTGTCAAAAAATATTTACCTATTTTACACAATGATAATAAACTTGGTCAAATTCTGGACAATACCCAGATACGATACATAGCCAGGAAAGCTCCTGCTTTGAGCGATATCTTATCCCCCAGTCTTTTTATCAGTAATAGGAGAACTAAAAATAATACTTGGTTGTCATATAAAGGCTTTTCCAAATGTGGACATCATCCCTGTAAAGTCTGCAACTATGTGGTTAAAACCAGCAGATTCACTTCTAGTGTTACTGGCATATCATACCCTATTCAGTCTCACATAAATTGTAATTCAGAAGGAGTAATATATGTTATTGAATGCGTTTTTTGTAACCTACAATATGTAGGCTGTACAATAGGACCTCTTAAAAAGAGAATTAGGAAACACTTGTCAGAAGCTACTAGTAGTAATTATAATATTTCAGCAGTTTCTTATCATTGTAAAACTGTTCATGGAGGTAAAACTGATAGTCTCAAAATTATAGCAATAGAGAAAGTCTATAGATCTACTAGGGGAGGTGATTTCAGGAGAAAATTATTAAATCGTGAATCCTTTCGGATTTTTAAATTAAATACAAGAGTACCATTAGGTCTGAACAAACGACTTGATTTAATATTGCAATTAGATTGATATTTTCTTATGTATATTTACATTCTACTTAGTCCTATTCAATTCTGGTTATTCTGATAATTTTTGTGATTGTTATTATATTCTTATGATATCTTTTTATTAGTTTTTTTTTTTTTTTCTTCCTGTTTTTCCGACTAGTTTTTGTTTCAGCTCCACATTAGGCTGAGTGTTTGCAAGAGTTAACTGGTAGGGATACTCCCTATTTTCATTAATTCTTTTGTCCAACACCTGTGATTTACTAGTTTTTGTACTATTTGTAGTCGTCAGTATTGGTCTAGTGTGAACCATGAGTAAGACCCTCTAGGTCGAAACGCGTTGGTTGGAGACCACCAGAGACCCCATCTGCCTGTATGTCCTTATCCACACTTTTCTGTTCGATTTTAAAAATTTACAATAAATGATGTATTTTTAACTGAAGTCCAGCGCTGGAGATTCCATCCTTTATTTTGCTTCAGTCAACACCCCTGATCAAGGTGACTCCGTGCGCAGGAGGATTATGGATCGCAACCGAGACTGGTGAGCTGACCTCCCTTCATTTTCCCTATCCTTCTATAATTATATCTACATAATGGGGAAAAAGTGAAAGGAAAAGCGTTGGAGGCAAATTGACAGCTGCCAGATGTGAACAATGGGGACTTAAAGAATGAGAGCGATGGCGCCAAACAGTATATACCGTACAGTTGCTAAGGTGGGGCCCTGACATGGGATACTCACCACACACGGGGATATGAACACACACACAAAATGCGCCACACACTACCACGTGCTTCAACACATATACCACCCTCAGCACACATTTCACCACACATACACCAACCTCGCCACATAAAAGTCGAAACACAAAAGTCGCCACTCAAAACTCGCCACACTGTCCCAGAGCTGTTTAAAAGATGAAAAATGAGCTGTGATTGGTTGCTATCAGCAACAGTTTTCTTTGTAGACAGTTGTGGTAACTGAGGCCTATTATTCTTATCATTTCTATGGTGTTATCGTCCTTCTGTAAAGCTGGAAATAACACAATTTATTACCGTGCCAACACAGACCACCCTCTGACACAGACTGCAGGGGGAGCCCAGTATCACACAGGATAGGATTAGATACATGGCTCAGCAGTCAGTATCACACAGGATAGGATTAGCTACACAGCTCAGCAGTCAGTATCACACAGGAGAGAATTAGATAAGCAGCTCAGCACACAGTATCACACAGAATAGTATTAGATACACAGCTCAGCAGTCAGTATCACACAGAATAGGATTAGATGCACGGTTTTTATGTGCAATATAATCATTATAATTTGTTATAACTAACTACAGTTGGTTACTATGCCCAGGCAATGCCGGGCTCTTCAGCTAGTGTCCTATAAATGTCTGCTCTGTTCTTGATCTCGGCTTTTAGTTGAGATGAATCTGTGCTGCCCTTTATGTACATGCTCAGTAGTGAGGCAGTGCTGTGGAGTCAGGGAAATGTTCTATAAGGGTCTGTTCTGTCCCTGATCTCAGCTTTTAGTTGAGATGAACCTGTGCTTCACTTTATGTACAGTACATGCTCAGCAGTGAGGCAGTGGTGTGCGGTCGGGAGTCAGGGAAAGTCTAGTTACTTACCGGTTAACGGTATTTTTCGGAGTCCATGACAGCACCACCTGAGAGTGGGCATCCGCCCTTCAGGAACAGGAAACCTACAAATACAAAAGGGTGGCACCTCTCACACGCATCAGTTGGATGACAAGAGGACCACCAAGGTTAATGGCATGATTTATGTACAATGCTATTACTACTATTTACCACCTGTGTACATATAAGAGGAAGAAGTGCACACCCAAAACTAGAAAAGGGAGGGAATCTAAGGGTGCTGTCATGGACTCCGAAAAACAGCGTTAACTGGTAAGTAAATAGACTTTATTCGATCGTCCATGACAGCACCACCTGAGAGAATTACAGAGAGTAATAATTACTTAGGGAGGGACTACAGCCTGCAGCACCCTTACACCAAAGGAGAGGTCTGAGGAAGCACCCAGGTCTAGCCTATAATGACTGTAAAAGGTGCTCGGAGAGGACCAAGAAGCTGCCTTACATATTTTGTCAATTGAGACTTCCGATCTTTCGGCCCACGAGTTCGCCATGGCTCTGGTGGAATGCGCCCTCAGCTTCCCAGGTGCCGATCTGCCCTTTGAGGTGTATGCTAGTGAAATAACCTCTCTAATCTGCCTGGCTATTGTGTTTTTTGATGCCCTAAAGCCCTTCCTAGTGCCTTGATGTGAGGCAAACAGGGCATTATCCTTTTTCCAGGGATCTGTAACTGCCAGATATTCTAGGAGACATCTCCTAACATCTAGGGTGTGTAGTTTCTTTTCCTTCTCGTTGACTGGATTAGGGAGGAAGGATGGAAAGACTATTTCCTGCGTCCTACGTAAACTCTACTACTACTTAGGTAAGTATGCCGGATCAGGCCTAAGAATTACCCTATCGTCCCTGAATTGTATTATAAGGAGGAAGCCTAGATAACGCCTGGATGTCACTTACTCTACGAGCAGACGTCAGTGCTACCAAGAAGGCTACTTTGAGGGACAGGTATTTTGTGGAGGCTGATGAAATCCGGTATTTTCTGCTTTGTAAGATGCACTTTTTTCCCCTAAATTTGAGGGGAAAATGTGGGTGCCTCTTACAAAGATGCACCCACCTTTCTGTGCTGTCGCTGAGGGTGTCCAGTGCTTGCCGCGGCGCTCTGTCCCCCGATGCTTTGCGCCACCGCGGCGCTCTGTGCCCCAGTGGTTGCCGCCACCACTGCGCTCTGTCCCGTGCTGCGTGGGGGGTCTCTGCCATTCCATGCATGCTTTCCTCTGGATTCCTTCTGGGAAAATGGCCGTCGCGCATGCGCAGATGGAGACCTCGGCACTGAAATCTCGGGAGATGAGAAAGGTCATATTAGACCATCCTCTTCACCTTTGGATGCTAGGGATTTTTTTGTGGCCAAGAAAGATGGTTCATTAAGGCCATGTATTGGCTATCGTTCCCTTAACAAAATCACTTAAATATCAGTACCCGCCGTTACCCCTGATTTCTGATTTATTTTCCAGAGTTAAAAGTGCCTGTTGGTTTACCAAGCTTGACCTCAGGGGGGCGTATCGTTTTCGCATCAAGCACGGGGATGAATGGAAGATTGCGTTTAATACTCCGGAGGGACATTTTGAGTACCTGGTGATGCCTTTTGGGCTCACTAATGCCCCTTCTGTCTTCCAGTCTTTTATGAACGATATTTTCCGGGACTTTGTGGATAAGTTTTTGATCATTTATCTGGATGACATTTTCATCTTTTCCAGTGATTGGGATTCTCATGTGGAACATGTCCGGACTTTGTTCCGGATTTTGAGGGAAAATTATCTGTATGTTAAGGGATCTAAGTGCCTCTTTGGTGTACAGAGGATTTCATTTTTGGGATTCATTTTGTACCCGTCGGCTATTGAAATGGACCCGGCCAAGATACAGGCCATTTATGATTGGGTTCAGCCCACTTCTTTGAAGTTTTTGGGTTTTGCTAATTTCTACCGTAAATTTATAAGTAATTTTTCCGGTATTGTTAAACCACTGACTGATTTGACAAAAAAGGGCGCTGATGTGGTGAATTGGTCTCCAGAGGCAGTTCGGCATTTCATGAGCTTAAGCGGAGATTCACTTCTGCTCCGGTTCTACGGCAACCTGATGCCTCACTCCCATTTCAGGTGGAGGTAGATGCTTCTGAGATTGGTGCAGGAGCCGTTTTGTCCCAAAGAGATCCGGCGACTTCTAATATGAATCCCTGTGCCTTCTTTTCTCGAAAATTCTCCCCATCTGAACGCAATTATGATGTGGGGAATTGGGAATTGTTGGCCATTAAATGGGCATTTGAAGAGTGGAGACATTGGTTGGAGGGAGCTAGACATCAAGTTGCGGTCATCACCGACCACAAGAATTTGATTTATCTTGAATCAGCCTAACGCTTGAATGCTAGACAGGCTAGGTGGGCCTTGTTTTTCAAGCATTTTAATTTTGTGGTCTCTTTTCTTCCGGGCACTAAGAATGTTAAGGCAGATGCCCTTTCTAGGAGCTTCTTTGCAGATTCTCTTGATGTGACCGAGCCTACTACCATTCTAATTGAGGGTGTAGTTCTTTCCGCCATCTCACCCGATTTGAGACATGCCCTGGAGGAATTTCAGGAGGACAAATGTCCCTGACCAGTGGAGGAAAAGAGTAATGTCTGAAATTCATTGCTCCGCGTTGGCTGGTCATGCAGGTATTTTTGCTACCAGAGATTTGGCGAGTCGGTCTTTTTGGTGGCCTGCCTTATCTCGTGATGTCAGGAATCTTGTGCAGTCCTGTGGGACTTGTTCTAGGTCCAAGCCCTGTTCTCATTCTAGTGGGTTGTTGATGCCCCTGCCGGTGCCCAGGAGGCCATGGACTCATATCTCAATGGATTTTATTTCTGATCTTCCTGTCTCTCAGAGAAATGACTGTTATCTGGGTGATCTGTGATAGATTTTCTTAGATGGTCCATCTTGTACCACTCCCAAAGTTGCCATCTTCTTCTGAGTTGGTGCCCTTGTTTTTACAACAGGTGGTTCGGTTGCACATGATCCCTGAGAACATTGCGTCGGACAGAGGAGTGCAGTTTGTTTCCAGATTTTGGAGAGCTTTTTGTTCCAAACTGGGAATTCAGTTATCCTTCTCCTCTGCATTTCATCCTCAGACCAATGGGCAGACTGAGAGAACAAACCAGACTTTGGAATCCTATTTGAGATGTTTCATATCTGCTGATCAGGATGACTGGGTGTCATTTTTGCCCTTGGCCGAATTTGCGCTAAACAATAGGGCTAGTTCTGCCACTTTGATGTTGCCCTTTTGGTGTAACTTTGGGTTTCATCCTCAATTTTCTTCAGGGCAGGTGGAATCTTTGGCCTGCCCAAGTGTGGATTCTGTGGTAGAGAGAATGCAGCAGATTTGGGACCAAGTAGTGGATAAGTTGTCCCTCTCAGGAAAAAGCCCAACGGTTTTCCAACGGGCATAGGACCATTGGTCCCCGTTTTAAAGTAGGTGATATGGTTTGATTGTCTTCAAAGAATATTCCTATGAAGGTTGCGCCTCCAAAATTCAAGCCAAGATTCATTGGACCTTATAAGATTTTGGAAATCCTTAATCCCGTTTCTTTCTGTTTGGCTTTTCCAGTTACGTTTAAGATTCATAACGTGTTCCATAAATCCTTGTTGAAGAGGTTTGTAGAGCCAGTAGTTCCCATGGTGGCGCCACCTGACCCTGTATTGGTTAAAGGTAATTTGGAGTATGAAGTAGAGAAAATATTGGATTCTCGTTTGGCTAGACGGAGACTCCAGTACCTGGTCAAATGGAAGGGTTATGGCCAGGAGGATAATTCTTGGGTCTCTGCTTCTGACATTCATGTCGATAGATTGGTTTGTGCTTTTCACCGGACCCATCCTGACCGGCCTGGTGGCGTGGATGAGGGTTCGGTGACCCCTCCTCAAAGGGGGGTACTGTTGTGAATTCTCTCTCTGGCTTCCCTCTGGTGATTACTGAAGATAGTGTAGCTGGTCATATTGAGAGTTCTCTTTCTGGGCTCTCTCTGGTGGTTACTGGAGGTAGTGGAGCTGATCTGATTGACAGAGGCTTGCCACCTGATGAGGAAGACGATTGGAGATCTGGGGTTTCTGATTGGGATTTAAGACAGTTGACTCCCTATATCCCTGCTGGTGATTTTCTTGCTGTGCCTCCTGAGGTCTGATATCTCCTGCTCTTTCCCTGCATGTTCAGCTAAGTGGTTCATTTGCTATTCTGTTTGCATTTGATCTGGTTTTGTTTATCTCTGCTTTGTGCGGGTTTGCTAGCTCCGGCTGGGGCTGTGCTGAGTCCCCGCCCATAAGTTACTTGCATGTGCCAGTTTGTTATGTCCCCTTTTATATTGGTCTTTTTGCTTTGCTTTCAGAATAATACCAGAGTGCTGATATAGTGGGGGGCGAAGTCGTGCGACTTCAGTGTTCTTGTGCATCAGACGTATTGGACTTTTTGCAGGGTTTTTTAAGTGATTGCAGACAGTGTCTTTCCTTTCCTGTCCTGTCTAGTCAGCATGGGCCCCATAGAATCGTAGTTGGAAGTGACCTCCTGGGCCATCTGGTCCAACCCCCTGCTCAAAGCAGGATTCGCTAAATCATCCCAGTCAGATGTCTGTCCAGCCTCTGTTTGAAGACTTCCACTGAAGGAGAACTCACCACTTCTCGTGGCAGCCTGTTCCACTCATTGATCACTCTGTCAAAAAGTTTTTTCTAATATCTAATCTGTCTCCTCCCATTCAGTTTCATCCCATTGCTTCTAGTCTTTCCTTGTGCAAATGAGAATAAAGTTGATCCTTCTACAATGTGACAGCCCTTTAGATATTTGTAGACAGCTATTAAGTCTCCTCTCAGTCTTCTCTTTTGCAAACTAAACATTCCCAAATCCTGCAACCTTTCCTCATAAGACAGGGTTTGCAGACCGGTCACCATTCTGGTCGCTCTTTTCTGAACTTGCTCCAGTTTGTTGATGTCTTTTTTAAAATGTGGTGCCCAAAACTGGACACAATATTCCAGATGAGGTCTGACCAAAGAGGAGTAGAGGGAAATAATGACTTCACGTGATCTAGACTGTATGCTTCTGTTAATACATCCTAGAATTGCATTTGCCTTTTTTGTTGCTGCATCACACTGTTGACTCATATTCAGTCTGTGATCTATTAGTATACCCAAGTCTTTTTCACATGTGCTGTCACTTGGCCCTATTCCTCCCATTCTGTATATGCTTTTTTCATTTTTATTGCCCAGATGTAGTACTTTGCATTTCTCCCTGTTAAAAACCATTCTGTTAGTTGCTGCCCACTTCTCCAGTTTATTTAAATCTTTTTGAATCCTCTCTCTTCTCTAGTATTAGCTATCCCTCCTAGCTTTGTGTCATCAGCAAATTTAATCAGTTTACCCTCAATTCCTTCATCTAAATCATTGATAAAGATGTTGAACAATACAGGGCCCAGGACAGAGCCCTGTGGTACCCCTACGACCACTCTTTGGGTCCGATAACTAAGCCAGTTATGAATCCACCTAACAGTTGCCTTGTCCATTCCATACTTAGTCATTTTTTCAATAAGGATTGTATGAGATACTTTGTCAAATGCTTTGCTGAAGTCAAGATATACTATAGCTACAGCATTTCCTTGATCCACCCAATCAGTGATACCGTCATAGAAAGAAATTAAGTTAGTCTGACATGACTTATTAGTTACAAACCCATGCTGACTCTGTTTAATCACTTCATTCTTATCCAGGTATTGACATACATGTTGTTTAATAATTTGTTCAAAGATCTTTCCTGGTATAGAAGTCAGACTCACCGGCCTATAGTTGCCTGGGTCCACCTTCTTCCCCTTTTTGAAGATAGGAACAACATTTGCTCTTCTCCAATCTTCTGGCACTTCTCCTGTTCTCCAAGAATTTTCAAAGATTATGGAGAGGGGTTCAAAAATTTCTTCTGCCATCTCCTTCAGTACTCTGGGGTGTAATTCATCTGGACCTGGAGACTTGAATTCATTTAGGTTAGCTAAATGTTTCCTCACTATCTTTCTGTTTATAGATATCCTGGATTCTTCTATTCCCTTAATAGGACAGTGAAGAACAGTTGATGTTACATTTCCTTTCTGAGAGAAAACAGATGCAAAATAGGAATTTAAAAGTTCAGCCTTCTCAACATCCTGTCTTACCATTTCATCATTTTCATCCTGTAAAAATCCTATAGCATCTTTGACCTTTCTTTTACTTTTGACATATCCCCAAAATCCTTTATTATTGCTTTTGACATCTCTTGCAAGCCTCAATTCATTTCCAGCTTTAGATAATTTGATTTGTGCCCTGCAGGTTCTGCAGACAGCATTATATTCTTCTTTGATATGCCTCGCTCTTTCCATTTTATAAACTTTTTTTCTTCCTTTTTAGCATGTGCTTAAGTTCTGTGTTCATCCATCCTGATTTCCTTAAATGCTTCCTATTCTTCCCTCTTTTCGGAATTGTTAACAACTGTGCTTTGAGAATTTCATTTTTCAAGATTTCCCATCCTTCCTGGACATTTGTGTCTTTAAGGATATCCAGCCATTGGATCCCTCCAATTCTCTTTCTGAATGCCTTAAAATCTGCCTTTCTGAAATCTAACCTTGACGTCTGAGTCTTCACAGGTCTTCCTCCTCTAGTTATCAAAAATTCTAAAATAGCATGGTCGCTACCTCCTAGGGTCCCAGCCACTTTTACCTCCTCAACCATTTCCTCCCTGTTTATAAGGATTAGATCCAAGGTAGCAGTTCCCCTTGTTTTCTCCCCTACCTTTTGGAAGATAAAGTTGTCAGCAAGAGATGATAAGAATTTCCTTGACCTGTTAGTTTTGCCTGAGAGATTCCCAACAAATGTCTAGATAGTTGAAATCTCCCATGACAACTATGTCATATTTTTTGGAGAACTTGGCCATTTGATGCATAAAGAGTTCATCCATATCTTCCGCTTGCACAGGCGGCCTGTAGTAAATGCCTACAATGGTGTCTTTCCATTGTTCTGTCCTTGTATTCTTACCCAGTTTCCACAGAACTCCCAGTCTCTGAAGCTTCAATCTCTGTGCAGATATACGCATTTCTAACACACAATGCGACACCTCCTCCTCGTTTATCAAGTCTGTTTCTTGCAAATAAGTTGTATGCTTCTAGTCTTGTATTCCAATCATGTGTATTGTCCCACCAAGTTTCAGTGATTCCAATGACATCATATTTCTTTTCCTGTGTTAGTAGTTCCAATTCTCCTTGTTTGTTGCCCATGCTTTCTGCATTAGTATAGAAACATTTTAGTTTGTGATTGGTTTCTCTTTCTCCAATATTTTTACTAATTAGATTCTTTTGTCTTTGTTCTTCCTTTCCACTTCTAATAGCAGAGTTCTCAATAGCATTTGTCAGGTGTATGGCTTTTTCTGGTCTTTTGCTTCCCTTCCCATGTTGTTCTAGTTTAAAGCTCTCCTTACAAATGTAGCAAGGCGACTTCCAAATACATGCTTTCCAGTCTTCGTAAGGTGCACCCCATCTCTAGCAAGTAGTCCATCGTATAAGTAATTCACTCCGTGATCCAGAAATCCAAATTGTTGCTGACAGCACCATCGACGTAGCCAGTTGTTCACCTGCAGAATCTTATTCCACCTCCTTGTTCCATGGCCATCCACTGGGAGGATGGAAGAGAAGACCACCTGTGCTCCCAGTTCTTTCACTTTCTTGCCTAAGTCTTCAAAGTCTCTGCAGATGGTTTCCAGGTCATTTCTTGTGGTGTCATTTGTCCCCACATGTAGTAGCAGGAATGGGTAGTCATCTGTAGGTCTGAAGAGTCCTGATATCCTGTTAGACACATCTTTAATTTTTGCACCTGGAAGACAGCACATTTCTCTTGAAGTTATATCCGGTCTGCAGATAGCGGCCTCTGTTCCTCTCAACAGGGAATCCCCCATGACCACCACTCTCCGTTTCGTCTTCACAACATTTTTCTTTCTCCATCCAGGAGGACTCTGAAGGCGTACAAGGTTGCTGTTTGTTGGCAAAGTCTTATCCTGATGTATTTCTTCATCGTTTTCCTGCGTGAGAGCCTGGTACTGGTTCCTGAGCAGTATGGGTGCTGACTGCCTCCTGATCCTCCTGCTTCTCTGGGTCACATGTCTCCATTCCTATGTTTCTTCAGGTGCACTTGGAATTTCTTCTCTTTCTGTAACATGAAGAGATAATTCTGCTCTGTCCAAGAACTGTTCACCTTCCTTAATGATCTTCAACGTAGCTAACCTCTCTTCGAGATTTTGCAACTTTTCCTCCAACAGGGACACAAGCTTGCATTTGTGGCTTTTCCACTGGTAAGTCTGTGAATATGTAGCAAGAAATGCAGCTCACCAAATGGCTCCTGGCTTCTTCCATATTGAGATTTCTTAAAAACGATGAAAGATGAGCCAAAATTCGCGCGCCGATAACGGCCAAAACCCAGTGATCGTGGAGCTCGCGGAGACTCTTCACTTATCCCAGAGGGAACTGGGAATATACAAATGATCTCCTCAAGACTCTTCCCCTGGTTTTCTGATTTCCTCTTTTCAGCTGCAACGGCCAAAACCCAGTGATCGTTGAGCTCGTGGAGACTCTTTACTTATCCCAGAGGGAACTGGGAATATGCAAATGATCTCCTCAAGACTCTTCCCCTTCGTTTGCTCAGTCTATTTTTCTGCCTGCGTTTGTGTTTTCATCTTGTCTCACCGACAATATATGTTTGGGGGCTATCTATTCCTTTGGGGTCTGCTCCGGGGCAGTTTAGATTTCCCCTTTCTTGCTTAAGGCTTAGTTAGCTCTCCGGCTGTGCCGAGGCGTCTAGGATCATCGTAGGTACGCTCCACGGCAGTGGTCTGCATCCGCTTAGTTACCAACCTCTCTGGTTTTCTGTGGCTTAGCCTGGCCTGCTATCCTCCTCGGTGACCCATTCATATCAAGCAACATATTGGAAATGCTGAACTGACCCATCTAAATGAACCTCCACTCTAAGGAATCGCTGATGAGCTGCATGAATGGGTATATGGTAGTAGGCGTCTTTGAAAACTCCTTTATAGTGGTGTTGGATTTAAAACAAAAATTTTATTGTGGAATTGATTGTTTCCATCTTGAACGGGCGTATGAATAGAAATTTACTGTGGGCTTTAAGATTAATTATAGTCCTAAAGGATCCGTCTGGTTTACGGACTAGAAATAGAGGGGAGTAGAACTCTCTGCCCCTTTCTGCCTCCGGTACTTCTGTCAGGACCTTTTTGCTGTGTAGGTCACAGATTTCGGTCTCCAGGGCAGCCTGCTCCAATGGGGAAGATCTGAGTGGGGTGATCCTAAATCTGTTTTGGGCGATACAGGAGAATTCTAATCGTAGTCCTGAGGCCATCAGCCCCAGGATCCAGTTGCTATTGGAAATTAGGGACCAGGCCGGGTAGAAGGCGGCTAGCCTACCTCCTACCGAAGCAGCTAGTCATTGAGGTGGCTTCTTAGGTTCACGAGATGCTCCTTCCTGGCGACCCCCTCCTCCAAACATAAATCCTGTACATCTCCTTTTTTCATCCCATCTGCCTCGATCTTTTGACGACCTTCTACGAAAATATCTTCTCCTGGTGAAGGGACGTTTGTAAGAAGGGGTGGGCAGGTTGGGAAATTTATTTTTATCGTCCCCAGCTTTTTCCAAAAGCTCGTCCAGAACTGGGCCGAACAGATATTCTCCTTCACATGGAATGGAGCAGAGACGGCATCTGGCCTGGATGTCCCCTGACCAACATTTCAACCAAAGAGCCTTCCGTGCTGCATTTGACAGTCCTGCGGCTCTGGCCGCCATCCTTACCGGATCTGCCGAAGCATCGTCTAGAAAGGCTGCAGTGTTCTGAATCATTGGCAGGGTCTTCAGGATGGATTCTCTCGAGGCTCTGTCTGCTGAGATTCAAGCTGGTCCAGCCAGACCATCATGGATCTGGCTGTGCGGGTAGCAGCAACCGCTGGTCTTAGGGCGCCCGCTGACATTTCCCAAGTCCCTTTCAGAAATGATTCCGCTTTCTTATCCAGCGGATCCTTTAAAGAAGCCATGTCAAAGGGAATGGAGGCTTTAGCCACCGCTGCATCCAGTTTTGGGGCTTTATCCCATCTGTTCACCAAGGGGTCATCGAAGGGATATCTCCATTTGAAGGCCGGTGGTACGGAACCCCTTTTCTCTGGCTTCTTCCATTCTCTATTAAGTTTTGCACTTTATCATTTTGTGGGAAAGATTTGCGTTTCTTTGGGTCTAGGCTGCCAAAAATCGGTCCTGAGCTGAAAGTTCTTGTTTCGCGTCAGCTACCCCCATGGTGGACCTTACTGATTTGACCAATTTGTCAATTTGATCTAGGACGAAGCAAAACAGGTTGGAGTCTTAATCCGAAGATGAAGTCAAAAAAGAGGCAGAGGCCTCTGAAGAATATTCGCCTATCCTAGGGGCAGCTGAGGAGTCAGACCCTGAAAAACTTGCTCCTCTTTTGCTTTTAGAGGATTCCCCTTGAGAAGGGGATTTTAGGGAATAATTTACTACTGTCCTAATAATTTCCCTCAGGCTTGCAGTGAAGTCAGGGGTTTCTTCCGCCACCTGTAGAAGCGGGGGAGAGTGTAATGGACTATGGATCTTACCCCTGGACTAACGTTCCCCCTTTTTTACCCCCTACCGTCGGTCGCACACATGGCTGACAACTTTTTAGGGTAGGCGTCTGGCAAGGGACAACTGCAAAGGGCACATTCCCTGTTTTTCATTTTACCAGAGCATTTCTTCCCCTAGAGAGAAAATATAAGGGGGACACTGCATCAGGGTACATTCACGAAGATCTCTTACCCAAGCAGTAGAAGTAGGTACCGGATCACGGGGAGGGCGGGCCGAGTCCTTCAGCCTGGACGAACTCTTGCGGCTGGACTGCCCACTTCGTCCTCGGCTTTTCAGCTGGGGGTTTGTACGGGGCCTCTCTGAGGCACGCTCCTGCCCCAGCTGGGCCACGGAAGCTTACGGCTCATCCATTTCTGCAAATGGGCCAAAAGCAGCCCTGCACGTGTGGCTTTTGTAGGTCCCTCCCCAGAAATCCAGGTCAGCAGGGATGTGGCCAGATGCACCCTTCCCTGTTCGGGCCATCCCCCACTGTGCCCTGCCGCCACACCCGTGCCGCCGCGACCCGGCGGCGCACACAGGAGAAAAGCCGGCCGGCATCCGACTTCCAGCCTGGCGTCCCTGGCCCTGCGTCACTTCCAGCACGCAATCAACGGGTGGGGACGCGCCGGAGGGCAGCAGCGCACGCCATGGCCCGACCCGGCACGACCCCAGCTCCATGCACGCCACCACGGCGCCAGAACGGAGGCCCGGACTGTGGGATGACCGGCACCAGGAGGACCAGGATGGACCGGGAGGGGGGGGAAGATACTTACCAGCGCTGGCTCTGGAGACGGCCATCCTCCGGACCCCGCTCCACCTGCTCCGCACACTGCCGTGGAGACCTGCCCTGACCCACCGTGGCGCTTCCAGGGACCTCACACTGACCAAGGTAGGAGACCCCCTCATTACCTGGGTCGCTCAGCCGGCCTGGAGATTCCTGACGATCCATGACAGGATGATCTGTAGGGAACCCTGTCCTCCAAGAACAGGAAACCAACTGATGCGTGGGAGAGGTGCCGCCCTTTTGTATATGTTGGTTTCCTGTCCCTGAAGGGCGGATCTCCTCTCTCAGGTGGTGCTGTCATGGACGATCGATTAAATGCCCTATAAATGTCTGTTCTGTCCCTGATCTAGGCTCTTAGTGGAGATGAATCTGTGCTGCCCATTATGTACATGCTCAGTAGGGATCAGTGCTGTGAAGTCAGGGAAAATAGAATTAGTCTTACCGGTAATTCGGTTTCTAAGAACCTTCCACGACAGCAGTATCTGAGGATGTCTCTCCGCCCTAATAGGGGACAGGAAATGCACAAGAGGTTAAATAACCCTCCCCTTCCCACTACCTCCGGTGTTTTTTCTGTACACAGTAGCATGTATAGTTACCACCAAAGTGCAGAAATCCTCCGGTAGAGTATCAGGTAGGGAGGGAAATTAGTGCTGTCGTGGAAGGTTCCTAGAAACCGAATTACCGGTAAGACTAATTCTATTTTCTCTAGTCACCTTCCACGACAGCAGTATCTGAGCAATACCAACAGCTAATTTCTTAGGGAGGGACGACAGCCTGCAGAACACATCTGCCAAACGTTAAATCCCTATTGAAATTTAGTCTATAGTGTCTGGTGAATGTATGGACAGACGACCAGGTGGCAGCTCTGCATATCTGCTCTGAAGGTGTCCCCTCTTTCTGCCCACGATGTTGCTACAGAACGCGTAGAGTGGGCTCTTAACGATGTAGGAGGGGAAACGTTCTGTGACGAGTAGGCGAGGCTGATCGCTTGCTTGATCCAATTTGCGATTGTATTTTTTGCCGCCTTTTTGCCTCTATTCCGGCCTGAAATTTGAATGAATAGGTTCTGATCAATCCTCCAACTTTCTGTCTGCTGGAGGTAGAAGAGGACTACTCTGCGGACATCGAGGGTATGGAATCCTTTTTCTTTCGTGTTGGAGGGGTTTGGACAGAAGGAAGGTAATACAAAGTCCTGGAACCTATGGAAGTTCGAGACTACCTTCGGCATAAAGGAGGGATATAATCTCAGGATGATGCTATCCCTCCATGATGGTTAAATATGGCTCCTGTATTGAAAGGGCCTGTAATTCCCCCATGCGCCTTGCGGTAGTGATTGCTACCAGGAACACTGTTTTTAGAGTCAAGTTTTTCAAAGTTGTGGAAGCTAGAGGTTCAAATGGTTCACCCGTCAAGCTTTTGAAAACCAGGTTCAGGTCCCAGGGGGGAATCTGGCTACGGAGTCTGGGACGGATCCTAGACGCTGAGGTCATGAACAGTTTAATCCATCGATGACTTGCCAGGTCCTGATCGTAGAATGAGCTGAGGGCTGACACTTGTACTTTTAAGGTACTGGGTGTGAGACCCAGATCCAGACCGTCCTGGAGAAACTCTAAGGCTGGTTTCACACTTGTGGTTTTTTTTTGCGGGATTTTAGCGCTAAAAAACGCATGCGATTTTTTTTCCTATACTTTGCATGGGATGCGCTTATGTGCGCATACACATGCGTTTGTATGCGTTTTTCCGCGCATGCGTTTTTTTGCGGTATGCGCTCGGGCGCACAAAATGCATCCTGTTGCATTTTTTGAGCGTCCGACTTGCCTCAAAAAACCGCATGCGCACGCAATGCGTTTTTTTACAACAAGACACCCATTATAAGTCTATGGGTGCGCATTGGCATGCTTATGTATGCGTTTTTTTTTTTTTACCACTAGTTGGACAATGGAATTTAGGGGTTTGGGTTAGAGTTAGGGTTAGTTAAGGGGGTTTAGGGCTAGGGTTAGGGTCAGGGTTAGTAAAGTCATGGTTTGGGTTAGTGCGAGGGGCCACCTAATGTTGGAAAAAAAACGCAAACGCGGTAAAAACGCACTAAAAACGCATAAAAACGCTGCGTTTTTTTCATGCATGCTCATAAAAATGCTTGAAAAAAAAAACAGCATTTGTATGCGTTTTTTCTATGCGTTTTTTTGCGCTAAAAACGCGCTGGAAAAAAAAAGCAAGTGTGAAATTAGCCTAAGATCTGTGTAATCTTAGGATGGAAGGGATCTGGAGAATTTGGGGAGCACCAAGATGAGAACTTCTTCCAGACTTTCCGATAAATGGCATTAGTCACTGGTTTCCTACTTTTTTGTAGGGTTTAGATTACTCTCTCTGATAGACCTTTAGCTTTTAGAATTCTGGCTTCAGTAACCAGGTTCAATTTGTATGGATCTGGGTGCAGTAGAGGACCCTGGTGGAGGAGATTGGCCCTCTGGGGCAGAAGTATTGGACCATCCTGAGCCATGTTTTGTAGGGCTCTGTACCAACCCCTTCCTGGCCACAAGGGAGCTATCAAGATGGTAGTAACTTGCTCTGCCCGTATCTTCTGCAATGTTCTTGCTATCATGGGGATTGGAGGGAAGGTGTAGGCTAGATTGAATTGCCACAGGTGGGAGAAGGCATCTACTTCCCACGCTCCGTCAGTGGGGCTGAGGGAGAAATATGTTTCCACCTTCGCATTCTGACGAAAAGGTCCACCTCGGGGTATCCCCATCTTGAGACCAGCGACAAGAACACTGTTTGGTCTAGGCTCCATTCCCCGGGATGAACGTCCTTCCTGCTGAGGAAGTCCGCTTCCACATTGTCCAATGCTCTTAGATGCACTGCTGATATGGACAAAAGATGCTTCTCTGCCCAAGAAAGGATTCTCGCAGCCACCCGTTTTAGGTTGGAAAATTTTGTTGGTGACAAATGTAGGACACCGTAGTCATGTTGTCTGAGTAGACTCGTACATGATGGTTTTGTACGAGGGTTGATGCTGCCTTCAGTGCTTCCTCTACTGCTGTGAGTTCTCTCACATTTGAGGAGCTGGTTCTGATGTCTGGGCCCCATAACCCTTGGAAGTGTAACTTCTCCACCGTGGCTCCCCAGCCTCTCTGACTGGCATCTGTGGTGACGATTTTTAGAGGAAGCTGATCCCAGCTAAACCCTGCTGAAGGTTCTGGTGGTTCAGCCACCATAGAAGAGAGGCTAAGAGGAGTTCTCCTGGTCAGTACCTTCAGGTGTTTCCTTGAACACCGAAGAACGTAGGACTGCAGGGTCCGAGTATGGGCTTGGGCCCAGGAGACGGCTTAGATACATGCTGTAAGTGAACCTAGCATGGACATTGAGTTTCTCAGGGTCGGTGCTCTCTGGTCCCTGAACTTGAGAGATCCTCTGGGCCAGGTCGAGTTGTCGTTCCCTGGGTAAAAAGGATGTCAGCTTTCCCGAATCCAAGAGAATCCCCAAGAACTTTTTCTTTGTTGAGGGATGAAGGTTTGACTTCTTCAGGTTGGGGATCCAACCCAAAGATTTTAGAATCCCTAGAGATTTCTCTACGTCCTGGTTCAGGCAAGGTATGGACAGAGCTACTATCAGGAGGTCGTCCAGGTATGGGACAATGCAGATCCCCTGCTGGCGAATGAAGATCATTGCTTCTGCCATCACCTTGGTAAATACCCGAGGGGCTAATGATACCACAAACGGCAGGACGTTGAATTGGTAGTGTTTGACCTGGGACCCCTGGTATACCGCAAATCTGAGGAATCTCCGGTGGTCTGGATGGATCGGGACGTGATAGTAGGCGTCCCTCAGATCTATTGTAGCCATCACCCAATTCTGTCCTATGAGGGGGATTGCTGTCTTGACCGACTCCATCTTGAACCGCCTGTATTTTACCACTTGGTTCAAAGGTTTGAAGTTTATAATGACCCTGTGTTTCCCCGAGGGCTTTACCACTACGAAGAGGCGAGAGTAGTGGCCTCTGCCTATCTCCTGTTGTGGAACTGGGGAGATCGCTCTCGCTTGTAGCAATGTATTTATATCCGATAGTAAAGAACTCTGGAGGTGTGCCTGCAGGGAGGTTATTCTCAGGCATTGAGGGGGAGGACTCTCCAATTCCAATCTCAGTCCCTTGCGAATTGTGCGAAGAACCCACTGGTTTGAGGTTATGGACTGCCACTGAGCTATGAAATTCGAGAGTCGGCCCCCGACCGGAATGCCGTCATTGTTTGTCCGTGGGATTTTGTTGCTGTTGGGAGGCCAGAATATTTCTGCCTTTACCTCCTTTCGGATAACTCCCCCTGCCCGTTTTACCCTTCCCTTTGAACTCTCTCTGGAAGGGCTGGTCACGGGGGGGGGGGGGGGGAACGAAAAAATAGTTTCCTAGGTTTTCGCTGTTTTGGAAGCGACTTTTTTTTATCCGTGGCCTTCTCCAGGATATCATCCAGAGCTGGGCCAAACACGTACTTCCCCTGGAAGGGAATCGCACAGAGTTTTTATTTTGATGTGATGTCTCCCCCCACGATTTCAGCCACACCGTTCTCCTGGCCGAGTTGGAGAGAACTGCCGACTTTGCCGCCACTCGAATGGATTCTGCAGAGGCATCGGCTAGAAACCCGGTTGCTTTTTGTAGAAGAGGAAGAGAATCAAGGATTTCTTCCCAGGAGGTTCCCTGAGAGAGGTGATCTTCCAGTGTACGCAGCCAGCAAAATAGGAACCTGGCTACACATGTAGAGGCTATATTAGCCTTGAGCAGGGTGGTGGAGGCATCCCAGGATTTCCTAAGGAGGCTCTCCGTTTTACGATCCATGGGATCTCTGAGCGGAGACGAGTCTTCGAATGGAAGAGCCGTTCTTTTAGTCACTCTGGACACCTGTACGTCTACCTTAGGGATATCCCATAGGGAGGAATCCCCCTCTAGAGGAAACCTATTCCTCAGGTCTGATGGGATAGTAAGCCTTTTCTTGGGGAAGGCCCATTCCTGCATAACCAGGTTACGGATGTTTTCATTAATTGGAAACCCCTTTTGGTCTTTGGGTCTCAGCCCCCAAACATCTCCTCCTGGACCGAGTATTCCACCTCCGCTTCTTCCAGTCCCATGGTGCCTCTTACCATCTTAAGTAAGTCCCCCATGTCTTTAGACGAGAAGTAGTATTTTTGTTATCGGGCCTGGGGGCGGAAGTGGAACTCTCATTTTCCCATGCCTCCTCTGAGTTAGAGGTGTCAATTTCGCCCGAGTCCGACTCCGCCGGGGGCGCTTTTCTTTTCTTAGCCGGAGGGGGTTGTGGTGTCGGCGCCTGGGCATTAATCATCATAGAAGATTGCATTTCTTGTTTGATGAGGGTTTTTATACTGTCCAGAAGGGAGGGTTGTTCTGCACGAATTATGTCATCCGTGCAAGGCTGACATAGTTTTTTCCTGTATGTCGAGGAGAGTTTGGTACTGCACACACACTTGCGGCTTAGTTTCTTTACGGGGTCAGGGGCCTTATCTCCCTAAAACAGAGAGAGAAGGCATAATAAGTCACCTCAACCACTTGGACATAAGGAAAGGGGGACCCACCCTGCTACTTACAGTAGGAGGGTGAACGCTGGGCTCCGCAGAAGCAGAACGCGAGGGCATGTCACCGTCCATGGTCAGTCTGTCACAGACACTAGTGCAGAAATGGCCTTACCTGGACGTACCTGGACCAGGGTCTAAATAGCCTAGGTCCACAGCGTGTTCTGTGCTCCTCCTCCCCTGCACCACAGGTGGGTGTAATGGTGATCACTAGGGATGAGCTTTCCGATATTGAAATATCGGAAATCGGCCCGATATTTGCGATATCGGAATTCCGATTTCAGATTCCGATATTTTTTTCACATCGGAAATCCCTACTAACCATAAGCATAACCCTAACCCTACTAACCCTAACCGTAACCCTACTAACTATAAGCATAACCCCAACCGTAAACCCTGACTTTACTAACCCTAACTAACCCTAACCCCTAATCCTTAACCTAACCCTACTAACCCTAAAACCCTACTAACCCTAACCCATCCCTAACTAACCTTAACCCCTAACCCTACTAACTATAAGCATAACCCTAACCGTAAACCCTTACTCTACTAAGCCTACCTAACCCTAACCCCTACCCTAACTCTACTAACCCTAACCCTTACTCTACTAACCATAAACCAACTAATCCTAACCCAAAGAAAAAACACAGCTGTTAAGAAGATGGCGACCAGTTCTCTTGCTATAGCTTTCGCTCTGTGCATTTTACTTGTGATTTTTTTGCTCCTCTGCAAACTCCTTCCCCATTATCCTGAGGTGTTTCCCCTCCATTTTATCCATTATATAGCACTGTAGTGGTCATTTTGTAATTCCGATTTTTTTCTCCCATTGACTTGCATTGATATCGGAAATTCTGATATACGATATTTTTTCAATATCGGAAATCGGAATTCCGATACGATATCGGGTAATATCGCTCATCCCTAGTGATCACCCCTCCTCACGGCTGCTTCCGGGGTTGTCGACGGCTCTCCCTGGGACGCTGCTCCGCCCCGTCAATCTCACTTGGTCCGCCGATCACCAACCCCCGCTGCCGTCCCGCGCCCCAGGCCGCGATCGGGCAGGCATGCGGGCGGGTAGGATGAGAGAGGGCGACCGTGCTCCCGACGCCCTCGAGACGCAGCCCTCCTCTATCGGCGGCCGCCATGTTGGCCGAATTAGCGTCCCGGGCCGCCGAAAATGACAAACCGAAAGTAGCGCCGCGTCACTTCCGGTGCGCCGGCCGTTGGGGGAGGAGGACGCCGAGGAGCTCACTGAGGACCCTGGCTGCACGCCGCCGCCTCGCTTTACCCAGCGGGGGGGGAGGGGGTGCAGGAGAGGCGGGAGGGGGTCCCGAGTCACGCTGCATCAGAGACGGGAGCGGCCAGATCCATGGAGAGCGGAGCCCCCGACCATCGGCCGCCCGGCCTAAGGTAAGTGGAGTAGTGCCCCCGGTCGCCGGCCACGGCAGCACTATCGGACCTCTTCATGCCCCATAGGGGACAGGAAAAACACTGGAGGTAGTGGGAAGGGGAGGGTTATTTAACCTCTTGTGCATTTCCTGTCCCCTATTAGGGCGGGGAGACATCCTCCGATACTGCTGTCGTGGAAGGTGACTAGAGAAATGTCCTATAAATGTCTGTTCTGTCCCTGATCTCGGCTTTTAGTTGAGATGAAACTGTGCTGCCCTTTATGTACATGTTCAGTAGTGATCAATGCTGTGGGGTCAGAAGTCAGGGAAATGTCCTGTAAAGGTCTGTTCTGTTCCTGATCTCAGCATTTAGTGATGAATCTGTGCTGCATGTTATGTACATGCTCAGCAGTGCTGCGGGGTCGGAGTCAGGGAAATGTCCTATAAATGTCTGTTCTGTCCCTGATCTGGGCTCTTAGTTGAGATGAATCTGTGCTGCCCTTTATGTACATGCTCAGTAGTGAGATAGTGCTGGAGAGTCAGGGAAATGTCCTATAAATGTCTGTTCTGTCCCTGATTTCGGCTTTTAGTTGAGATGAATCTGTGCTGCCCTTTATGTACATGCTCAGTAGTGATCAGTGCTGTGGAGTCAGGGAAATCTATATATATAAAACTGAATGTATGTATGTGTGTATCACCAGCCAATCACGAAGCATCTTTCATTTCACCAGAGCTGTTCAAAAGAAGCTGAGCTGTGATTGGTTGCTATGAGCAAGTTTTCCCACTTGACAACACCTCAGCAGACACTGACATGGTGGGAGAAATCTAGCATCCCTGGGAACATAAGCTCCCAGCCGTTGTCTGCCCCACCAGAAAGGAGCAGCAAGCACATGACAGAAATGAATCCCCCCTCCTGTGCCTATATACCCATCCTCCATACCAAACCGTCAAAGTGTGAAAAAATGGATCCATTGCAGATTTGCAAAAAACTGATGCACCGGATCCGGTTTTTGGATGCATCCGTCGCAGCAGCCAGTGTATGAAATTTAAAGGAACAGAACTCCGGAAAAGGGGAGAGAGAGACCCCAGGGTCTCTTAAAGGGATCCGCGGTATGGAAGTCAGGGCAATTGCCTTCAAATGCTCTGGTACTGACCGCAGGCTCTCTTAAAGGGATCTCCTGTATGGAAGATAGGGCAAATTCCTCAGCGCTCTGATTCTGACCCCAGAGATCTATTAAAGAGATCATTGGTATGCAAGTAAGGGCAAATCCACTCAACGCTCTGGTTCTGACCCAAGGGCCCTCTTAAAGGGATCCCCGGTATGGAAGTGAGAGCAAATCCACTCTGCGCTCTGGTTCTGACCCCAGACTGACGGGATGACGGAATTCTTTGCCCCAACACATCCGGCTGTCAACCACACTCGGATCCTTCCGACGGAACCTGAAAACCCATCTCTTCAGGAAAGCCTACAGCCTGCAATGATCCCCGCTGCCCACTCACCACTACTGGAGCCACCGCCTCACCATCACTGGAGCTGCTGCAACCCCCCCACCTACTGTCTCCATCCCCACCATCCTGTAGAATGTAAGCCCGAAAGGGCAGGGTCCTCTCTCCCCTCTATATCAGTCTATGATTGTTAGTTTGCTTACTGTAAGTGATATCTGTAATTTGTATGTAACCCCTTCTCAAGTACAGCACCATGGAATCAATGGCGCAATATAAATAAATATTAATAATAATAGTAGTCCGGTGGCTCTGGCTGATGGGATGATGTGGGATATTAGGGGGAGTAGTCCGGTGGCTCTGACTGACGGGATGATGTGGGATATTAGGGGTAGTAGTCCGGTGGTACTGGCTGATGGGATGATGTGGGATAATAGGAGCAGGAGTCCGGTGGGTCTGGCTGATGGTAAGAAGTGGGATATTAGGGGTAGTAGTCTGGCGGCTGTGACGGGATGATATTAGTGGAATATTAGTGGTAATTGTTCGGTGGCACTGGCTGACGGGACGATGTGGGATATTAGTGAATGTGGCTATGCGGAGTGGGTGGGGCTCTACACTTAGCTATAGATAGATAGATATAATCATTATCATTTGTTACAGCTAACCGTAGTTAGTTACTATGCTCGGGCAGCGCCGAGCTCTTCAGCTAGTGTCCTATAAATGTCTGTTCTGTCCCTGATCTCGGCTCTTAGATGAGATGAATCTGCGCTGCCCTTTATATACAGTGCCTACAAGTAGTATTCAACCCCCTGCAGATTTAGGCCGGTTTCACATTAGCGCTTTTTCAGCGCGCGCACGGCCGGGGGTAGCTCCGCCCCCGAGCCGGCTCTCTGCCCGGCGTGCCCGCCCCTTCCTTGTAGCGCCGCCTCCTAGCGGACAGCGGCGCCTGCGATCGGCGCACCCTATCTTTAGCATAGGGTGCGCCGATCGTGCGCAGGCCGTGCGCTAGTTGCGCTTTGACCTGCGCTGCGCACTTTTGACGGTGCGCCGTGCGCGCCAAAATCCGAAAAGTTTGATTTTGGCGCGCACGGCGCACCGTCAAAAGTGCGCAGCGCAGGTCAAAGCGCAACTAGCGCACGGCCTGCGCACGATCGGCGCACCCTATGCTAAAGATAGGGTGCGCCGATCGCAGGCGCCGCTGTCCGCTAGGAGGCGGCGCTACAAGGAAGGGGCGGGCACGCCGGGCAGAGAGCCGGCTCGGGGGCGGAGCTACCCCCGGCCGTGCGCGCGCTGAAAAAGCACTAATGTGAAACCGGCCTTACACATTCGGAATTAACTTGGCATTGTGACATTTGGACTGTAGATCAGCCTGGAAGTGTGAAATGCACTGCAGCAAAAAAGAATGTTATTTCTTTGTTTAATTTTTTTTCAAATTGTGAAAAGTTTATTCAGAGGGTCATTTATTATTCAACCCCTCAAACCACCAGAATTCTGTTTGGTTCCCCTAAAGTATTAAGAAGTATTTCAGGCACAAAGAACAATGAGCTTCACATGTTTGGATTAATTATCTCTTTTTCCAGCCTTTTCTGACTATTTAAGACCCTCCCCAAACTTGTGAACAGCACTCATACATGGTCAACATGGGAAAGACAAAGGAGCATTCCAAGGCCATCAGAGACAAGATCGTGGAGGGTCACGAGGCTGGCAAGGGTTACAAAACCCTTTCCAAGGAGTTGGGCCTACCTGTCTCCACTGTTGGGAGCATCATCCGGAAGTGGAAGGCTTATGGAACTACTGTTAGCCTTCCACGGCCTGGACAGCCTTTGAAAGTTTCCTCCCGTGCCGAGGCCAGGCTTGTCCGAAGAGTCAAGGCTAACCCAAGGACAACAAGGAAGGAGCTCCGGGAAGATCTCATGGCAGTGGGGATATTGGTTTCAGTCAATACCATAAGTAACGTACTCCACCGCAATGGTCTCCGTTCCAGACGAGCCCGTAAGGTACCTTTACTTTCAAAGCGTCATGTCAAGGCTCGTCTACAGTTTGCTCATGATCACTTGGAGGACTCTGAGACAGACTGGTTCAAGGTTCTCTGGTCTGATGAGACCAAGATCGAGATCTTTGGTGCCAACCACACACGTGACGTTTGGAGACTGGATGGCACTGCATACGACCCCAAGAATACCATCCCTACAGTCAAGCATGGTGGTGGCAGCATCATGCTGTGGGGCTGTTTCTCAGCCAAGGGGCCTGGCCATCTGGTCCGCATCCATGGGAAGATGGATAGCACGGCCTACCTGGAGATTTTGGCCAAGAACCTCCGCTCCTCCATCAAGGATCTTAAGATGGGTCGTCATTTCATCTTTCAACAAGACAACGACCCAAAGCACACAGCCAAGAAAACCAAGGCCTGGTTCAAGAGGCAAAAAATCAAGGTGTTGGAGTGGCCTAGTCAGTCTCCTGACCTTAACCCAATTGAAAACTCGTGGAAGGAGCTCAAGATTAAAGTCCACATGAGACACCCAAAGAACCTAGATAACTTGGAGAAGATCTGCATGGGGGAGTGGGCCAAGATAACTCCAGAGACCTGTGCCAGCCTGATCAGGTCTTATAAAAGACGATTATTAGCTGTAATTGCAAACAAGGGTTATTCCACAAAATATTAAACCTAGGGGTTGAATAATAATTGACCCACACTTGTATGTTTAAAATTTATTAAAATTTAACTGAGCAACATAACTTTTTGGTTTGTAAGATTTATGCATCTGTTAATAAATCCTGCTCTTGTGTGAAGTTTGAAGGCTCTAACCTATTTGCATCTTATCAAACCTGCTAAATCTGCAGGGGGTTGAATACTACTTGTAGGCACTGTACATGCTCAGTAGTGATCAGTGCTGTGGAGACAGAGAAATGTCCTATAAATGTCTGTTCTGTCCCTGATCTTGGCTTTTAGATGAGATGAATCTGTGCTGCCCTTTATGTACATGCTCAGTAGTGACCAGTGCTGTGGAGTCAGGGAAATGTCCTATAAATGTCTGTTCTGTCCCGGATCTCGGCTTTTAGTTGAGATGAATCTGTGCTGCCCTTTATGTACAGGCTCAGTAGTGAGGCAGTGCTGTGGGGTCAGGGAAATCTAATAAATAAAGTGTGTGTGTGTGTGTGTGTGTGTGTGTGTGTGTGTGTGTGTGTGTGTGTGTGTGTGTGTGTCCGGGATAGGCATCCGCACCGTCGCAGCTACAGTCACAAAATTTGGCAGAGTCACAGAGTCTGGACCCCGAGAGCGTCTTAGGCTATGCTGTGAGGCGAAATTTTAACCCCGCGCGTTCCAATTCACCAAACAATTTTGCCCGTCTACATAATGGAGGAAAAAGTGTGTGCTTGTCAAGCCCCGCCCCTCATTATGATGTCATAATGGTTGCCATGGCGCCCACTGATGTCATCATGGGTTGCAAGCCCCGCCGCTCATTATGATGTCATAATGGTTGACTATGGAATAGAGGATGTGTGATGGGTATATGGGCACTGGACTATGGGATGGAGGATATGTATGACGGGTATATGGGCACGGGACTATGGGATGGCGGATATGTATGATGGGTATATGGGCACGGGACTATGAGATGAAGGATGTGTGATGGGTATATGGGCACTCAACTATGGGATGGCGAATATGTATGATGGGTATATGGGCATGGGACTATGGGATGAAGGATGTGTGATGGGTATATGGGCATGGGACTATGGGATGGAGGATGTGTGATGGGTATATGGGCACTCGACTATGGGATGGAGGATATGTACAGTCAAGGCCAAAAGTTTAGAGAATGACACAAAAATTATATTTTCACATGATCTGCTGCCCTCTGGTTTTTATGTGTTTGTCAGATGTTTTTATCACATACAGAAATATAATTGCAATCATGAGTAACAAAAGGTTATATTGACAGTTAGAATGAGTTAATGCAGCAAGTCAATATTTGCAGTGTTAACCCTTTTTCTTCAGGACCTCAGCAATTCTCCCTGGCATGCTCTCAATCAACTTCTGGATCAAATCCTGACTGATAGCAGTCCATTCTTGCAAAATCAATGCTTTTATTTTGTCTGAATTTGAAGGTTTTTGTTTGTCCACCCGTCTCTTGATGATTGACCACAAGTTCTCAGTGGGATTAAGATCTGGGGAGTTTCCAGGCCATGGTCCCAAAATCTCAATGTTTTGTTCCCTGAGCCATTTAGTTATCACCTTTGCTTTATGGCAAGGTGCTCCATCATGTTGAAAAAGGCATTGTTGATCGCCAAACTGCTCTTGGACGGTTGGGAGAAGTTGCTCTTGGAGGACATTCTGGTACCATTCTTTATTCATGGCTGTGTTTTTAGGCAAGACTGAGATAGAGCCCATTCCCTTGGCTGAGAAGCCAACCCACACATGAATGGTTTCAGGATGCTTGACAGTTGACAAGACTGGTGGTAGCGCTCACCTGGTCTTCTCCGAATAAGCCGTTTTCCAGATGTCCCAAACAATCGAAAAGGGGATTCATCAGAGAAAATGACTATACCCCAGTCCTCAGCAGTCCACTCCCCGTACCTCTTGCAGAATATCAGTCTGTCCATGATGTTTTTTCTGGAGAGAAGTGGCTTCTTTGCTGCCCTCCTTGAGATCAGGCCTTGCTCCAAGAGTCTCCGCCTCACAGTGCGTGCAGATGCACTCACACCTGCCTGCTGCCATTCCTGAGCAAGCTCTGCACTGCTGGTAGCCCGATCCCGCAGCTGAAACACTTTTAAGAGACGGTCCTGGTGCTTGCTGATCTTTCTTGGGCGCCCTGGAGCCTTTTTGGCAACAAGGGAACCGCTCTCCTTGAAGTTCTTGATGATGCAATAGATTGTTGACTGAGGTGCAATCTTTCTAGCTGCGATACTCTTCCCTGTTAGGCCATTTTTGTGCAGTGTAATGATGACTGCACGTGTTTCTTTAGAGATAACCATGGTTAACAGAAGAGAAACAATGATGCCAAGCACCAGCCTCCTTTTAAAGTGTCCAGTGGTGTCATTCTTACTTAATCATGACAGATTGATCTCCAGCCCTGTCCTCATCAACACCCACACCTGTGTTAATGGAGCAATCGCTGAAACGACGTTAGCTGGTCCTTTTAAGGCAGGGCTGCAATGATGTTGAAATGTGTTTTGGGGGATAAAGTTAATTTTCTAGGCAAATATTGACTTTGCAAGTAATTGCTGTTAAGCTGATCACTCTTTATAACATTCTGGAGTATATGCAAATTGCAATTAGAAAAAATGAAGCAGTAGTCTTTGTAAAAATTAATATTTGTGTCATTCTCTAAACTTTTGGCCATGACTGTATGATGGGTATATGGGCACGGGCCTATGGGATGGTGGATATGTATGATGGGTATATGGGCACGAGACTATGGGATGGTGGATATGTATGATGGGTATATGGGCACGGGACTATGGGATGGAGGATAATTATAATTTGCTATAACTAACCACAGTTAGTTACTATGCCCGGGCAGCGCCGGGTTCTTCAGCTAGTGTCCTATAAATGTCTGTTCTGTCCCTGATCTCTGCTCTTAAGGGCATGTCACACTAAGAGATATCGCTAGCAATATCGCTATAACTAGCGACGTTATAGCGATATTGCTAGCGATCAGGGCTGTGGAGTCGGAGTCGTGGAGTCGGTGCTCATTTTGGTGGAGTCGGAGTCGGAGTTGGAGTCGGTATAAAATGGACCGACTCCGACTCCTAAAATATATAATAAATTGGGTACAGTAATTCAATGCAGGATGTGCTGAATATTTTTTCATAGGAATTTGGGAAAGTTATGAAATGTCCTATAAATGGCTGTTATATTCCTGATCTAAGGCTACATTCACACACAGCGTTTTTCCTGTGTTTTTTGAGGATACGTTTTTCAGCTGCAAAAGCTGATCATCTTTTTAAAAAACTGCATCACCTGAAAGGTTTTTGAGCTCATAGATAATGTTTTCAATAGCAAAAGCAGATTAGAAATCTGCTCTATCTATCCATTTATTCATATCTGTCTATCCATATCGTATCTGTACCAAAAAGAATGAAAACCGGGTAGTACACCAATATATATTCTGTTCTATCTAAATATCTTGATTATTGGATCATAAAAATGATTAAATGTCTGAGGTTCACATTGTACTACAATAAATTTTTCACTTAAATATAAGCAATATGTGTGGGAGTCGGAGTCGTGGAGTCGGAGTCGGTGTAAGGGAAATTGAGGAGTCGGGAGTCGGAGTCGCAGGTTTGGCTTACCGACTCCACAGCCCTGCTAGCGATATCTCTGTGTCTGATACTTACCAGCGACCGGCTCCCCCGCTGGTTATCGCTGATCGCGCGAGAACGTTCAGGACTGTTTCTCGTCGTCAGCTTCCTGTGGCGCTTCCTGCTGTGAGGACGAGCGACGCGTGGAGCCGGGCGGGAGGACGCAGGATCGCCTGGTGTGACAGGTAAGTAGCGATCCCCGTCCCCAGCGATGTCGCTAGTGAGATCTGCCTGTGTGGCAGCTCACTAGCGACCACTTAGCGATGTACCAGCGATCCTGACCGCGTCATATCGCTGGTCGGGATCGCTGGTACATCGCCAAGTGTGACAGTACCTTTAGTTGAGATGAATCTGTGCTGCCCTTTATGTACATGCTCAGTAGTGAGGCAGTGCTGTGGAGTCAGGGAAATGTCCTATAAATGTCTGTCCCTGATCTCGGCTTTTAGCTGAGATGTATCTGTGCTGCCCTTTATGTACAGGCTCAGTAGTGATCAGTGCTGTGGAGTCAGTCAGGGAAATTGAGGAGTTGGACGTTTGGCTTACCGACTCTACAAACCTGCAGGAGACTAGTAATATTATGGCCCGTTCTACTGTGGCCCTGCTTGATAGTCGTCTTTTCTTACACGGTTAATATTTTCAGTCACTTATCACTATGTATTTTTTATTCAATATTTGTCTCCAGACACTTGTAATTTTTGAACTAGACTATAGTTTATAGAAAGAAAAGCTGCATTACACAGGACTGTAAGGGTGTGTGCACACGCTGCAGATTCTGCTGCGGATCCACAGCGGATTTGGCCCTGCGGATCCGCAGCAGTTTCTGTTGCGTTGTACAGTACCATTATAATCAATGGAAAACAAAAACCACAGTGCCCACGGTGCGGAATTTTCCGTGCGGATTCAAAACCACAGCATGTCACTTCTTTGTGCGGAATCCGCTGCAGTTTTACACCTACTCCATTGTACAGGTGTCAAACTGCAGGGGAAAACCGCAGGCTAATCCGCAGATAGATTTTGCAAAATCTGCACGGAAAATTCCGCAGCAGAATCCGCAGCGTGTGCACACACCCTTAGCTTTCCTACATGGGGTCATTCCCATTATGGGTTTTTGTAATAGCGCAAGGACACAGCAGTACAATTCAAACTGATATCAGATCACAGTGTTCGGACTGACTTGCGGCTCTCTAAGGTTCATGCATTTCGAGTGAGGAGAGCTGCAGGCAGTTAAGTACTGCAATCTCATCTCCATCCGATATATGGCCCTTAACTGTAGGTGTCCCAGTACTCGTAATAGTGTATTTGGCAGTGAGGCAAGGCCGGGCATTGTGATCATAATAATAAATTGTATTTCTATAGCGCCGACATATTCCGCAGCACTTTACATTTCAGAGGGGACTTGTACATTTCATCGCAGACTCAAGTTTTTCACACATATGCGAATGCGGCTCAAACTCCACAAAGAGACCATGGATCCGTGTAAAATAAATAATCAATGGGAGAGCTCTCTGATGCCATCCGTTTGCTGTCTGGTAACGTGGCCTGAACAGCGGGAAAAAAAATGTATCAGTTTGGGGTTTTTTTCATCCGAGAAAAACTGATGAAACTGACACTCCAACTGTTAATTTGCATGCAAGAAAAATTACTGGAGGTGTAAATTTGGCCTTAGGGGAAGGATGGAGGATCAGTGATGACCTATATCACTGAGGGTGACCAGGGCCGGCAAACTAGGTATCTAGGGCCCCGCTCCCCCAGCCAGTACCAGACCACTAATAGCAGTACACCACAGGGCCACTATGGGGCCCGATGCTCCCCCTCCATCATAGATGCAGATACAGTTGAAAGCAATGACTGAGGAGAGAATGACAGACAAGGCTCCCTCCCCCATCACTTCATGGCGCACCATGCTGTGCCAGGCAGGGGAGCTGCTGAGACACTTAAAACTGCAGGGGAATGAGGAGCAAAGGCGAGTATTGCATTATTTTGATAGGGAGGACTATGGAGGAGTGCAATACTTCAACAGGGAAGACCATGGGGGTAGTGTATTACAATATATGGAGGAGTGGGAGTGCATTATTTCGACAGGGAGGACTACGGGGGGGGGGGAGTGCATTATTTCGACATGGAGGACTACGGGGGGAGTGCATTATTTCGACAGGGAGGACTATGGGGGGGGGGGGGGAGTGCAGTATTTTGACAGGGAGGACTATGGGGGGGGGGGAGTGCAGTATTTTGACAGGGAGGACTATGGGGGGGGGAGTGCATTATTTTGACAGGGAGGACTATGGGGGGGGGAAGTGCATCATTTTGACAAGGAGGACTATGGGGTGAGTGCATTATTTTGACAGGGAGGACTATGGGGGGGGGGGGGAGTGCATCATTTTGACAAGGAGGACTATGGGGGGAGTGCATTATTTTGACAGGGAGGATATGGGGGGAGTGCATTACAATACATGGAGGACGGCATTATTTCGACAGGGAGGACTATGGCAGAGTGCATTATTTTGACAGGGAGGACTATGGGGACTGTATTATAATATATGGAGGACTCAGTTTTTCACACATTTGCGAATGCAGCTCAAACTCCACAAAGAGACCATGGATCCGTGTAAAATAAATAATCAATGGGAGAGCACTCTGATGCCATCCGTTTGCTGTCTGGTAACGTGGCCTGAACAGCGAGAAAAAAATCCATCACTTTGGGTTTTTCTGCATCCGAGAAAAACTGATACTCCAACTGTTTTTTTGCATGCAAGAAAAATTACTGGAGGTGTGAATTTGGCCTTAGGGGAAGGCTCCAGGATGGGGGATCAGTGATGACCTATATCACTGAGGGTGACCAGGGCCGGCAGACTAGGTATCTAGGGCCCCGCTCCCCCAGTCAGTACCAAGCCACTAATAGCAGCATTAGTGCATTATTTTGACAGGGAGGACTAAGGAGGGAGTGCATTATTTTGACAGGGAGGACTATGTGGCAGTGCAATATTTCGACAGGGAGGACTATGGGGGGGGGGGGGGAGTGTATTATAATATATAGAGGACTATGGGGGGGGGAGTATATTATTTTGACAAGGAGGACTAAGGGGAAGTGCATTACAATATATGGAGGACTATGGGGGAGTGCATTATTTTGACAGGGAGGACTATGGGGGGAGTGTATTATAATATATAGAGGACTATGGGGGGGGGGGGGAGTGTATTATTTTGACAAGGAGGACTATGGGTGGAGTGTATTATAATATATGGAGGACTATGGGTGGGAGTGTATTATAATATATGGAGGACTATGGGTGGGAGTGTGTTACAATATATGGAAGACTATGGGGGGAGTGTATTAGAATATATGGAGGACTATGGGGGAGTGTATTATAATATATGGAGGCCTACGGGGGGAGTGCATTATTTCGACAGGGATGACTATGAGGGGAGTGTATTGTTTCACCAGGGAGAACTATGGGGGAGTGCATTATTTCACAAGGGAGGACTATGGGGGGGGGGGGGGGGAGTGTATTATAATATATGGAGGACTATGGGGGGGGGGGGGGGGAGTGCATTATTTCACCAGGGAGGATTATGCGGGGAGTGCATTATAATATATGGAGGACAATGGGGGGAGTGCATTATTTCACAAGGGAGGACTATGGGGGGAGTGTATTATAATATATGGAGGACTATGGGGGGGGGGGGGGAGTGCATTATTTCACAAGGGAGGACTATGGGGGCAGTGCATTATAATATATGGAGGAATATGGGGGGAGTGCATTATAATATACGGAGGACTATGGGGGGGAGGGGGGAGTGCATTATAATACATGGAGGAATATGGGGAGAGTGCATTATTTTGACAGGGAGGACTATGGGGGGAGTGCATTATAATATACGGAGGACTATGGGGGAGTGCATTATTTTGACAGGGAGGACTATGGGGGGGGGGGGGAGTGCATTATTTTGACAGGGAGAACTATGGGGGGGGGAGTGCATTATTTTGACAGGGAGGATTATGGGGAGAATGCATTATTTTGATAGGGAGGAGTATATTATAATATATGGAGGACTATAGGGGGGGAGTGCATTATTTTGGCAGGGAGAACTATGGGGGGAGTGCATTATTTTGACAGGGAGGACTATGGGGAGAGTGCATTATTTTGACAGGGAGGAGTATTGGGGGGAGTGTATTATAATATATGGAGGACTATGGGGGGAGTGCATTATTTTGACAGAGAGGACTATGGGGGGGGTGTATTATAATATATGGAGGTATATATGACAAATCCAATAAAATCCAATAAACATAGTGGGTGGAGAAGTAGAATCAAATTATACTGGACAAAGCCACAATCTCACACCACCACCAAAATACAGACCACAAATAATGACCAACTGTAATAATACAGTCAAAAGAACAAATCCAGTCATAAGGTCAAATAGCAAGTAAAACAATTTTACTAGTATATATAAAAAATCTTCAGACAAATGCCCCCTGATGAAGATACGCCGAAACGCGCGTCGGGGTGGGTAGGATTGTCCGGGAAGGTTGCTCTACTTTCTATAAGGTACCTGTATACTTTTCATTATTAAGGGGATTACTAGCGCTATTATCATGTTTGATGGATGGGGCCTTATACTTGTTCTTGGTATATTTGCCTGATATGGGTACCTTATAATATATTGCCACTGTGCATGATTATATGAGTGACGTGATATGTTTACACTAATATAATATCTATACTCACTTGTGACATACCTACCTTGGGCTTTCTATATGTGGTTGCAGTGACCATGTTCCATCTTCTAGCCCTACTCTGTGCATGTTTGTCTGTAGATTTATTATATATACTAATTATATACTAATAAAATTGTTTTACTTGCTATTTGACCTTATGACTGGATTTGTTCTTTTGACTGTGAGTATAATATATGGAGGACTATGGGGGGAGTGCATTATTTTGACAGGGAGGACTATGGGGGGGGGGGGAGTGCATTATTTTGACAGGGAGGACTATGGGGGGGTGCATTATTTTGACAGGGAGGACTATGGGGGGGTGCATTATTTTGACAGGGAGGACTATGGGGGGTGTGCATTATTTTGACAGGGAGGACTATGGGGGGGAATGCATTATTTTGACAGGGAGGACTATGGGGGGGAATGCATTATTTTGACAGGGAGGACTATGGGGGGGGTAATGCATTATTTTGACAGGGAGGACTATGGGGGGGGAATGCATTATTTTGACAGGGAGGACTATGGGGGGGGAATGCATTATTTTGACAGGGAGGACTATGGGGGGGGAATGCATTATTTTGACAGGGAGGACTATGGGGGGGGAATGCATTATTTTGACAGGGAGGACTATGGGGGGGGAATGCATTATTTTGACAGGGAGGACTATGGGGGGGGAATGCATTATTTTGACAGGGAGGACTATGGGGGAGTGCATTATTTTGACAGGGAGGATATGGGGGCAGTGCATTATTTTGACAGGGAGGACTATGGGGGCGGGGGAGAGCATTATTTTGACAGGGAGGACTATGGGGGGGAGGGCATTATTTTGACAGGGAGGACTATGGGGGGGGAGTGCATTATTTTGACAGGAAGGACTATGAGGGGAGGGCATTATAATATATGGAGGACTATGGGGGGAGGGCATTATAATATATGGACTATGGGGGGAGTGCATTATAATATATGGGGGGAGTGCACTTTACTAAACAAGAAATATGCTGCCTATTCAGCGGATGATTGGATTGTTTATGCTAGAACATAAATCATTGTTCTCGGCAGCACATTGTCGGTGTAAATTGCAGATATGCTGCTGATAACATGATACTGTATGTGGACAGATTGACGTACTAGTGACTGATGGGGACACAGCACTCTTCCTCAGCCGGTAGAAAGAGGCCGTGGAATGACTACCATATTGCCGATCACACTGGTTTAGTGGCCTGAGATCCGCGCATGTAAATGTCCTGTGTGGGAGCAGTATGTCAGCACTGGCGTCCACTTGTAGAGCTGCCCTGAGGGTGACACAGGAGGAGGCGCCTACCAGCACGTGCGTGCTGCGGCAGCTCCCGGCGATTACCTTAGGGACTGCTCCTCCAGTCTGAG
Organism: Dendrobates tinctorius; assembly: GCF_039654945.1. Classification (NCBI taxonomy): domain Eukaryota; kingdom Metazoa; phylum Chordata; class Amphibia; order Anura; family Dendrobatidae; genus Dendrobates; species Dendrobates tinctorius. The sequence goes on along the minus strand of NW_027361736.1, from coordinate 2,577,692 downwards.
CTTCTTGGGCTGGGGCTCATCCGCTGCCACCTTCATGCTGCCTGCAGTAAGTACACGTACAGTGCAAGGAATGGGGAACTACTGCTGCTGCCGCCTCTCCTTAGCGCTGCCCTCTGTCCGCGCTGCTCTCTGCCCTCTCCTTCCCCTCCCATCCGATGCCCGCACTCGGGGCGGCGCTGCCTCCATGCAGGCCACGCCCCGGTACCGTCCCCTAACAACCGTCTCCAGGGCTCGGGTAGGTGGCCGCAGCGGGCGCCTGTCTCCGCTGATAAGGATGTGACTGGCCCTCCCAGTTGTAGCTTAGCTTTGTGACGTTTCACTGGCTATACAGCCTAAGAGCCGTTGCCATGTACTGTAGCTAGCGGTGCTCAGCTTCCGTCACAGCAATGCTGCTCAATCTTGAAATCTCCGCCACAAGCCACCACCTGTAGTAACAGACGTCTGAACTGTCAGGCGCTGCTAAGGCAGCCTTGCCGGTGTGGGGCTGGGGCCTGAGCGCCATCTTTGTGGAGGCAGCGGCTGCCGCTCCAGATGATGTGTCCTCGGCTCGGAGGGGTCCTGCACTTCCTGCTGCCTTCCATTGGTTTCGGTAATGGTGATGCCGTGGCTGCGAGCCTTGTGTAATGATTAGTTCTCTTCCTGGGTTGCAGTTACACACGTTGCGGTTACTTTAGCGGCTTTTGGGCAGAGTTGTAGTCTGCTGCAGGTGGCACTCCTGTCCTGCTCAGAAAACCAGGTGTGGGTGTAATCCTGGTTGGTTGTTCTCCTGCCTGGCGTACATGCCATAGTCTAGTGCGTCACCTGTGGTTGAGTGACAACGCTCACCTGGAAGGTTTAGGCCAACTTCACACAGGGAGGTTTTGCTACGTTTTTATGCTAATTTCAGCTGCTTTTTAGAGTACCAGCAAAGACTATGACATTTCAGAAATCTCATGCACCCACATTTTTTTTCATCAGTATTTTTTGCTTTGCAGTTTTTTTGGACATAGAGCATGTGACTTTTTATCATTTTTTTTTTCAGCGTTATTCACTCATTGAATGAGAAGAAGAAGCTGCGGTTAAAAGCAAAACCTGCATTTTTGCCACAGCTTCTTTCCTGCCAAGCAGTCATGTTTTGCTGCAGAAATAAACGTAGCAAAATTGGCCAGTGTGAACTTAGCCTTAGTGCAGACCCGTAGCCATCGGTGACAGGTTATGTAGGAGCGTGGAGAACTGTAACCTGCCGGCCATCGGGGCAGGGTATATAGGAGCGTGGTTAGAACTGTAACCTCCCGGCCATCGGGGACAGGGTATATAGGCATGGGCAGTCCTGTAACCTCCCAGCCATCGGAGAAAGGGTATATACTAGCTGGCAGTCCTATAACCTCCCAGCCATCGGAGAAAGGGTATATACTAGCTGGCAGTCTTGTAACCTCCTAGCCATCGGAGAAAGGGTGTATACTAGCTGGCAGTCCTGTAACCTCCCAGCCATCGGGGACAGGGTATATAGGAGCGTGGTTAGAACTGTAACCTCCTGGCCATCGGGGACAGGGTATATAGGCGTGGGCAGTCCTGTAACCTCCCAGCCAGCGGAGAAACTGTATATACTAGCTGGCAGTCCTGTAACCTCCCAGCCATCGGAGAAAGGGTATATACTAGCTGGCAGTCCTGTAACCTCCCAGCCATCGGAGACGGTATATAGGAGCGGGCAGTCCTGTAATCTCCTGGCCATCGGGGACAGGGTATATAGGAGCGGGCAGACCTGTAACCTCCCAGCCATCGGGGGACAGAGTATGTAGGAGCGGGCAGACCTGTAACCTCCCAGCCATCGGGGGACAGAGTATGTAGGAGCGGGTAGACATGTAGCCTCCCAGCCATCGGGGTCAGGGTATATAGAAGCTGGCAGTCCTGTAACCTCCCGGCCATCGGGGACAGGGTATATAGGAGCGGGCAGTCCTGTGACCTCCCGGCCATCGGGGACAGGGTTTATAGGTGCAGGCAGTCCTGTAACCTCCCTGCCATCGGGGACATGGTATATAGGAGCGGGCAGTCCTGTAACCTCCCTGCTATCGGGGACAGGCTATATAGGAGCGGGCAGTCCTGTAACCTCCCTGCTATCGGGGACAGGCTATATAGGAGCGGGCAGTCCTGTAACCTCCCGGCCATCGGGGAAACGGTATATAGGAGCGGGCAGTGCTGTAACCTGCCGGCTATCGGGGATAGGGTGTATGGAGCATGGAGACCTGTAACCTCCCGGCCATCGGGGACAGGGTATATAGGAGCTGGCAGTCCTGTAACCTCCCAGCCATCAGTGACAGGGTATATAGGAGCGGGCAGTCCTGTAACCTCCCGGCTATCGGGGACAGGGTATATAGGAGCGGGCAGTCCTGTAACCTCCCGGCCATCGGGGAAACGGTATATAGGAGCGGGCAGTCCTGTAACCTCCCGGCCATCGGGGAAACGGTATATAGGAGCGGGCAGTCCTGTAACCTCCCGGCCATCGGGCAAACGGTATATAGGAGCGGGCAGTCCTGTAACCTCCCGGCCATCGGGGAAACGGTATATAGGAGCGGGCAGTCCTGTAACCTCCCGGCCATCGGGGAAACGGTATATAGGAGCGGGCAGTCCTGTAACCTCCCGGCCATCGGGGAAACGGTATATAGGAGCGGGCAGTCCTGTAACCTCCCGGCCATCGGGGAAACGGTATATAGGAGCGGGCAGTCCTGTAACCTGCCGGCCATCGGGGACAGGATGTATAGGAGCATGGAGACCTGTAACCTCCCGGCCATCGGGGACAGGGTATATAGGAGCGGGCAGTCCTGTAACCTCCCGGCCATCGGGGACAGTGTATATAGGAGCGGGCAGTCCTGTAACCTCCCGGCCATCGGGGACAGTGTATATAGGAGCGGGCAGTCCTGTAACCTCCTGGCCATCGGGGACAGGGTTTATAGGAGCAGGCAGACCTGTAACCCCCCCCTGGCCATCGGAGTCAGTACAAACCCCCCTGGCCATCGGGGTCAGTACAGGTTATATAGGAGGTCCTGTCATGAGGGAGGCTTTTAAGTGTTTTCCATCTAATAAAACTTACTCATAAACAAACAAAGTGCTAAACATAATACCTCAATACAGGTCTTATGATGCTAACCCTCTCCCTGCTGAGCTCTGCTTCCTATATTCAGCGCTTAGGACATTGATGAGCATGTCCTTTCAGTCATTTAACTCAGCCAGTGATCAGATATTGAGCGAGGAAGCAGATACTAGCTGGGACCATGTGAATGGCATAACAAGGCTTATGGGTGGGTTCTTGTGGTGGGTATCCAAGTTTTCATTATTTTTAACCCCTCTGAGCTTGTGAGTAAGCTTTATTGATTGGAAATGGCTTTAAAATGCCAATTACACATTTAAAGGTAGTACATACAGTGGGGCAAAAAAGTATTTAGTCAGTCAGCAATAGTGCAAGTTCCACCACTTAAAAAGATGAGAGGCGTCTGTAATTTACATCATAGGTAGACCTCAACTATGGGAGACAAACTGAGAAAAAAAAATCCAGAAAATCACATTGTCTGTTTTTTTTTTTCCTTTTATTTGCATATTATGGTGGAAAATAAGTATTTGGTCAGAAACAAGCAATCAAGATTTCTGGCTCTCACAGACCTGTAACTTCTTCTTTAAGAGGCTCCTATGTCCTCCATTCATTACCTGTAGTAATGGCACCTGTTTAAACTTGTTATCAGTATAAAAAGACACCTGTGCACACCCTCAAACAGTCTGACTCCAAACTCCACTATGGTGAAGACCAAAGAGCTGTCAAAGGACACCAGAAACAAAATTGTAGCCCTGCACCAGGCTGGGAAGACTGAATCTGCAATAGCCAACCAGCTTGGAGTGAAGAAATCAACTGTGGGAGCAATAATTAGAAAATGGAAGACATACAAGACCACTGATAATCTCCCTCGATCTGGTGCTCCACGCAAAATCCCACCCCGTGGGGTCAGAATGATCACAAGAACGGTGAGCAAAAATCCCAGAACCACGCGGGGGGGACCTAGTGAATGAACTGCAGAGAGCTGGGACCAATGTAACAAGGCCTACCATAAGTAACACACTACGCCACCATGGACTCAGATCCTGCAGTGCCAGACGTGTCCCACTGCTTAAGCCTGTACATGTCCGGGCCCGTCTGATGTTTGCTAGAGAGCATTTGGATGATCCAGAGGAGTTTTGGGAGAATGTCCTATGGTCTGATGAAACCAAACTGGAACTGTTTGGTAGAAACACAACTTGTCGTGTTTGGAGGAAAAAGAATACTGAGTTGCATCCATCAAACACCATACCTACTGTAAAGCATGGTGGTGGAAACATCATGCTTTAGGGCTGTTTCTCTGCAAAGGGGCCAGGACGACTGATCCGGGTACATGAAAGAATGAATGGGGCCATGTATCGTGAGATTTTGAGTGCAAACCTCCTTCCATCAGCAAGGGCATTGATGATGAAACGTGGCTGGGTCTTTCAACATGACAATGATCCAAAGCACACCGCCAGGGCAACGAAGGAGTGGCTTCGTAAGAAGCATTTCAAGGTCCTGGAGTGGCCTAGCCAGTCTCCAGATCTCAACCCTATAGAAAACCTTTGGAGGGAGTTGAAAGTCCGTGTTGCCAAGCGAAAAGCCAAAAACATCACTGCTCTAGAGGAGATCTGCATGGAGGAATGGGCCAACATACCAACAACAGTGTGTGGCAACCTTGTGGAGACTTACAGAAAACGTTTGACCTCTGTCATTGCCAACAAAGGATATATCACACAGTATTGAGATGAAATTTTGTTTCTGACCAAATACTTATTTTCCACCATAATATGCAAATAAAAGGAAAAAAAAACAGACAATGTGATTTTCTGGATTTTTTTTTCTCAGTTTGTCTCCCATAGTTGAGGTCTACCTATGATGTAAATTACAGACGCCTCTCATCTTTTTAAGTGGTGGAACTTGCACTATTGCTGACTGACTAAATACTTTTTTGCCCCACTGTATTTTTGACCTGTTGCGTTTGGCAGACTGCCCAACAAGGCTGTGAAGTCGGCAAGTTGAACCTCCGACATGTCAATTTCCCTAACTCTGAACCCACAGCACTGCCTCACTGCTGAGCATGTACAGTTGTGTTCAAAAGTTTACATACCCCGGCAGAATTTTTGCTTTCTTGGCCTTTCCTCCTACGCCTCATTGGGGGACACAGGACCATGGGTGTTATGCTGCCTGCCACTAGGAGGACACTAAGTGAACACAGGAAAAATTAACTCCTACTCTGCAGTATACACCCTCTCGTTGGCTGAGACTTTGCCAGTTGTTGCTTAGTGTCTGTAGGATGCACTTGGGGTCTGGTTTCAGGCCCCATCGTTTTTATTTTCAAATTTTTTCTGTATATTTTTATTTCTTAATTAACGGAGTGAAGGGGGCGGCGGATTCCTTTCAAGGGTCCGCTCTCCCCCGAACCAAACAGTTACCGCGGACGGTCAGGTGAGGAAAATCTCCATGAGTGGACTCTCTGGATCGTGGCACCGAGGGGACCCTGGGTGAGCCGCCAGGTGGAGCCAACCCCTATACAGGGATCGTTAGTAGCAGGCCAAGGGGTTCGGGTACCACGATAGCCAGTACCGAGAGGGGCGGCTCAGAACGGACTGGAGTCGGACCACGGGACTGTAGAAGACAGGACCAGAGTAGGATTACAGGACTGGAGCACAGACAGCAGGACGGAGCAGGAACACGGAAGGCAGGACTGGAGTACAGATGGCAGGAACACCGGAGTAGGACTGCGGGACTGGAGTACAGACAGCAGGACGGAGCAGTAACACGGAAGGCTAGACTGGAGTAGGACTGGAGTACAGATGGCAGGACGGAGCAGGGTAGAGTAGGACTGTGGGACTGGAGCACAGACAGCAAGACGGAACAGGAACACGGAAGGCAGGACTGGAGTGCAGATGGCAGGACAGAGCAGGGACACTGGAGTGCAGGCTGCAGGAGACAAGCGAGTATACGATGGAGCAGTAGCCCAGTGTGCTAACAAACACGAAGATCAAGTGCCTCCATCCAAGAAGGGCGGCCTGATATACCCCTGCCTGGTCTGCTATTGGTCTGGCGGTGCTTCCGGAGCACAAGTGACAGGAGGGAGGCGCTGCCTACGGCGCATGCGCATTGCATGCAGAGACGCCGTCGGCCGCGTACCTGTCAGAAGGGACCGCCGCGGCTGCCGAACGGCGGGGGGCTGTGGCGCTGATCGGAGGCCGGGTGAGTATACAGCGGCGGCATGACACAACAACAGGTGAGAACGCGGAGCATACCACCCCGTACCCTTTCCTGCGACGACTGGGGCATACCTGATTCTCTGGGGCTACCGTTCCTTCACGGTCCCGATCTCCCCACAGTGATAAAAGGCGAGCGCACGGAACGTCTACGGCAGAGACCCCACCTGATGGCCTGCTTTAGCCCCATGGCCTCTCCATCCCCCTGTTTATAGGGAGGATGGATTGAGGTATACCCCTTTAAGAACTCCGACTCTGCTGCATCGCCCGGGAAGGATGAGATCTGGCAGCTGGGTCCAGGACGGCAAGACCCTGCGTGAGCACCTGAAACGGAGGTACGGGGTCAGGTCCTGGTCCATGGGAGAAGCGCTGACCTAGTGCCAGCGATGGTATATCGGCGCCCCGTCGCGGTCCCTCGTTTTTACTTTCAATCAGCGCCGGCAGGCCAAGGAAATTTAGTCCCCAGCTCTTCAGCTTGACTAGGCCTCAATTTACATGACGCCGCCCACCGTTGGGGCCGCCACCCACGTCCTTGGCGCTTTTCGCTCTGAACGAGAAGCGCCCTGTTAGTCTCTGGGGCCATGTCTTTTCCTCAATCCTGCTTTGTGACTGCTGCGAGAGGAGCGCACTGACTGACAGTGCCAAGCAACGCTGCAGGGCCACCGATATCTCTCCTGGAGACACAGCATCAGGACCGTGGGTAAGCTGCATCTGCCTTAGGATGAAAGCTTAACCCCTTCTCTGCACATTTACATTATCTGCAGCCCAGGCTCTGCCTGTAACCCTTTGGGGGCACTATGTCTCAATCTAAGGAAGCCAAAAAGGCTACCAAGAAACACATTGCTTTCTTTACCCCTTGTGTGCCACTTGCAAGACTGCCTTGCCCAGTGCCCAAACTACTCCATTATGCACGGATTGCGACCCGACCTGTGCTCAAACGCCATCCGCCGTCGCTGCCACCGTGCCCTCTGAGTTTAGTCCCCCTGAGTGGGCTGCGTCCCTCTCACGGTCTGTGGAGTCCCTGACCAAGGCTATAGATTCCCTCCAGGACTCTTTAAGTCAGAATGTCTCTTTGCCGACCGCGGAGGACTCTGGCGACGGTCGGGAACAGTCCACCAGCAGGGGCCGTTGTTGTGAGTTCATTTTCCCCTTCGTCACTGGATTCTAGTGAACTCCCTATTCTGGTGAAGGAAGGTAATGAGCCTGATTATCAGGCACCTGAGTCTAATGAGGATGACTGGCTGAGTGGAGTCACAGACTGGATATAAGGCTGCCGACGCCCTTCTGCCCTGCGGGTGATTTCTCTGTGGACTCCTAGGACACCAGTCTGATTCCTGCTCCTAAAGCTAAGTTTTCTGTTTTGGCTGTTAGCCTTTTTGTTTTGTTTTTTGTTTTCCTTGCTTTTCAGTATTCTGCCATCCCCTGCTGGGGTGAGCTGAATCTCCTTTTGCCTGTAGCTCTGTCTTCAGTATATTCCTGAGTGCTGACATAGCTTTTTGAAGCCTAGCGTCTTCAGGGCCTTTTTCACTGTCAGTTTGTTGGCTCTTATTTTCATAGGGTTTTTCACGGATTGCAGACAGCAGCCTTCCTGTCCTTTCCTATGTAGTTAGCTTGGGCCCCTCTTTGCTCTGTCTATCTTTCTGTCTGTGTTAGTATTTTCATCTTGCTTCACCGTCATTATATGTTGGGGGCTGCCTATTGCTTTGGGGTCTGCTCTGGGGCAGTTTAGATTTCCCCTTTCTTTCTTTAGGCCTATTTAATTCTCCGGCTGTGATCGAGGGGTCTAGGACATCGTAGGAACCCCCCACGACTACTGCTAGTTGTGTTGATAGGTTCAGGGGTCTGCAATCCGATAGCTGCCAACTTCTCTGGTTTTCTGGACTTAGCTAGCATTTCTGTTTTTGAGTCACCGTAGGAGGCAATCATAACAGGCCGTATTCGGTCAAGGGATGATCAGGTTTCTAGAAAGCGGACCCATGACGCGTCCCCTGATCACGCTCGCGCTTCGGCATCTGCGAGTTCTGTCTCTCGTTCTCCCTCCCCTAACGTTGGCAGCGACCATGACTCCAAATACGAGTCTGATGCGTCATTAGCTCGGGACCCCCCGAATGACCAAGAATCGCTTGATTCTCTTAGAGTCAGCAAGATTCTGAGATTGGACGAGGAAAATATTTCCGCTCCGGAACACATTGTGTCCTTTAAGAAGACCAAACGTGTGCGCAGGGTATTTGCCAGCCATCCTGCGTTTAAGGGCATTGTCCAGAGACATAGGGACTGGCCACATAAACGGTTCTCAGGTCAAAAGCCTATTGAGTCTAAATACCCTTTTGCTACAGAGCTAATGAAGGACTGGTTACAATCCCTTTCTGTGGATCCTCCTATATCGCGTCTTGCTTCCAAGACGCTCCTATCCGTTTCTGACGGTTCTTCAGTCAAAAACCCCTCTGACCATCAGATTGACTACCTTGCTCACTCAGTTTTTGAGGCTTCAGGAGCAGTGCTCTTTCCATCTTTCGCGGCGACTTGGGTGGCTAAGGCTATGGCCGCCTGGGCAGAGGTGTTAGTCACAGCCATTCAGGATAGCAATATTCCTACGGAGGCAGCCAGCCTCGCCAGTCAGTTCACGCAGGAGACTTTGTAATAGATGCTTCTTTAGATGCCGCCAATTGCGCTGCACAGACAGCCGCAAACGCAGTCTTCATTAGAAGGGCCCTGTGGCTCCGCGACTGGTGGGCAGATTCCGCTTCAAAATGATCGTTGACTTCTCTGCCTTATCAAACTGGTCGCTTATTTGGAGACGCTGGATCAGCTCATTTCTGACGCAACCAGGGGGAAGAGTAAATTCCTTCCCCAACAAAGGCCCGTCCGGTCGTTTCGGAATCAACAACCAACTCGTTTTCGGCCTTTTCTCAACAATTCCAGTTGGTCCTCCACAGCCTTCTCTTTCGGATCAGGTCGGACCCTGCGTGGAGACAGAGATTCTCAAGTCTCATACAGACCTAATCGCACCTGAAAACCCAGGCCAAGGGCATCTGGAACAAAGGGAGCCAGATCCCATAGATCCTCCACACAATGACTTGTTGTGGTATCCGGCGGTCACTGACAAAGTAGGCGGTTGTCTACTTTCGTTCCGTCAGGTCTGGCTCGCGGTCGTCCACGACGAGTGGGTCAAAATAGTTTTCTTTCCCCCACCAAAACATTTTATTCCGGTCTCTCCCCCCCCAAAAAAAAGAAAAAAAGCAAAGACGACAGCTTTCCTTCAGGCCGTACATGCGCTGCAAAGGGACGGAGTCATTATTACGGTCCCTCAGAACGAAAGGTTCATGGGTTTTTACTCAAACCTTTTTGTGGTTCCGAAGAAGGACGCTACGATGCGGCCCATACTGGACCTCAAGCTGTTAGACCAGTTTGTCAGGGTACGGAGAAACAAGAAAGGAATCTCTCCGTTCACTCGTCATCTCCATGGAAAGAGGAGAGTTCCTAGCATCCATCGATATCAAGGATGATTACCTTCACATCCCAATTTTTCCATCCCATTAACAGTTCCTGCATTTCGCAGTTTGCGAGGAACGCTTCCAGTTCGTTGCCTTGCCTTTCAGACTCTCCACCGCCCCCAGAGTCTTTACCAAGGTCATGGCGGCTGTCATGGCCATTCTTCACGCTCGGGGAGTGGTGGTACTTCAGTATCTGGACGACCTACTGATCAAAGGCCCGTCCCTTCCAGCCTGCGAGGAATCCGTAGGTATCACAGTGAGTACACTTTTTCGCCTGGGTTGGAAGATAAACTTCAAAAAGTCTTCTCCAGCATCAGTTCAGCAGATTTCCTTTTTGGGAATGATCTTGGATACCTCCCGCGGGTTGGTCATTCTCTCTCCAGAAAAGGCCCAAGCCTTACAACAGGGTGCACGGAGTCTTTCCCGACCAGTTCCTCACTCCATACATTTCAGCATGGGGATTCTCGGAAAGATGGTAGCAGCGATAGAAGTGGTCCCATTCGCACAGTTCCATCTCCGCCCTTTGCAACATGCCCTGCTGTTGACTTGGGACAAGAACCTGTTGTCCCTAGACCGTCGGTTCCTTCTGTCCCTGCGGGTCAGACAGACTCTCAGGTGGTAGACCCTGAAATCCTCCCTGAATCAAGGAAAATCCTTTTTCCCAGTACGTTGGTTGGTGGTGACCACCGTTGCCAGTCGTCTTGGCTGGGGTGTGGTTTTCCGCCACCACATGGCACAGGGTCGTTGGTCCATTCAAGAGTCGCGTCTCCCCATCAACATTTTGGAACTACGAGCAATCAGACTAGCCCTACTGAGTTTCCACCATCTCCTCGCAGGTTACCCCATGAGGATTCAATCCGACAACGACACGGCTGTGGCGTATGTCAACCATCAGGGGGGTACCCGCAGCAGGATGGCCATGCACAAAGTGAGTCACATCCTCCGTTGGGCCGAGACCAACCATTTGCCCATCTCGGCGTTCCTCATCCCGGGGGTAGAAAACTGGGCAGCGGATTTTCTCAGTCGCCAGGGCCTTGCCTCAGGAGAGTGGTCTCTTCATCCGGAAGTCTTTCAGCAGATTTGCTGTCGCTGGGGGACTCCGGATGTGGATCTCATGGCCTCAAGACTACACAGCAAGGTTCCCCAGTTCATTGCCCAATCGCGCGATCCATGCACCATCGAAGCAGACGCCCTAGGTCTGCCGTGGCACCCGTTTAGACTCCCGTACATTTTTTTCCCCCTCTTCCCTTGCTTCCAAGGGTCATCAAGAAAATCAGAGCAGAGGGAGTACCAGTGATCCTAGTCGCGCCGGATAGGCCGCGCCTGGCATGGTACGCAGAACTAGTCCAACTTGTCGCTGACGTTCCCTGGCCACTTCCAGATCGCAAGGATCTTCTCTCACAGGGCCCGATTTACCACCAGAACTCCGGGGCCCTGTCTTTGACGGCGTGGCCGTTGAATCCTGGATTTTAGCACAAGCTGGTTTCTCTCATGAGGTGGTCTCCACTATGATTAGTGCTAGGAAGCCCGTGTCCATGCGCATTTATCACCGCACCTGGAAAACCTTCTTTTCGTGGTGCAAGGACCATGGACGATCCCCCTCTGGTGTTCTCCATTCCTTCCATATTGGAATTCATGCAATCCGGAGTAGAGTCAGGTCTCGCGCTTAGCTCGATCAAAGGACAAATTTCAGCTTTGTCAGTTCTATTCCAACGCAAAATTGCCACCATATTACAGTTGAAGACATTCATTCAGGGAGTTTCCCATGTGGCGCCTCCCTATAAAAGGCCGTTGGAATCATGGGATCTTAACTTGGTCCTCAGAGCCTTACTGGAAGCCCCTTCCGAACCACCGCAGGACGTATCACTATCCTTTCTTTCTTGGAAGGTGGTTTTCCTAGTGGCGATTTACATGAATCAGTCGACGAGTTTCGGAGCTGGCGGCCCTGTCCTGCCGTCCTCCATTCCTGAATTTTCATCAGGACAAGGCAGTTTTGAGGACGTCCCTGTCATTTCTGCCCAAGGTCGTGTCTTCTTTTCATCTCAATGAGGAGATTGTTTTGCCTTCATTCTCTCCGGCACTAGGCCATCGTATCGAGAAGGCCCTCCACACAATGGATGTGGTTAGGGCTCTTAGCCGGTACATCTCGTGGTCGGCTCCCTTCCACAAGTCAGATGCCCTGTTCGTGCTTCCTGAGGGGCATAGGAAAGGTCTAGCCGCCTCAAAGGCCACACTAGCCAAGTGTATACGCTCGGCTATTCAGGAATCCTACCGTGTCAGGGGCACACCTGTCCCAGCAGGGATTAAGGCTCATTCTACTCGATCAGTGGGCGACTCTTGGGCCATTCGGCACCAGGCATCAGCAGAACATGTCTGCAAGGCTGCGACTTGGTCCAGCTTGCATACTTTTACAAAACACTACCAAATTCACTCTCAGGCCTCTGCAGATGCAGCTCTTGGCAGGTGCGTTCTGCAATCGGCAGCACCACAGCGGTAAGCCCGTGGTACATGGGGTATTAGCAGTTGTATTGTGCCCCACCCTGGGACTGCTATAGGACATCCCATGGTCCTGTGTCCTCCAATGAGGCGTAGGAGAAATAGGGATTTTTGTGTACTCACCGTAAAATCCTTTTCTCCGAGCCAGTCATTGGGCGACACAGCACCCACCCTGTTAACCTATTGGCTTCTTGTCTCATTCTTAGGTTTTGACATAGTTTATTGTTCTTTGTTTAATACTCCTACTGCTTTTTCACGGAACTGGGAAAGTCTCAGCCAGTGAGAGTGCATACTGCAGAGGAGGAGTTAACTTTTTTTTTTTGTGTTCACTTAGTGTCCTCCTAGTGGCAAGCAGCATAACACCCATGGTCCTGTATCCCCCAATGAATGGCTCGGAGAAAAAGATTTTATGGTGAGCAAACACAAAAATCCCTATTTTTCTGAGAATATGACTAACACCAAAATTTTTTTCTCCACTCATGGTTAGTGGTTGGGTGAAGCCATTTATTGTTAAACTACTGTGTTTTCTTTTTAAATCCTAATGACAACCCAAAACATCCAAATGACCCTAAACAAAAGTTCACATACCATGTATTGCCCCCCTCTAATATCTATGACAGCTTGAAGTCTTTAGTGATATTTGTGGATGAGGTTCTCTTTTTTTCTCAGATGGTAAAGCTACCCACTCTTATTGGCAACAAGCCTCCAGTTCCTGTAAATTCCTGGGCTGTTTAGCATGAACTGCGCACTTGAGATCTCCCCAGAGTGGCACAATGATATTGAGGTCAGGAGACAGAGATGGCCACTCCAGAACCTTCACTTTGTTCTGTGTAGCCATTGACAGGTCGACTTGGCCTTGGGTTTTGGATCATTGTCATGTTGGAACGTCCAAGTACATCCCATGCGCAGCTTTCGGTCTGATGATTGCAAATATGCCTCCAGTATTTACAGATAACATGCTGCATTCATTTTGCCTTAAACTTTGACCACGTTTCCTGTCCCTTTGTAGCTCACACAACCCCAAAACATCAGTGATCCACCTCCATGCTTTACAGTAGGAATGGTGTTCCTTTCATCATAGGCCTTGTTGACCCTTCTCCAAATGTAAGGTTTATGGTTGTGGCCAAAAAGTTAAATTTTGGTCTCATCATTCGAAATTGCCTTGTTCCAGGTTTGTCTCTGTGCCGTTTTGCATATTGTAGGTGAGATACTTTGTGGCATTTGAACAGTAATGGCTTTCTTCTGGTGACTCAACCATGCAGCCTATTTTTCTTCAAGTGCCTCCTTATTGTGCATCTTAAAACAGCCACACTGCTAGTTTTCAGAGATTCCAGTATTTCAGCTGATGTTAATTGTGGGTTTTCTTTGCATCCCGAACAATTTTTCTGGCAGTTGTGTACGAAATTTTTGATGGTCTACCTGACCATGGTTTTGTTTTTACAGAGCCCTTGATTTTCCATTTGTTAATCACAGTTTGAACACTGCTGACTGGCATTTTCAATTCCTTGGATATCTTTTTGTATCCCTTTCCTGTTTTATACAGTGCAACTACCTTTTCCCTTAGAACCGTTGACAATTCTTTTGCTTTCCCCATGACTCAAAATCCAGAAACGTCAGTGGCTAGATGAAAGATGCAAGTGTCTGTCTGGATCCCAGAAACTCACTCAGCTTTTATGCACACACACTGATTACAGGCAAATAGGTCACTGATGAGGATGTTACCTTTAGTAGCCATTCAAACCCATTTGTGTAAAGTTCTGTGCATGTTATCAGGCCAAAATCACCTGGGTATGTCAACCTTTGATCAGGGTCATTTGGATGTTTTGGGTTGTCTTTATGATTTAAAAGAAAACACAGTAGTTTGACAATATGGCGTCACCCAACCACTAACCATGAGTAAAGAAAAAGTTTCACATTCTCTGAAAAAAGGCCAAGAAGGAAAAGATTCTGCCGGGGTATGTGAACTTTTGAGCACAACTGTGCATAAAGGGCAGCACAGATTCTTCTGAACTAAAAGCCGAGATCAGGAGCAGAACAGACATTTATAGGACATTTCATAATTTTCCCTACTCTTCTGAAAAAAAAATATCAGATCCTGTATTGAACTACTGAACCAGTTTATTATATAATTTAGGAGTCGGTCCATTTTATACCGACTACTCCAAAATGGATACCGTTACTCACATTCTCCTTGAGGGGAAAGTATTAGTTGATTTCTTGGCTTTTGTTTTGCAAAACCTAGTGCATTTCCAGAAGCCAGCCCCCCCACAGCCAAATTAACACCAATAGGACAGCTTTTAAGTGTATGTATTTTGGCCTAAAAACAATTTTTTTTGCCACGGACCTTCATTACAAACTTTGCTCTTACAGGCTATTTGTTTCCCTGCACATTGAACTTTAACCCCTTAGGCCTCTTTCACACTTCAGGTTTTTGCATCAGTCAAAATCCGCCAAAAGGACGGATGGCGGATCCGTTTTAGTACTGATGACAACGGATGCCACCCGTCCGTTTTTATCAGTGTCTGGAGGATCCGCCAGAGAAAAAAACATTGCAAGCGCTGTTTTGAAATCTTTGAGGATGGTGACGGACAGCAACTTTTGGCGGCTCCGCAAAAAAACTCGGATACAACGGACGCCAATCCGTCACAATCCGCCAATAATGGAAGTCAATGGGGAAAAAAACGGATCCTCAAAAGAAAATTGCGGATCCGTTTTTTTCAAAACCTGGTGGATTGTGACTGATTGTAAAAAACTGAAGTGTGAAAGAGGCCTTAAGCCCCAATGGTGGTTTGCACGTTCATGACCGGGCCAATTTTTACAATTCTGACCACTGTCCCTTTATGAGGTAATAACTCTGAAACGCTTCCATGGATCCCGGTGATTCTGACATTGTTTTCTCGTGAAATATTGTACTTCATGTTAGTGGTAAAATTTCATTCATATAACTTGTGTTTATTTGTGAAAAAAATGGAAATTTGGCAAAAATTTGTGAAAATTTTCGCAATTTTACGACTTGGAATTTTTATGCCCTTAAATCACAGAGATACGGCACACAAAAAACTTGATAAGTAACATTTCCCACATGTTTACTTTACATCAGCACAATTTTGGAACCAAAATTTTTTTTTGTTAGGAAGTTATAAGGGTTAAAAATTGACCAGCGATTTCTCATTTTTGCAACACCATTTTATTTTTACGGACCACATCACATTTGAAGCCACTTTGAGAGGTCTATATGATAGAAAATACCCAAAAGTGACACCATTCTAAAAACTGCACCCCTTTAAGGTGCTCAACACAACATTCAAGAAGTTTAGTAACCCTTCAGGTGCTTCACAGGAATTTTTTGAATATTTAAAAAAAATGAACATTTAACTTTTTTTCACAAAAAAAATACTTCAGGTTCAATTTTTTTTACCAAGGGTAACAAGAGAAGTTGGACTGCAAAAGTTATTGTGCAATTTGTTCTGAGTACGCTGATACCTGATATGTGGGGGGAACCACTGTTTCGGCGCATGGCGAGCTCAGAAGGGAAGGAGCGCCGTTTGACTTTTTCAATGCAAAATTGGCTGGAATTCAGATCGGAAGCCATGTCGCGTTTGGAGAGCCCCTGATGTACCTAAACAGTGGAAACCCCCCACAAGTGACCCCATTTTGGAAACTAGACCCCCCCAAGTAACTTATCTAGATATGTGGTGAGAACTTTGAACCCACAAGGGCTTCACAGAAGTTTATAACGTACAGCGGTACAATTTAGAAATCATATTTCCACAAAAATGATCTTTTCACCCCCAATTTTTATTTTCCCAAGGGTAACAGGACCCTAAAAGTTATTGTGCAATTTGTCCTAAGTACGCTGATACCCCACATGTGGGGGTAAACCACTATTTGGGCGCATGGCAGAGCTCGGAAGGGAAGCAGCGCCATTTGACGTTTTTGGCTGGAATTGAGATCGGACACCATGTCGCGATTGGAAAACCCCAGATGTATCAAAACAGTGGAAACCCCCCACAAATGACAACATTTTGGAAACTAGACCCCCAAAGGAACTTATCTAGATGTGTGGTGAGCACTTTGAACCCCCCAGTGCTTCACAGAAGTTTATAACGCCCGGGCGTGAAAATAAAAAAATCGTATTTTTTCCACAAACATGATCTTTTAGTCACCAATTTTTTTATTTTTCCAAGGGTAAAAGGAGAAATTGGACCCCAAAAGTTGTTGTCCAATTTGTCCTGAGTACGCTGATACTTCATATGTCGGAGAAAACTACTGTATGGGTACCCGTCGGGGCTCGGAAGTTAAGTAGTGACGTTTTGGAATGCAGACTTTGATGGAATGGTCTGCGGGTGTCATGTTGCTTTTGGAGAGCCCCTGATGTACCTAAACAGTGGAAACCCCCCACAAGTGACCCCATTTTGGAAACTAGACCCTCCACGGAGCTTATCTAGATGTGTGGTGAGCACTTTGAGCCCCCAAGTGCTTCACAGAAGTTTATAATGCCTGGGCGTGAAAATAAAAAATCATTTTTTTTTCCACAAAAATGATATTTTTACCCCCAATTTGTTATTTTCCTAAGGGTTACAGGAGAAATTAGACCACAAGTTGTTTTGCAATTTGTCCTGAGTATGCTGATACCACATAAGTGGGGGTAAACCACTGTGATCGCCTTGGAAGGGAAAGAGCACCATTTGACTTTTTCAACGCAGAATTGGCTGGAATTGAGATCAGACGCCATGTTGTATTTGGAGAGCACCTGATGTGCCCAAACAGTGGAAACCCCCAATTCTAACTCCAACCCTATACCCAACACACCCCTAATCTCAGCCCTAACCCTAACGGGAAAATGGAAATAAATACATTTTCTTTTAGTTTTATTATTTTTCCCTAACTAAGGGGGTGATAACGGGGGGGTTTGATTTACTATTTATGGCGGTTTTTATGTTTGGCAGCTGTCATACGCTAAAAGATGCTTTTTATTGTAAAAATAGTTTTTGCATCACCACATATTGAGAGCTATAATTTTTCCGTATTTTGATCCACCGAGTCATGTGAGGTCTTATTCTTTGCCGTACGAGTTGACGTTTTTATTGGTACCATTTTCGGGCACGTGACATTTTTTGATCGCTTTTTTATTCCGATTTTTGGGACACAGAATGAACAAAAACCAGCTTTTCATGAATTTCTTTTGGGGGGTGCGTTTACACCGTTCCGCGTGCAGTAAAATTGATTAAGCGGTTTTATTCTTCGGGTCAGTACGGTTACAGCAATACCTCATTTGTCTTTTTTTTATTTTTTGGCGCTTTTATGCAATGAAAACTATTTTATATAAAAAATTATTTTTGCATCGCTTTATTCTGCGAGCTATAACTTTTTTTTTTTGCCGATGTCACTGTATGGCGGCTCGTTTTTTGCGGGACAAGCTGACGTTTTCAGCGGTACCATGGATATTTATATGCGTCTTTTTGATCGCGTGTTATTGCACTTTTTGTTCAGCGGTATGTTACGGACGCGCCGATACCAAATATGTGTACTTTTATTGTTTTTTTTTTTTATTATTATTTTCAAAAAATTAATTTATTGGGAAATAGTGTTTTTTTTTTTTTTTTTTTTTTACTAATTAGTGATTTTTTTAAAATTATTTTTACACTTTTTTTTTTTTTACTTTATTACATTGTCCCAGGTGGGACATCACTGTCCTGTGACAGATCGCTGATCTGTCACATCACAGATCACTGTGAGAGATCAGCAATCTGTCACAGGCAGTACAGAAGGCATCCTCGTGCCTGCGCTTTGCGGGCACTGAGGAAGCCAGCTCCCTGCAGGCCCCCGAAGGTCCCCGTCGCCATCTTGGATTCGGGGGCCTGCAGGGATAGAGCCCCCCGCAGCAGCGCTGCACATTACGCTGCCGTGGGAGGCTGTTGTGAGTTCATTTTCCCCTTCGTCACTGAGGTCTGGTGAACTCCCTATTCTGGTAAAGGAAGGTAATGAGCCTGATTATCAGGCACCTGAGTCTAATGAGGATGACTGGTTGAGTGGAGTCACTGACTGGATATAAGGCTGCCCACGCCCTTCTGCCCTGCGGGTGATTTCTCTGTGGACTTCTAGGACACCAGTCTGATTCCTGCTTCCCTAAAGCTAAGTTTTCTGCTTTGCCTGTTTGCATTTATGTTTTGTTTTTGTTTTCCTTGCTTTTCTGGATTCAGCCATTCCCTGCTGGGATGAGCTGAATCTCCTTTTGCGGGTTGCTCTGTCTTCAGAATATTCCTGAGTACTGACATAGCTTTTTTGAAGCCTAGCGTCTTCAGGGCCTTTTTCACTATCAGTCGGTTGGCTCTTATTTTCATAGGGTTTTTCACGGATTGCAGACAGCAGCCTTCCTGTCCTTTCCTATCTAGGTAGTTTGGGCCCCGTCTTTGCTCAGTCTATCTTTCTGTCTGTGTTAGTGTTTTCATCTTGCTTCACCGTCATTATATGTTGGGGGCTGCCTATTGCTTTGGGGTATGCTCTGGGGCAGTTTAGATTTCCCATTTCTTTCTTTAGGCCTATTTAATTCTCCGGCTGTGATCGAGGGGTCTAGGGCATCGTAGGAACCCCCCACGGCTACTGTTAGTTGTTGTGATAGGATCAGGGGTCTGCAATCCGATAGCTGCCAACCTCTCTGGTTTTCTGGACTTAGCTAGCATTTCTGTTTTTGCCTCCTACGGTGACTCAATCATAACAGAATCACCCGCCATACCGCAGATCCTAGGGGAAGTGTCTTGAGGAGATCATTTGCATATTCCCAGTGCCTTCTGGGATAAGTGAAGAGTCTCCGCGAGCTCAACGATCACTGGGTTTTGGCCGTTGCAGCTGAAAAGAGGAAATTTGACTAATCTTTCATCATTTTTAAGAAATCTCAATATGTAAGAAGCCAGGAGCCATTTGGTGAGCTGCAGTTCTTGCTACATGTTCACAGACTTACCAGTGGAAAAGCCACAAATGCAAGCTTGTGTCCCTGTTGGAGGAAAAGTTGCAAAATCTCGAAGAGAGGTTAGCTACGTTGAAGATCATTAAGGAAGGTGAAGAGTTCTTGGACAGAGCAGAATTATCTCTTCATGTTACAGAAAGAGAAGAAATTCGAAGTGCACCTGAAGAAACAGAGGAATGGAGACATGTGACCCAGAGAAGCAGGAGGATCAGGAGGCAGTCAGCACCCATACTGCTCAGGAACCAGTACCAGGCTCTCACGCAGGAAAATGATGAAGAAATACGTCAGGATAAGACTTTGCCAACAAACAGCAACCTTGTACGCCTTCAGAGTCCTCCTGGATGGAGAAAGAAAAATGTTGTGAAGAAGAAACGGAGAGTGGTGGTCATGGGGGATTCCCTGTTGAGAGGAACAGAGGCCGCTATCTGCAGACCGGATATAACTTCAAGAGAAATGTGCTGTCTTCCAAGTGCAAAAATTAAAGATGTGTCTGACAGGATATCAGGACTCTTCAGACCTACAGATGACTACCCATTCCTGCTACTACATGTGGGGACAAATGACACCGCAAGAAATGGCCTGGAAACTATCTGCAGAGACTTTGAAGACTTAGGCAAGAAAGTGAAAGAACTGGGAGCGCAGGTGGTCTTCTCTTCCATCCTCCCAGTGGATGGCCATGGAACGAGGAGGTGGAATAAGATTCTGCAGGTGAACAACTGGCTACGTCGATGGTGCCGTCAGCAAAGATTTGGATTTCTGGATCACGGAGTGAATTACTTATACGATGGACCACTTGCTAGAGATGGGGTGCACCTTACGAAGACTGGAAAGCATGTATTTGGAAGTCGCCTTGCTACACTTGTAAGGAGAGCTTTAAACTAGAACAACATGGGAAGGGAAGCAAAAGACCAGAAAAAGCCATACACCTGACAAATGCTATTGAGAACTCTGCTATTAGAAGTGGAAAGGAAGAACAAAGACAAAAGAATCTAATTAGTAAAAATATTGGAGAAAGAGAAACCAATCACAAACTAAAATGTTTCTATACTAATGCACAAAGCATGGGCAACAAACAAGGATAATTGGAACTACTAACACAGGAAAAAAAATATGATGTCATTGGAATCACTGAAACTTGGTGGGACAATACACATGATTGGAATACAAGACTAGAAGGATACAACTTATTTGCAAGAAACAGACTTGATAAACGAGGAGGGGGTGTCGCATTGTATGTTAGAAACACGTATATCTGCACAGAGATTGAAGCTTCAGAGACTGGGAGTTCTGTGGAAACTGGGTAAGAATACAAGGACAGAACAATGGAAAGACACCATTGTAGGCATTTACTACAAGCCGCCTGTGCAAGTTGAAGATATGGATGAACTCTTTATGCATCAAATGGCCAAGTTCTTCAAAAAATATGACATAGTTGTCATGGGAGATTTCAACTATCCAGACATTTGTTGGGAATCTCTCTCAGGCAAAACTAACAGGTCAAGGAAATTCTTATCCTCTCTTGCTGACAACTTTATCTTCCAAAAGGTAGGGGAGAAAACAAGGGGAACTGCTACCTTGGATCTAATCCTTATAAACAGGGAGGAAATGGTTGAGGAGGTAAAAGTGGCTGGGACCCTAGGAGGTAGCGACCACGCTATTTTAGAATTTTTGATAACTAGAGGCGGAAGACCTGTGAAGACTCAGACGTCAAGGTTAGATTTCAGAAAGGCAGATTTTAAGGGATTCAGAAAGAGAATTGGAGGGATCCAATGGCTGGATATCCTTAAAGACAAAAATGTCCAGGAAGGATGGGAAATCTTGAAAAATGAAATTCTCAAAGCACAGTTGTTAACAATTCCGAAAAGAGGGAAGAATAGGAAGCATTTAAGGAAGCCAGGATGGATGAACACAGAACTTAAGCACATGCTAAAAAGGATGAAAAAAATGTTTATAAAATGGAAAGAGGGAGGCATATCTAAAGAAGAATATAATGCTGTCTGCAGAACCTGCAAGGCACAAATCAGATTATCTAAAGCTGACAATGAATTGAGGCTTGCAAGAGATGTCAAAAGCAATAATAAAGGATTTTGGGGATATGTCAAAAGTAAAAGAAAAGTCAAAGATGCTATAGGATTTTTACAGGATGAAAATGATGAAATGGTAAGACAGGATGTTGAGAAGGCTGAACTTTTAAATTCCTATTTTGCATCTGTTTTCTCTCAGAAAGGAAATGTAACATCAACTGTTCTTCACTGTCCTATTAAGGGAATAGAAGAATCCAGGATATCTATAAACAGAAAGATAGTGAGGAAACACTTAGCTAACCTAAATGAATTCAAGTCTCCAGGTCCAGATGAATTACACCCCAGAGTACTGAAGGAGATAGCAGAATACATTTTTGAACCCCTCTCCATAATCTATGAAAATTCTTGGAGAACAGGAGAAGTGCCAGAAGACTGGAGAAGAGCAAATGTTGTTCCTATCTTCAAAAAGGGGAAGAAGGTGGACCCAGGCAACTATAGGCCGGTGAGTCTGACTTCTATACCAGGAAAGATCTTTGAACAAATTATTAAACAACATGTATGTCAGTACCTGGATAAGAATGAAGTGATTAAACAGAGTCAGCATGGGTTTGTAACTAATAAGTCATGTCAGACTAACTTAATTTCCTTCTATGATGTAATCTGATTGGGTGGATCAAGGAAATGCTGTAGATATAGTATATCTTGACTTCAGCAAAGCATTTGACAAAGTCTCTCATACAATCCTTATTGAAAAAATGACTAAGTATGGAATGGACAAGGCAACTGTTAGGTGGATTCATAACTGGCTTAGTGATCGGACCCAAAGAGTGGTCGTAAATGGCTGCACATCCAGTTGGAAGAATGTCTCAAGTGGGGTACCACAGGGCTCTGTCCTGGGCCCTGTGTTCTTCAACATCTTTATCATTTAGATGAAGGAATTGAGGGTAAACTGATTAAATTTGCTGATGACACAAAGCTAGGAGGGATAGCTAATACTAGAGAAGAGAGAGAGAGGATTCAAAAAGATATAAACCAACTGGAGAAGTGGGCAGCAACTAACAGAATGGTTTTTAACAGGGAGAAATGCAAAGTACTACATCTGGGCAATAAAAATGAAAAAAGCATATACAGAATGGGAGGAATAGGGCTAAGTGACAGCACATGTGAAAAAGACTTGGGCATACTAATAGATCACAGACTGAATATGAGTCAACAGTGTGATGCAGCAGCAAAAAAGGCAAATGCAATTCTAGGATGTATTAACAGAAGCATACAGTCCAGATCACGTGAAATCATTATTTCCCTCTACTCCTCTTTGGTCAGACCTCATCTGGAATATTGTGTCCAGTTTTGGGCACCACATTTGAAAAAAGACATCAACAAACTGGAGCAAGTTCAGAAAAGAGCGACCAGAATGGTGACCGGTCTGCAAACCCTGTCTTATGAGGAAAGGTTGCAGGATTTGGGAATGTTTAATTTGCAAAAGAGAAGACTGAGAGGAGACTTAATAGCTGTCTACAAATATCTAAAGGGCTGTCACATTGTAGAAGGATCAACTTTATTCTCATTTGCACAAGGAAAGACTAGAAGCAATGGGATGAAACAATGGGAGGAGACACAGATTAGACATTAGAAAAAACTTTTTGACAGTTAGTGATCAATGAGTAGAACAGGCTGCCACGAGAAGTGGTGATTTCTCCTTCAATGGAAGTCTTCAAACAGAGGCTGGACAGACATCTGACTGAGATGATTTAGCAAATCCTGCTTTGAGCAGGGGGTTGGACCAGATGGCCCAGGAGGTCCCTTCCAACTCTATGATTCTATAGTACTCAATAGCAGGAAAGAATTGTGTTTAAAAAAAAAAAAGTGTATATTCTTTCCTCTATATCTCTGAGGCCGTAGGGGGAATTTTTTTTTCTCTCAATGGAGATAAAGCAATTGTCTGATCGTGTGGAGCAGCTCGCTGCGGAAGTGCTGGGAATTTCCGCCTACCTTGCTCGTTCGCATGCTGTTGAACCAAAGATCCCTACACCTGATGTATTTTTTGGGGATCGATCTAAATTTTTGAGTTTCAAAAATAATTGTAAATTATTTTTTTGCCTTGAAGCCTAACAAGTCAGGGAGCTCCGCGCAGCAGGTGAAAATTGTCATCTCTTTGCTGCGTGGCGATCCCCAGGATTGGGCGTTTTCTTTGAAACCAGATGATCCTATTCTGACTAATGTGAACGCATTCTTTCAAGCTTTGGGGTTGTTGTATGACGAACCTAATGCTATTGATCAGGCTGAAAAGACCCTGTTGGCATTAAACCAGGGTCGAGATTCTGCAGAGTTGTACTGTCAAAAGTTCCGAAAGTGGGCGGTCCTTACTACCTGGAATGATAATGCCTTGGCTGCTCTCTTTCGGAAGGGTTTGTCAGAAGCCGTAAAATATACTATGGTGGGATTTCCTGTTCCCTCTGGTCTGGACGATTCTATGTCATTAGCCATTCAGGTTGATCGGCGTTTACGTGAACGCAGGATTGCACGAGAGGTGTTGCCACCGGTTGAACAGACGTCTGAACCTATGCAATGTGATAGAGTTTTGTCTAAGGCGCAACGTCAGGAGTTCAGAAGGCGTAATAAGCTGTGTTTTTTCTGTGGAGATGCCTCGCATATTATTTCTGTTTGTCCTAAACGAGAGAAACGCTTTGCACACACGTTTTCTGTTGGTGGTGTTCAACCTAAGTTTCTTCTGGCAATTACTCTGATCTGCTCCCTGTCCACATTTTCCGCCAAGGCTTTTGTGGATTCGGGAGCAGCGCTAAATCTAATGGACTTGGATTTTGCTAAAAGTTGTGGATTTCCGATGACACCTCTGCAGACGCCTATCCCTTTGAGGGGGATTGATGCTACTCCTTTGGCTAAAAATAAACCTCAGTTTTGGACCCAGGTGGTCATGCGGGTCGCCCCAGACCATCAAGAAAATTGCAGATTTTTGGTGTTGCATGGTCTGCATGATGCCGTTGTTCTGGGGTTTCCCTGGTTGCAAATTCATAATCCAGTTTTGGATTGGAAGTCTGTGTCTGTGGTGAGTTGGGGTTGTCGGTGTGCCTTTAGTGAGGCTCCGTTTTTTTCCTCCTCTCCTCAGTCGCATGATGTTCCTGACTATTTGGCGGACTTTTATGATGTATTTAGTGAGAATGAGTCTGCGTCCTTGCCTCCTCATAGGAGTTATGACTGTGCAATTGAACTAAGCCGGGGGTGTAAATTTCCCAAGGGTCGGCTCTTCAATTTATCTGTACCCGAGCACGAGGCTATGCGGTCCTATATTAAGGAGGCGTTGGAGAAGGGTCATATTAGACCATCCTCTTCACCCTTAGGTGCCGGGTTTTTTTTGTGTGGCCAAAAAGGATGGTTCTTCAAGGCCTTGTATTGATTATCCTCAATA
This sequence comes from Dendrobates tinctorius, assembly GCF_039654945.1. Classification (NCBI taxonomy): domain Eukaryota; kingdom Metazoa; phylum Chordata; class Amphibia; order Anura; family Dendrobatidae; genus Dendrobates; species Dendrobates tinctorius. The sequence goes on along the minus strand of NW_027361736.1, from coordinate 2,553,011 downwards.
AAATTACTATTAAATATCAGTATCCGTTACCCCTGATTTCGGATCTATTCTCTAGAGTTAGAGGTGCTTGCTGGTTTACCAAGCTTGACCTCGTGGGCGTATAATCTTATCCGCATTAAGCAGGGGGATGAATGGAAGACGGCGTTTAATACTCCGGAGGGACATTTTGAGTACCTGTTGATGCCTTTTGGGCTCACTAATGCCCCTTCTGTCTTCCAGTGCTTCATGAACGATATTTTCCGAGACTTTGTCGATAAATTTTTGATTATCTATCTGGATGATATTTTGATCTTCTCCAAGGATTGGGATTCTCATGTGGAACATATTCGGACTGTGTTCCGGATCTTGAGGGAGAATTCCCTGTATGTCAAAGGATCGAAATGCCTTTTTGGAGTACAGAGGATTTCATTTTTGGGATTTATTTTGTCTCCGTCAACTATTGAAATGGACCCGGCAAAAACCAAACTTCAAAAAACTTTCCGGTTTACTCTTAGTGTCGTAGTCCAAGTAATACACAGGCACTCCTTCAGAGTATCCGCTTAGTATAAATTTGTTTGGAACAAGCACTCTCTTGTAGTGCCATAAATTGTCTACATTAAATCCATTGCTTTTAAATCGATGTGTTACTTCTGTGTTACATCCATCATTCACACTCACAATGGTTTTTGACAATTTTTTTACAACAGCCTATACTATATACAATGGCATGGCACACAGTCTGAGATTCTTCAACTCGGTGTGAACCTATACATTGCTCTACTTGTGCAGTTCACCACCTCCACAGACTTCTTATAGAAAAAAATCTCGTATATCATGGAGATATCTCACCCAAATATTACTCAGTAACGGGTTCCTCCATGTGACGCTCCCTTCTCCCTACGCATTTCACCGTCCAGATCATCAGGGGAGTCTCTGGGTCAAACTTAATGCCTTCATGGAAAAAGTGCCATCACAGGTCTGTTCATTTGCTTGCTTTTTATAACATGCACTCATTAATATGTTCCCGCCTCCTACAGGTAGGCCGGTTGTATGCCCGTGACCACTTCCTGTTGATGCGTTACCATAGTGATAGACCTATTAGTCATATGTTTCCAATACCACCTTCTGACTCATTCAAATTAAACCCTTATCACAGATGTACTTAGACATATTGCTAATCGATGATTGCGCAGGCATCAACCTTCTCATAGGGTATACATTCATGCGCGCTCTTTATACTTCGTTCAGCTTATCCGGTTGCCTGGTAACGCGCTGACGTCACTCCTCTCTACTTCCTTTCTGGCGTGGACGTACCGCGCCTGCGCGCTCTACCATGTCAGGTTCAACCCTCTTTCCCATGTCAGAGCGCCTATTTCCTCCCATTACTGAGTCACCATCCAGGGGCACACCGCGCCTGCGCACTCCATATGCAGCCGCTTCTTACAAGCTCCATCTTCTAAATGCATATAATCCCATCACAGGGTTATCACACGGGAGCATTTGTATATCTATCTACCCTTCACATGCGCTTCATCTAACGCTTTCTTTATATCTGTCACCTTATGTCAATTTTCATATAAGTATAATCAGCGTTTTTTAGCAAAGCGACAGTATATGAAAACTTTAATATTTCTTTATAAAAAGTCAATAACGATCTATAACCGCATATAATTATAATATATTTTAGCGTTGTATTAAGACCCTTTGTGATGAACTTGAGCTCATATATTAGAGATACAGGTGATCTTCTATGTAGATTGGATGGTATATGCCTTGAGGAAGACATGATTTTTGGGAGCATAGATGTGGAGGCTCTGTACTCCTCGATACCCCACAAAAAAGGCCTGATGGCCGTGGAATACTATCTTAAGTCTCGAGGACGCTTCTTTATGAAACATAATGATTTCGTTTTAAAAGCTTTGAAATTCTGCCTTACAACTAATGTCTCTCTCTTTGGGAATAAGTACTTCCACCAGCTCAGGGGCACTGCAATGGGCTGCCCATGCGCGCCCACTTATGCAAATTTGCTCCTGGGCTGGTGGGAGGAAAAAATTGTGTTTAACGATATGAATTCTCGACATGATAGCATAGCCTTATGGCTACGCTATATTGATGATATTTTTGTGATTTGGAGGAGTACAGAATCTGAATTTGTCTCTTTTGTGAATGACCTTAATTGTAATGATTTAGGCCTTAGATTCACATATGAGGTACATAGATCAGAAATGAGATTTTTGGATGTGTGTGTCAAAAAGGGAATTGATGGAATCCTAGAAACGAGCAATTATAGGAAACCAACAGCTACTAACTCACTCCTAAGATGGGAGAGCAATCATCCTCTTCCACAAAAAAGAGGGATGCCAAAAGGACAATATTTGAGGTTACGTCGTATCTGCTCAAACCCTCAGATATTTAAAGAACAAGCCGATGATATGAGGGAGAGATTCCGGGAGAGAGGATACCCAGATCATGTTTTGAAGGCCGCATATGGGGAATCATTAAAGAAAGATTGAAAAGAACTATTAAGGAAAAAAGAAAAAAAAGAGGACAAAGAGGTCACACGGTTTATTACTAAGTTATCGAATGGGTCAGAAAAATTCAAAGAAATTTTAGAACGACACTGGCCAGTCCTTAAAATGGATACAGATATTGAGAAAACGTTAGGCTCCAAACCACAAGTGACATATAAAAAGAATAAATCTCTAAAAGACTCATGCACAGTCATTTTAGAGAGATTCCAGCACGCACCTGGTTAGAAAGGGAGGTAAAATGGTGCTATAGATGCGGTAACTGTATAGCATGTCAGTCAGTAACGCAAGGGAAAACTTTTATGAGTATGAACAACAAGAAAATTTACACTATTAGACAGTTTATTAATTGTCGCACTAGTGGGGTGATTTATAAGGCAACCTGTATATGTGGGATGGAATATGTAGGGAAAACCAGAAGAGAGTTCAGGAAGAGGATACGTGAACATGTTGGTGATGTGGTGAATCGAAGAGATACAGCTATAGCAAACCACATCAATAGGATACATCAAGGTGATTATAGTAAAATTCAATTTATTGGGATTGAGAAAGTTCCTTATCCCCATAGAGGAGGAGATTGGGACAGAGTGATCCTCCAGAGAGAATGTAAATGGGTTTTCTGGTTGAGGACACTCCAACCAACAGGCCTGAACGACCAACTATCCTTTGCGGCTTTTTTATAACCTATCCTACCATATACAATGAGTGCTGAGCCCCAGAGGACAAACTCCACTGTGCCCCACGTAAAGCCAGATCCCTGTATAGGGGTTAAAGGGTAGTGGGGTTACTCTGGAGGGAGACCGAAGGGGTTACACCTTTTTAATAGGACCTATGGTCCCCTTTTTTTGTTCCCTAAAGTGTGAGATAGCCGTTTAATAAACTAAAGTGAGACAAAGAGACGACAAGGAGTTTCGTCTTGAAGGTAAATGTATCAAGTCCAAGTCAAGTACTGTACATAGTCCTAGGTGATCGATTAAGATAGTCGAAAAGAGAAAATCAAGAAGTTTTGAAATAGAGTTTTCATTACTTAAATATCGGATGATGAATTTGTTAAGTATGCCCAAAATGATTGTTATGTATTAACTCCAATATCTTATACAAGGGTAAAATCCATGCCCACATATATCCTGGGGATTGTAAAGGGAATATTCCGTTACTAATAGTGATTAAAAGTATATATATGCCATTTACTATCAAATTAACAGGGGACATCTACCATACAACGCTAAAATATGTTAATTATAATTATATGCGGTTATAGATCGTTATTGACTTTTTATAAAGAAATATTAAAGTTTTCATATACTGTCGCTTTGCTAAATAACGCTGATTATACTTATATGAAAATTGACATAAGGTGACAGATATAAAGAAAGCGTTAGATGAAGCGCATGTGAAGGGTAGATAGATATACAAATGCTCCCGTGTGATAACCCTGTGATGGGATTATATGCATTTAGAAGATGGAGCTTGTAAGAAGCGGCTGCATATGGAGTGCGCAGGCGCGGTGTGCCCCTGGATGGTGACTCAGTGATGGGAGGAAATAGGCGCTCTGACATGGGAAAGAGGGGTTGCACCTGACATGGTAGAGCGCGCAGGCGCGGTACGTCCACGCCAGAAAGGAAGGAGAGAGGAGTGACGTCAGCGCGTTACCAGGCAACCGGATAAGCTGAACGAAGTATAAAGAGCGCGCATGAATGTATACCCTATGAGAAGGTTGATGCCTGCGCAATCAGACATCGATTAGTAATATGTCTAAGTACATCTGTGATAAGGGTTTAATTTGAATGAGTCAGAAGGTGGTATTGGAAACATATGACTAATAGGTCTATCACTATGGTAACGCATCAACAGGAAGTGGTCACGGGCATACACCCGGCCTACCTGTAGGAGACGGGAACATATTAATGAGTGCATGTTATAAAAAGCAAGCAAATGAACAGCCCTGTGATGGCACTTTTTCCATGAAGGCATTAAGTTTGACCCAGAGACTCCCCTGATGATCTGGACGGTGAAACGCGTAGGGAGAAGGGAGCGTCACATGGAGGAACCCGTTACTGAGTAATATTTGGGTGAGATCTCGCCATGATATACGAGATTTTTTTTCTATAAGAAGTCTGTGGAGGTGGTGAACTGCACAAGTAGAGCAATGTATAGGTTCACACCGAGTTGAAGAATCTCAGACTGTGTGCCATGCCATTGTATATAGTATAGGCTGTTGTTGTAAAAAAATTGTCAAAAACCATTGTGAGTGTGAATGATGGATGTAACACAGAAGTAACACATCGATTTAAAAGCAATGGATTTAATGTAGACAATTTATGGCACTACAAGAGAGTGCTTGTTCCAAACAAATTTATACTAAGCGGATACTCTGAAGGAGTGCCTGTGTATTACTTGGACTACGACACTAAGAGTAAACCGGAAAGTTTTTTGAAGTTTGTTTTTTGCCGTATTCAGCGGTTTTTTGTTTGTGTTTGTGTTTTTGTACATGTGCATTTTTTAAAATGGACTAAGTCCCTTTTTAATCAAATTAAAATAAAGTTTATTAGTTTTAATTTATAGTATTTGTCTAGCTTGCTGGTGAAGATATTATTTCTAGCTAGTAGATCACTTGCTGAAAACCTGAAATGGACCCGGCCAAGGTACAGGCCATTTATGATTGGGTTCAGCCCACTTCTTTGAAGGCCCTCCAGAAGTTTTTGGGTTTTGCTAATTTTTATCGGAAATTTATCGCAAAATTTTCTAGTATTGCCAAGCCATTGACTGATCTGACTAAGGCCGGTTTCACACTAGCGCATTTTCAGCGCGCGCACGGCCGGGGGTAGCTCCGCCCCCGAGCCGGCTCTCTGCCCGGCGTGCCCGCCCCTTCCTTGTAGCGCCGCCTCCTAGCGGACAGCGGCGCCTGCGATCGGCGCACCCTGTCTTTAGCATAGGGTGCGCCGATCGTGCGCAGGCCGTGCGCTAGTTGCGCTTTGACCTGCGCTGCGCACTTTTGACGGTGCGCCGTGCGCGCCAAAATCAAACTTTTCGGATTTTGGCGCGCACGGCGCACCGTCAAAAGTGCGCAGCGCAGGTCAAAGCGCAACTAGCGCACGGCCTGCGCACGATCGGCGCACCCTATGCTAAAGATAGGGTGCGCCGATCGCAGGCGCCGCTGTCCGCTAGGAGGCGGCGCTACAAGGAAGGGGCGGGCACGCCGGGCAGAGAGCCGGCTCGGGGGCGGAGCTACCCCGGCCGTGCGCGCGCTGAAAATGCGCTAGTGTGAAACCGGCCTAAGAAGGGTGCTGATGTGTTGAATTGGTCTCCGGAAGCTGTTGCTTCCTTTCAGGAGCTGAAGCGAAGATTTACCTCCGCCCCGGTTTTGCGGCAACCTGATGTCTCACTCCCGTTCCATGTAGAGGTGGATGCTTCTGAGATTGGTGCAGGAGCTGTTTTGTCCCAAAAGGATCCTGTAACATCTAAAATGAATCCCTGTACTTTCTTTTCCCGAAAGTTCTCTCCATCTGAACGTAACTATGATGTGGGGAATCGGGAACTGTTGGCCATGAAATGGGCATTTGAGGAGTGGAGACATTGGTTGGAGGGAGCTAAACATCAAGTTGTGGTCCTCACTGACCACAAGAATTTGATTTACCTAGAGTCGGCTAAACGCTTGAACCCTAGACAGGCTAGGTGGGCCTTGTTTTTTACAAGTTTTGATTTTGTGGTCTCTTTTCTTCCTGGAACTAAGAATGTCAAGGCAGACGCCCTCTCTAGGAGTTTCTTTGCTGATTCTCCTGTGTTGACCAAGACTGCTACCATCTTAGGCGAAGGGGTAGTTCTTTCTGCCATCTCGCCCGATTTGAGACTTGCTCTGCAAGAGTTCCAGGAGGACAAACCTGAGCGTTGTCCCAGTGGAAAGTTGTATGTTCCTGACCAGTGGAAGAAGAGAGTGATGTCTGAAGTTCATTGCTCTGCATTGGCTGGTCATCCAGGTATTTTTGGTACTAGAGATCTGGTGAGTCGCTCTTTTTGGTTGCCCACCTTGTCTCATGATGTCAGGAATTTTGTGCAGTCCTGTGGGACTTGCTCCCGGTCTAAATCTTGTTCTCGCTCTAGTGGGTTGTTGATGCCTTTGCCGGTCCCCAGGAGGCCATGGACCCATATTTCAATGGATTTCATCTCTGATATGCCGGTCTCTCAAAGAATGACTGTTATTTGGGTGATTTCTGATAGGTTCTCTAAGATGGTTCATCTTGTACCACTCCCTAAGTTGCCATCTTCCTCTGAGCTGGTGCCCCTGTTTTTGCAACAGGTGGTTCGCTTGCACGGGATTCCTGAGAACATTGTATCTGACAGAGGAGTTCAGTTTGTGTCTAGATTTTGGAGGACTTTCTGTTCCAAGCTGGGAATTCAGTTGTCCTTCTCCTCTGCTTTTCACCCTCAGACCAATGGGCAGACAGAGAGAACAAACCAGACCTTGGAGTCGTATTTGAGATGTTTTATTTCCGCTGATCAGGATGATTGGGTTTCATTTTTGCCCTTGGCCGAATTTGCTTTAAATAATAGAGCTAGTTCTGCCACTTTGATGTCACCTTTTTTTTTTGTAACTTTGGGTTTCATCCTCGATTTTCTTCAGGGCAGGTGGAGCCTTCTGCCTGCCCAGGTGTTGACACTGTGGTGGAGAGAATGCACCAGATCTGGGACCAAGTGGTGGATAAGTTATCTCTCTCCCAGGAAAAAACCCAGCGGTTTTCCAATCGACATAGGACCATTGGTCCTCAGTTTAAGATTGGTGATATGGTGTGGTTATCATCAAAAAATATTGCTATGAAGGTGGCTTCTCCTAAGCTTAAGCCTAGATTTATTGGACCTTACAAGATTTTGGAGATTATTAATCCGGTCTCTTTTCGTTTGGCTCTTCCTGTCACATTTAAAATCCATAATGTGTTCCATAAGTCCTTGTTGAAGAGGTTTGTTGAACCAGTTGTTCCTGGTGTGGCACCTCCAGACCCTGTATTGGTTGAAGGTAACATGGAATATGAGGTAGAGAAAATGCTGGATTCCCGTCTGGCTAGACGGAGATTCCAGTATTTGGTTAAGTGGAAGGGTTATGGTCAGGAGGATAATTCCTGGGTCTATGCCTCTGATATTCATGCCAAAAGATTGGTGCGTGCCTTTCATCGGGCTCACCCTGATCGCCCTGGTGGCGTGGTTGAGGGTTCGGTGACCCCTCCTCAAGGGGGAGGTACTGTTGGGAGTTCATTTTCCCCTTCGTCACTGAGGTCTGGGGAACTCCCTATTCTGGTGAAGGAAGGTAATGAGCCTGATTATCAGGCACCTGAGTCTAATGAGGATAACTGGCTGAGTGGAGTCACTGACTGGATATAAGGCTGCCGACGCCCTTCTGCCCTGCGGGTGATTTCTCTGTGGACTTCTAGGACACCAGTCTGATTCCTGCTTCCCTAAAGCTAAGTTTTCTGCTTTGCCTGTTTGCATTTATGTTTTGTTTTTGTTTTCCTTGCTTTTCTGGATTCTGCCATTCCCTGCTGGGATGAGCTGAATCTCCTTTTGCCGGTTTCTCTGTCTTCAGAATATTCCTGAGTACTGACATAGCTTTTTTGAAGCCTAGCGTCTTCAGGGCCTTTTTCACTGTCAGTCGGTTGGCTCTTATTTTCATAGGGTTTTTCACGGATTACAGACAGCAGCCTTCCTGTCCTTTCCTATCTAGGTAGTGTGGGCCCCGTCTTTGCTCAGTCTATCTTTCTGTCTGTGTTAGTGTTTTCATCTTGCTTCATCGTCATTATATGTTGGGGGCTGCCTATTGCTTTGGGGGTCTGCTCTGGGGCAGTTTAGATTTCCCCTTTCTTTCTTTAGGCCCATTTAATTCTCCGGCTGTGATCGAGGGGTCTAGGGCATCGTAGGAACCCCCCACGGCTACTGTTAGTTGTTGTGATAGGATCAGGGGTCTGCAATCCGATAGCTGCCAACCTCTCTGGTTTTCTGGCCTTAGCTAGCATTTCTGTTTTTGCCTCCTACGGTGACTCAATCATAACAGGGGGCTCAGGGAAGCACGGAGGGAGCCCCCTCCCTGCCGATGCTTTCCTTTATCCCCGGTACACCGCGATCGTGTTTGATCGCGGTGTACAAGGGGTTAACATGTCCGTGACTGCCCCTGACACATTGTGCCGGGTGTCAGCTGTGATAATCAGCTGACACCCGGCCGCGATCAGTGGCGCTTACCACGTGAGCGCCGCTGATCGCTATGACATACTATCCCATCCCTGGGAATTAAGTCCCAGGTCACATGGGATAGTACGTCATATGGGATTAAGGGGTTAAAGGGAGCCTGTCACCAGATAATCCCATGTATGCATGTTAGTAGTGTATTATCTGCATATACAGGGTTATTACTAACCTGCATGGTGCCCGCACTTAGCCTAACGCTGCGGGGAGAAGATGAACTTTATGCTCCCCAGCAGCATTCAGGTCTCAGTCAGAGTCTGACACTGGTTCTGTCACCACTCTGTGTAACCGTACTCCTGATCGTGATTGACAGCCGGACCTAATGCAGAACCCGTATCTGCAGGTTACTCTGCTGACAGGTCTGTGGTCATAAATCAGCTGAGAGGAGCTCAGATAAGAGATGCATACTTTCCTGATGTCAGAAAGCTCCCTGACTGGTTCTCAGGCAGGAGCCGGCCACTTTCTTGTTAGTGCAGCGTTCTCACACACTGACCAGTGCTGCTGGTGGAGGAGCAGTCACCAGACCTGTCCATCCTCCAATTGTAAAATGCCTTACAGGGAAAGCTGCTTTTCTATTGGAGGAGGCAGTGGATGGACAGGTCTGGTCACGTTGTATGCAAAGAAGTGCTGGTCTGTTATAAATGAGTCACCGAGGAGGAAAAACAAGCTAAGCCACAGAAAACCAGAGAGGTTGGTAACTAAGCGGATTGCAGACCCCTGATCCTATCCACACAACTAGCAGTAGCCGTGGAGCGTACCTACGAAGATCCTAGACGCCGGAGAACTAAATAAACCTAAAGCAAGAAAAGGGGAAATCTAAACTGCCCCAGAGCAGACCCCAAAGCAATAGTCAGCCCCCAAACATGTATTGTCGGTGAGACAAGATGAAAACACAGATAGAAAAATAGGCTGAGCAAACGATGGGGCCCACACTAACTAGAAAGGACAGGAAAAGAAAGATGCTGTCTGCAATCATGCACAAAACCCTGCCAAAAAATGTCCAACGCTTTCTGATAACAAAAACCCTGAAGTCACTAGACTTCAATTCCCTATATCAGCACTCTGGTATATTCTTAAGACAGAGCAAAAAGAGACCAATCTGATCAGGGACAAAAAGCAAACTGGCATAAATAGAGACATAAGAATGGAAATTCAGCACAGCCCCAGCAGGGGCTGGCTGACCACAAAAAAAGAGTAAACAAGACCAAATCTCATGTGAAAAAAAAATAGCAGAGCACACTTAGCTTGAGAAGGCAGGAACAGAACTGGAAACCAGAACCTCAGGGCAGGAAAAAATCACCAGCACAAAATTAGGGAGTCGGCTGTCTTAAATCCAATCAGAGACTCCTTATGTCTACTCACAGTCCTCCTCCTCAGGTGGCATGTCTGTGCCATTTAGATCAGATTCATTACCTATTGTTACCACTAGAGGGAGCCCGGATGGAGAACTCGCGACTCCTCTGTCAACACATCCAGCTCCACCACCCTCACCAGAAGCCAGAGGTAAACCAGAAAATGAGTTCCCCACACTGGTCAGAGTGCAGTTTTCCTCACAGGAACGAGCGGGTGGCCAACCTCTTCCTGAGAACCAGTCAGTGAGCTCGTTCTGTCATCTGACAGGAAAGTTTGTATCTCTTATCTGTCTTTCCTGAGCTCTTCTCTGCTGAATCATTACCACAGGCCACATGTTGATCTGTGATTTTTGGTACTAAGTAGGCCATACATCTGCTACGCATGTCTAGCTTGACAGCATGGTGAGATGTGTGCAAACCATAACTGGAAGCTTTTATAATCTCTTATTTTGGGCCTGTCATGATCTTTCTACGCAGTATTCCTTTTTATGTGTATGGTCCCCTCAGCCACAGCCCATATACTTGTCACGTTCTCCACGTCTATGCCTTCACATGATCTGTAGTCCACTCGCATCCCTGGGTAGCATTTCCCAGTCACCTTGTCCATTTATTGTTAATACATGTTCCAGAACAACATCTTCAATTCATACTAACTGTTTTATGTAGCACATGTCGCTCATCATTATGTTCAGGGTAAATGCAATTGAATATGATGGCCATTACCTTCCGTAGAAGTAATAGCTGTCTAATTATAAACTATATGTTCCCAAAATAATGCCTGCCAGATTCTCCCTCAGCCGATCGTGTTGCCTTATGAGCTGTATAAAAATAGACACAAATTCAGCTGCTAGTCACACACACTCAGTACTACTCAAGTGTTTAAGGCTTTTGTGGGAAAAATGCTGTAAAATAAGAATGCTTTCATAAATAGAAGTGTTAATAGTTTATTTTTATCAAAGAACAAAGGAGAAAATCTAAATTATATCAATATTTGGTGATCAAACATTGCTTTCAAAATGGAATCAATTCTTGGCACACAAGTACGCATTTTTTCAAGGAACTCGGCAGGAGGTTGTTCAAGCATCTTGGAGAACGAACCACAGATTTTCTGTGTATGAGGTTTGCGCAGATCATTCTGTTTTCTAACTTTTAATTTTTGTACCCTTAAATCAGAGAGTGGTGTCACACAAAATAGTTAATAAGTAATATCTCCCACATGTCTACATTACATCAGCACAGTTTTGGAAACAGGACATTATAAGGGTTAAAAGTTGATCGTCGATTTCTCATTTTTTTCCAACAAAGTTGACAACTTTTTTAGGGACCACATTACATTTGATGTGAGTTTGAGGAGTCAATAGGACAGAAAATACCCAAAAGTGATGCCATTCCAAAAGCTGCACCCCTTCAAAGTGCACAAAATCACATTCAAGAAGTTTATTAAACCCCTCAGGTGCTTCACGAGAACGAAAGCATTGTGGAAGGAAAAAATGGACATTTTACTTCACACAATATTTTACTTTGGATCCAACCTTTTTTTTTTTTTTTTTCACAAGAGAAAATGGACCACAAAATTTGCTGTGCAATTTCTCCTGAGTTTGCCATATGTGGGGGAAAGCAACTGTCTGGGTGCATGGGAGGGTGCACCATTTGACTTCTTGAACGCAAAATTGGCTGGAATCAATGGTGGGCGCCATGTCACGTTTGGAGACCCCCTGATGTATCTAAATATGTATCTAAACCCCCCCCCAATTCGAACTCCAACCCTAACACACCCCTAACCACATCCCTAGCCCCAAGACCACAACTAATGGAAAAAAATACATTTTTTTAATTATTTTTACCTAACTATGGGGGTGATGAAGGATGGGGGGTTTGATTTTACTATTTATTTATTTTTTTTTTTTTATATCTTAATGACTGACTGTGATGGGGTCTATCACAGTGATCAAAATAAACCAATAGATGTTAGGCTTAGATCAGTTGCAGAATAGAGAGCACAGGTAGGGTGATAAACAGAAATGCGGGCGGAGATACCGTATTTTTCGGACCATAAGACGCACCCCAATTTTCAGAAGGAAAATAAGGAAAAAAATGTGTCAAAAGAGGGTCCGTCTTACAGTCCAAATTCAGCTTACCTGGGAAGGGATCCGGCACAGGTAGAGGAGTGGTCACGGGTCTTTCAGTGGTCCAGGCTCGTGCGGTGGCGGCTCTGTGCTGGGGCAGGTTGGTTGTGCTGGAGCAGCTGGGCTGGGCTGGGCTGGGCTGTGCTGGGGCAGCTGGGCTGTGCTGGGGCAGCTGTGCTGGGGCTGGGGCAGCTGTGCTGGGGCTGGGGTAGCTGTGCTGGGGCTGGGGTAGCTGTGCTGAGCTGGGGCTGGAGCAGCTGTGCTGGGGCAGGTGGGCTCTGTGGGGCGAGGGTGGCGGCTCTCTGTGCTCTGGTGCAGGGGCAGCGGCTCCGCCGGCATTTCCTCCAAGCCCGGAGGCCCCCGCACATCCCTTGCTGGCCGCCGCCATGTTACGGTGGCCTCCGGGAACATGGACGCCGGGAAGATGCCCGCCGGTCCGGGGACGGCGCATGCGCAGGTTCAGATCTCGTCCCGACATCTTGGGGGACGAGCTCTCGTTGCCGAGATTTGAATCTCGTCCCCCGAGATCTCACGACGAGGTCTGAACCTGCGCATGTGCCGTCCCCGGACCGGCGGCCATCTTCCCGGCGTCCATGTTCCCGGAGGCCACCGCAACATGGCGGCGGCCATCAAGGGATGTGCGGGGGCCTCCGGGCTTGGAGGAAATGCCAGCGGAGCCGCCGCCCCTGCACCGGAGCACAGAGAGCCGCTACCCCTGCACCGGAGCACAGCCCGCTGCCACCACCGCGCTACAGAGCCCCGCGGCACCCGCACCAGCCTCGGAGGTAGGAACATTGCGACCATAAGACGCACCCCCCGCTTTCCCCAAAAATTTTTTGGGGAAAAAGTGCGTCTTATGGTCCGAAAAATACGGTATAGGGTGGTGGAGAGCTTTGTGGGTGAGAAAAGTTTGTATTATATTATGTAGCTGTTAGCTCCCCACTAGACAGGGCGGGATTCCCGGAGTGGACCCTCTGGACCGTGGCACCGAGGGGCCCTGAACGAGCAACTAGGTCGACCCGACCCCTATACAGGGACCGTTAGGAGCAGGTCCATGGGTTCGAATGCCACGACAGCCGGAACCAAGAGGGGCGGCTCAGAAAGGAGTACAGAGATGAGCACAGGAGAGCGGGACTGGAGTGGAACAGCCGGAGTAGACACGAGTAAGGAGAACTGGGGTAGGACAGCAGGTAACGACACAGGTAGGCAGGACTGGAGTCAGACAGCAGGTATGGACACAGGTAGACAGGACTGGAGTCAGACAGCAGGTGCGGACACGGGTAGGCAGGACTGGAGTCAGGCAGCAGGTGCGGACACGGGTAGGCAGGACTGGAGTCAGGCAGCAGGTACAGGCACAGGTAGGCCGGATTGGAGTCAGACAGCAGGTGCGGACACGGGTAGGCAGGACTGGAGTCAGGCAGCAGGTACAGGCACAGGTAGGCCGGGCTGGAGTCAGACAGCAGGTACGGACAGGACTGGAGTCAGACAGCAGGTGTGCAAGGAAACACAAAAGCAATCAGTGGGTGGCAGCCTAATGCACTGCGAGACCACAGGACCTGGAATGCTGTAGTACAACAACGATCAGGCACCTCCACTATGGGAGGGCGGCCTGATATAGACGCAGTTGTGCTCCCATTGGTCCGGCGGTGCTACCGGGTCAGGGCACCGCCGGAGATAGGATCAGGGACAGTGAGCCGTCCGCGGCCTACGGCGCATGCGCAGGGCCTGTAATGACGTCACCGGCCGCGGGCCGGTCAGAGGAGGACACCGAGGCCGGAGGGAGCGAGGCTGCAGTGCGAGGTAAGAATGAGCGTGCGCGACAGGGGGCCTGGGGACCGTGACAGGAGGCATGGGGGCCATGACAGCAAATGGGCAACCAGTGTATTGACTGGCACAGGTGGAGGCATCAGTGTAGCAGCTAGACAGAAGTAGACCATGGCTGTCTCATTCAGGCTGGATTGGAGAGGGGAAAGTTTGGTTAGAGAGAAACCGATCAGTAGAGAGTTGCAGTAATCCAGACAAGAATGAATAACAGCAACAGTAAGGCTATGTACACTGTTTTTTTGCTGCGTTTTTATTATGCCAATTTTAAGCTGCGTTTTACTGTACTAGCAAAAGCTATGAGATTTCAGAAATCTCATGCACAAACAAATTGTTTTTTTTCTTGACTGATTTGGAAAACTGCTGTTTTTGAAAGAAGCAGAATGTCACTTCAGTATTTTTGCAGCATTTTCTATCTTGTGACATTCCAACTCTCAACATGGGGGACTTTAACCCTTTCCCGACCTGTGACACAGCGTATGCGTCATGAAAGTTGGTGCCAATCCGACCCATGACGCATACCGTGTCATGACTTCAAAGCCCTCGTGCGGGTCGGTTGACCGGGGTCAATTAAAGGTCACCTGACCCGTAGATACAGGGGGCTTGTAATTCACCACAGGGGGCGTGGCTTCGCCCCCACGTAGCTACGATCGCTCTGATTGGCTGTTAAAAGTGAAATAGCCAATCAGAGCGATAGTATTACAATCCAGCCATGCCCGGACATGGCTGGAGACACCGATCCAACCCCCCTCACCGGCGATGGCCCCGTCACTGAATGACAGCGGCGATCTGCCGCCGCTGTCATCATCTGCCCCCCCCTCCCATTCCCTCCACTCCCCGCCAACTTCCGATCCCCCCCCTCACCCCCCCCTGGTACCCCCTGAGTCCCCCTGTTGCTCCCGGTGTCTCGCGGGTCCGGATCTTGGGTGCTGCCATCTTGGAAAATGGCGGGCGCATGCGCAGTGCGCCCACCCGAATCTGCCGACTGCAGATTCCATTCTTTCATTTTGATCACTCACAGTGATCAAAATTAAATAAAAAGTAAATAAACCCCCCGATTATCACCCCCATAGGTAGGCACAACTAATAAAATAAAGAAAATATTTTTATTTTTATTTTTCCGTTAGGGTTGGAAAGAGGGTTAGGGTTGGAATTAGGGTTAGGCTTGTGGTTAGGGGTGTGTTGGGGTTAGGGTTAGGGATGTGTAGGGGTTAGGGCTGTGGTTAGGGGTGTGTTAGGGTTAGTGTTGAAGTTAGAATTGATTGGTTTCCACTGTTTAGGCACATCAGGGGGTCTCCAAACGCGACATGGTGCAACCATTGATTCTAGCCAATTTTGCGCTCAAAAAGTCAAACGGTGCTCCCTCCCTTACAAGCCCCGACATGTGCCAAACAGTGGTTTACCCCAACATATGAGGTATCGGCGTACTCAGGAAAAATTGCACAGCAACTTTTGGGGACTAATTTCTCCTGTTACCCTTGGGAAAATAAAGAATTTGGGGCTAAAAAATTATTTTTGTGGAAAAAAAAATGATTTTTTATTTTCATGGCTCAGCGTTATAATCTGTGAAGCACTTGGGGTTTCAAGGTGCTCACCACACATCTAGGCAAGTTCCTTATGGGGTCTAGTTTCCAAAATGGGGTCACTTGTGGGGGGTTTCCACAGTTTAGGTACATCAAGGGCTCTGCAAATGTAACATGATGCCCGCAGACCATTCCATCAAAGTGAGCATTTCAGAATGTCACTACTTCCCTTCCGAGCCTTGACGTGTGCCCATACAGTGGTCATCCCCCACATACGGGGTATCAGCGTACTCAGGACAAACTGGACAGCAACCTTGGGGGTCGAATTTATCCTGTTACCCTTGTGAAAAAAAAAATTGCGGGCTAAAAAATCATTTTTTTTGAGGGAAAAAAAAATGATTTTTTTATTTTCACGGCTCTGCGTTATAAACTTCTGTGAAGCACTTGGGGGTTCAAGGTGCTCACCACACATCTAGATAAGTTCCTTGGGGGGGTCTAGATTCCAAAATGGTCATATGTGGGGGGTTTCCACTGTTTAGGCACACAGGGGCTCTGCAAATGTAACATGACGCCGGCAGACCATGCCATCAAAGTCAGCATTTCAAAATGTCACTCCTTCCCTTCCGAGCCCCGATGTGTGCCCAAACAGTGGTTCCCCCCCACATATGGGGTACCAGTGTACTCAGGACAAACTGTACAACAACTTTTGGGGTCCAATTTCTCCTGTTACCCTTGTAATAAAAAAATGCTGACTAAAAAATATTTTTTTTTAGGAAAAAAAATATTTTTTATTTTCACGGCTCTGCGTTATAAACTTCTGTGAAGCACTTGGGGGTTCAAAGTGCTCACTACACATCTAAATAAGTACCTTAAGGGGTCTAGTTTCCAAAATGGGGTCATTTGTGGGGGAGCTCCAAAGTTTAGGCACACAGGGGATCTCCAAACACGACGTGGTGTCCGCTCACGATTGGAGCTAATTTTCATTTCAAAAAGTCAAATGGTGCTCCTTTCCTTCTGAGCCCTGCCGTGTGCCCGAACAGTGGTTCCCCCTCACATATGGGGTACCAGCGTACTCAGGACAAACTGTACAACAACTTTTGGGGTCCAATTTCTCCTGTTACCCTTGTAAAAATAAAAAATAGCGTGCTAAAAAATCATTTTTGAGGAAAAAAAATGATTTTTTATTTTCACTGCTCTACGTTATAAACTTTTGTGAAGCACTTGGGGGTTCAAAGTGCTCACTACACATCTAGATAAGTACCTTAAGGGGTCTAGTTTCCAAAATGGGGTCACTTTTGGGGGAGCTCTAATGTTTAGGCACACAGGGGCTCTCCAAACGCGACATGGTGTCCGATAACGATTGGAGCTAATTTTCCATTCAAAAAGTCAAATGGTGCTCCTTCCCTTCTGGGCCCTGCCGTGCACCCAAACAGTGGTTTATGACCACATATGAGGTATTGGTGTGCTCAGGAGAAATTGCTCAACAAATTTTAGGATCCATTTTATCCTGTTGCCCATGTGAAAATGAAAAAAATGATGCTAAAAGAAAATTTGTGTTTGAAAAATTAAAATGTCCATTTTTTCCTTCCACGTTGCTTTAGTTCCTGTGAAGCACCTGAAGGGTTAATAATCTTCTAGAATGTAGTTTTGAGTAGCTTGAGGGGTGCAGTTTTTAGAATGGTGTCACTTTTGGGTATTTTCTGCCATATAGACCCCTCAAAGTGACTTCAAATGTGAGGTGGTCCCTAAAAAAAAAATGTTTTTGTAAATTTTGTTGTAAAAATGAGAAATCGCTGGTCAACTTTTAACCCTTATAACTTCCTAACAGAAAAAAAAATTTGTTTCCAAAATTGTGCTGATGTAAAGTAGACATGTGGGAAATGTTATTTAGTAACTATTTTGTGTCACATAACTCTCTGGTTTAACAGAATAACAATTCAAAATTTGAAAATTGCGAAATTTTCTCCAAATTTCTGATTTTTTTCACAAATAAACGCAAAAATTATCTACCTAAATTTACTACTAACATGAAGCCCAATATGTCACGAAAAAACAATCTCAGAATCGCTGGGATGCGTTGAAGCGTTCCAGAGTTATTACCTCATAAAGGGACATTGGTCAGAATTGCAAAAAATGGCCAGGTCATTAAGGTCAAAATAGGCTGGGTCATGAAGGGGTTAACATCCCCTTTGATAATCCGCTCTCCCCATCTGCATCATCTTTCTCTAACCTCCTCCTTCGGCCCTCTACAGATTACCAATAGTAATGAGCGAACATGCTCAGATAAGGTGTTCTCTGAGCACACTTTTGTACTAATAGTTTTCGAGCACGCCGAAGATATTTTATGTTTGAGTCCCCATGGCTGCATGTCTCAAGGCAATTTGACAGCAGCAAGACATGTAGGGATTGCATAACAAACAGACAACTATGTTCGCTCATCACAACTCACTAACTCTTCTAGACGAGTACAGCAATGCTATGAACCTCGTCTTCTCCAGACTTTGCACAGTGTGTGACTTTAATAACTCCCCTCTCCGACTATCTAACCACAACCTTTTTTCCTTCTCTGTGAAGAACTGTCTCGCAGTTCAGGGCACCCCCACTTTCCACACACATCAAAATCTATGTGCCAAAAATACCATCACCTAATGAACAATATACAGGTCATCTTGAACTCCGATCTCCACGCTCTCCGGTCCAGATTCAGCATTGTCACATTATAATACTGCACTGCAGAGTGCCCTGCAATAACTTTCAGCAAAAGACTTCATCCTCTAAAAGGTCGTTCTCAAAAGTTATAACTCAGCTCTTCCTTCATCTGGCCAAACAAGTCTACCTCACCACCCACATCACTAGAAAACAGTATAAAATGACTCAAACTTTTCACTCACTCCTGAGCCCTAAATAACAGCCCCCCTATTCTTGTGTCCACCTGGGTGGAATCTAAGTGTCACAGGGTCTGTTAATATATCCACACCTTTTCCGAAAGGCCACAGAGAGTGCAACGCTATTAGCCCCTTTACCCCCAAGGGTGGTTTGCATGTTAATGACCGGGCCAATGTTTACAATTCTGACCACTGTCCTTTTATGAGGAAATAACTCTGGAACGCTTCCATGGATCCCACTGATTCTGACATTTTCTCGTGACATATTGTACTTCATGTTAGTGATAAAATTTCATTCATATAACTTGCGTTTATTTGTGAAAAAAACAGAAATTTGGCGAAAATTTTGAAAATTTCGCAATTTTCCAACTTTGAATTTTTATGCCCTTAAATCACAGAGATATGGCACATAAAATACTTAATAACATTTCCCACATGTTTACTTTTACATCATTTTTTTTGGACGTTATAAGGGTTAAAAGTTGACCAGCGATTTCTCATTTTTACAACACCATTAAACACCTTTTTTTTTTTCTTTAGAGACCACATCACATTTGAAGTCACTTTGAGGGGTCAATATGATAAAAAATACCCAAAAGTTACACCATTTTAAAAACTGCACCCCTCAAGGTGCTCAAAACCACATTCAAGAAGTTTATTAACCCTTCAGGTGCTTCACAGGAATTTTTTGAATGTTTAAAAAAATGAACATTTAACTTTTTTAACAAAAAAATTAATTTGGGTCCAATTTTTTAAATTTTACCAAGCGTAACAGGAGAAATTGGACTGCAAAAGTTATTGTGCAATTTATCCTGAGTACACTGATACCTGATATGTGGGTGGGAACTACTGTTTCGGCGCATTGCAGAGCTTAGAAGGGAAGGAGCGCTGTTTTACTTTTTCAACGCAAAATTGGCTGGAATTCAGATCGGACGCCATGTCACATTTGGAGAGCCCCTGATGTTCCTTAATCAGTGGAAACCCCCCACAAGTGACACCATTTTGGAAACTAGACTCCCCCCCAAGGAACTTATCTAGATGTGTGGTGAGAACTTTGAACCCTCAAGGGCTTCACAGAAGTTTATAACGTACAGCCGTAAAATTAAAAAATCCTATTTTTTCCACAAAAATGATCTTTTCACCCCCAATTTTTATTTTCCCAAGGGTAACAGGACCCCAAAAGTTATTGTGCAATTTGTCCTGTGTACGCTGATACCCCATATGTGGGGGTAAACGACTATTTGGGCGCATGGCAGAGCTCGGAAGGGAAGCAGCGCTATTTGACTTTTTCAACACAGAATTGGCTGGAATTGAGATCAGACACCATGTTGCATTTGGAGAGCACCTGATGTGCCTAAACAGTGGAAACCCCCCCCCCAATTCTAACTCCAACCCTAACACACCCCTAACCTTAATCTCAGCCCTAACCCTAGCCCTAACCTTAACGGGAAAATGGAAATAAATAATTTTTTTTGAAATTTTATTATTTTTCCCTAACTAAGGGGTTGATAAAGGGGGGGTTTGATTTACTATTTGTGGCGGGTTTTAATGTTTGGCAGCTGTCATACGCTAAAAGACGCTTTTTATTGTAAAAATAGTTTTTGCATCACCACATTTTGAGAGCTATAATTTTTCCATATTTTGATCCACCGAGTCATGTGAGGTCTTATTTTTTGCGGGACGAGTTAACGTTTTTATTGGTACTATTTTCGGGCACGTGACATTTTTTGATTGCTTTTTATTCCGATTTTTGGGACACAAAAACACAATCAAAAACCAGCATTTCATGAATTTCCTTTGAGGGGTGCGTTTACACCGTTCCGTGTGTGGTAAAATTGATAAAGCGGTTTTATTCTTCAGGTCAGTACAATTACAGAGATACCTCATTTATGTCTTTTTTTTATGTTTTCATGCTTATACGCAATGAAAACAGTTTTATATAGAAGATAATTATCTTTGCATTGCTTTATTCTGCGAGCTATAACTTTTTTATTTTTTCGCTGATGATGCTGTAAGGCAGCTCGTTTTTTGCGGGACAAGATGACGTTTTCAGTGGTGCCATGTTTATATACGTCATGTTATTGTCCTTTTTGTTTGGCAGTATGATGATAAAGCATTGTTTTTTGCTTTGTTTTTTATTTTTTCAGGGGGTTCACTAAAGGGGTTAACTAGTGAGACAGTTTTATAGGGCGGTTCGTTACAGACGCGACAATACTAAATATGTGTACTTTTATTGTTTTTTTTTTTTTATTTCCAAAAAATGAAGTTATAAGGAAATATTTTTTTTTTAATTTATTTATGGATTTCAAATAAATTATTTTTACACTTTATTTTTTTTACTTTATTTTATTGACCCGGGGGGGACATCACTGTCTAGTGTCAGATCGCTGATCTGACAATTTGCACAGCGCTGTGTCAGATCAGCGATCTGACAGGCGCTTCTGCAGGCTTTCTCAGAGCCTGCTCTCGGCAGGCACTGAGACTCCTCCCTGCAGGCCCCTGCGGCTGTCTTGGATCCAGGGGCCTGCAGGGAAGGAAGACCCTCGGAGCAGCTCAGCACATCGTGCTGCTCCGGGGGTCTCAGGGAAGCACGCAGGGAGCCCTATTGTGAATTCTCTTACTTCTGAGTCAGGTCTCCCTCTGGTGGTTATTGTGGGTAGTGGAGCTGGCCGGATTGACAGAGGTCTGCCACCTGACGATGATGATTGGAAATCTGGGATTACTGACTGGGAGTATTTAAGTGAGCAGGCTTCCCTCAATTGTTGCTGGTGATTAGTTCTTCCTGTGCAACTTGAGGTCTGCTGTCTCCTGCGTGAGCCTGCATTTTTCAGCTAAGTTGTTCATTTGCTAATCCTTTGCTTCTGATCTGGTTTTACCTCTTTCTGCTTTGCTGTGCTCCCTGCTGGGGCTGTGCTGGACCCCGCTCCATATGTTACAGCTTGTGTCAGTTTGTTCAGTCTTCTGTTATATTAGTCTCTTGCAACACTTGAGTGGTTTAAGGGGAAACTTGTAAATGTTTTGGAGCTGCCTAGTCAAAGCCCAGACCTCAATCCAATTGAGAATCTGTGGTCAGACTTGAAGATTGCTGTTCACCAGAGCAAACTATTTTGCCTTGAGGAATGGACAAAATCCGAGTGACAAGATATGGAAAGCTTAACCCCCAAGGGTGGTTTGCACGTTCATGACCGGGCCAATTTTTACAATTCTGACCACTGTCCCTTTATGAGGTAATAACTCTGAAACGCTTCCATGGATCCTGGTGTTTCTGACATTGTTTTCTTGTGACATATTGTACTTCATGTTAGTGGTAAAATTTCATTCAAATAACTTGCGTTTATTTGTGAAAAAAACGGAAATTTGGCGAAAATTTTTAAAATTTCGCAATTTTCCAACTTTGAATTTTTATGCCCTTAAATCACAGAGAAACAGCACACAAAAAACTTACCGTATATACTCGAGTATAAGCCGACACCCCCCCCCTAATTTTGCCTCAAAAACCTGGGAAAACTTATTGACTCGAGTATAAGTCTAGGGTGGGAATTGCCGAAGATACTGGTAAATTTCAAAAATAAAAATAGATAAGAATAAAAGTAAAATTAAGTGAGACATCAGTAGGTTAAATGATTTTGAATTTTTATTTAAAAGAAAAACATTAAACAAGCCCTGTTAGGCTGTGTGCACACGCTGCGGATTCCGCTGCGTTTCCGCAGCGGTTTTGGCCGCTGCGGACACGCAGCAGTTTTAGCTGCGGTGTACAGTACCATTCATTTGAATGGGAAAAAAAAAAACGCTGTGCCGACGCTGCGGAAAAAACCGCGCGGATTTGCTGCGGTTTTAAATCCGCAGAAAGAATTGCATGTCAATTCTTTCTGCGGAAACCGCTGCGGGTTCCTATCTCCACCATTGTGGAGATAGTGAATCCGCAGGACCAAACCGCAGGCAAAACCGCAGATAATCCGCAGGTCTTTGGACCTGCGGATTATCTGCGGTTTTTGCAAAATCCGTGCGGATTAATCCGCAGCGGATTCCGCAGCGTGTGCACGTACCCTAAGTTGAAAAGAGGGTCAACAAAACCAATAGGGCAACAACAATGACTTTAAAAGTACAAAAACCTCAGCTCAATGTAAAACACAAGAGTTAAAATCCTTCAAAGTCACTGGATTCCTCATCTGTATGTCCAAACAGAGCTTCAGCTTCAGCTGGTAAGAGGTTATCAGCATAGACATTGTCGTCATCATCACTGAGTTGGTCATCACCGACACTGCTGTCGTCTTCATACAAAGCGCTGTCTTCACTGCCATCCATAGCATTACTAATGCCACATTTCTTGAAGGCGCGTTGCACCATGTCCTCTGGAATCTCTTCGCATGCATCACGAACCCTCTTTGCTATTAATTCTATGTCCGGCTTGATCAGATTTCCAAGTTTTGTTAGTCAGGCTTGACCAGATGACATCCATTCATGCCACATCCTCCGCACACGGTCTTTGAAATGTTTATTTAAACACACATATAGGGGCTGCAATACAGATGTAAGTCCACCTGGAATAACCGCCAAAGTAACTTGAGAAGACTTTGCCAATTTTTTGATGTCATCACATGTGTGGGCTCTGAACATATCCCAAACTAGCAATGATGGTTTTTTCTTTAAGGCTGTTCCTGGTCGTCCATTCCAAATTTCTTCCAGCCATTTTTTTGTTCCATCTTCATCCATCCAGCCTTTAATATGAGCGCGCACTGTAATTCGTGGTGGGAATTGGACCTTTTTAGGCAGGGTCTTTCTTTTAAAAATAATGACAGGCCGCAGCTTAGTTCCATTAGCCAAACATGAAAGAACGACTGTGAAATGATTTTTTTTCATTTCCTGTGGTTCTGAGTAGAATAGTTTTTTCTCCCCTATTTGCCACATTTCTGTTGCTGGGAAGATCAAAAGTCATAGGTGTTTCATCCATATTTCCAATATCTCCCAGGTCATAGTTATGGATCCTTCTTTGTTTTATGATGAATGAATGGAATGACATCACTTTTTCATCAAGGTCTTTTGGCAACTTCTGTGAAATCTTTGTTCTTTGCTGCAAACATAGGCCAAATCTATTCATGAAACGGGTACACCATCCTGCTGAGGCAACAAATTTTTCAATTCCTGGTGCTTTCAATTGATCTTCTTTAGTCATTTGAAGGGCACGTAAGCGAATTCCCATGCGTGTTACGCAGTAGCCATTTTGATGACACTCCATAACCCATTTATGCAATTCAGTCTCTAGAGCCTCATACGATACCTTCAAACCACATTGAGCTTTTTTTGCCTTTGGAGTCTTTTCCAAGTCCGTTTTCATTTTCCGCCAATCCCTCACTTGTTTATCGTTAACACAAAATTCCCTACTTGCAATACTGTTATTGCTTTCTTCTGCTCTTGACACAACCTTAAGTTTGAAACCAGCTTCGTACGACCTGCGTTTTTGCTTTGGTCCGGGATTTGAAGTACTGGGATCCATTTCTAACAGGATAAAAAAAAAACACTCCGTCCAAATACCGTAATGCTGCACAACATATGCCCCCATAAATGCTGCACAGTGAATAATGGTGGGCCAAATACCGGTAACGTAATGCTGCACAACATATGCCCCCATAAATGCTGCACAGTGAATAATGGTGGCCCAAATACCGTAAAGCTGCACAACATATGCCCCCATAAATGCTGCACAGTGAATAATGGTGGCCCAAATACTGTAATGCTGCACAACATATGCCCCCATAAATGCTGCACAGTGAATAATGGTGGCCCAAATACCTGTACCATAATGCTGCACAACATATGCCCCCATAAATGCTGCACAGTGAGTAATTGTGGCCCAAATACTGTAATGCTGCACAACATATGCCCCCATAAATGCTGCACAGTGAATAATGGTGGCCCAAATACCGGTACCGTAATGCTGCACAACATATGCCCCCATAAATGCTGCACAGTGAGTACCGTAATAGTGGCCCCAATGCATGATTTCTTGGCCAAGTGATAGGATTACTGGTAATCCTATCATGTTGCTGCTGCGCCTGCTGGAATTTACAAAAAAACAAAAAAACACTATATACTCACCTCCGTTGCTGACAGCTGCTCCTGAGCGTTGCCGTCTCTTCAGTGACTCAGGCAGAGGGCGCGTGCTATCCACGTCATCGCGCCCCCTGTACGTCACTGCCAGAAGACGGAAGGCGGGAGAGAGTGGCGCGCCGGGAGAGAGCGGCGCGCAGCAACTTGTAATGCCGCCGCGGCCCTATCATCACTCGCCGCCGCCGGGACTCTGACAGGCTGCAGGGGATCGCAGACACTTACCGGGGAATGCGGAGACGACGGGAACCAGGTAAGTTTGAACCGTGACCCGAATATAAGTCGAGGGGGGTCTTTTTCAGCCCAAAAAGGGGGCTGAAAAACTCGACTTATATTCGAGTATATACGGTAATAAGTAACATTTCCCACATGTTTACTTTACATCAGCACAATTTTGGAACCAAAATTTTTTTTCTGTTAGGAAGGTATAAAGGTTAAAAGTTGACCAGCGATTTCTCATTTTTGCAACACCATTTTATTTTTATGGACCACATCACATTTGAAGCCACTTTGAGGGGTCTATATGATAGAAAATACCCAAAAGTGACACCATTCTAAAAACTGAACCCTTTAAGGTGCTCAAAACCACATTCAAGAATTTTATTAACCCTTCAAGTGCGTCACAGGAATTTTTTTGAATATTTAAAAAAAAAAAAAAATGAACATTTAACTTTTTTTTTCACAAAAAAAATACTTCAGGTTCAATTTTTTTTATTTTACCAAGGGTAACAGGAGAAATTAGACTGCAGAAGTTATTGTGCAGTTTGTCCTGAGTACGCTGATATCTGATATGTGGGGGGGAACCACTGTTTTGGCGCATGGCAGAGCTCAGAAGGGAAGGAGCGTTATTTGACTTTTTCAATGCAAAATTGGCTGGAATTCAGATCGGACGCCATGTCACGTTTGGAGAGCCGCTGATGTACCTAAACAGTGGAAACCCCCCACAAGTGACCCCATTTTGGAAACTAGACCCCCCAAGAAACTTATCTAGATGTGTGGTGAGAACTTTGAACCCTCAAGGGCTTCACAGAAGTTTATAACGTACAGCCGTACAATTAAAAAATTATATTTTTTCCACAAAAATGATCTTTTCACCCCCAATTTTTATTTTTCCAAGGGTAACAGGACCCTAAAAGTTATTGTGCAATTTGTCCTGAGTACGCTGATACCCCACATGTGGGGGTAAACCACTATTTGGGCGCAAGGCAGAGCTCGGAAGGGAAGCAGCGCCATTTGACGTTTTTGGCTGGAATTGAGATCGGGCACCATGTCGCGTTTGGACAGCCCCTGACGTACCAAAACAGTGAAAACCCCCAACAAATGACACCATTTTGGAAACTAGACCCCCCCCCCCCAAGGAACTTATCTAGATGTGTGGTGAGCACTTTAACCCCCCCCGTGCTTCACAGAAGTTTATAACGCCCGGGCGTAAAAATAAAAAAATCATATTTTTTCCACAAACATGATCTTTTAGTCACCAATTTTTTTATTTTCCCAAGGGTACCAGGAGAAATTGGACCCCAAAAATTGTTGTCCAATTTGTCCTGAGTACGCTGATACCCCATATGTAGGAGAAAACTACTGTATGGGCACACGTCAGGGCTCGGAAGGGAAGTAGTGACGTTTTGGAATGCAGACTTTGATGGAATGGTCTGCGGGTGTCATGTTGCTTTTGGAGAGCCCCTGATGTACCTAAACAGTGGAAACCCCCCACAAGTGACCCCGTTTTGGAAACTAGACCCCCTAAGGAACTTATCTAGATGTGTGGTGAGCACTTTGAACCCCCAAGGGCTTCACAGAAGTTTATAATGCCCTGGCATGAAAATAAAAAAATCATTTTTTTCCACAAAAATGATATTTTTTGCCCCCCAATTTTTTATTTTCCTAAGTGTAACAGGAGAAATTGGACCCCAAAAGTTGTTTTGCAATTTGTCCTGAGTAGGCTGATACCCTATATGTGGGGGTAAAACACTGTTTGGGCGCATGGTAGAGCTTGGAAGGGAAGGAGCACCATTTGACTTTTTCAACGCAGAATTGGCTGGAATTGAGATCAGACGCCATGTTGCATTTGTAGAGCACCTGATGTGCCCAAACATCGGAAACCCCCCAATTATAACTCCAACAATAACCCCAACACAGCCCTAACCCTAATCTCAGCCCTAACCCTAGCCCTAATGGGAAAATGGAAATAAATACATTTTCTTTTAATTTTCCTATTTTTCCCTAACTAAGGGGGTGATAAAGGGGGGTTTGATTTACTATTTATGGCGGTTTTTATTTTTGGCAGCTGTCATACGCTAAAAGACGCTTTTTATTGTAAAAATAGTTTTTGCATCACCACATATTGAGAGCTATAATTTTTCCATATTTTGACCCACCGAGTCATGTGAGGTCTTATTCTTTGCGGGATGAGCTGACGTTTTTATTGGTATCATTCGTTCACGTGACATTTTTTGATCACTTTTTATTCCGATTTTTGGGACGCAGAATGAACAGAAACCAGCGTTTCATGAATTTCTTTTGGGGGGTGCGTTTACACCGTTCCGCCTGCGGTAAAATTGATAAAGCGGTTTTATTCTTCGGCTCAGTACGGTTACAGCGATACCTCATTTATGTATTTTTTTGTGTTTTGGCGCTTTTATGCAATGAAAACAATTTTATATAAAAAATTATTTTTGCTTCGCTTTATTCTGTGAGCTATAGCTTTATTTTTTTGCTGATGATGCTGTGTGGTGGCTCGTTTTTTGCGGGACAAGATGACGTTTTCAGCGGTACCATAGATATTTATATGCCTCTTTTTGATTACGCTTTATTGCACTTTTTGTTCGGCGGTATGATAGTAAATCATTATTTTTTGCTTCGTTTTTTATTTTTCTAATTTAAGGGGTTCGCTAAAGGGGTTAACTAATGGGAAAGTTTTATAGGGCGGGTCGTTACGGACGTGGCGATACCAAATATGTGTACTTTTATTGTTTTGTTTTGTTTTTATTTCCAAAAAATCAATTTATTAGGGAATATTTTTTACTTTATTTAGATTTTTTTTTTTTTTTTTTTTTATTTTTACACTTTTTTTTTTTTTTTACTTTATTACATTGTCCCAGGTGGGACATCACTGTCCTGTGACAGATCGCTGATCTGTCACATCACAGATCACTGTGACAGATCAGCAATCTGTCACAGGCACTACACAGGCTTCCTCCTTGCCTGTGCTTTGCAGGCATGAGGAAGCCAGCTCCCTGCAGGTCCCCGTCGCCATCTTGAATTCGGGGACCTGCAGGGATGGAGCCCCCTGCAGCAGCGCTGCACATTGTGCTGCTATGGGGGGCTCAGGGAAGCACGGAGGGAGCCCCCTCCCTGACGATGCTTCCCTTTAACCCCCGGTACAAGGGGTTAACGTGTCGGGGGCGATCTGTGACCGTCCCTGACTCATTGTGCCGGGTGTCAGCTGTGATAATCAGCTGACACCCAGCCGCGATCAGCGGCGTTCACCACGTGGGCATTCAAAATAAGAGATAGGGGCACCACCGTCCATGAATAGCACAGTAGGATCCAACCAAGCCCATTCAAAGAACAATACAGAACACAACCAAAAAACAGGGATGGGCTATGCAAGGGGGATCACCACAGACAATTGTTTGGCGTTTAATTAGACAGTTTTTTATTTTAATTTAGACATGTATAAACCACACAAAAGGTAAAAACATTAAAAAGTCACACATGTGACTTAACAAACACATAACTGGCTCGCAATAGAGCCTTCACCCTAGAGGTGTACTCCACAAAGGACCTGCCTGTATAAACAGCATACCAAAAGGTGACCAAGTGTATCGAGAAATGAGAAGGGTTGTACAATCCCTCAGTCCAAACACTTGAAATTATTCGGAGGTAATTGTGACCCCTAAATAGGTTGAATATAAAAAGTACACTTGGTCACCATAACCCAGAATGCCTATCAGGAAGAAATTGTAAAACATACATATAGTCATCATCAGATGGGTGCATCCCCAAATTCAAAATAAACCCAGACAGGCGTAAAAACCTTGGTAGAAGGAACTTATAACCATGAGTAATGGTATGTAGAGTAACCTAAAATAGCAGAGTCCATGTGGGGCAACCTCAGGGAGAACAAGATACCCGACGCGTGTCGCCACCCACAGTGGCTTCGTCAGGGGTACTGAGTGTAGCTGCAACACGTCTTTATATGCACACGGAGTGAGAGAGTTAATAGCGTACAGCTGTATCACTCACCAGAATAACCAAGAGATGTATAAGTGTCCTGTGAGCGCAGGAAGCCGTCCAGTGGCCATATTGAGAGACAATGCGCAGGCGCCAGCGTGTGATGGCAGGAAATACGTCACAGTCGGTATTCAACGCTACTGCGCATGCGCCAGTCAATAGAAATAGAAAGTGCATTCCGGCCAACGGGATGGAGGCACTGCGCAAGCGCCGGCATGTGATGACGGCGAAAACGTCACAGCCAATATACAACTCTGCTGCATATGGGCCAGCAGGAAATGGATTACAGCCCACAGATCGAAGGCACTGCGCAGGCGCCGGCATGTAAAAACAATAATATCTATGGCAACCGGCATCCAGAAGTTACTACGCATGCGCCAAACCACGATGACAGGAAAAGAATCCTACCTGCACTTATCAGGTCAATCCAGACCACTGATTTGTTGCACATAACTAATAATCAATGGTCAATTCCATAGTTAAATGGCGATACATTGTAATACGCACATGTGGAAGCGTAGATATAAAGTGCAAAGGGCATAACTCAGCCCATAAACACCAATGATCATATGAAGATATAAAGCGCTCATTTTTGCATCTGGGCACAGCTGAAATAACCTCGATGGTACAAAACAGATACCACACCACGCATGCGTCAATGTATTAAGGTCAGCGAGACAAAACTCTAAAGTAGGCATGTATAATGATGAAAGGAACCGTGCATAAGAATGATGCACCGTTACAATGTCCGTCCAGCTATAAAAAACTTGGGGGGAAAAAAAAAAAAAAAAGCATATAAAATGGTAATCAGCCACATGTGGGGCCATAGATAGCCGCAAGTCATAGTGGTCGATAGTATCATACAAGTGGATAAATATCCTAAAATCCACTAATATTGTTGAGCCAATCCCGTCTAAACCCATGTAAAGGTGTAATGAGAAAAATAACCTCAAAAATAACCTCAAAAAAGAGGTCCACTGGAGGCTCTTAATGGTCTACCTATAGATTGAATACAAGTTGTCATAAAGACAAACAATATATGCAAAACACCCAATGGTAACAAGATGAAGCAACCATGAAATGCATACCCCTGCAACTCTACTACATGGCCACAGGCATGGTCGCAATGTATAGTGGCCCGTGGTGGGTCCACAGCGCAGGGGATGCACCCCAATGATCCAGATAACCAGGGCACTCCTACACAAAGTACACCGATAAAGCAGGGGACAAGGGGTGGATTGTACATAATGTAAGAGAAACCAAGAAGTGACCTGAGGGGATGGATGGTAAAATAATCTTAAAGTACAACAATACAAGAAAATGTATAAACAAAGCTGGTATGCTGTTTATATAGGTGTAGAAAACATCATGAGGTCCACAAAACCCCCCAAAAGAACACCAAAGGTAGAGCAATATCTAATACTTCAAATAATCCAACAGTCCTTCAAGTGTAACACTCTTGAAAGAAGAAGTCAATTCTGCTTATAGAATCCTGTGAATAACAGATCTTCGTTTAAGCCGACAGGGGCTAAAGAGTTCAAATTAAAGATCCATTTGGATTCTCGTCTAAGGAGCTCCAGTGTGATGTCACCACCCCTGATATCTGGTTGCACAGATTCCAATCCTAGAATTCTTGTTCCATGCCATTGTGAGTTGTGTGTCACAAGGTAATGTGAGGCAACTGATGTAAGCGTGTTGCCCTTTTCTCGATCCTTTTTAGCCGTAGTGATGTTTGAAAAGTGTTGCTGCATCCGCCTCCTCAATTCTTGAGAGGTCTGACCAACATAAACCTTTGGACACGGGCATATGAGCGCATAGATAACAAAACGTGATCTGCAATTAAAATAAGAAGTAGTCTTGATCTGAAAAGGAGAGAAGGGGAGAGACACAACATTATCATTGGCCATGTAGGGACAAATGTTGCAATTCCCACACGGGAAAGAGCCCACTAAACGTATACCCCTGTTGAGCCTAGTAGCAGGGCGTCTAAAGTGACTGTGACTAAGACAGTCTTTGAGATTTTTTGCCCTCCTAGCCACCAAACTTGGTAGTATGGAAATATGGGGCTTTAACCTAGGCTCACTCAGGAGAATCCCCCAATGCCTAGAAAGAATGCCCCTAATATCGCCCCACTGATTGTTATACGTAGTGATTATACTCATGGGTTTAGGCGGGCCACTCGTGCGTGGTTGCAACAACTCATCCCTATTAGAGTCTCTAGCAGTCCTAAAAGCATTGGAGATTACCTTTTTGGGGGTAGCCTCTATCCATGAACCGGCAAGTCAAATCACGTGCCTGGGTCAAAAAGTCCTCACTGTTGCTACAATTTCTTTTGGCCCGAAAAAATTGGCCTTTAGGAATGCCCTTTTTAAGATGTTGAGGGTGAAAACTCGTGAAATGCAATAGGCTATTTGTAGACGTAGGCTTCCGATAGAGGGTTGTAGTGATCCGAGAACCATTGAGGGAGAGCTTGAGGTCCAAAAATTCAACCTCACTCTGCGAAAAGTGTGAAGTCAATCGGATGTTCCAGGGATTAACATTCAAAGCGTCCACAAAGAGTCGACAATCATCCAAGGTACCTGTCCAAAAAAACAGTATATCATCAATATACCGATACCAGTTTGTAATGTATTTGGAGAAAGCCTCCATGCAGAACACCTGAGTAACCTCCCACCATCCTAGAAATAAATTAGCGTACGAAGGCGCGCAGCGCGCGCCCATCGCGGTACCATTGACCTGCCTGTAATGGACCCGATCAAAAATAAAATGATTTTTGTCCAAGATGAAAAAAAGGGGAGGTCAAGTAAAAACGAATCATGCTTTCTATCTCCCGTGGAATGTTGGTCTAGAAAAAAGGACACCGCTTGAATACCAAGATTGTGTCGTATGCATGTGTACAGAGACTCCACATCTAGTGTAACAAGCCACATACCAGGTATAACTGAAATGTCTTGTAACTGTTGAATTAGATAGGTGGAGTCTCTCACAAACGATTTAAGAGAAGTCACCAATGGCTGTAGAAAAAAGTCAATATAAATACAAGGGCGTTCCAACAAACCACCAATCCCGGACACAATAGGCCTACCTGGGGGTGCCTGAAGAGACTTATGGACTTTTGGAAGCATGTAGAAAGTCGGGGTCCTCGGGTGATGGTTTGTCATGAAATCCTTTTCTCTTTTGGTTATAATATGGCAGCCAAAGGCGGAGTCCAGTAGTCTGTCCAGTTTAGCCTTAAAGGCAGATGAAGGATCAGAGGGCAGTACCTGATAACAATTGGAATTTGTTAATTGGCGTTTAGCCTCATCAAGGTACAGGTCAATCGGCCAGATGACCAGGTTACCACCCTTATCCGCCTCACGGATCACAAAATCACGATTGGACCATAGTTTTGAAATGACCGCCCGTTCAGGCTTACTCAGATTATTCCCACAGTTAGGATCAAGCTTGAGAGTCTTAATCTCCCTACACACGGTATCAAAAAAAATCTGTACCGCTGGGAATAATGAAAATTTGGGGGTAGCCTGAGATGGTAACCTACCCTGAAAACGTCTTCTAGAGGGTCCAGTATCATTTTCCTCTAACAAATCCAGAAGATCTCTGAAGGCCTGTCTTTCCGTCATAGGCAAATCATCAATAATAGACGGCTGGTGATATAGGAGTTTAAATGTCAGCTGTCTGCAAAACAGGTAAAGATCCTTAATCAGTATAAATTTGTCCAACACATTGGTTGGACAGAAGGAGAGACCCTTCTCCAGAACAGCAGACTCAACAGGAGACAAATTATAAGATGATAAGTTAATGATTTGCAACTTACCACAGTTGGAAAGAGTCTCCATACCAAATGACGATATCAATGTCTCCTGTTTTGCCGGGTCTCCCGCTTGTATTTGGGAGACCAGACCCTGTAATTGCGGGTCCGCTTCCTTAGTGTGGAACCTCTTGCGTCGGCCCCTCCTGTTGCGCCCTCGACGTCGCTTGGCTCTGATGATAAAAAATCATCACTTGAGGGAAGTTCATGTAGATTGGACACATTGCTGCTGGCCCCATCAATGGTTCTGGTGACCCTTTTGTTGCCCCTATGGATCCACTTATAGGCACGTCCATTCTCGAAATCAAATTGATCCCTTTTAAATTTCTGTTTCTTACCCCCAATTACATCTTGCCCCCCTTGCATAGCCCATCCCTGTTTTTTGGTTGTGTTCTGTATTGTTCTTTGAATGGGCTTGGTTGGATCCTACTGTGCTATTCATAGACGGTGGTGCCCCTATCTCTTGTTTTGCATGTCATATTATTAGTGGTTGCTTGTTCTTCCATTTTTTCTAGGTGTGGCACACTGTTGGTTTACTTTTCAAACCTTATTATAAGAGTAGTTGCATTTTTACATACATACTCTTTTTTTCATTCAATCTGATCATGGACTTGGCGGCCAGAGAGGCAGCATGGAGTACCCATGCTAATGGGCTTTTTGACTCTGTACCCCTACCATCTATTGATAATGCTATGGGTAACACAGATTTTCAAAATGTGTCCAGAGAGTTGATAGGGTTGCACAAATCACTCACCAAGACATGGTGGAATGTGAAAACACTGGAAGAGTATAAAAGGCTGGGCTTGGTTCCCAGAGGGTTGAGAGTACAAATTTTCCCTGCATGGGAAGCGGAGGTGGACTTCCAAAAAACCTGGGAGAGTGGTTTATTGAGTTGCTCTAAGATAATTATGGATATGCTTATACAACATGATCAAGGCATTTTGACTGTGATCAGGGATAAAATTAAGGCTCTTGAGGTGAAGTTGGACAGATTCGACAAGAAATCCTTGGTTGAACCATTTCAATCTCAATTGAAGTCTATTATTGACAAATTCGAGAAAGATGTAATTGGGGGTAAGAAACAGAAATTTAAAAGGGATCAATTTGATTTCGAGAATGGACGTGCCTATAAGTGGATCCATAGGGGCAACAAAAGGGTCACCAGAACCATTGATGGGGCCAGCAGCAATGTGTCCAATCTACATGAACTTCCCTCAAGTGATGATTTTTTATCATCAGAGCCAAGCGACGTCGAGGGCGCAACAGGAGGGGCCGACGCAAGAGGTTCCACACTAAGGAAGCGGACCCGCAATTACAGGGTCTGGTCTCCCAAATACAAGCGGGAGACCCGGCAAAACAGGAGACATTGATATCGTCATTTGGTATGGAGACTCTTTCCAACTGTGGTAAGTTGCAAATCATTAACTTATCATCTTATAATTTGTCTCCTGTTGAGTCTGCTGTTCTGGAGAAGGGTCTCTCCTTCTGTCCAACCAATGTGTTGGACAAATTTATACTGATTAAGGATCTTTACCTGTTTTGCAGACAGCTGACATTTAAACTCCTATATCACCAGCCGTCTATTATTGATGATTTGCCTATGACGGAAAGACAGGCCTTCAGAGATCTTCTGGATTTGTTAGAGGAAAATGATACTGGACCCTCTAGAAGACGTTTTCAGGGTAGGTTACCATCTCAGGCTACCCCCAAATTTTCATTATTCCCAGCGGTACAGATTTTTTTTGATACCGTGTGTAGGGAGATTAAGACTCTCAAGCTTGATCCTAACTGTGGGAATAATCTGAGTAAGCCTGAACGGGCGGTCATTTCAAAACTATGGTCCAATCGTGATTTTGTGATCCGTGAGGCGGATAAGGGTGGTAACCTGGTCATCTGGCCGATTGACCTGTACCTTGATGAGGCTAAACGCCAATTAACAAATTCCAATTGTTATCAGGTACTGCCCTCTGATCCTTCATCTGCCTTTAAGGCTAAACTGGACAGACTACTGGACTCCGCCTTTGGCTGCCATATTATAACCAAAAGAGAAAAGGATTTCATGACAAACCATCACCCGAGGACCCCGACTTTCTACATGCTTCCAAAAGTCCATAAGTCTCTTCAGGCACCCCCAGGTAGGCCTATTGTGTCCGGGATTGGTGGTTTGTTGGAACGCCCTTGTATTTATATTGACTTTTTTCTACAGCCATTGGTGACTTCTCTTAAATCGTTTGTGAGAGACTCCACCTATCTAATTCAACAGTTACAAGACATTTCAGTTATACCTGGTATGTGGCTTGTTACACTAGATGTGGAGTCTCTGTACACATGCATACGACACAATCTTGGTATTCAAGCGGTGTCCTTTTTTCTAGACCAACATTCCACGGGAGATAGAAAGCATGATTCGTTTTTACTTGACCTCCCCTTTTTTTCATCTTGAACAAAAATCATTTTATTTTTGATCGGGTCCATTACAGGCAGGTCAATGGTACCGCGATGGGCGCGCGCTGCGCGCCTTCGTACGCTAATTTATTTCTAGGATGGTGGGAGGTTACTCAGGTGTTCTGCATGGAGGCTTTCTCCAAATACATTACAAACTGGTATCGGTATATTGATGATATACTGTTTTTTTGGACAGGTACCTTGGATGATTGTCGACTCTTTGTGGACGCTTTGAATGTTAATCCCTGGAACATCCGATTGACTTCACACTTTTCGCAGAGTGAGGTTGAATTTTTGGACCTCAAGCTCTCCCTCAATGGTTCTCGGATCACTACAACCCTCTATCGGAAGCCTACGTCTACAAATAGCCTATTGCATTTCACGAGTTTTCACCCTCAACATCTTAAAAAGGGCATTCCTAAAGGCCAATTTTTTCGGGCCAAAAGAAATTGTAGCAACAGTGAGGACTTTTTGACCCAGGCACGTGATTTGACTTGCCGGTTCATGGATAGAGGCTACCCCCAAAAAGGTAATCTCCAATGCTTTTAGGACTGCTAGAGACTCTAATAGGGATGAGTTGTTGCAACCACGCACGAGTGGCCCGCCTAAACCCATGAGTATAATCACTACGTATAACAATCAGTGGGGCGATATTAGGGGCATTCTTTCTAGGCATTGGGGGATTCTCCTGAGTGAGCCTAGGTTAAAGCCCCATATTTCCATACTACCAAGTTTGGTGGCTAGGAGGGCAAAAAATCTCAAAGACTGTCTTAGTCACAGTCACTTTAGACGCCCTGCTACTAGGCTCAACAGGGGTATACGTTTAGTGGGCTCTTTCCCGTGTGGGAATTGCAACATTTGTCCCTACATGGCCAATGATAATGTTGTGTCTCTCCCCTTCTCTCCTTTTCAGATCAAGACTACTTCTTATTTTAATTGCAGATCACGTTTTGTTATCTATGCGCTCATATGCCCGTGTCCAAAGGTTTATGTTGGTCAGACCTCTCAAGAATTGAGGAGGCGGATGCAGCAACACTTTTCAAACATCACTACGGCTAAAAAGGATCGAGAAAAGGGCAACACGCTTACATCAGTTGCCTCACATTACCTTGTGACACACAACTCACAATGGCATGGAACAAGAATTCTAGGATTGGAATCTGTGCAACCAGATATCAGGGGTGGTGACATCACACTGGAGCTCCTTAGACGAGAATCCAAATGGATCTTTAATTTGAACTCTTTAGCCCCTGTCGGCTTAAACGAAGATCTGTTATTCACAGGATTCTATAAGCAGAATTGACTTCTTCTTTCAAGAGTGTTACACTTGAAGGACTGTTGGATTATTTGAAGTATTAGATATTGCTCTACCTTTGGTGTTCTTTTGGGGGGTTTTGTGGACCTCATGATGTTTTCTACACCTATATAAACAGCATACCAGCTTTGTTTATACATTTTCTTGTATTGTTGTACTTTAAGATTATTTTACCATCCATCCCCTCAGGTCACTTCTTGGTTTCTCTTACATTATGTACAATCCACCCCTTGTCCCCTGCTTTATCGGTGTACTTTGTGTAGGAGTGCCCTGGTTATCTGGATCATTGGGGTGCATCCCCTGCGCTGTGGACCCACCACGGGCCACTATACATTGCGACCATGCCTGTGGCCAT
The DNA here is from genome assembly GCF_039654945.1 of Dendrobates tinctorius. Lineage (NCBI taxonomy): Eukaryota > Metazoa > Chordata > Amphibia > Anura > Dendrobatidae > Dendrobates > Dendrobates tinctorius. Next base: position 2,516,305 of record NW_027361736.1, on the reverse strand, counting down.
GTAGTAGAGTTGCAGGGGTATGCATTTCATGGTTGCTTCATCTTGTTACCATTGGGTGTTTTGCATATATTGTTTGTCTTTATGACAACTTGTATTCAATCTATAGGTAGACCATTAAGAGCCTCCAGTGGACCTCTTTTTTGAGGTTATTTTTGAGGTTATTTTTCTCATTACACCTTTACATGGGTTTAGACGGGATTGGCTCAACAATATTAGTGGATTTTAGGATATTTATCCACTTGTATGATACTATCGACCACTATGACTTGCGGCTATCTATGGCCCCACATGTGGCTGATTACCATTTTATATGCTTTTTTTTTTTTTTTTTCCCCCCAAGTTTTTTATAGCTGGACGGACATTGTAACGGTGCATCATTCTTATGCACGGTTCCTTTCATCATTATACATGCCTACTTTAGAGTTTTGTCTCGCTGACCTTAATACATTGACGCATGCGTGGTGTGGTATCTGTTTTGTACCATCGAGGTTATTTCAGCTGTGCCCAGATGCAAAAATGAGCGCTTTATATCTTCATATGATCATTGGTGTTTATGGGCTGAGTTATGCCCTTTGCACTTTATATCTACGCTTCCACATGTGCGTATTACAATGTATCGCCATTTAACTATGGAATTGACCATTGATTATTAGTTATGTGCAACAAATCAGTGGTCTGGATTGACCTGATAAGTGCAGGTAGGATTCTTTTCCTGTCATCGTGGTTTGGCGCATGCGTAGTAACTTCTGGATGCCGGTTGCCATAGATATTATTGTTTTTACATGCCTGCGCAGTGCCTTCGATCTGTGGGCTGTAATCCATTTCCTGCTGGCCCATATGCAGCAGAGTTGTATATTGGCTGTGACGTTTTCGCCGTCATCACATGCCGGCGCTTGCGCAGTGCCTCCATCCCGTTGGCCGGAATGCACTTTCTATTTCTATTGACTGGCGCATGCGCAGTAGCGTTGAATACCGACTGTGACGTATTTCCTGCCATCACACGCTGGCGCCTGCGCATTGTCTCTCAATATGGCCACTGGACGGCTTCCTGCGCTTACAGGACACTTATACATCTCTTGGTTATTCTGGTGAGTGATACAGCTGTACGCTATTAACACTCTCACTCCGTGTGCATATAAAGACGTGTTGCAGCTACACTCAGTACCCCTGACGAAGCCACTGTGGGTGGCGACACGCGTCGGGTATCTTGTTCTCCCTGAGGTTGCCCCACATGGACTCTGCTATTTTAGGTTACTCTACATACCATTACTCATGGTTATAGGTTCCTTCTACCAAGGTTTTTACACCTGTCTGGGTTTATTTTGAATTTGGGGATGCACCCATCTGATGATGACTATATGTATGTTTTACAATTTCTTCCTGATAGGCATTCTGGGTTATGGTGACCAAGTGTACTTTTTATATTCAACCTATTTAGGGGTCACAATTACCTCCGAATAATTTCAAGTGTTTGGACTGAGGGATTGTACAACCCTTCTCATTTCTCGATACACTTGGTCACCTTTTGGTATGCTGTTTATACAGGCAGGTCCTTTGTGGAGTACACCTCTAGGGTGAAGGCTCTATTGCGAGCCAGTTATGTGTTTGTTAAGTCACATGTGTGACTTTTTAATGTTTTTACCTTTTGTGTGGTTTATACATGTCTAAATTAAAATAAAAAACTGTCTAATTAAACGCCAACCAATTGTCTGTGGTGATCCCCCTTGCATAGCCCATCCCTGTTTTTTGGTTGTGTTCTGTATTGTTCACCACGTGGGCGCCACTGATTGCTGTGATGTACTATCCCATCCCTGGGAATTAAGTCCCCGGGCACATGGACGGGATAGTACGTCACATGGCAGTTAGGGGTTAAAGATACTTATCCAAAGCAATTTGCAGCTGTAATTGCTGCAAAAGGAGGCTTTACAAAGCCTATGCACACTAAAAGCCTATGCACAAAAAGCCTATGCACACTTTAGTTATGCACACTAAAGTTTTCAGCTATTTTCTAGTATTTGTTTGGTGTACAACAACAAGAAAACCAAATATTCACAGTTGTAGGCACGTTCTTTACATTAATTGATGCTAATGTTTAAAAAAAACAGTGACATTCCAGGTTGTGAGGTAGCAAAACATGAAAATGACAAGGGGGCTTACTTTTGCAAGCCACTGTATGTGAGAGGGGGGATGGGATGGTGGTACTGGTGGGATAACCTGGAAAGCACATTGATGAAAGGCGCAGACCAACACCTGCACCTTGTCTGCTCTCGGGTCTGGGAATATGTGAAAAAAGTAGCCAACCATACGAGAGAGTAGGCGGTGGTGTCCGAATGGTGCCTCCAGGTTTCAGTGAGAGACAGGAGGTTAAGGCAATTAAAAGGCAAGAGGTCGTGTTATATGCTATCCTGGAATTTCTGAATGCACAGTTAAGAGACATGAGAAGGCACACACTGAATGTTTAAAAAAAAAACTAGGGTTTTTATATGAAGCAGGAAGAGAGTTATACTGTATATATTAGTGGAAGGAGGGTGAGAGGTGAGATGTCACCAGCTACAAGGAGAAGGAGTATGTAAGCAGAGCCTGTTCATGGGAGAGAGACACTGATGTGGAGAAAGTTCATATAATATGTAAAAGGCCTGTATATGTGGGAGAAATCTGTATCTAGGATATAGATGAAGCAGAGAGAGCTGAGAAATAATGTAATACAAGTGAACACGAAGCTTATTTGCTTGAATATCTGACATATACAGGTGCTTCTCACAAAATTAGAATATCATCAAAAAGTTAATTTATTTCAGTTCCTCAATGCAAAAAGTGAAACTTATATACCGTATATACTCGTGTATAAGCCAAGTAAAAAATATTCTCTCTCTGTCTCTCTCTCCGTCTCTCATCCCCGGACTGCGGTTCTTCAGCCAACTAATCCGTCAAAAAACCGGACCGCTGCCATCCGTTCACTTCAGTTAACAACGCATCTGCTTTCCGCCATTTTGGCGGATTTTAACTGACGACAAAAAACTGAAGTGTGAAACAGGCCTTATGAGGGGTATTTTATGTATGCAGCATCTTAGGCCACCATTAACCCCTGTGCATCATATGGGGGTATTTTATGTATGCAGCATCTTAGGCCACCGTTAACCCCTGTGCATCGTATGGGGGGTATTTTATGTATGCAGCATCTTAGGCCACCATTAACCCCTGTGCATCATATGGGGGGTATTTTATGTATGCAGCATCTTAGGCCACCATTAACCCCTGTGCATCATATGGGGGGTATTTTATGTATGCAGCATCTTGTGCCACCGTTAACCCCTGTGCATTATATGGGGGATATTTTATGTATGGAGCAACTTGGGCCACCGTTAGCCCCTGTGCAGCATATGGAGGGTATTTTATGTATGGAGCTTCTACTTAGGCCACCATTAACCCTTGTGCAGCATATGGGGGGTATTATGTATGGAGCATCTACTTGGGACACCATTAACCCTTGTGCAGCAATATATGGGAGTATTTATCCTTGGAGCATCTTGTTGGGCCACCATTAACCCTTTTGCAGCATTTTATGGGGATATTTATCTATGGAGCATCTTTTTGGGCCACCATTAACCCTTGTGCAGCACCACCCTCGGCTTATACACAAGTCAATAGGTTTTCCCAGTTTTTTATGGCAAAATTAGAGGGTCGGCTTATACGTGGGTCAGCTTATACACGAGTATATACGGTAATATATAGTCATTACAGACAGTGATCTATTTCACGTGTTTTATTCTTGTTAATGTTGATGATTATGGTTTACAGCCAATGAAAACCCAAAAGTCATTATCTAAGTAAATTAGAATACTTTATAACACCAGCTTGAAAAATGATGTTAAAATCTTGAATGTTGGCCTACTAAAATGTGTTCAGTAAATGCACTCAATACTTGGTTGAGACTCCTTTTGCATCAATTACTGCATCAATGCGGCATGGCATGGAGGCGATCAGCCTGTGGCACTGCTGAGGTGTTATGGAAGCCCAGGTTGCTTTGATAGCAGCTTTCAGCTCATCAGCATTGTTGAGTCTGTTCTCTCTCATCTTCCTCTTGATAAGGTCAGGTGAGTTTGCTGGCCAATCAAGCACAGTGATACTGTGGTTTTTAAACCAGGTATTGGTGCTTTTAGCAGTGTGAACAGGTGCCAAGTCCTGCTAGAGAATTAAATTTCCATCTCCAAAAGCTTGTAGGGAAGGAAGCATAAAGTGCTCTAAAATTTCCTGGTATATGGCTGTGCTGACATTCATCTTGATAAAACTCAGTGGACCTACACCAGCAGATGACATGGCTTCCCACAAGCCATCACTGATTGTGGAAACTTCACACTAGGCCTCAAGCACCTTGGATTGTCTCCACTCTTCTCCAGACTCTGGGACTTTGATTTCCAAATGAAATGCAAAATTTACTTTCATCTGAAAACACCTTGGACCACTGACAACAGTCCAGCTCTTTTTCTCCTTGGCCCAGGTAGGACTCTTCTGACACTGTCTATTGGTCATGAGTGGCTTGACACAAGGAATGCGACACTTGTAGCTCATGTCCTGGATACAACTTTGTGTGTGGTGGCTCCTGAAGCAATGACTCCAGCAGCAGTCCACTTCTTGTGAATCTCCCCCAAATTTTTGAATGGCCTTTTCTTAACAATCCTTTCAAGGCTGTGTTTATCCCCGTTGCTTGTGCACCTTTTTCTACCACGCTTTTTCCTTCCACTCAACTTTCCATTAATATGCTTGGATACAGCACTCTGAACAGCCAGCTTCTTTAGCAGTGACCTTTTGTGGCTTATTCTCCTTGTGCAATGTGTCAATGACTGCCTTCTGGACATCTATCAAGTCAGCAGTCTTCCTCGTGATTGTGGAGCTACTGAAACACTAAAGGACCTTTTTAAATGCTTAGGAAGCCTTTGCAGGTGTTTTTTGTTAATTATTCTAATTTACTGAGCTAATGACTTGGATTTTCATTGGCTGTAAGCCATAATCGTCAGCATATAGGGGCATAATCTATTGAGCATTTTATGGGGGCATAATCTGAGCATCTTATGGGACAGCATATGGAACATAATCTATGGAGCATCTTATGGGGTCATAACCTTTTGAGGCATAAATACCTTTTTTATCTTGTTGGGGATATATGCAAAAAGCCGCGGTCCGGTCCGATGGGCGTGGCTTAGTCGCCTTCTTTCCTCCGCCCTCCTCGCCTTGCTGAACGTAATCTTCATCTGTGAATATCACAGATAATGTTGGTTTCCGCGCTTGCTCATTGTAAAGGCCTCCAACGCCTGCGCAGTATGCTTTGCCCAACTGTGGGCGAAGCATATAATCGCTACTGCGCATGCACCAGTATTTTCCAGCGTGGTCTATGCCACCCGGAAGTCTTCACATGCAGAAAACACTTCTGGGGCATAGATCGCGCTGGAAAATACCGGCGCATGCGCAGTAGCGATTATATGGTTTGCCCACAGCTGGGAAAAGCATACTGCGCAGGCGCCGGAGGCCATTACAATGCACACGTGCGGAAACCAACGTTATCTGTGATATTCACAGATGAAGATTATGTTCAGCAAGCAGAGGAGGGGGGGAAAGAAGGCGACTAAGCCACGCCCATCGGACCAGACCGTGGCGATTTGCATACATCCCCAACAAGATAAAAAAGGTATTTATGCCTCAAAGGTGCGGGGTCAGGGGGAATAAAAAATCCTAATAATCTTTATTTTTTATATAGCGCTAACATATTCCGCAGCGCTTTACAGTTTTGCACACATTATCATCGCCTCCCCCGATGGGGCTCACAATCTAAATCTAATAGAATCCTTATGGGATGCACAATTGGGTGATATCTTTACATGATATCACTAAATATGGGTGACAGATTGCCTTTAACAAATCACTGACTTTGTGTGATTCTGTTTTGAAGGCAACAGGTGGTCACACCAAATATTGATGTGGTTTAGATTTCTCTCATGTTCATTCACTTAGCATTTTGACAAAATAAACTATGAACACTTCTATTATTGAAAGCATTTGTACTTTGCAGCATTTATCCACACCTATCTAACACATTTGCCCAAACTTGGTATATATAATTTCTTTTGCTCATACTGTTTCATATAAGATTTATCCCCACTTGTGTACATTAAACACTTGCGTTTATTTGTATATACAAATGTATAGTTTGTATAGTTTTCTCGTTAACTTGTTCTTCGATCATTATTTGTAGTCATCGTTATTGGGCACGTTTATCAGGAGTTTCAAAGGTTGCTATTGGACAAAACGTTAAGACTTGGTTTTATGAGTGTTGTATGTCAGGTCAGGTAGGCTCTAAGGGAGGTCTCACCTGATGGCTTTAGGCTAAGTGCACACGTAGATTTTCCTCCTGCGGATTTTTCCGCGCAGATTTGAAGAAATCCGCAGGTCAAATGACCTGCATTTTTCCTGCGGATTTCTTCCTTTTTTATTGCAGTTTTCCAGCGGTTTTTGTGCGGATTTCCACTGCGGTTTTCCCCCTACGGATTTGGAGAATGGAGCAGGTGGAAAACCACACAAAAGAAGTGACATGCTGCATTTTTGGTACCGCACAAAAACTGCACGGAAAAAAACGCAGCGTGTGCACAGCGGGTTTTTTTTTCCATTGATTTACATTGTACTGTAAATTGCGGATCTACAGCGTTTCTGCGCGTAAAATCCGCTGCGGATCCGCAGTAAAAATGCATCGTGTGCACATGGCCTTACTATGGTGACTGACTAGATTGTAAATCTGAACGACCAAGTATCTACTGTTTTACCCTTTGCCACGACAGCACCCACTGGAGAGAGGGATCCGCCCATAGGAACAGGAAACCTACAGAGATAAAAGAGGGTAAAAAAATAAAAAACAAATCTGAACTGAGAAAAGTAAGTTAATGTGTATGCACAATGTAAGTGCATATTAACACATGACCATTAACCAGAGAAAACAAAAAGCAAAAAACACAAATATCCTGAACTAAAAGTAAAAAATATACTGCAAATAATGCATAAAGGTAATAATAATAAGGGTATTTAGTAAACATAATTTTGATCAAAATAATGAACAAGCCATCCCGCCACGTCACGGCAACCCTTGTGGGACAGTCCCTAATCTAGTATTTAAAACCTTTTCACTTGCCAAGTGGCGTGAATGTGAATAAGGGTCGAGCGGCTGAACCACTTGTAACAGCTTAGGCCAGACTGGATGGCTTTCCCAGCTCAGAAAGAGGGCGGTCACACCCATATATGCACTGAATGCACAATGAAATGAATAAAAAACAAATCTGAACTGAGAAAAGTAAGTTAATGTGTAATAATAATAATAAATTTTATTTTTATAGCGCCGACATATTCCGCAGCACTTTACATTTCAGAGGGGATTTGTACAGACAATAGACATTACAGCATAACAATAATCACATACAGTAGATTATAACAAATACCAAGAGGAGTGAGGGCCCTGCTCGCAAGCTTACAGTCTAGGAACCATTAACCAGAGAAAACAAAAAGCAAAAAACACAAATATCCTGAACTAAAAGTGTTTTTTGCTTTTTGTTTTCTCTGGTTAATGGTCATGTGTTAATATGCACTTACATTGTGCATACACATTAACTTACTTTTCTCAGTTCAGATTTGTTTTTTATTCATTTCATTGTGCATTCAGTGCATATATGGGTGTGACCGCCCTCTTTCTGAGCTGGGAAAGCCATCCAGTCTGGCCTAAGCTGTTACAAGTGGTTCAGCCGCTCGACCCTTATTCACATTCACGCCACTTGGCAAGTGAAAAGGTTTTAAATACTAGAGTAGGGACTGTCCCACAAGGGTTGCCGTGACGTGGCGGGATGGCTTGTTCATTATTTTGATCAAAATTATGTTTACTAAATACCCTTATTATTATTACCTTTATGCATTATTTGCAGTATATTTTTTACTTTTAGTTCAGGATATTTGTGTTTTTTGCTTTTTGTTTTCAGAGATAAAAGAGGGTGTTCCGCCTCTCCTCCGCAGTTGGTTTCCTGTTCCTATGGGAAACCACAGGATTCTTCTACACGGAACATACCTGGGCCAGGGAGCCGCCTGTGCAGTCTCAGTGGGAACGACGGGGGAGTACTGTAATCTGGCTACCCCCTCGTCTGAAGCAGCAGCAGCATCAGCACTGGCAGAAACAGCGGGTCCGGGGAAGGTCGCCCGCGGTTTCCTTGCAAATACACATGCCGCCGGGGTCCAGATATGGCCGTCCCGGCCCGTGTGGGAGCATGGGGCCGGAGGAAAAGTGTACAGCCTCCGATCCCCCTATGGCTTCAGCGCGGCCCCAGAAGGAAAGACATAGATGGAGGGGCTGCGCACATGCAGGGCCGACACCGGATATGGTAAGGGAGAACTTCCGGGTTAGCCGGAGATACCCAGCTACAGATTGCACGCACGGTCTCGGGAGCATCGCGAGACTGCCCAAAGGCAGCTGCGAGGGGAAAAAAAAAGGGAGGAGAATAAGCAGCGCGGGCCGGCGACTGGATACCAGACCGCGCACACGCTAATTAGCCGCGCCCACCTTGATGAGGCGCCCCCCGGGGGGAGGTACCAAAGGGTAATATAGTGGAGCATAAAAAGCCCTGCAGCAGGGAGCCCAGCGTGCAAGCATGTCTTCCCCAGGACAAGGCACGCATCTCCTGGCAGGTGACAGGGCAGCATCCAAGGACCACTCTGGCAGAGGTTCCTCGGATAGAAGCCATGACAACAAGCCTCCATCTCAGCCTCCTGATCCGGTACCTACAGCTTCTCTGGGTGAGTGGACGACACTCTGCCTATCAAGCTGACAAATACTCTTTCTCTCTCCCTTTCGCTCTCCTTCGCTCCCTCAGGCTAAGAAAAAAGAGAAATAAAAAAAATAAAGAATATGCCCTTTGTAGACGCCTCCTACCGGACACTTACACTAAAAGGCTCTGTAAAAGATGCATTAGCGATACTGCAAAACAAGCATCCGCGTCAGCCACAGATATAAAGGCAATAAGGGAAGAGTTACAGGCCCTAACCCAGTCTAGTAGTACTCCTACACATACTAAGACTAAAAAGCAGACTGTGGCCAGCTCAGACTCGGACGAGGCTGGAATCTTTGATAGCTCTGATGCATCCACATCGCCATCCTCCTCAGATATGGAGGGGCGTTCTTGTTTTCCCTTAGAAAGCATGGACAATTTAGTAAAGTCTGTGAGAAACACCATGGGGTGCACAGAGGCAAAGGGGCCGCAAACAACGCAGGAGGTAATGTTTGCAGGACTTACTGATTGCAAGAGGAGAGCCTTGCCTGTTATACCAGCCATAAAAGCTCTGGTTGGGAAAGAGCGTGAGAAACAGGACCAGAGAGATTACCTCCCCTCGGCCTCCAAGAGAAGATACCCCTTCAGTGACGAGGAGTTATTAACATGGTCCAAGGTCCTGAAAGTGTACGCTGCGGTCGCCTCTACCTCAAAGCAGTCTTCTTTACCGGTAGAGGACGCAGCGGTACTAAAAGATCCACTTGACCGCAAAGCCGATGCCTCACTGAAAAGGGCTTGGGAGGCAGCTACCAGCACATTCAAGCCAGCAATAGCCAGCATTTGCACGGCTTGTTCTATGCTGGTCTGGATTGATCAACAAGACCAGCAAATAGCCCAGGAAAAACCTCCAGGGACAAATTACGAGCCGCTATTCCCTTGATCCGTGGTGCGGCTGCATTCGTAGCTGACGCCTCTGCTGACTCATTACGTCTGGCAGCCAGGACAGCAGGCTTAACAACGCCAGGTGTAGTCTGTGGCTTAAAAGCTGGAGAGTCGATACGCAATCCAAGGCAAAACTCTGCGCCATTCCTTGTGAGGGTGAGTTTCTGTTCGGGAAAACCCTAGATGAGATCCCCCTCACCAAGGTGAAGGAAAGAAAAAAGGGCTTCCCTAACCCCTCTCTCCCATTTTATAGGAGGGCATTTAGGAGACAGCCATTTGGTAGAGGAAGACCAGCGGAAAACCAAAATCGTTGGTCCACAAAGGATGACAAAAACAAAGGTGCCATATTTAAAGGTTCCTCCTTCCGTAGAGACACACTAAAGAGCCAGTCCCTCCAGTAGGAGGAAGACTGAAATTTTTTTCACCAAGAATGGGAAAAGATCACAGCCAGTTCTTGGGTCCTGGACACTGTTAGGCAGGGGCTAAAAATAGAATTTCATCATGTTCCCCATAATGCGGTTATTATAACATCTCTCAGCTCACCAATCCAATAGCGGATCCTTGAAGCTGAGATTTTAAGCTTATTGGGCAAAAAAGTATTGGTCCATGTACCCAAAGGACAGGAAGGGAGAGGATTCTATTCTCTTTTCCTGGTCCCTAAACCAGATGGCTCATTCAGGACAATCATCAATCTAAAAAAGCTTAATACATTTGTCAAAAACCATAGGTGTAAGATGGAGTCTATTAGATCTACAATTAAGCTTCTGTTCCCCAATTGTATGATGGCCGGCTTAGATTTAAAAGATGCCTATTATCATCTTCTCATCCATTACAGATATCAGAAATACCTCAGAGTGGCGGTCTCCCTCAATAGCATCATACACCATTTCCAGTTTACGGCCATGACATTCAGCCTTTCCATCGCACCACGAGTCTTTACGAAGGTGGTGTTGGAAGTAATGGCCTTCCTACGGCAAAAGAACACCTTGATAGTACCTTATCTGGATGACTTTTTAATAATAGGGAACTCAGCTCGACAAAGTAGTAGACGAGTTAATGACACAATCTCATCCCTACAGGCTCTAGGTTGGATTATAAACTTCAAGAAATCCAGAGTCGAGCCGCAATCCGTCCAGTCCTTCCTAGGTCTCCAACTGGACTCCATAAAGCAAAAGTGTCTGCTTCCACAGGTAATAATCTCAACTATCAAAACAAAGATCAGATTAGCAATGGACAAACCAGGCATGTCCATAAGGGGAGCAATGTCCCTCTTAGGGTCCCTTACCTCCTGTATTCAGGCGGTTCAGTGGGCCCAGTTCCATACCAGGGAACTGCAACACCAAATCCTCCGAGAGGAAGTTTTTGCCGGAGGGAATTTGGCAAAGAAAATCACCTTATCCCAAACAGTCCTAACTTACCTAGCATGGTGGTTAGATGACAACCTATCGGGAGGAGTACCATGGGTAATAACACCTTCCTGTATAGTTACTACCAATGCCAGCCCTACTGGATGGGGGGCTCATATGGGAGGGACCTTCTCCCAAGGCCGGTGGGATATAAGCGAGAGGCAGGATTCCTCGAACTTAAAAGAGCTGAAAGCGGTTAGTCATGCGCTATATCACTACTTTCTGCAGCTACAAGGGGAACATGTGAGAATCCTTTCAGACAACACCACAGTGGTAGCATATCTTAACAAGCTAGGCGGAACTTGATCGGACAGCCTAATGTCTTCCGCAAGAAAGATCTTATCCTTAGCCGAAAAACAATTTTTCTCTCTCTCAGCTCTCCACATAAGAGTAAGAGACAGTTCGGAAGCAGACTTCCTAAGTCGCAACACGTTACGGCAAGGAGAGTGGTGCCTGAGCCGGCAAATATTCGAACACATCGTGTCACTGTGGGGCCTTCCCCAGATAGGTCTCTTCGCCACCAAACAAAACAGACAGGTGCGAAGGTTGGCCTCCCTGAATGTGGCAGACTGCCCGGAAATTCTGGATGCCCTCCAAGCCCCATGGCGGTTCGGACTGGCATGCTTTTCCCCCAATCATAATACTGCCGCAGGTCATCAGGAAGATCAGGGCAGAAAAGGCAAAAGTAATCTTAATAGCGCCATTTTGGCCCAGAAGGCCATGGTTCTCATGCCTACAAGCAATGTCACTGACAGACCCTTGGTTGCTTCCCTCAACCCCCAAGGTACTCTCTCGAGGGCCATTCTTCCATCCTCAAGTGGGCAATCTCCACTTGATGGCTTGGAACTTGAGAGGGAAATGTTGAGAGCAAGGGGGTTCACGGAGGGGCTAGTCAATACTCTCATACAAAGTAAAAAATTGACTACTACAAAAATTTATACCAGGTTATGGAGGAAGTTCCTAGAGTTCCACACATCTCCGGAATCTAGAGAAATCCCGATAACACCCATTCTAGAATTTCTACAAAAAGGGAAAGATCTAGGGCTATCTGTCTACACACTAAAAGTTCAAGTGTCTGCTCTAGGGGCCCTCTATAATCATAACGTGGCAGGCAATAGATGGATATCCAGGTTCATCTCTGCCTGTGAATGGAGCGAACCAGTACATATACCCAGAGTGCCTCCCTGGGACTTAAATCTGGTACCAGATGCCCTAACAGGTTTCCCCTTTGAACCATTAGACTCAGTATCCCTTAAGCACCTATCTCTTAAGACGGTACTCTTAGTGGCACTAACTTCAGCCTGGAGGGTCATCAACATACAGGCACTTTCAATAGAACCTCCGTTCCTATTAACATTCCAGGATCAGTTGATATTAAAACCAGACTCCTTATATCTGCCAAAAGTAGCGGGGAAATTTCATAGGTCGCAAGAAATCCACCTCCCTTCATTCTTTAGTAACCTTTCTACTCCAGAGGAAGAGAAATTCCATACACAAGTCGTGAGAAGAGCAGTATTACAATACAATGAGAGGTCTAACAGCTGGAGGAAGAGTAGGGCTCTATTTATATCCTTCCAGGGCCAGAAGTAGGGCTATGGAGTCACACGGGGTACCCTATCTCGGTGGATCAGGGACGCGATCTATCTGGCATACTCCGCGAGAAATGAAGATCCTCCGGAGGGTATCGGCACATTCCACAAGAGCTATGGCATCCTCATGGGCGGAGAGGGGAGACGTCGCAATCGAGTCTATATGTAAGGTTGCAACTTGGTCAGCGTCTTCTACCTTTTATAACCACTATAGGGTAGATTTATCATGCTCATCTGACCTAGCCTTTGGTAGAGCGGTCCTCAGCACGGTGGTCCCTCTCAGGTGAAGGTCTCTGAAAGTCTCTCCAGTGGGTGCTGTCGTGGCGAAGGGTAAAAAGCCGGATTACATACCGGTAATGCTCTTTTAATGAGTCCACGACAGCACCCGCTCACTACCCTCCCTAGAAGATAACATAGTGTATATACACCTTCTTAGATATAGAATTGATAAATTAAAATATTGAATAATATAATGGCCTAATAATTGGCTGTCCTCTGGGTACTCTGAAATCCAACTGAGGAGGAGAGGCGGACCTCCCTCTTTTCTCTCTGTAGGTTTCCTGTTCATATGGGCGGATCCCTCTCTCCAGTGGGTGCTGTCGTGAACTCATTAAAAGAGCATTACCGGTATGTAATCCAACTTTTCATTTATATGGAATTAACAAAAAAATGATTAAGGGGATTGTCAGGGCATAAAATACTGATGACTTTTCTCAGATCTGCCGCACCTCCGCCAATCGGCTGTTATCGGTGGTGTCTGGATGTTAATCTTTAATGGAGCTGAACAGCAAAGCTGCATAGATAGTGGATGAGTTGTTTCAGAGAGCTGTAGATCAGCTGCGAGTTATCTGAATAGGTGCCGTTTTTCAGTGTTTGCCACACATTAAATGGATTTGTGCTGTTCAACTCAAAGGGGGTTGTGCACTCCTAGGACAACCCTCTTCTCAATCTTAATGTTTGCCCCATTAAAATATATACCAACTATGATGCCGGTGCTATTCCTGCTGTCATCTCTCACGTTCCCGGGGTTCACCTGAGGTTGTTAAATCACTTAAGCTCTGCGCCCAATCAGCAACTGCATCAGTGTCCCGCCTACGAACGTATAAGTAATCAACAGGAAGTGAGGGCTGCTGCTGGCCGCTCACTTCTTGATTACTCATGCGTCCAAAGGTGGGAACAGTGATGTCAGCTCTAATTAGCCGCAGGGCTCACGTGAAGTAACAACCGTATGTGAGCCCCAGGAACGTGAGTGAGGCTGAGCATGAGTAATCACATACTTGTGGTCACATGACCACTCGGTCATAGCACTACAGAATTGTGGCTGCAGAGCTGAGTAAAATGGAGTTTTTATTTTATTTCTTATTTCTGTTATGGAGATATTAGCTTGTAAAGCTTTGATTATAATTTATCATGATTCCAAGGGGGTGTTACCAGAGATTTGTCTCTGGGGTCGTATGCTTCTCGCGTTGCATGACATTGACCAATCGTAAGTGGGCAACAACACAAGGGAAAAAACACACCCATTCCCCACATCTTTCCGCAACCAGTATGAGGGAGGGGGATACTGCATAACTTTGAGTAGAGAGCTGAAAAGGTGTTTGTAATGAGACAAAGCTCCCGCTACCAGTCCCTGCACCCCACCTGGCTGCTGTGATACAGAAACTGAAAATGTTAGTAATCACACTCGCTACTCCCAACACTTGTAGTCACTCTGCAGTGAGATCAGACTGTAGTCTTAACATTTCTCACACTGAGAAACCTGCTCTAAGCTATTGTGGAGCGTGCACTTTTTTCTGCTACATGTCTGCCTGACTGCTTATGATTGGACTTATCATAAATTATAACCTAAACTTTACAAGTGTATCACTCTTCATGGAGAGGAGAAAATAATAATAAACACATTTTTTTAATTTTTGTTCTAGAAAGTTCAAACTTTTATGAATAGAAACATGTCACTTTTTGCATTATTATTAATTTTGAAATTCACCAATCCATCTTTTTAAAGGGACCCTGTTCACACTCTTTCTGCAGTAAGTCTGGTAGTTCCGTCTGACTCCCCTTAAACTTAAGATTCCCATGGAACACTGACAGTGCCGCAGAATACAAAGATAAGATCAGAGTTAAGAAGTTTCTTTTCTGCACTTGTTTGTTCGCTTGTGAGCAAAAGGACATGTTCAGAGAAAAAATACCAATGGTAACTGAAACCCCTATCACACTGCAGAAATCCAGTTGGAACGGCATTTGATTCTTCAAAGACCATTCAGACAAGTCGTCTTGATGTCAGGGATTTGCAGTAACTTGAAAGATACTGATAACAGAACATTTTTCCCTGTGGATGATTAATAAATGCTTACATCTATGCCTTTCACCAACTGAGCATCCCAGGTGAAAATTAGATGATTTGAAACTAGTGAGTGATATCTTTCCATCCGTGGCACGTACTGTATTTTTCGGATTATTAGATTCACTCTTTCCCCTCAGATTTGGGGGGGAGGAATGGGGTGTATTTTTATAATCTGAAAGTAGCTTAGCGAGCAGGGTTGCTTCTGCAGGAAGCTAGCGACAGCGGGCCCCAGGCTTGGAGAAGGGGGATTTCGGCAGCGGAGGTCTTCGAGAAAATGGCCTCTGGAGGGGGCCCATGCACAGATTGAAAACTCTGTAGCTGAGATCTCAATCTGCGCATGCACCACCTCCAGCTGACATTTTCCTGAAGTCCACCGCAGTAAAAAGGATGGGAAGTGTGGGAGCACGGAGCCAACCGCAGCCTCCCATGATCGAACACCCCCCTCCTCAAAGCCTGGGGCCCGCAGCATCTCCCGCCTCCTGCCACCAGCTCCCTGCAGCAGCAACCCTGCCTCCTGGTATCCCGCTCCAGTGCAGTTGCGCCCCACTCCCCTGGTAAGCTACTTTAAAAGCGGACTATAAACGCGCCATTATTTTGTTAAGCAAAAAAATGTTGCTCATTTTCCTCCCCAAAATTTGGGGTGCGTCTTATAATCCGCAAAATAAGTACCGTATATATGTATAACATGTATATTTTCTCTGCAGAAAATGATCCACAGCCTCTTTCTTATCAATGGATCCGGTGACATTTTCTTAGAGAAGCATTGGAAAAGTATTGTGAGCCGTTCCGTCTGCGACTACTTTTTTGAAGCACAGGATAAAGCGGCAGATACTGAGAATGTGCCCCCGGTCATTCCTACGCCACACCACTATCTTATCAGCATTTACAAAGACAAAATATTCTTTGTGGCAGTAGTTCAGAGTGAAGTGACACCACTTTTCGTCATTGAATTTTTGCATCGTGTTGCAGACACATTCCAGGTAATCTTTTTTAGAAATGCCCTAAATTTAATTCTTAAATGTTTTTTTCAGAGATTAAAGCATTAAGAAGTCTCAGTGTTGGCAGCATTTGTTTATCATTGTCATGTCACGTGAGTGCTGCAGATAATTGTCAGCAGTTGGCCAACTGCGGCATTTACTATTCCGTCGGAAGGAAAATTGAGATATTGAGGAGCAGCAGCCGATCAGCGATTGCTGATTGCCTTCAGCATGGACATGGCTTAAAAGGAATCTGTCAGCAGGATTTTGCTCTTTAAACTATATACAATTTCAGGTTGGCATCATTTTAATGATTAAAATGATACCTGGGTGACTAAATCCGTCTTGTGGTTGTTTAATCTTTATTTTCAAATAATGAGATTCTCCTGCTGTGTGTCTTTCTTTATGTGCTGCTCTGTTTAGGTATCATCTGTATGGCTTTTGACAGGGCACTGATCCCTCACTGACCTGCCCCTTGTTTTACATACTACATATCATATTTTGGGGTTACAAAAAAAAGTTACATTCATCAAAATGGCGGCCGCGCCTGTGCAGTAGCAGACCCCGCCCTGGAGCATGAGCATGTCATTAACTCAAAACTGAAAATACAGATTAAACAACAACCACAAGACTATTTCATCAACCAAGGTATCATTTTATTCAGTATAATGGCGCCGACCTGACACTAGGTTACTGTGCACAATCCTGCTGACAGTTTCACTTGAAGGCTATGGGCACACGTCTGGAATTCTCACGGATTTTATGCATTTTTGCCACGTTTTTTCACCGCGAAAACGCTTCAAAAACGCATAAAATAAGCAACCCATTGTATTCAATGGCATTCCGCACATGCTGTGCTAATACTGCGTATTTTTCCGTGGTGGAATCGCATTGCATAAAAATATGCAACATGCTTATTCTTTTTGCGGAATCACTGGAATTCCGCACACATAGGAATGCATTGTTCTGCTTAGTTTCCGCATGTGGCTATGCCCACCATGCGCAAAGTGGAAAATGTGCGGATGGTACCCAGGGTCTGGAGGAAAGGAGATTTTCGACCAGGCTCTGGGTACCATATCCCTGTAAAAAATAGCATTACAATAAAGAATGGCGTTATTCTCACTTTCCGGCGTCCCCAGGCCTCAGCGATGCTCCCGGCAAGTCCCGTTCCCAGCGATGCCTTGCGACAATAAACTTTGACGTAGCGGTTTCGCAAGATCTTGTTTAGTGCTATATGACCACAAGAAAACATATAGGAGTATTTCCTTTCAACACATTTCTAGTATATCAGAAGTTCACCCCATAGATGCCTGCTATATAGGAGTCCAGAAAGTAGAACCTGCACCCATAGGAAGAATGCAGAGAGACGGGTATACTGTAAACTCAGCTACAATGGAGATAGGCAAATGTATAGACCTCCACCTGTAGCTCTTACAGTATACATGTTCCTGCTGTGCCAAACGGGTCCAGAGACCCAGATCTACTAATATTATGTGAGAGACAGCCATGCTGGCACTCCGTCTCTGTTCTCTGATATGGACCCTACATGTGCGCACACAGTTATGTCTGAAACCACATGTTTGTGGGCCACATTTGGTCCGTTGGCTGCAGATTGTGCATATGGACTCTTGAATCTGACAATCCAAAAACAATAGCGGCTCTCCTGGGAAGTTTCCTCCATCACAAGTTTAGTGTGAAGAGGAATACCTGTTACTTCTTCATGTTTTGATCCCAGGCTTAGTTCTTTTCACCGGAGTACTAGTATCTGCTGTGGTTAAGTAGTAATATTTTTATAACTGTCTGGCAGGATTACTTTGGAGAATGCTCCGAGACTTGTCTGAAGGACAACGTGGTCATTGTGTATGAGCTGCTTGAAGAGATGCTGGATAATGGCTTTCCTCTGGCCACAGAGTCTAATATTCTGAAGGAATTGATCAAGCCCCCTACAATCCTGAGATCCGTGGTAAACTCCCTCACAGGTGTGTGACAACTTTCCAGAACTGAAGGTGCATTGTGACTTTATTAGCCAGGGTGTGGTAAGAATGAATCCTGAATGATTCCTTCTATTATTTAGGAGGGCTTGGACACCATAGCGTAAAAGAATACACTACTCTGAAATGCCTTTAATTCGCAGAGTAATGTAGTGTCACCGACACTCAGTCTCTAGACAGCGGATGTGAGCTGGATGTGTATGTGTGTAAGGAGGCTGAAGGTAAATGGTGACTTGGCAGATTGTTGACTGAGCAATCACTGCTCTCCATGTGGAGTAAGTGAAGCCGTTACTAGTGACACGTGTTCTGACACGTCCCCAATGAGCATGCTTGCCTGTTTATTTCCACAAGTATTAGAACATTTCATCACTTTACTCCATGTCCTCTGTTCTTATTGTGAAAGTTTCAATTTCCTTTTTTTTGCCAAAAAGAGCGTAAAAATAATCCAATACTACCACTCTAACCCTCTTTTTCTCTTTTGCTGTTTTAAAAACCTGAGAGTGAAAACTCCAGCTTAACAATGTGTTTCAGGAACCCATCCTCTAGCACAGTGGTGGGCAATTAATTTTCCTGAGGGGCCTCATGAGAGACCATGACTGTTGTGGAGGGCCGAACTAATAGCTTGAAATTAATTCTGCTCAATATTAATTTATTAATATTAATGGTATCTATTAATATTGAGCATAATTAAGCAGGGCTGTGGAGTCGGAGTCGTGGAGTCGGAGTCGGTCTCATTTTGGTGGAGTCGGTATAAAATGGACAGACTCCGACTCCTAAAATATATAATAAATTGGGTACAGTAATTCAATGCAGGATGTGCTGAATATTTTTTCATAGGAGTTTGGGAAAGTTATGAAATGTCCTATAAATGGCTGTTATATTCCTGATCTAAGGCTACATTCACACACAGCGTTTTTCCTGTGTTTTTTGAGGATACGTTTTTCAGCTGCAAAAGCTGATCATCTTTTTAAAAAAACTGCATCACCTGAAAGGTTTTTGATCTCATAGATAATGTTTTCAATAGCAAAAGCAGATTAGAAATCTGCTCTATCCATTTATCCATATCTGTCTATCCAAATCGTATCTGTACCAAAAAGAATGAAATCCGGGTAGCACACCAATATATATTCTGTTCTATCTAAATATCTTGATTATTGGACCATAAAAATGATTAAATGTCTGAGGTTCACATTGTACTACAATAAATTTTTCACTTAAATATAAGCAATATGTGTGGGAGTCGGAGTCGTGGAGTTGGAGTCGGAGTCGGTGTAAGGGAAATTGAGGAGTCGGAGTCGCAGGTTTGGCTTACCGACTCCACAGCCCTGTAATTAAGTATGCTGACACCACCCTATATATCTTTGAACTCCCTCACAGACCCTTATATACTGCATGAGCCTCATACAGCCTACTACATATGCGGCATGAGCCCCACACTGCCTCCTCCATATGCGGCATGAGCCCCACACAGCTTCCTTATATACGGCATGAGCCCCACACAGCCTCCTGTTATGATTGAGTCACCGTAGGAGGCAAAAACAAAAATGCTAGCTAAGTCCAGAAAACCAGAGAGGTTGGCAGCTATCGGATTGCAGACCCCTGATCCTATCACAACAACTAACAGTAGCTGTGGGGGGTTCCTACGATGCCCTAGACCCCTCGATCACAGCCGGAGAATTAAATAGGCCTAAAGAAAGAAAGGGGAAATCTAAACTGCCCCAGAGCAGACCCCAAAGCAATAGGCAGCCCCCAACATATAATGACGGTGAAGCAAGATGAAAACACTAACACAGACAGAAAGATAGACTGAGCAAAGACGGGGCCCAAAACTACCTAGATAGGAAAGGACAGGAAGGCTGCTGTCTGCAATCCGTGAAAAACCCTATGAAGATAAGAGCCAACAGACTGACAGTGAAAAAGGCCCTGAAGACGCTAGGCTTCAAAAAAACTATGTCAGTACTCAGGAATATTCTGAAGACAGAGCAACAGGCAAAAGGAGATTCAGCTCATCCCAGCAGGGAATGGCAGAATCCAGAAAAGCAAGGTAAACAAACACAAAACATAAATGCAAACAGGCAAAGCAAAAACTTACCTTTAGGGAAGCAGGAATCAGACTGGTGTCCTAGAAGTCCACAGAGAAATCACCCGCAGGGCAGAAGGGCGTCGGCAGCCTTATATCCAGTCAGTGACTCCACTCAGCCAGTCATCCTCATTAGACTCAGGTGCCTGATAATCAGGCTCATTACCTTCCTTTACCAGAATAGGGAGTTCCCCAGACCTCAGTGACGAAGGGGAAAATGAACTCACAACAGCCTCCCCGTGTACGGCATGAGCCCCACACAGCCTCCCCGTGTACGGCATGAGCCCCACACAGCCTCCACGTGTATGGCATGAGCCCCACACAGCCTCCCCAGTTTCCCCATAAACTGCATGAGCCCCACAGTCTCTCCACATACTGAATGAGGCCCCACACAGCCTCCCCTCCCCATATATTGCATGAGTATACCTCATTCCCATAGCCTCCCCGTGTGCAGCATGTCACCCCCATAGCCTCCCTGTGTGCAGCATGACACCCCCATAGAATCCCCCACGTTCACCCCCATATTTATACACATAGGGAAAAAAACACCACATACTCACCTCGGTCCCGTTCCCTTTTGCCCTGCCTCTGCTGCTGTCTCAGATGAGCTGAGTCTCCGGCGGTACACAGCTGACGAGATGAAATGACGTCATCGCGTCAGCTGTTTCAGGCCCCTCCTCCACCAATGCTGACTGCGGGAGACAGCGAGCGGGTGGGAACGGTGCGGCCAACCCCACAGCTGCCACGGTCCGTGGGCGGGACTGAGACAGCCAGAGGGCCGGATGTGGCCCGCGGGCCGCACTTTGCCCAGGTCTGCTCTAGCATCAAGTTACTAAACTGAAATTGTAGTGGCCGGTTATCTGAGCCGACGTGTCTAACTCTAGGCCAATTTTATTTTCATTTATTCCCTCTGCTCCCATGAATATTTCAATTTGAATTTTTTGCTTGTCTCTCTACATCCAGCATCCAATTACAGAGATATGGGCTGTTTTATTTAACAAGCCCTCTGTGTTTTTTTGTTTTATGCCAAAAGGGCATTGCTCAGATGATTCTCTGGAGGCATGTCTCTAGAATGTTCTTCTGCATTGTCACCTTGTGAGAAGCCCCCCTTTTGTGAAAACCATAAATATTGGCACATTGAGCGCATTATAGAAAGATCCATATCACCAGAACTTTATGGTGGATATAAAATAGAAAAGCTAAATACTCAAAAGCAGCATGCATAAAATGTAGAGAACTGTACATTTATAGCCTGATAACAGATCCTCTTTAACTGTTTGTGCTCTCATTCAATACTCTTGTTTGTTTGGTTTTTTTTTTTTTAAGAAAAAAAAATCTGTGGGGTGTTTTTTTTTTTTTTTCAGAAACAATTCCACACTTGCCCAGGGGCTATGTCTGGTGTTGCAGTGGAGATGGGTTAAACTGCAATACCAATCATAGGCCATGTTCAAATGTTGCAATGTCTGTAAAAAAACACACCTTTTTCTTACTCCTGGACAACCCCTTTTAAGTATGTCAGATTGCCAGCTTCTCATTTATAATCTCATGTTTTAAAGGGAGCAGCAATATGGGGGAAACCCTGCCAACTGGACAGCTGTCAAATATACCATGGAGGAGAGCAGGAGTCAAGTACACCAACAATGAGGCCTATTTCGATGTAATTGAAGAAGTGGATGCAATCATTGACAAGTCAGGTAATGCATGTCTTTCTCTATCAGCCATATAAAGAGAAGGCTGGTAGTGCAATAAGAGACTGCGCTGCTGTGGTAGAATTCAAGGTATCTTTATTGCCAACGCGTTTCCTGAGCCAGTCCCAGCTCACTTCATCAGGGTATCTTGCCCTGATGAAGTGAGCTGGGACTGGCTCATTAAACGCGTTGGCAATAAAGATACCTTGAATTCTACCACAGCAGCGCAGTCTCTTATTGCACTACCAGCCTTCTCTTTGTACCAAGTCCTTGGACCTCGTGCAGACTGCTGCAGCTGTTTTATGCGATTATAGGTGTTGTGACTCTCACAACCCTATCAGGTGAGCCTAAAGGCCCTGTCTCACTAAGCGATATCGGTAGCGAGATCGCTGCTGAGTCACAACTTTTGTGACGTAACAGCGATCTCACCAGCGAGATCGCTGTGTGTGACAGCGATCAGCGAGCGGCCCCCCTGCCGGGATCGCTGGAAGAAACCTCTGGACATTTCTTTGGTCGCTGGTCTCCCACTGGCCAGCACGCATCGCTGTGTGTGACAGGCGGGAGACCAGCGATCAGCTGTAAAAAATAATAAAAAAAATAAAAAATATAGTTATTCTCACCTTCCGACGTCCTGTTCAATCATCTTGCCTCTCTCCACGCTCCGGCCCCAGTGATCCTTTGCATGAATGACCGTGAGATGTCACAGTCTCGAGGGATAACAAAGTCTCGCGGTCATTCATGCAAAGGATCACTGGGACCGGAGCGTGGAGAGAGGCCAGATGGCTGAACAGGACGTCGGAAGGTGAGAATAACTATATTTTTTATTTTTTTTATTATTTTTTACAGCAATGGCCAGCGATGCCGCACGCTCGGCATCGCTGTGCTGATCGCTGGTGAAGCTGTCTGTTTGACAGCTCATCAGCGATCACATAGCGACTTACCAGCGATCCTGACACCTTGATATCGGTGTCGGGATCGCTGGTAAGTCGCTTAGTGTGACGGGGCCTTAACACTTGCTGTGCACTCATCTACTTTCCATACAGACCTACGCATTGGAAGCGCCCTGTCTCCCCCTTTTCTTTTCTATCAGCCATATAGTGAGATTGAGTTCCCACAATGAGCTTTCAGCACTGCAGATTCTCACTGTGCCAAGAATGCAGTGTCTTACAGTTCCAGAAAAGTGGATGGGACTTGTAGAGATCTCATGTCCGCTCACCAGATAATTATAGAGCCTAAGACAGATGTAACAAGACATTTAATTTGGAAAATGCTGGACTATAAAAAGGAAATGCTGCAAACTACCTCATATATTTGGTACAGCTTAACAGTTATTAAAGGGAATCTGTCACCCAGTTTTAGTGATATCATGTAAAGATATCACCCAATTGTGCGTCCCATAAGGTTTCTATTAGGACTTTTGATTCCCTCGCACCTTTGATGCATAAATACCTTTTTAATCTTGGTGGAGATGTATGGAAATTGCCACGGTCCGGTCCTTATTCGCCTCCCCCTCCTCGGCTTGCTGAACGTAATCTTCGTCTGTGAATATCACAGATGCCGTAGTTTTTCTGCGCTTACGCATTGAAAAGGCCAACTGTGGGCAAAGCATATAATTGGTACTGTGCATGCGCCAGTATTTTTCAGCGCGGTCTATGCCCTGGAAGTGTGTCCTACATGTGAATACTTCCAGGGCATAGACCGTGCTGAAAAATACTGGCTCATGCGCAGTACCATGCTTTGCCCACAGTTGGGCAAAGCATACTGCGCAAGCGCCGTAGGCCTTTTCAATGCGCAAGCGCGGAAAACTACGGCATCTGTGATATTCACAGATGAAGATTACGTTCAGCAAGCCGAGGGGGGGGGAGGCGACTAAGCCCTGCCCATCGGACCGGACCGCGGCGATTTCCATACATGTCCACCAAGATAAAAAAGGTATTTATGCATCAAAGGTGCGGGGTTCGGGGGGAATCAAAAGTCCTAATAGAATCCTTATGGGATGCACAATTGGGTGATAGCTTTACAAGATATCACTAAAAATGGGTGACAGATTCCCTTTAAAACCACCTAATTTATTGGCAAAGATTGTGCCAAGAGATTAATGTGCCCGAGAATGTATAAATGCTCGGAAGAAATGACAGTGGGATTGCAATCAGTGACTTGGAACAATGCTAATATGGTAAAGGGACTGTTTCATCAGAAAACGTAACTTCTGTTTACATCAGGTTATTATGGTAAATGTATTTTTGGTAATTTTTTTTGGCAAAATACAGATTTTTGTTATATGAAAAATAACCCTGCAGTATTCACACTGGGGCTGTTCTAGATTGCTACTTCCTGTTCTTTCAAGAAATTCACATGTATATTTGCAGCAATAGACTTTGTATTGAAGCATCTAATGAGCGGTGCCAATGTCACCATGAAGGGAGCAGAAGTTGTGGGAGCCATGATATTCCCTGCTGTGAATGGGAGATCATTGTAATCCTATCTGTGATAAGAAGTCTTCTGAAAAGTGTCACTGAGAGAGCAGAAAACGCTTTCTAAATAGGCAGTTAAAAATGTCATGTTTTTTTTTTTTCTTGATAGATTGTGATAAGGGAAAAAAGTTCTAAAAAAGTTTTAAAAATACAAAAATCTAATGTAACCTCATAGCGACCTGTCGTGTATATTTCTTTTACAAGTGACATCCTGGTGTTTGGCGCAGACTGAAGAGTGTGTGCTATACAGCCAGCATCTACCTATAACAGTAGTGACCAGAGACACGGCGGATCATTGACTGTGCAGTGAGGTACAGGGGTCGCCAGGGTGCTTGTTCACCACTTGCCCATGACCGAGTCCAGAGACCCAATGAGTTACCATGATCTTCCTCACTGCCATTTTAGTCGTCCTCTGGGTAGTAACACTGCAATACCATAGTATTATCACCGGTTCAAAGTCCTTAAGGAGACTAAAAAATAAAATTAATGTTTTAAAATAAAATAACGTTTCAACTGCCCTATTAGTTAAAAATAATGGCATTTTAAAAACTTATTTGATGTTTTCGTGTCCACCACACCTGATGCTCTGAAAAGGTACAAAATATAACTGTCAGAATTACAAATTTTCTCCCAAGATGCATAGAAGGCAATCAAAATTTGTATGTACCTCCAGAAAGTTATCCATCAAAACGACAGCGCAGAATGCAGCAAATAAGCCTTCACACAGGCCTGCTGTTCATAATAGTTTTTAAATACTGAAGCATATAAAGAAACATAACTGTAATATCTTTGCAGTCGTCCTGACCTAGAGAATCCTATGGCCAGGAGCTTTCTACTACACAATGATCACCATAAAAAAAAAAAATTACTGGCCCAATAAAGTGAGTTTGTGTGGGTTTTTTCCTCACCCTTTCACTGCATCTTGGAATGTTTTTCAGTACAGTAAATTTTATTGTAAAATAACTGGTGCCATCTACAACTTGTACCGCAAAAAGCAAGCTCTTACACACCACCTCAGCGGAATAATAAGCAGTTGTGGCTTCTGAAAGAAGGAGGGGGATTGAAATTGCAGAAACAAAAATGGAAAGCTGATTATCATGAAGGGGTTAAGCAATAGCTTCCATTTGGGTAATAAGTTCTCTTTCCATTCCTCTCTGAACTCGCCTTCACTGCATATTATCTACATATGATTAGTGACTTTTGAACTGATTAGGTAACATTCTCATCTTACTGACTCAGCTATATGGTCATATATTCATAGAAGCTCTTATCGGCCTGTAACCTGCTACTATATGCAGTCAGATATTTTACAGCGTTCAGTACAAAAGAGTGAGGTGCATTTGCCAAGTTGCCAAAAAGCAACAACCTATTTGGCTTAATAACAGCCGCCAGATTATGCAATGCAAATTTGGAAAAGACACATTGAAGCTGCAGATCAGTGAAAGTAATGTAAAGTGTTAAAAAGCTTCTCCTTCATTAGAGGGCAGCTAAAGATTAAGTTCCGCCTTGGGCAATATCTAGCGTATGTGTTGTATAGACAGTGAACTTATGTAATTGGGGCGGAGTTCATGCTGTTTTACTGCACATAGTAGAGATAGAGGTTAAAAATGGGTATTCTATAGTTTGGAAATTATCCCCTTATTGCTGGAGGTCTGATGGCTGGTTCGCCCCCACCCACTCTTAATGGGACCTCCAGAGATAGCCCACTACAACCCTCAGCTGGTTGTAGCACTCCCATAAGAATCATTGACCACTGTTCCATTCACATAGGGCTTTTCAGAGATCTGTGGAGGGTCTCAGTGATTGGGATATTTTCCAAACTTTAGAATAGCCCTTTTAGTGCAGTTCATACATATTTTCTGAAACACAAATGGTCTGATTTGCTGGTTACTTACCCATCTGTATAGGAGAAAACATTTATTGTTTGACTAAAATTCTACCAACTATACTAGCTTCTACTAATATGTCAAATAGTGTGGGTGACTACATGTGGTACAATGTATTGTCAGCCTATGGCCATAAATGAAGTTATCTGCTAGTGCAAAAACCTTTATAGTTGATCATGTTTCTCGAGGCCCGTGGTCGCGGTCACCGTAATGGGCACTTAATATTGGCAATATACCTTATGTATTCAAAATGTGCACCTCACTATAAAACTCTGAGCAGTTTATAATGGGCTGTAAATTCTGTGTACTGCTTCTTCCTGCAGGTTCCACTGTATTTGCAGAGATCCAAGGAGTCGTTGATGCATGTGTTAAACTGACTGGGATGCCAGATCTCACGCTATCCTTCATGGTAAAAAATATCTCACCTGATTGCATGGGTCTCAGTTGTGGCAGAGTTGCTAAGGATGCTAAATGGAGCCAATGAGAGACAATGTGGCATTTTGTTTTTCTGGCACTCTGTTGTAATCAGCAGGGGCAACCACCATAAGACCCCCGACAGCCCATCTTTGAGGGCACTTCCTTATAATGTGCCTGCAGTGTTTAACATCACACAACCCAGGCCCTTCATACTTGTCATTGCTAGAATTATGATATTATTATGATATGATATGGTATGATATGATATGATATGAATTATGATATGGTATTAGGGGAAAATTGTTCCCTTAGTCATGGCGTACAAGTTTAAAAAAAAAATTGGATGCTGGGAAGAATTGCAGCAGAAATGTCACCTGCACCCCATGGCCGGCATTACGGGAAGCAAACCGGGCAATTTCTCAAAGTCTCCCAGCCAGCGCTATGTTGCTAGTAGCGGCACACTGCAGCCGCTGTGGGGACCATGATTGGGTGGGGGGGTGGGTGAGGTGCTGGTTCTGGGGAGTGTATTATATTGTATAGAGGACTATTGGACATGCATTATAATATTTGGAGGGCTTTGTGGAGGCCATTATACTGTATGTAAGCAATTATACTGTGAAGGTTTGCGTAGGTGCCAATATACTGTTTGGAGGGCTGTGTAGAAGCCAATTGCACTATTTAAAGGGCTGTTTGGGGTCTCTTGCACTGGCTCTATATGGTCTCCGTCCATGCATGTGTTGTTTTGTATGTGCTCCGCCCATGCATGTTTGTGCTCCCGTGTATCTGTATGTACATACACTCACTGGCCACTTTATTAGGTACACCTGTCCAACTGTGTGTTAAGACTTAATTTCTAATCAGCCAATCACATGGCGGCAACTCAGTGCATTTAGGCATGTAGACATGGTCAAGACAATCTCCTGCAGTTCAAACCGAGCATCAGTATGGGGAAGAAAGGTGATTTGAGTGCCTTTGAACGTGGCATGATTGTTGGTGCCAGAAGGGCTGGTCTGAGAATTTCAGAAACTGCTGATCTACTGGGATTTTCACGCACAACCATCTCTAGGGTTTACAGAGAATGGTCCGAAAAAGAAAAAAAATCCAGTGAGCGGCAGTTCTGTGGCCGGAAATGCCTTGTTGATGCCAGAGGTCAGAGGAGAATGGGCAGACTGGTTCGAGCTGATAGAAAGGCAACAGTGACTCAAATTGCCACCCGTTACAACCAAGGTAGGCAGAAGAGCATCTCTGAACGCACAGTGCGTCGAACTTTGAGGCAGATGGGCTACAGCAGCAGACCACACTGGATACCACTCCTCTCAGCTAAGAACAGGAAACTGAGGCTACAATTTGCACAAGCTCATCGAAATTGGACAGTAGAAGATTGGAAAAACGTTGCCTGGTCTGATGAGTCTCGATTTCTGCTGCGACATTCGGATGGTAGGGTCAGAATTTGGCGTAAACAACATGAAAGCATGGATCCATCCTGCCTTGTATCAACGGTTCAGGCTGGTGGTGGTGGTGTCATGGTGTGGGGAATTTTTTCTTGGCACTCTTTGGGCCCCTTGGTACCAATTGAGCATCGTTGCAACACCACAGCCTACCTGAGTATTGTTGCTGACCATGTCCATCCCTTTATGACCACAATGTACCCAACATCTGATGGCTACTTTCAGCAGGATAATGCGCCATGTCATAAAGCTCGAATCATCTCAGATTGGTTTCTTGAACATGACAATGAGTTCACTGTACTCAAATGGCCTCCTCAGTCACCAGATCTCAATCCAATAGAGCATCTTTGGGATGTGGTGGAACGGGAGATTCGCATCAGGGATGTGCAGCCGACAAATCTGCGCCAACTGTGTGATGCCATCATGTCAATATGGTCCAAAATCTCTGAGGAATGCTTCCAGCACCTTGTTGAATCTCTGCCACGAAGAATTGAGGCAGTTCTGAAGGCAAAAGGGGGTCCAACCCGTTACTAGCATGGTGTACCTAATAAAGTGGCCAGTGAGTGTATGTGTTTACATACAGTGGGGCAAAAAAGTATTTAGTCAGTCAGCAATAGTGCAAGTTCCACCACTTAAAAAGATGAGAGGCGTCTGTAATTTACATCATAGGTAGACCTCAACTATGGGAGACAAACTGAGAAAAAAAAATCCAGAAAATCACATTGTCTGTTATTTTTTCACCAGAGCTAGGAAAGCTGCTTCATCATGCGCAATGCATGATCAGCAACTGTCTGTCAGTGCAGAGCTGACAGTTTGCATAGCAAAGGGATGATGTTGCATCCCCATGCTATACAAGCGATGTGCCTGCAAAAAATGACTGTTCCATATATATATATATTAGCTGAAGAGCCTGGCGCTGCCTGGGCATAGCCACATTCACTATAATATCCCACATCAGCCAGAGCCACAGGACTAATAACCCCTAATATCCCACATCATCCCAGAGCCACTGGACTACTACCACTAATATCATCCCATCAGCCAGAGCCACCGGACTACTATTCCTAATATCCCACATCGTCCCGTCAGCCAGAGCCATCGGACTACTACCCCTAATATCCCACATCATCCCGTCAGAGCCAGTAAAAGTAGAATAGTGAAATTGCACAGAAACATGGTTCACTAAGATCCCAGGTTTTCTACTGATCAGGCTGATATTCTCACTTATCTGTCACCATAAATATCACAGTCATGCTCTTCACCAATGGACAGGCACAAACCTTATACAAGTACAGTAGAGAAACCTTCACACACATTTTCATGCACCGTCAACTTGTCCGGCTGAGTTGCTCATGGATGTACAGCATCTGTATGCAGTATAGTATCATATTTAATGGGTTGTTATGGGAAAAACATTACGTGTTATATGGGTATATTCAGGTGAATTATGGGGAAAGTAGCACTTTAAAAAAACTCACAGCATCAGAGCACAGTAACACATCAATAATGCATAAAAGTGTCTGTGAGAAAATATTAAATCCACATGACATTTAATATGTGCACTTTACTACATTCATGTGTGAGACTTTATGATACCACACAGGAGGGGGGATTCATTTCTGTCATGTACTCACTGCTCCTTTCTGGGGGACAGACGATGGCTGGAGCTTATGTTCCTGGGGATGCTAGATTTCTCCCACCATGTCAGTGTCTGCTGAGGTGTTGTCAAGTGGGAAAAGCCACAGTGCCTTGGGCTTTAAACTTCTTGATGACACTGCGCACGGTAGACACAGGAACATTCAGGTCTTTGGAGGTGGACTTGTAGCCTTGAGCGTGCTCATGCTTCCTCACAATTTGGTTTCTCAAGTCCTCAGACAGTTCTTTGGTCTTCTTTCTTTTCTCCATGCTCAATGTGGTACACACAAGGACACAGGACAGAGGTTGCGTCAACTTTAATCCATGTCAACTGTCTGCAAGTGTGATTTAGTTATTGCCAACACCTGTTAGGTGCCACAGGTAAGTTACAGGTGCTGTTAATTACACAAATTAGAGAAGCATCACATGATTTTTCGAACAGTGCCAATACTTTTGTCCACCCTCTTTATGTTTGGTGTGGAATTATATCCAATTTGGCTTTAGGACAATTCTTTTTGTGTTTTTACATTTAAGACAAATTAAATGAAGATAATACCAAAGAATTTGTGTTTGCAATCATTTTCAGGAAGAAACTGAGTATTATCTGACAGAATTGCAGGGGTGTCAATACTTTTGGCCACAACTGTAGCAACCAATCACAGCTCAGCTACTTTTAACCAGCTCTGGTGAAATGAGAGATGCTTAGTGATTGGTTGCAAGGAAAACTGTTGGTCATAGCAACCAGTCACAGCTTAGCTTTTTTTGAACAGCTCTGGTGAAATGAAAGATGCTTCGTGATTGGTTGGTAACACACACACACACACACACACACACACACACACACACACACACACACACACACACACACACACTGATTTTTATATAGAGAGATATACTGGGGTTGGACAAAATAATGGAAACGCCTAGCGTTTTGGCATCATAATCTTCGAACATGTTGTAAACATGCAAACCGTGACATATGGTAATGTTTTGTAGTTGATTATTTGTGTTATGTGATATGTGTTTGTAAAATTAACTGTTTGTTTTGCAGAATTGTAAGAACATTGATGAAAACCTGATACCAATGGCGGACCTCTCGGATTTTCAAAAAAGCCAAATTGTTGGTGCTCATATGGCAGGCGCTAGTGTAACAGAAAGTGCCCGAATGCTTTGCGTGTCAAGAGGTACTGTCTCCAAAGTAATGACTGCGTTTGAAAGAGAAGGAAAAACGTCCGCAGCAAAGCACAGGTCCAGACGAAAGTCGAAGTTGACTGAGAGAGACAGTCGGACTCTAAAGCGAATTGTGAGAGAGGATCGCAAGACCACGGCTCCGAAAATCACTGCTGAGCTCAATGAACACTTACAGAACCCAGTTTCCACGAAAACTGTTTGTCGGGAGCTGCACAAATCTGGATTTCACGGAAGAGCTGCAATTCGAAAATCGCTGCTCTCAATGACAAATGTTTCCAAGCGTTTAGAGTGGTGTAGAAACCTCCAGAATTGGTCCCTCCAGCAGTGGAAATATGTGATATTCTCAGACGAATCATCGTTTACCCTATTTCCGACCTCCGGCCGAGTGTACTTTTGGAGACAGCCAAAAAAAGCATGCCATCCAGACTGCCTTCTCTCAACCGTAAAACATGGTGGAGGTTCTGTGATGATCTGGGGTGCTATTTCGTGGAGATCCGCCTGGCCAATGATATCCCTTCATGGAAGAATTAACAGCTGAGATTATTTAGGCATTTTGGGTGACTAAGTGCATCCTATGGTTCAAGCACTGTTCCCGGAGGGGAACGCCATCTTTCAGGATGATAATGCACCAATTCATACAGCTAAATCGTTAAAGCATGGCATGAGGAACATTGTAATGAAGTTGAGCGTCTAATCTGTCCCCCACAATACCCAGACCTCAACATTATTGAGCATTTATGGTCGATTTTAGAGATTCAAGTTAGACGTCTATTTCCACCGCCATCGTCGCTCAAAGAACTGGAGGGGTTTTTTTTTAACTTAAGAATGGGCTAAAATTCCTTTGGAAACAATTCACACCTTGTATGAATCCATACCTCGGAGAATTGAGAACTTTTGTTGATGATTCCAGTTGTTTCATTATTTTGTCCAACCCCTGTATATTATATAGTAAAAATATCTGAAAAAAATAATAAACAAAAGATAATGTATCCATAAATATTTGTATGAAAAAAAATATAAACAATTAAAAGTACACCTATTTGGTATTGCCATGTCCGGAACGCTCTATAAAACTGTTCCACTAGTTAACCCCTTTATTGAACACCATAAAAAATAAATAAAAAAAGACAAAAAACAATGCTTTATCATCATACTGCTGAACAAAATGTGGAATAAAGCACAATCAAAAAGACGGCTATAAATAAACTTGGTACCACTTAAACCGTCATCGTGTCCCGCAAAAAACAAGCCCCCATACAGCTCTGTTATAGCTCTCAGAATAAAGCGATGCAAAAATAATTGTTTTCCCTTCACCCATGACAGCACCACCTGAGAGAGGGATCCGCCCCGCCAGGACAGGAACCTACTGAGACATAAGGGGCGGCACCTCTCCCCCGCTTCAGTTGGGTTCCTGTCCTGGAAGGAATCCCACTGTGGCGGTGCCTGTCATAGGCGAAGAGAAAGATTAAGCCCCAGGCCCGTCCCGGCACGGGAAGAACAGGTAGCATACCTGTAGCGCCGGCCGTCGGGTTCTGGAAGCCCAGTCCCTGGGGCTCCGGGTTCGTGCGGGCGTGGATGGGATCCCGGTGGCTCCGGGAAGCCCCCACCGCGCCGCCCTCCCCTCGCGCACGCCGCATCTCGATCCCCGTGGTAGGGGAGAGACGCTGGCGTCTTCCGGCCGCTGACGTCAGCGGCGCTTGGAATGCTAGGTGCGCCGGCTGACGTCAGCAGAAGGCGACGGTGTAATGGCGCCGGGTGCGATGCCGGCTTTCTGAAGCGCTGGGCCGGCGGTCGCAGGGGGGAGGGGAGGAAGACGCTCACCAGGCGGAGGCATGCAATTTAAAAGGAGGAAGACAGCTGTAGATCGGCGGTGCAAGATGGAGTCCGAGCAGGAACGTTCAGCGTCCCTGCCTCCCTCACAGCCCTCTGGCAGAAAGCATGGAAGCCATTCAAGCAGCAGTCGCCCCAGCCGCAGGTCGGGGCACTCCTCAAGGTCCAAAGAGCGCGGGTCAGGTGCTCTGACGCAGCCTCCAAGTCCGGTACCCTTGATTACGGGTGGTGAGTGATCTTCGTGAATGTTAGCAGTATATTAATAGGGGTTTTCTATTGTATGCTTCACCCTGTAGGAAAGGCCCAGAAAAGCGGGAAGCAAGAAGAACAATAGGGATTGTGCTATTTGTAAATCTCCCCTAGCAAGAGACTGGCAAAAAGATCTCTGTGCTTCGTGCATTCAGCGGACTATGGCGGAGGAAGCACCTAGTTTCGCAGCCAATCTAATATCGGCCCTCAGGTCAGAAATGGAAGGCTCAATTAAGTCCTTATTGAAAAAAGGGAAGAAAAGCAGGAAGGATTTCCCTAGTTCCCCCTCAGATTCTGCGTCAGTATCATCTCAGGCGGAAAAATCATCCTCCTCAGACTCCTCAGATAGTGACACAGGGGGTAAGCCATGTTTCCCTGTAGAAGATACAGATGCCCTCCTAAAGGCCATTAGAACCACAATTGGCCTACAGGAAGAAAGGGCGGCTAAAACCCTAGAGGACGTCATGTTTGGGGGGCTTCAGGAGAGGAAAAAACGAACCTTTCCAGTAAACGCGAAAATCCAGGCGCTTATTGAGAAGGAGTGGAAAAAGCCTGAAAAATCGGGGGCCCTTCCATCCGCCTCTAAGAGACGATACCCCTTTGAATACAAGGATACGGAAATATGGGACAAAGTCCCAAAAATAGATGCAGCGGTGTCCAGGTCTTCCAAAAGGTCGGCCCTGCCCTTGGAAGATGCAGGGGTTCTTAGAGACCCGCTAGACAAAAAAGCGGACTCATATTTGAGCCACGCATGGGAAGCGACAGCAGGAGGTCTAAAGCCGGCGATAGCGGGCACCTGCACGGCACGCTCCCGCATGATCTGGCTGCAGCAATTAGAAGAGAAGCTGGCGTCAAGGGTCCCAAGAGAGAAGATCTTATCAGACATGTATCTCTTGCACGGGGCAGCGGCTTTTTTGGCAGATACCTCGGCGGACTCTATGCGATTGACAGCCAGAGCAGCGTCACTATCAAATGCTGCTAGACGCGCATTATGGCTTAAGGGCTGTCCGGGTGACCTTCAGTCCAAGGCCAAATTGTGCTCTCTCCACTGCGATGGCCGATTCCTGTTCGGCAAGAACTTGGACGATATTCTGGAGAAAGCAGGCGATAGGAAAAAAGGCTTCCCCAGATTCCCTATGGATCAGAGGAGACAGCCCTTTCGGAGGGGGAGATTCAATAGAGGGCGTCCTCCCGCTGACAGAAGAAGATGGGAGGATAAAAAGAAGAAAGAATCAGGGTTTATGTTTGGTGG
This sequence comes from Dendrobates tinctorius, assembly GCF_039654945.1. Lineage (NCBI taxonomy): Eukaryota > Metazoa > Chordata > Amphibia > Anura > Dendrobatidae > Dendrobates > Dendrobates tinctorius. The sequence continues at coordinate 2,482,117 of NW_027361736.1, read as the reverse complement.
AGGCACCTCCACCTCAAAAAAGTCACCACAGTGACGCCAGTATTCCAGTAGGAGCGAGATTGGCACTCTTTTTCCAGGCCTGGGAAAAGATCTGCTCCAATACCTGGATTCTGAGCATCCTAAAAGAAGGCCTGAAAATCCCCTTTTATTCGTCAGCCAAAACCTGTGGTCGTCATCACACCTATCAGGAAGATGACCGAAGAACAACTGGCCTTAGAAACAGAAATCATGAGCCTGATAGACAAACGGGTACTGTCCGAGGTGCCACGCTTACAGGAAGGAAAGGGGTTTTATTCACCCCTTTTTCTAATAAAAAAAACGGATCAGTCATTCAGGACAATCATAAATCTCAGACGCCTCAATCTATGGATAAAGAACCCGACCTTCAAGATGGAATCAGTAACTACGGCAGTGAAGCTGCTACATCAAGATTGCTTCATGGCCGTAGTCGATTTAAAGGATGCGTATTACCACATCCCTATCCATCCAGATTACCAGAAATACCTGAGGGTAGCGCTTTATATTCAGGTCACACTAAGGCACTTTCAGTTCAGGGCTCTTCCGTTGGGCATATCCATAGCCCCGAGGGTCTTCACCAAGGTCATAGCGGAAGTGACAGCCTTTCTCCGGATTCACGATACGGTCATAATACCATACCTGGACGATTTTCTTATAGTGGGCAGTTCAGAGGACCACTGTACAGCACAGTTGACTCAGGTGATCAACACCTTGCAAGAGTTAGGGTGGATAGTCAATTTCAAAAAATCAAAATTACAACCACTAAAGAAACAGACCTTCCTAGGATTTATACTGGACTCAGAAAGGCAAGAGTGTCTGCTCCCAGAGTCCAAGATAGAGAAGGTGCAAAATCTGGCCTTGACGGGCCGAAACCAACCATGTATGACATTAAGAAAAGCAATGTCCCTACTAGGTACCCTAACATCCTGTATTCCGGCGGTCAGGTGGGCCCAGTTTCACACCCGGCAACTCCAGGGGGAGATACTAAGAGCACAAAGGTCGCTAAGAGGGCGTTTGGAAGGAAAGCTGGAGCTTTCCTTAAAAACCAGAGACTCTCTCAACTGGTGGTTGAACGAGACAAACCTGACCTTAGGAATACCATGGGACAGACAGGCGACAGATATAATTTTAACAGATGCAAGCTCCTCGGGGTGGGGGGAACACCTAAGGGGCCTCATAGGTCAGGGTTCCTGGACACCTCAAGAAGGGAAGGCATCCTCCAACCTGAGAGAACTGTGGGCAGTGGGCAAGGCCCTAAGCCACTTCATTCCGCTACTCCAGGGTCGAGATGTACGCATCATGTCAGACAACAAGGTAGCAGTGGCATACATCAACCACCAAGGAGGGACAAGATCACACTCCTTAATGAAAGCAGCAACAGACATTCTGAGCAGTGCAGAGGAACACCTACACTCCGTGACAGCCCTACACATAAAAGGGGCAGAAAATATAGAGGCAGATTTCCTGAGTCGCAATACCCTGAGGCAAGGAGAATGGGCGCTAAACCGGTCCATTTTTCAAAAGATAATTCAGCTTTGGGGGGAACCGGTGATAGACCTCTTTGCAAACAAGCACAACAGGCAAACAGAAAGGTTCTGCTCTCTAAACCCGAGGGAAAATCCATGGGCAGTGGACTCTTTGCACATCCAGTGGAACTTCAGACTGGCTTACGCGTTCCCCCTCAGTAGCTCTGATTCCAACTGTGGTAAGAAAAATCAGAAACGATCAAGCCAGGGTGATTCTAATAGCTCCATTTTGGCCAAAAAGGCCCTGGTTCGCTCTGCTGCGGAAGATGTCCCTCTCCGATCCTTGGGTTCTGCCAGAAATCCCGGACCTACTAGTTCAGGGTCCAATATCGCACGCTCAGGTCAAAGGATTCCATCTGACGGTGTGGAATTTGAAAGGTCGCTTTTAATGGATAGGGGGTTCTCCCCTGGGCTGGTGGCCACTCTGCTAAAAAGCAGGAAACCGGTGACTACTAACATCTACGGCAGAACATGGAATAAGTTCCTACAGTTCTTGGGTAAGCCGTTAGGAAAAGAACCCCCGATTAGTGACATCCTAGAGTTCTTACAATCTGGGTTGCAGATGGGGTTAGCAGTAAACACACTTAAGGTTCAGGTGTCGGCACTAGGGGCGCTCTACAATTGCAAACTGGCATCAGATAGGTGGATAGCCAGATTTATTAAATCCTGCCATAGAGCTAGGCCTATTCCAATACCCAGAATAGCCCCCTGGGATTTAAACCTGGTGTTAGAAGCCCTTACAAAAGATCCGTATGAGCCATTACATCAGCTACCCCTAAAGTTTTTGACCCTAAAAACAATCCTGTTAGTAGCCCTCACATCAGCCCGCAGGATAAGCGACTTACAGGCTCTCTCAGTAAATCCTCCTTATACGCAAGTCTTTCAGGATAGGATAGTGTTAAGAACAGACCCCAGTTATCTGCCCAAGGTAGTATCAGATTTCCATCGGGGTCAGGAAATTGTTCTTCCATCCTTTTGCGAAAATCCAAAAAATCTGGGGGAGGAAAAATTCCATAGTCTGGATGTTAAAAGAGCTCTCGTAGAATATATATCTGCCACTAGCCAGTGGAGGAGGTCACAGTCCCTATTCGTAGCTTTTCAGGGTGCCAGGATAGGCTATGGGGTTTCAAAAGGGACTATTGCTAGATGGATTAGGGAAGCCATTAGTGTAGCCTATTCAGCTAGTGGTATCCCGATTCCTGACGGCATCAAGGCTCATAACACCAGAGCCGTGGCGAGCTCCTGGGCTGAAAAGGCAGAGGTATCAATCGAACAGATTTGTAAGGCCGCTACCTGGGCCTCACCTTCAACCTTCTTTAAGCACTATAGATTAAATCTATCCTCCTCTGCTGACTTAACCTTTGGTAGAAGGGTGCTGCAAGCGGTGGTCCCTCCCTAAGGTGTTTCGAAGTCTCCAAAAATCTCTCAGGTGGTGCTGTCATGGGTGAAGGGAAAACCACCATGGTTACTTACCGGTAGCCGGTTTTTCCGGAACCCATGACAGCTCCCGTACATTCCCCCCCTTTTTCACTGTATGGGTGTGCACATTTAGTAGGGTGTTTTGAGTGTTGTGGTGTTGGATTAAACATGTAACTAACCGGGAAGAAGTCCTCTCAATGCTCTGTAACCCAACTGAAGCGGGGGAGAGGTGCCGCCCCTTATGTCTCAGTAGGTTCCTGTCCTGGCGGGGCGGATCCCTCTCTCAGGTGGTGCTGTCATGGGTTCCGGAAAAACCGGCTACCGGTAAGTAACCATGGTGGTTTTTTTTCTTTAAAATAGTTTTTCTGTAAAAGCGCCAAAACACAGAAAAGATATAAATGTGATATCGTTGTAATCATACTGACCCGAAGAATAAAACTGCCTTATAAATTTTGCCACATGCAGAATCAGATAAAAAAATCCTGAATTGCTGGTTTTTATTCATTCTGCCTCTCAAAAATCAGAATAGAAGGGGATCAAAAAATGTCGTGTGTGAAAATGGTACCAATAAAAACATCAACTCATCCCGCAAAAAATAAGACCTCATATGAATGTTAGCTAAAATATGGAAAAATTATAGCTCTCTAAATATAGTGATGCAAAAACTATTTTTTACAATAAAAAGCGTCTTTTAGTGTGTGGCAGCAGCCAAACATAAAAACCTGATATAAATCTGATATTGCTGTAATCACATCGACCCGAAGAATAAAGTAGTCTAATCACTTATACCGCACAAGGAATGGAATAAAAAATAAATAAAACCAATTCTTCACCTGTTGTTCATTTTGTCTCTCAAAGATCACAGTAAGGCTCAGCGCACATTTATCCTACGCTGAGCGCTTGCACTAGAGTTTCTGTGTAAATCTCTGAAATGCGTGATTCAGACAGAACCCTCAGCTGAGATTCTGTATAATGAGGCAGATGGAAGTACTGTTGATGCCGTCTGACCAGTGTCCATCTTTTTATTAAGATTACATAAAAGTGCCATCGGCCACAGTTTCGTGCACTTCTGAAAAGGACACTGCTGAACAGAGGCAGATGGAGTCCAGAGTAACTCTGCTGCCTCATTATAGTGAATGGCTCCCTCAGGGTTTCATCTGAATCACATTACTCAGAGATTTACATGGAAACCCCAAAGTAAGTGGTCAGCGTAGAGCGCAGGATAAATGTGATCCCAAACGTTATGTAAAATGTTCCCAATTAAAGCTTCAACTCAATCCATAGAAAAAGCAAGTCCCCACTCAGGTGTGTCATCTGTTAACGGAAATATAGAGGGTTTCCACCTTACTGGTGGTACAAAGGCTCTGGAAAAGCGAAATGGCTCCTCACTCGCCAAAGAATTTCAGAAAATTCTGCGCTTCCAAATGCCTCCTTCCTTTTTAAGCCCCACAGTGTACCTAAACCACATAATGCGTCCACATATTTGGCATTTCTGAGGTGACGAGAGCCCGCCTAACTTGCGTTTCCAGAAACACGGGCTGGGCTTAACTTACTGGTGACTGCAATGTTCTGGTAACTACAGCAGCAGTTTCCAATTTTCACTCACCAACATTCATTGCTGCTTGTTTCCCCTTGGAGTCAAAATCGTCACTACACCTGTAGATAAATTCCCAAAGAAGTATAATTTCCAAAATAGGGTCATTGGAGGGGGTATTCTGATCTAGCAATTAGGGGCTCTGTATATAGAAACTGTCCTAGGAAAATCTGCGCTCCAGAAGGCTAACAGCGCTCCGTTCCTTCCAAGTCACCCCATATGGCTTAGTACTGGACAACGAGGGGTATTGCCACATTCAGTAGAAATTGTAGGACAAATTATGGTGCAATTTTTACCCACTTATTGTGTGAAAATGTAAGCTCTGGGGCTAAAACAAAATTTTGGTGGTAAAAATGTACCGTATATACTCGTGTATAAGCCGAGATTTTCAGCCCATTTTTTTGAGGTGAAAGTCCCCCTCTCTGCTTATACGCGAGTCATATACCGGGGAGGGGGAGCGGGGGTCTCAGAGACAATACTCACCTCTCCTGGCACTTCTCTGCAGCCCCTGCTTCTCCCTCTGCCGTCTGCTTCCTGCATTCAGCGGTCACGTGGTACCACTCATTAAACTCATGAATATGCACATATTTATGAGTTTAATGAGGGGTACCACGTGACCAGATGAATGCAGGAAGCAGACGGCAGAGGGAGAAGTAGGGGCTGCCGCTGCAGAGAAGACCTTGCGCTAGGAGAGTTGAGTATGACGGGGGCAGAGTAATATTCACCTGTCCCCGTTCCAAGCCGTGCACCGCTGTGTCTCCGGGTCCTCCTGCTGTGACGGCAGAGGGCGTGATGACGTAGTCATTGCGCGCTCCCTCTGCTGTCAATGCAGAGATCCGGGAGACACAGCGGTGCACGGCTTGGAACGGGGACTGCAAGGGGCTCAGGACACCGGCACCTGGCCCCCAGCGACGGACAGGTGAGTATGTCATGTTTTTTTTTTTTTTATAGCAGCAACAGCAAATATGGGGTCTTTATGGAGCATCTTATGGGGCAGCATTAACCCTTGTGCCGCAGCCTATGGAGGGTATTTATGGGGCAGCATTAACCCTTGTGGAGCAGCATATGGGGGGTATTTATGCGGCAGCATCAACCCTTGTGGAGCAGCATATGGGGCAGCATTAACCCTTGTGCAGCAGCGTATTATGGGGGGTATTTATGGAGCATCTTATGGGGCAGCATTAACCCTTGTGCAGCAGCATATGGGGGGTATTTATGGAGCATCTTCTTGGGCCAGCATTAACCCTTGTACAGCAGCATATGGGGGGTATTTATGGAGCATCTTCTTGGACCACCATTTAACCCTAGGCGTATATGCGAGTCAATAAGTTTTCCCAGTTTTTTTATGGTAAAATTAGGCGGGTCAGCTTATACACGGGTCGGCTTATACACGAGTATATACGGTAGTTATTTTTTCTTCACTGCCCAACGTTATAAAATTCTGTGACACAACCATGATGTCAATATGATCGCTGCACCCCTACATTAATTCATTGAGAGGTGTAGTTTGTAAAATGGGGTCACTTATGGAGGGTTCTGCTCTTCTGGCACCTCTTGGGCTCTCGCTGTGGGTCATGGCACCTGCAAACCATAGCAGTAAAATCTGGGGCTCCTTCCCTTCTGAGTTTTGTACTGTGCCTGAAAAACATTTCCCGATTACATGTAGGGTATTGTCGCACTCAGGAAAAAATAGACCTCATTTTGTTGTTAAAAAAAAAAAATTCCTATTAGCCCTTAGAAAAAACTTGGGGCTAAAGCAACATTTTAGTGGTAAAAATGTAATTTATTCTTTCTTCACCGTTCAATGGTATAAAATTCTGTGAGGCACATGTGGTATCAATGTGATCACTGCACCCCTAGATGAATTAATTGGGGAGTGTAGTTTGTAAAATGAGGTAACATATAGGGTGTTTCTGTTGTTCTGGCAACTCAGGGCCTCTGCCATTGTAATATGGCACCCTCAAACCATTCCAGCAAAATCTGAACTCCAATATGGCGCCTCTTCCCTTCTGAGCTGTGCAGTTTCAAAAAAGTAGTATACCCCCACATATTGGATATTGAAATACTTAGGAGAAATTGCACAACAAATTGTGTGGTGCAATTTATCCTGTTACCCTTATGAAAATGCAAAATTTGGAGCTAAAATAACATTTTTGTGGGGAAAATGTGATTTTATTATTTTCACGGGTCAACGTTGTAAACTTCTGTGAAACACCTCGGGGTTCAAGGTACTCATCACACATCTAAATGCATTCCTTGAGGGGTCTAGTTTCCAAAATAGGGTCACTTGTGGTGGTTTTTCACTGTTTAGTCACATCAGGGGCTCTCCAAATGGGATATGACATCTGCTAATGTTTCTAGGAAATTTTACATGCAAAAAGTCATATGGCACGCCTCCCCTTCCGACCTTTGCCGTGCGCCCAAGCAGTGGTTTTCCCCCACATAAGGTGTATTGCATGCTCAGGAGAAATTGCACAACAAATTTTGGGTTCCATTCTTTTCCTGTTACCCTTGCCAAAATAAAAAAATATTTGGATCTAGGTTAATAAACTTTTTGAATTTGGTTTTGAGCACATTCACTTTCGGGTATTTTTTATCATATAGACCTCTCAAAGTGACTTCAAATGAGATGTGATTCCTAAAAAATAAATGGTTTTGTAAATTTTGTTGGAAAATAAGACTGCTGGTCAACTATCTAACAAAAAAAGATGTTGGTTACAAAATTGTGCTGATGTAAAGTAGGCATGTGGGAAATGTTATTTGTTAACTATTTTGTGTGACATATCTATGTGATTTCTGCTGTGATTTCTGAAGTTTGAAAATTGTGAAATTTTCGCAATGTTCACAAAGTTTCCGTTTTTTTTTTTTCACAATGAAGCGCAAGTCTTGTCGAAGAAATTTTACCACTGTCATGAAGTACTATATAACACGAAAAAAAAAATAAAGGGACAGTGGTCAGAATTGTAAAAATTGGCCTGGTCATTAACATGGAAACCACCTTTGGGGGTAGAGGGGTTAAAAGCCTGAATTCAGCTCATGTAAATGCTTATGTGTGATGGTACCATATTGTGGCATTTGTGGCCGCACTTTAAACTTTTGCTCAGGGCCCCACTTTGTCTAAAACTGCTTTTTAGTTGAATAACCGTTGGTCCTGCTGATGTTTATGCTCAAAATTCTCACGGTCATTGACAGTTGGGGAGACATTGGCCATCTTCTGGGTTTTATATGAAAAGGGCAGAATTTTAGAGGATGTATGTTATAGAGATAAAGTGACAGAGGTTTCAGATCTACCATAGATTTTCATCCTCATTCTGCATATCAGTTCATATGCTGATTTGTCAGTAAACGAGGAATGAACTCTCCATGTAAATGTATTGCTGGACTTGTCTTTGAAAGCGTTACATGCATATACAAATAGTTTGAAAGTGAAAATCTTGCTGACATGATTTACTTTAATTCTACATTAACCCCTTCGCACCTGAGCCTGTTTTTGCCTTCGTGACTGGGCCAATTTTTTCAATTCTGACCAGTGTCACTTTATGAGGTCATAACTCTAGAACGCTTCAACGGATCCTACTGATTCTGACATTGTTTTCTCATGACATATTGTACTTCATGATGGTGGTAAAAATTTTTAGATATGATCTGCGCTTATTTGTTAAAAAAAAATCAAAATTTGGCGAAAATTTTAGGAAATTTTGCAATTTTCAAACTTTTAATTTTTATGCCCTTAAATTAGAGAGTGATATCGCACAAAATAGTTAATAAATAACATTTCCCACATGTCTACTTTACATCTGCACAATTTTAGAAACAACATTTTTTTTTTTAGGAAGTTATAAGGGTTAAAAGTTGACCAGGGATTTCTCATTTTTACAACAAAATTTGCAACACCATTTTTTTTAGGGACCACCTCACATCTGAAGTGAGTTTGGGGGGTCAATATGACAGAAAATACCCAAAAGTGACACCATTCTAAAATCTGCACCTCTCAATGTACTCAAAACCACATTCAAGAAGTTTATTAACCCTTCAGGTGCTTCACATCAATGAATGGAATATGGAAGGAAAAAATAAACATTTAACTTTTTTTCACAAACATTTTACTTCAAAACCATTTTTTTTTATTTTCACAAGTGTAAAAAGAGAAAATGAACCACAAAATTTTTTGTGCAATTTCTCCCGAATACGCCAATACCCCGTATGTGGGGCTAAACCACTGTTTGAGCACACGGCAGAGCTCAGAACGGAAGGAGTGCCGTTTGACTTTTTCAATGCAGAATTGGCTGGAATTGAGATCGGATGCCATGTCGCATTTGGAGAGCCCCTGATGTACCTAAACAGTGGAAACCCCCCACAAGTGACCCCATTTTGGAAACTAGACCCCTTAAAGAACTTATCTAGATGTGTCGTGAACACTTTGAACCCCCAAGTGCTTCACAGAAGTTTATAACGTAGAGCCATGAAAATAAAAAATCATTTTTTTTCCATAAAGTGATCTTTTAGCCCCCAATTTCTTATTTTCACAAGGGTAACAGGAGAAATTGGACCCCCAAAAGTTGTTGTCCAATTTGTTCTGAGTACACTGGTACCCTATATGTGGAAGAAAACTACTGTTTGGGCACACGGTGGGGCTCGGAAGGGAAGCAGTGATGTTCTGGAATGCAGACTTTGATGGAATGGTCTGCGGGTGTCATGTCGCGTTTGCAGAGCCCCTGATGTACCTAAACAGTGGAAACCCCCCACAAGTGACCCCATTTTGGAAATTAGACCCCCTTCAAGGGACTTATCTAGATGTGTGGTGATAACTTTGTGACCCCCCCAAGTGTTTCAGTAAAGTTTATAATGTTGAGGAGTGAAAAGAAAAAAATCATTTTTTTTCCACAAAAATTATCTTTTAGCCCCCAATTTTTATTTTCACAAGGGTAACAGGAGAAATTGGACCCTAAGAGTTGTTGTCCAATTTGTCCTGAGTACGCTGGTACCCCATATGTGGGAGAAAACTACTGTTTGGGCACACGGTGGGGCTTGGAAGGGAAGCAGTGATGTTCTGAAATGCAGACTTTGATGGAATGGTCTGCGGGCGTCATATTGCATTTACAGAGCCCCTGATGTACCTAAGCAGTGGAAACCCCCAATTCTAATTCCAACCCTAACCCCAACACACCCCTAACCCTAATCTCAGCCCTAACCATAACCCTAACCACAAACCTAACACCAACACACCCATAACCTTAATCCCAGCCCTAACCCTAGCCCTAACCTGTGTACCTGCTTTTTTTTTCTTTTTCTTTTTGTGACAAGATCGCTGCCCTGCGATCTGACTCATAGTAACGCCACTTCTCCTCTGATCTCACACTGACAGATGATCAGAGGTGAAGCAGCGTTACTATGTGACAAGATCGCTGCCTGGCACATAATAACGCGACTTCTCCTCTGATCTCACAATGACAGATGATCAGAGGTGAAGCAGCGTTACTGTGTGACAAGATCGCTGCCTGGCACAGCTGTGCCAGGCAGCGATCAGCTGTGCCAGGCAGCGATCTAGTCACACAGTAACGCTGCTTCACCTCTGATCATCTGTCAGTGTGAGATCAGAGGAGAAGTCGCGTTACAATGAGTGAGATCGCCGGGAAACAAGCAGCTTTCCCAGCGAGCGCTCTCATTGGCTGCTGTGACGCCGACGTCATCAGGACCTGAACCAATCAGGTCTCGATGACGTCGGGGGTCCCAGCATGCATTGTGCACCGGGATCCCCGCGTTATAAGGTATGTGGGGGTCCCGGGGGGCACAAAACCGCCGACAGTAGATAAACGGCGCTGCACAAAGCCCAGCAAGCGCCAACGTTTATCTACAGTGGGCGGTCGGGAAGCGGTTAAGAAGAGGTTCAGATTAATTAGAAAAAAAAAATGGACGTCACTCCTTGACATGACAATTGGCTTAATCACGAAAGAAAAAAAACAAAACATTTACACAGTTAGCCCCGTCACGCATTATCTGTTCACATAAGGCTGGAGTCACACATAGCGACTTACCAGCGATACCGACACCGATATCAAGGTGTCAGGATCGCTGGTAAGTCGCTATGTGATTGTGGGTGAGCTGTCACACAGACAGCTTCACCAGCGATCAGCACAGCGATGCCGAGCGCCCGGCGTCGCTTGCCATCCCTATAAAAAATAGAATTAAAATAAAAAATATTGTTGTTCTCACCTTCCGACGTCCCGTGTAGCATTCCTCTCTCCACGCTCCGGTCCCAGTGATCCTTTGCAAGAATGACCGCGATAGTCTCGGTCTCGCGGGAGCGCGAAGTCTCGCGGTCATTCGTGCAAAGGATTACTGTGACCGGAGCGTGGAGAGAGGAATGCTGCGCGTGACGTCGGAAGGTGAGAATAACAATATTTTTTATTTTAATTCTATTTTTTACAGCTGATCGCTGGTCTCCTGCCTGTCACACGCAGCGATGCGTGCTGGTCAGCGGGAGACCAGCGACGAAAAATATGTCCAGAGGTTTCTTACAGCGATCAGCGATACCGGCAGGGGGGCCGCTCGCTGATCGCTGTTACACACAGTGATCTCGCTGGTGAGATCGCTGTTACGTCACAAAAGTTGTGACTCAGCAGCGATATCGCTAGCGAGATTGCTGTGTGTGACTCCCACTTAAGTTAAGTGATCTTCTCATTAGCTCAGGAGAAAGTGTTAACAAGGACAAAGCAGCTGATATCATTGAACAAATAATTTGTGACAGTGATAAGAACAGTCACTGTTCTTTTTGAAAGTGTTTGGTGCTTGAAATCACGTACATTGTTGCTTGTAAGAATGCCCCTAAATCAACCCTTTACCGATTCATCAAGAACTTCAAGGAGAGAGGTCCTACAAGTCTGAAGCTGGTGTATTGCTCACAAGCTGAGCCCACCCTATACCCAGTAGATAATGTCTGCATTTTGCTGCTATCATGTACCTATAACAGCCACTGGTGTATTCTAGCACTGCTGTAGTTGATAACCTGTTCAGTGCTGCTGTCAACCTCTGACAGCGGCATTAAAGGGACTCTGCACAGAATCACTGTTAGGGCTCATACTCACTTGCGAGAGACTCGCAAGATTGTCGTGCGAGTCTCTCGCGTGAAAACCCGACACTGGAACTAGAGCGTGTGGCTGCATAGAAATACATGTAGCCGCATGCTCTGGTCCGAATGCCGGCGGCTGTGCCAGATTCTCATGCGAGAGACGAGTCTCTCGCAAGTGGGTATGAGCCCTTAAAGCAAAATCCATTCCTCAGTGCATCATGACGGAACCAATGACTTTAAATGCACTTTCCCACTGGATTGTTTTCCCTTTATCTCCACCCGCATTTTGAAGCCAGAGCAGCCAATCAAAGTTGGTGGAGTGGGTGGCGATTGAGGGAAAACATGCATGTGGGAAGGTGTAGTTAAATAATTGTGCATCATACTTGGTTTCAATAGGCAACAATGGGTTGTTGTGGCAGCCGGGGGACTGTTGAAGACTTCCATGCATGCCTTCATGGAGTGACATTGAAATCCAGCCTGTGGTTGGGCTTCAAAGAAGACTGATTTTTACTATGCACAGTAAGGCCCCCTTCACACATCAGTGTGTCCAGTAAATGTGGTGACAGTTTTCACACTTATCGGAGACACTTACACAGGCAGACCCATTCAAGTGACTGAGTTTGCATATGTGAATGTGTTTCCACGGACCGTGTGCAAAAGCCGCTGACATGTTCAAATTTTTTTATTTTTTGGAGCAGCACGGGCCGCAAAATGACACATCCATGTGTCATCAATGTGGCACATACTGGTGCCTGGGATTCAGCGGTACTGTTTGCGCTGATCATTGTCCCCTGCTCGCACTGAGATCATCGAGAGCAGTGGACAATGTTGAGAGTTGTAGTCAGCTGTCTATCTACATCGAATGTAAAATGAATAATAAAATAAAAAACACATTATACTCACCTTAACATCGAATCCCCTGAAGCCATTGTCCCCAGTAAACAAACAAAAGTAAAAGGAAACAATGTCCCTCACCTGTCCAAAGTTGAAAGAATAGCTTTAATCCATCTGTGTGACATTTGCTCTTGCGTGTCATTCTGCCCTGCTCTTCAGCATGAGTGGTCGCTTCAGGCGACCGCTCACGCTGATGAGCAAATGTTGCACAGTTGGATTACGGCATGGGACACCAGTAAAATAATAACAAAAAAAACTAGACAAGTTTGGCATCACTGTAATTGTACTGATGAGTAGAGTCTTATTGTAAGTAAAAACAAAACCCCCATGCTGTCTGAATTGCCATTTTCTTCACTAGTTGACTTCACTTGGAATTTGTTTCCAGTTTTCTAGTCTACTTGAAGGTAAAATGAATGGTGTAATTCAAAAATGCAACTCGTCCTACAAAGTTATGGCTCTTGGAAGAAGAGGAGGAAAAAATAGAAATTGGCCATGTTGGCAAGAGATTAAAAACTTGTGAAATGTTTAGTTGAACTTCAGAAATGTATAACATCCGACTAAAACATAGAAAACACTGAAGCTGCATACTTAGTGAAAATCCAAATTTGTGTTCGTACAAGTAATGGCCGGGTGTGTTATTGATTGTGGTGGTAATGTCAGATAATGTTTCTACCTTCTTCCCAGAATCCTAGGCTTCTTGATGACGTCAGCTTCCACCCCTGTGTCAGATTCAAGCGCTGGGAGGCTGAGAGAGTTCTGTCCTTTATACCCCCTGATGGCAACTTCCGCCTGATGTCCTATCGTGTGAGCTCACAAACGTAGGTGCCTGATCTCTGATACTTTTGGTTGGGAGTTAAACCAGATCTTTGTTGCATTGGCTATTTTCAGGACCATTTCACTGCAGGTGCACTTCTCTGTCTGCCCTGCTGAAGGTAGAGCAAAGTACTGTAATGTGCATGTGCCAGGAGAGGCTGAAGGGTGCCTATGACCCAAAAATAAAGTTGATGCATGCGCGTTACAGAACTTTTGTTCTACCCTCATGAGGGCAGAGAACAGTATGCCTGTGAAGGAACACAATTGGAGGCATGCTGGGGACACATCATCCACATGCAGCAGAGAAAGAGGATGATGATTGTGGGTATAGAAGAGGTCCTGGATCAAGACCAGCAATACAAATTGAACTGTGCCATATCGGGTGATAAAAGGTATTTTATAGAATATGTAGATTTGGGGCTCGTATACAGATTGCTAGACTGCTGTAAAACAGGCTTTAAAGGTGGTGGCCATAGTTAACATTGGGAAAGTCTTTAATCCAGTTTAACTACATGTGATTGGAGGATATGTGAAAGTAGAGCATCACTTTAAGGCCCCCTTCACATGTCCTGGTGTTGTCGGTACTGGAAAAAACAGTACTGATGAGGTCAGACTGACACCATCCGTGTGGCATACATATGTACGCGTGCGCGCTGTCCAAGTGCACCATCAGTGCCACAAGTAGAATGAAGAATACCAATGACAGATGTTTAAGTGTTAGGTGTGTAAAGATGGAGAAAAACAGATGGAGGTCCAACATAAATCCATAATAAGGAGGTCCCATGATGAATAACCCCAAAACCATTACCCCGATTGCCAATACACCAGGACATTTGGGAAGAGCTTGAGACTAAGTGGCAGAATGGGTGCATCTAATGGATGCACCATTTCTGGGGCAGCTGAGGGATGCTGGTGTTAGTCAGGGAGGGGGGCAATATCTATGGTCCCAGCCTATTAAGATCAGCCTGCAGCTGTCTGTTTAGCATTTGCTGCTTATTAAAAAAAAAAAATAGGCGAGGCCCCACGTCATTTTTATTTTTTGACGGGTGGCTCCCTTTTTAATAACCATTAAAGGCTACACAGACATTTGTGAGCTGTTATTAATAGGCCGGCAAGCTACATGGATATTGTCCTCTTCCCAGAATAATAACACCTTAACACCTGCCCCCAGCTATCTGCTTTCCCTCAGCTGGTTAGTAAAAATAAGGGAAACCTCACAACTTTTTTTTTCTTTATTTAATGTTTGCTATTGACAGAAGGCAGGTGTTGACTACAACTGTAACTGTCATCTGCGTCACCTGGTCTCGCTGATTGCAGGGAGATTAAGCTAGGATGATGACAATTGTAGTCAGCATCCAGCACCTGGGAATAGCGCTAGCTGTAAAGCTTTTCCCAGACGATGGAGCATTTCAATCCTGTACGTGTCACATAGATGACACATGGAAAAAAAAACATGTCTACGTGTGGGACACACGGTCCATGTGAACACATAGACTTGCGCGCAGACCCATAGATTTGAATGGGTCTACGTGGGTAAGTTTCTTCAGTACATGTGAAAACTGTCACCTCACGTTCTGGAGACACTGACATAAGCACAGGGCCTAAGATTAAATGTCCAAGAAAGTGGTTGTCTCATCAGGTCTCCCCTGTCCATATACCCAATTCAGTCACATTAGGGGATTTGAACCTGCGATCATCCAATTGCTTGTACTATAAGTTGTGATATTACAGTATTGCTCTATATTGTAAAAATTACAATTTATTATGAACAAAAAAAAAGTAATAGTGTTAATAGAGAGTGTGTGGAAATAACTATTGCCTGTGGGAGAAAGGACCCAGTGGAATGCTTTTGTACCACTTGGGTCCCTTCTCCCATGGGACATCGTGATTTCCACACTTTCTCTTTGGTTCCCAGCCAGCCCAGATGATTCATCTTTTCATATGTACAAGTGGATTTTTTTATTTGTACAAGAAAAACATTTTGTGCCTGCCCCACTTCAATCCTGATAAAGGGTACATTACCTGAAATGTTGTTTTACTCTACCTTGCAGAGTGATAACTTTTTTTGTTGTCGTTGAATATGACAAAAATAAATGGCATTCAAAATAATGTTCATTTTTTTGTGCCTTTTTATTGATGTGTGTTTATGATACTCATTTAATGAAGTAGGTAACAATGTGGGTCTGCTCCAATGGAATAAGCACCTATTCTCTTCTTCACAACATAAATTGGGAGGTTGATTCAAGCTACCTTTTGTTTAGTCTACTCTGAACGTCAGATACTGACTGGTCCACATAGAAACACCGTCATGCCATGGTAACCTATCCGTGTCACTGTTGGCATTTAAGTGGTTAACAGCAGTGGGTGGAGCGCAGCCTCTCACTATTGTTAAAGTAGGATGATTGCGGTATAGCGCAGCCAGCATCAGCCGTATGTGGATCAGGCTCCACTCTAGGAGAAGACAATAATATGTCTTGGTGCTTGAAAGGGTTATCATCTGCAAATACGTGTATTCTCTATAATTCTTCTCAGTCTTAAGCAGATACGTTTAACCCCTTTACCCTCTCACCCTCACGCCTGTTTGCACCTTCATGACTAGGCTAAATTTTAGAATTCTGACCACTGTCTATTTCAGGTAATAACTTTGGAACGCTTCAAAGGATCCCACTGATTCTAAGAATGTTTTTTCATGACATATTGTACTTCATGATAGTGGTATATATTTTTTTTTTTTATACAGCTTGTGTTTATTTGTGAAAAAAATTAGTTTTCAGCGAAAATTTAGCAATTTTCAAACTTTTATTATTTATGCCCTTAAACCAGAAAGTGATGTCACACAAAATAGTTAATAAATAACATTTTCCCGTCTCCCATGACGGCACACATGAGAGAGGGGATCCGCTCAGCCAGGACAGGAACCCTACTGAAGATAAAAAGGGCGGTACCTCTTCCTCGCTTCAGTTGGGTTTCCTGTCCTAACAGGGACCCGTGTACTGAAGAAACACGTACCTGCCCCTCTCTCGTGCCGGCATGGAAGAACAGGCAGGGTCCTGGGCGCTGTGCGTCGGGAGCGGGAAGCGCCGTCCGCGGGTCTCCCGGTGGCTTAGCATCCAAGCGGGCGCAGAAGCAGCACGGCCTGGGGTCCTGGGGCTCTGCCGTGGCTGCCGCGCTGCCCTTTCCCCTCTCTTCCGCATCGAGGAGGAACGGCCGCTTCCGGGTCGCGCCCCTCTGACGTCGCACGCTGGGAAAGGAGCGTGACGTCGGGAGGCGGTGCCGGAATCCAAGATGGCGCCACCCATCGGAAAAAACGCCGGCCGGCAATAGAAGATCCCGGCAGCATGGCAGGGGGGGAGGGGCTGTGGGGGTAACCGGAGGAGGCGGAAAGTGCAGTGGATCCCCCTTATATAAGGGGGATGACCACAGAAGACGCACTCATGCCCAAAGCTTCACAATGGAAGTGGGGCAAGGGGAGCAGCAGCAGCAAGAGCTCTCGCCAGATGCCAGGCTGGGCCGCCAGCATACCAGGAGCAGCCACTCAAGTGGTGGGAGCGGCAGTCATAGACGCGACCGGCATGACTCTGAGACGTCCAGAAGAAATGTCACGAGTGCATCTGAGGAGCCTCCGAGATCGGTACCCCTGATTGACAGCGGTGGTGAGTGATCTACGTGAATGTGACCCTTATGGTATCGGGGTTCCATTTTCTCTGTTAGAGCACTAGGGGTCGAGGAAGGCTAGCAGCAAAACAAAGAATAGAGAATGCGCCCTATGCAAACACCCGCTGGCAGATCAGTGGCAGAAAGACCTCTGGGCTGACTGTATAAATAAAAATATACAGGAGGAAACCCCTGATTTGGTGACTAGCCTTAAGGCCATAATACAAGAGGAGGTGAAAGGTTCCCTAAAGGCAACCCTTAAAAAGAAGGATAAAAGAAGCCGTAGAAGGGATTCTGATTCAGAGGCCTCGCCAGGGAATAAGGGGCGGGAAAGATCCTTGTTCCCCTCCACCTCCTCTTTCTCTACTCAGTCCTCAGAATCCTCCTCGGACAGCGATATAGGCGGCCGTCCGTGTTTCCCAACAGAGGACGTGGAAAAACTGGTCAAAGCGGTCCGGTCTACAATGGGCCTTAAGGAGGAAAAGACTCCTAAATCATTGGAGGATGTGATGTTTGGAGGACTGGAGGAAAGGAAAAAGAGAAACCTGGGAAAAAGTCCCAAAAATTGATGGGGCCGTAGCCAAATCCTCAAAAAAGGATATCTCTACCATTAGAGGACTCTGGCGTGCTGAAAGACCCGCTTGATAAAAAAGCAGACGTTTCCTTAAGCATTTCTGGGAAGTTTCGGCAGGTGAATTAATACCAGCGATAGCTGGTACTTGTACTGCTCGTGCCCTCATGGTCTGGCTACAACAAATAGAGGACCAGATCAAGGATAGAGTTCCCAGGGACGAAATTCTGTCTAATGTGACCCTGGTACACGGAGCAGCGGCTTTCCTAGCGGATTCCTCTGCAGATTCCGCAAGATTGACAGAGCAGCAAGCCTTTTTGGACCGAAACGTTGCACTGAATGGGCACATAGCCCTATGGGCTGAATAAAACACCTTCATATCTTGGGGACATAGTCAGTGGAGGAAAGATCAGTCCTTTTTTGTAGCCTTTCAGGGCACGGGGTAGCTAAGAGTACCATTGCCAGATGGATCAGTGAGGCCATTATGTTATCCTACTCTGCAAGTCGCGCTCCGGTTCTAGAAGGCATCAAGGCTCACTCCACCAGAGCCGTGGCTACCTCCTGGGCAGAGAAGGCTGAGGTATCGATTGAACAAATTTGTAAAGCCGCTACTTGGTGCTCACCTTCCACCTTTTTTAAGCAGTACCGACTTGATCTGTCTTCCTCAACTGACCTAACCTTTGGTAGAAGGGTGCTGCAAGCGGTGGTCCCTCCCTAAGGTGTCTTATTCTACAAAAGTCTCTCGTGTGCCGTCATGGGAGACGGGAAAACACCAAGGTTACTTACCGGTAGCCATGATGGCACCTGTATATTCCCCCCCTTTTTTCACTCCTTTGGTGTGCACTATAGTTTGGGTGCTTTTTTTAGTTAGATATAATGTGGTGATAGTTATACCATGTGTACTAACCCAGGGGGCCTCTCATGCTCTGTAAACCAACTGAAGCGAGGGAGAGGTACCGCCCCTTTTATCTTCAGTAGGGTTCCTGTCCTGGCTGGGCGGATCCCCTCTCTCGTGTGCCGTCATGGGCTCCGGAAAAAACGGCTACCGGTAAGTAACCTTGGTGTTTCCCACATGTCTACTTTACATCAGAACAATTTTTTGAAACATTTTTTTTGTTAGGAAGTTATAAGGGTTAAAAGTTGACCAGTGATTTTTAATTTTTCCAACAAAATTAAAAAAACTATTTTTTTAGGGACCACATCACTATTGAAGTGACTTTGAATGACCTATATGACAGAATATGTCCAAAATTGACACCATTTTAAAATTGCATCCTCCCGATGCTCAAAACCGCTTTCAAGTAGTTTATTAATCCTTCGGTGCTTCACAGGAATTTTTGCAATGTGGAAGGAAAAAATGAACATTTAAAAAATGTTCTTTTAGCCCCAATTTTTTTGTTTTCGCAAGGGTAACAGGAGAGAATAGAACCCAAAATTTGTTGTGCAATTTCTCCTGAGTATGCCGATACCCCATAACCCAGGGAAAAGTACTGTTTGGGCGCATGGCATAGTTCATAAGGGATGGAGCCATGTTTTGTCTTTTTGAACACAAAATTGGAATCATTAGCAGACACCATGTCACATTTGGAAATCTGCCCACAAGAGACCCCATTTTGAAAACTAGACCCGTAGGCGATCAGCCTGTAGCACTGCTGAGGTGTTCTGGAAGACCAGGTTGCTTTGATAGCAGCCTTCAGCTCATCTGGTGTCTCACCTTCCTCTTGGCAATACACCATAGTCAATGGCGTTAAGTTCAGGCAAGTTTGGTGGCCAATGAATTGGTACTATTGGCAGTGTGGACAGGTGCCAAGTCCTGCTGGAGAATGAAATTTCTATCTCCAAAAAGCTTATCGGCAGAGGGAAACATGAAGAGCTCTAAAATTTCCTGGTGGACCACTGCGCTGACTTTGGTCTTGATAAAACACAGTGGACCTATACCAGCAGATGACATGGCTCCAAAAACCATCACTGACTGTGGAAACTTCACACTGGACCTCAAGCAGTTTGGATTGTCCCTCTCTCCACTCTTCCTCCAGACTCTGGGACCTTGATTTCCAAGGTCTAGTGTGAAGTTTCAACAATCAATGATGGTTTCGGGAGCCATGTCATCTGCTGGTGTAAGTGCACTGTGTTTTATCAAGACCAAAGTCAGTGAGGCCATCTACCAGGAAATTTTAGAGCACTTCATGCTTCCCTCTGACAAGCTTTTTGGAGATGGAAATTTCATTCTCCAGCAGGACTTGGCACCTGTCCACACTGTCAAAAGTACGTATTCCAGGTTTAAAAACAACGGTATCACTGTGCTTCATTGGCCAGCAAACTCGCCTGACCTTAACCCCATAGAAAATCTATGGGGTATTGTCAAGAGCAGTCCTGGGCAAAGTGCGGCCCGCTGGCCACATCCGGCCCTCTGGCTGTCTCAGTCCGGCACACAGACTGAGACAGCCGTGGGGCTGGAAACAAGAGATCCGCGGGCTGCACCTTGCCCGCCCGCCGGCTTTCTCCATTGTCTCCCTAGGCACAGTCAGCATTGGTGGAGGAGGGTGAAACAGCTGACGCAATGACGTCATCTCATCGCATCAGCTGTGTACCGCCGGAGAGTCAGCGCATCGGAGGCAGGGAGAAGAGCAGAGCGCCAAAGAACGGGACTGAGGTGAATTTTTTTTTTTTTGTTTTCATGTGTATGAACATGGGGATTCTATGGGGGTGACATACAGCACATGGGGATTTTATGGGGGTGACATGCTGCACACAGGGAGGCTATGGGTTGTCATGCTGCACACGAGGAGGCTATGGGGGTATCATGCTGCACATGGTGAGGCTATGAGGGTATCATGCTGCACATGGGAAGGCTATGGGGGTGACATGCTGCACATGATGAGGCTATGGGGGCCTCATGGAGTATATGGGAAGGTTGTGAGGGGATCATGCTGTATATGGGGAGGCTGTATGAGGCTCATGCTGTATATAAGGGGCTGTGGAGGGTTCATACGATATATAGAAGGGGCTGTACTTGAGTTCAAAGATATATAGGGGGTGTCGGCTTACTGAAATCTGCTCAATATTAAGTGATACAATTAAAATTAATAAATTAATGTTGAGTAGAATTAATTTTAAGCTATTGGTTCGGCCCTCCCTACAGTCATGGTCTCATGTGGCCCCTTCGGGATAATTAACCCCTTCCCGACCAATGGCGCCACATAGGCGTCATGAAAACCTGTGCCAATCTGACCAGTGACTCCTATGTGGCGTCATGACTTCAAAGCCCCCCTGCGGGTCAGGTGACCGGGGTCACTAAAAGGTCACCCGACCCGCAGATACAGGGGGCTTTGTTCTTCACCACAGGGGGCGTGGCTTCGCCCCCACATGGCTACGATCGCTCTGATTGGCTGTTTCACTTTTAACAGCCAATCAGCGATAATATTTCATCGATGAAAATTGATGAAATATTACAATCCAGCCATGGCCGATGCAGTAGCATCGGCCATGGCTGGAGACCCAGAGCCGACCCCCCCTCCCCCCCCCCCCCCAGGACTCACGGGGCCGATCGGCCCCCGATACTGACTAACGGCGGCAATGTGCCGCCACCGTCATCATCTGCTCCTCTCTGCTCCCTCCACCTTCCGACTCCCCCCCGGTACCTCCGATGTCCCTCTCTGGCTCCCGGTGTCCCGCTTCATGGGCGCCGCCATCTTGGAAAATGGCGGGCACATGCGCAGTGCTCCCACCGGCTGCAGATTCATTCATTCATTTTGATCACTGTGATAAACTCTCACAGTAATCAAAATAGAATGAAAAGTAAATAAACCCCCCCTTTATCACCCCCATACGCAGGAACAAATAATAAAATATTTGTATTTTTCCGTTAGGGTTGGAAATAGGGTTAGGGCTAGGGTTAGTGTTGGAATTAGGGTTGGAATTAGGGTTAGAACTAGGTTTAGGGTTGGAATTAGGGTTAAGGTTGGAATTAGGTTTAGGGATAGGGTTAGGGGTGTGTTGGGGTTAGGGTTGGAGTTAGAATTGAGGGGTTTCCACTGTTTAGGCACATCAGGGGGTCTCCAAATGCGACATGGTGCAACCATTGATTCTAGCCAATTTTGCGTTCAAGAAGTCAAATGGTGCTCCCTCCCTTCCAAGCCCCAACGTGTGCCCAAACAGTCGTTTACCCCAACATATGGGGTATCAGCGTACTCAGGAAAAATTGCACAACAACCTTGGTGGTCTACTTTCTCCTGTTACCCTTGGGAAAATAAAAAATTGGGGGCTAAAAATTTAGTTTTGTGGAAACAAAATTATTTTTTTATTTTCACGTCTCTGCGTTATAAACTTCTGTGGAGCACTTGGAGGTTTAAAGTGCTCACCAGACATCTAGATAAGTTCCTTGGAAGGTCTAGTTTCCAAAATGGGGTCACTTGTGGGGGGTTTCTACTGTTTAGGCACATCAGGGGCTCTGCAAACGTAACGACGCCGCAGACCATTCCATCAAAGTGTCACGTGTAACTGTCCTGTGTGACACGACCCGCAGGCCGGTAACTGAAACAGCAAGACACGGGGAAAGAGGCAACAGTTACAACGGTGGCCCCTGCGGTAGGGAACGGGGACGTGGAGACCTCCTGCACTCCCCTGAGTCAGTGTCCCTCCACTCCTTACGATCCCTAGGCTGGTTCCGCATCGGGCGCCGATCAGGATACCTGTCACCCTAGCACACCCTACACCTATCCCTTGCTAGGGAGCTGGGTGGTGCAGGCACTGGCCCCACCGCTGTACTAATACACACCAGGGAAAATACAAACAGGGGACCTAAAATACTTATCTTGCTCTGCTGCCTCACCAGGCAGCAGAGTGCATCACCGGATTAACTTTTCGCAGTGGCTCGACACCTCAAAGCCAGGTGCCACCTTCACCATCTCGCTCTGCTGCGGACACCGGGCAGCCAGAGTTCAACACCAGTTTCAGCAGTGGCTCCAACCTTCAAGCCAACTGCTAACTTCACCAGGTTTCTGCAGTGGCTTCACACCTCAGCCAGCTGCTCCGTTCACCGTGGTTGGAATCCCAAAAAGACGCTATCACCAACACCTGCTCATAGACCATGTGACCCTATATAGGAAAAGAGAATGGTCAAATGATCAGAGGACAAAAACTGCTATAACCCCAGTGACGACCGGGGGCAAAAGGCAAAGCAAAGAAAACCTCAACTGCAATGACCCTAACGGCCACCGGGGGCAAAACTAGAACTGAAACCACACAGTGAGGGGAAAAAAAAGGTTACTAGTGCTTTTATCTGTCATGTGTGCTGGATCATGACACAAAGTCAGCATTTCATAATGTCACTACTTCCCTTCCGAGACCCGACGTGTGCCCAAACAGTCGTTCCCCCCCCCCCTCCCACATATGGGGTACCAGCGTACTCAGGACAAACTGGACAAAAACTTTTGAGGTCTAATTTATCCTGTTACCCTTGTGGAAAAAAAATTGCTGGCTAAAAATCTATTTTTTTATGAAAAAAAAAGTTTTTTTATTTTCACGGCTCTGCGTTATAAACTTCTGTGAAGCACTTGGGGGTTCAAAGATGCTCACCACACATCTAGATAAGTTCCTTGGGGGGTCTAGTTTCCAAAATGGGGTCATTTGTGGGGGGTTTACTTTCCACAGTTTAGGTACATCAGGGGCTCTGCAAATGTAACATGATGCCCGCAGACCATTCCATCAGTCAGCATTTTAAAATGTCACTACTTCCCTTCCGAGCCCCGACGTGTGCCCAAACAGTGGTTCCCCCCCCCCCCCCACATATGGGGTGCCAGCATACTCAGGACAAACTGGACAACAACTTTTGGGGTCCAGTTTCTCCTGGTACCCTTGTGAAAATAAAAAATTGCGCACTAAAAAATAATTTTTTGAGGGAAAAAAAAATATTTTTTATTTTCACTACTCTGCGTTATAAACTTTTGTGAAGCACTTGGGGGTTCAAAGTGCTCACTACACATCTAGATAAGTTCCATAAGGGGTCTAGTTTCCAAAATGGTGTCACTTATGGGGGGTTTACACTGTTTAGGCACACAGGGGCTCTCCAAACACGACATGGTGTCCGATAACGATTGGAGCTAATTTTCCATTTATAAAGTCAAATAGCGCTCCTTCCCTTCCGGACCCTGCCGTGCGCCCAAACAGTGGATTATGACCACATATGAGGTATCTGTGCACTCAGGAGAAATTGCCCAACAAATTTTAGCATCCATTTTATCCTGTTGCCCTTGTGAAAATGAAAAAATTGCTAAAAGAAAATTTTTGTTGGAAAAATTAAAATGTCCATTTATTCTTTCCACGTTGCTTTAGTTCCTGTGAAACACCTGAAGGGTTAATAATCTTCTTGAATGTAGTTTTGAGTAGCTTGAGGGGTGCAGTTTTTAGAATGGTGTCACTTTTGGGTATTTTAGACCCCTCAAAGTGACTTCAAATGTGAGGTGGTCTCTAAAAAAAATGGTTTTGTAAATTTTATTGTAAAAATGAGAAATCACTGGTCAACTTTTAACCCTTATAACTTTCTAACAAAAAAAAAATTTGTTTCCAAAATTGTGCTGATGTAAAGTAGACATGTGGGAAATGTTATTTAGTAACCACTTTGTATCACATAACTCTCTGGTTTAACAGAATAAAAATTCAAAATTTGAAAATTGTGAAATTTTCTAAATTTTTGCCAAATTTCTGATGTTTTCACAAAAACACAAAAATTATCGACCTAGATTTACCACTAACATAAAGCCCAGTATGTCACGAAAAAAAATCTCAGAATCGCTAGGATCCGTTGAAGCGTTCCTGAGTTATTACCTCATAAAGGGACACTGGTCAGAATTGCAAAAAATGGCCTGGTCATTAATGTCAAAATAGGCTTGGTCATGAAGGGTTTAATCGCCCACGCCTGGTCAAGAGGAAGATCAGAGCAACCAGACCCAATAATGCAGACGAGCTGAAGGCTGCTATAAAGCAACCTGGGCTTCCATAACACCTCAGCAGTGCCACAGGCTGATCGCCTCCATGCCACGCCGCATCGATGCAGTAATTGATGCAGAAGGAGCCCTGACCAAGTATTGAGTGCATTTACTGAACATACATTTCAGTAGGCCAATATTTTGGATTTTAAAATCATTTTTTCAAGCTGGTGTTATAAAGTATTCTAATTTACTGAGATAATGACTTTTGGGTTTTCATTGGCTGTAAGCCATAATCATCAACATTAACAGAAGTAAACACTTAAAATAGATCACTCTGTTTGTAATGACTCAATATAATATGAGTTTCACTTTTTGTATCGAAGAACTGAAATAAAGTAACTTTTTGTTGATTTTGTGAATTGCACCTGTATATGAAGATAATGAATAAGGTCTACAAAGAGGAACAGGAAAAAATAGTTTGGTCCACACCATATTGTCTGGCACAAATATGTACCTATACAATGACCTAGCTACTTGTAAGACAGTCAAATTCCAATGATGGATATAGAAAGTTCAGGTCCCTTCTATTATCGTTAATCATCTCACAGTGCTGCCAGCTCTGTTGTACTGTCCTTACCACCCACTGTCTGTTTTGGGTTGTTTCTGTGTAATACATATAATAACATCCTGCTCCCCAGTGAAATCTACTTGCATTTTTTATAAACTCATTAGGTGCCAAACAGAGTGAATATCTTCACATTGGAGGGGTGAAATACAAAAAAAAAAAAAAAAAAGTTTTAGTCCGCTCTACAGCCACTATTAAATCATGTGCCCTGTTCTACATGAAACATTTGGTGAAAGATTCTCAATCAATTGCCACTGGCTGTCCGATCATAGCCATATATGTTCGTCTCTGAAACGCTGCAGTTTTCAGAGACAAACACGCTTTTAACCCCTTCATGACCCAGCCTATTTTGACCTTAATGACCTGGCCATTTTTTGCAATTCTGACCAATGTCCCTTTATGAGGTAATAACTCAGGAACGCTTCAACGCATCCTAGCGATTCTGAGATTGTTTTTTCATGACATATTGGGCTTCATGATAGTGGTAAATTTAGGTCGATAATTTTTGCGTTTAATTGTGAAAAAAATGGAAATTTGGCGAAAATTTTGAAAATTTTGCAATTTTCACATTTTGAATTTTTATTCTGTTAAACCAGAGTTATGTGACACAAAATAGTTAATAAATAACATTTCCCACATGTCTACTTTACATCAGCACAATTTTGGAAACAACATTTTTTTTCGTTAGGAAGTTATAAGGGTTAAAAGTTGACCAGCAATTTCTCATTTTTACAACAAAATTTACAAAACCATTTTTTTTAGGGACCACCTCACATTTGAAGTCACTTTGAGGGGTCTATATGGCAGAAAATACCCAAAAGTGTCACCATTCTAAAAACTGCACCCCTCAAGCTACTCAAAACTACATTCAAGAAGATTATTAACCCTTCAGGTGCTTCACAGGAACTAAAGCAACATGGAATGAAAAAATGGACATTTTAATTTTTCCAACCAAAATTTTATTTTAGCATCAGTTTTTTCATTTTCACAAGGGTAACAGGATAAAATGTATCCTTAAAATTGTTGGGCAATTTCTCCTGAGTACACCGATACCTCATATGTGGTCATAAACCACTGTTTGGGCGCACGGCAGGGCTCAGAAGGCAAGGAGTGCCATTTTACTTTTTGAATGTAAAATATGCTTGAATATTTAGTGGTTGCCATGTCTTGTTTTAAGAGTACCTGTGTGCCTAAACATTGGAGCTCCCCCACAAGTGACCCCATTTTGGAAACTAGACCCTCCAAGGAACTTATCTAGATGAATAGTATGCACTTTGAACCCCCAGGTGCTTCACAAATTGATCTGTAAAAAAAAAAAGTATTTTTTTTTTCACAAAAATTTTATTTAGCCTCAGTTTTTTCATTTTCACATGGGCAACAGGATAAAATGGATCCTAAAATTTGTTGGGCAATTTCTCCTGAGTCCATCAATATCTCATATGTGGTCATAAACCACTGTTTGGGCGCACCGCAGGGCCCGGAAGGGAAGGAGCGCCATGTGACTTTTTGATTGGAAAATTAGCTCCAATCGTTAGCGGACAACATGTCGCATTTGGAGAGCCCCTGTGTGCCTAAACATTGGAGCTCCCCCACAAGTGACCCCATTTTGGAAACTAGACCCCCGAAGGAAGTAGATGTGTGGTGAGCACTTTGAACCCCCAAGTGCTTCACAGAAGTTTATAACGCAGAGCAGTGAAAATAAAAAATAATTTTTTTTTGCTCAAAAATGATTTTTTAGCCCGCTATTTTTTATTTTCACAAGGCTAACAGGAGAAATTGAACCAGAAAAGTTGTTGTGCAATTTGTCCTGAGTACACTGATACCCCATATGTGGGGGGGAACCACTGTTTTGGAGCATGGGAGAGCTCAGAAGGCAAGGAGCGCCATTTTGGAGTGCAGACTTTGATGGAATGTTCTGCGGGCGTCATGTTGCGTTTGCAGAGCCCCTGTGTGCCTAAACAGTAGAAACCCACATAAGTGACCCCATTTTGGAAACTAGAACCCCCAAGGAGCTTATCTAGATGTGTAGTGAGCACTCTGAATCCCCAAGTGCTTCACAGAAGTTTATAAATGCAGAGCCATGAAAATAAAAAAATATTTTTTTTTCCTCAAAAATGATTTTTTTAGCCTGCTATTTTTGATTTTCCCAAGGATAACAGGATAAATTGGACCCCAAAAGTTGTTGTCCAGTTTGTCCTGAGTACACTGGTACCCCATATGTGGGGGGAAACCACTGTTTGAGCGCACGGCATGGCTCAGAAGGGAAGGAGCGTCATTTGACTTTTTGAATGGAAAATTAGCGGACACCATGTTGTGTTTGCAGAGCCCCTGTGTGCGTAAACTTTGGAGCTCCCCCACAAATGACCCCATTTTGGAAACTAGACCCCATAAGGAACTTATCTAGATGCATAGTGAGCACTTTGAACCCCCAGGTGCTACACAGAAGTTTATAACGCAGAGCCGTTAAAATAAAAATATTTTTTTTCCCTCAAAAAATAAATTTTTAGCCTATTTTTTATTTTCACAAAGGTAACAGGATAAATTGGACCCCAAAAGTTGTTGTCCAGTTTGTCCTGAGTACGCTGGTACCCCATATATGGGGGGGACACTGTTCGGGGACACGTTGGGGCTCGGAATGGAAGTAGTGACGTTTTGAAATGCCGACTTAATGGAATGGTCTGTGGGCGTCATGTTACGTTTGCAGAGCCCCTGATGTACCTAAACAGTGGAAACCCCCCACAAATGACCCCATTTTGGAAACTAGACCCCCCCCAAGGAACTTATCTAGATGTGTGGTGAGCACGTTGAACCCCCAAGTGCTTCACAGAAGTTTATAACGCAGAACCGTGAAAATAAAAAAATCTTTTTTTTCCACAAAAATAATTATTTTAGCCCCCATTTTTTTATTTTCCCAAGGGTAACAGGAGAAATTAGACCCCCAAAGTTGTTGTGCAATTTTTCCTGAGTACCCTGATACCCCATAAGTGGGGGTACACCACTGTTTGGGCACACGTCGGGGCTCGAAATGGAGGGAGCACCGTTTGACTTTTTGAACGCAAAATTGGCTGGAATAAATGGTGGCTCCATGTCGCATTTGGAGACCCCCTGATGTGCCTAAACAGTGGAAACCCCTCAATTCTAACTCCAACCCTAACCCCAACACACCCCTAACCCTAATCCCAACCCTAATCATAACCCTAACCACAACCCTAATCCCAACACACCCCTAACGAAATCCCAACTCTAACCCTAACCACAAGCCTAACCGTAATCCCATCCCCAACCCAACCCTAACCCTAAGTTCAACCCTAACCCTAAGTTCAACCCTAACCCTAAGTTCAACCCTAACCCTAAGTTCAACCCTAACCCTAAGTTCAACCCTAACCCTAAGTTCAACCCTAACCCTAGCCCTGGACCTAACCCTAATGGAAAAAAAAAAAAAAAATATTTTATTATTTGCCCCTACCTATGGGGGTGATAAGGGGGGAGGTGATTTTACTTTTTTTTAATTTTGATCACTATGAAAGTTTATCATAGTGATCAAAATAAATGAATGAATCTGCAGCGTTGCAGATTCGATTCGGCGCACTGCGCATGCGCCCACCATCTTGCAAGATGGCGGCGCCCATGACACTGGACGCTGGGACACCGGGACGGATAGCGGGAGGTCGGAGGCACAAAGGAGGGTGAGAGTGGGTGATCGGAGGGCTGGGGGGGCGGAGGGAAGGCGGGGGGCAGATTATGACGGCGGCTGCCGATCGGTGCCGTCAGACGGTGGCGGCTGCCGATCGGTGCCGTCAGCCGATCGGTGCCGTCAGTCGGTGTGGGGGGGGTCGGGTCTCGGTGTCCAGCCATGTCCAATGCTATTTCAGCATCGGCCATGGCTGGATTGTAATATTTCACCAATTTTCATTGGTGAAATATTACAATCGCTCTGATTGGCAGTTTCACTTTTAACAGCCAATCAGAGCGATCGTAGGCACGTGGGGGCTAAGCCACACCCCCAGGTGTTAACTCTGAAGGGTCCTTTGTGTGCGGGTCGGGTGACCTTTCAGTGACCCCGGTCACCCGACCCACAGGGGGGCTATTTATAGCATGACGCCTACGTAGGCGTCATAGGTCGTTTGGGCACTGCTTTTCATGACGCCTACGTAGGCGTCATAGGTCGTGATGGGGTTAATAGTCACGGGAGGCCCAGTCACGTTATTAACTAGTCGTATAGATGGATCCCCGGCGGCTTCTCCCTACCCACTCACCGTGACTGACAAGTGTTTGCATATACACACATGTGGGCAGAGACTTTCCAGTTATTGTCAGTGGGTGGGAGAAGACATCGGGGACCCACCTGCACGACTAGTCACAAGCGTAGCAGGGTCCCCAGCCGCTATTAAAAATGTTTTTCTCTGAAACGCTGCAGCTTTTGAGACTAACATACATGACTGTGATCAGACAGTCAGTGTCTGATACATGCTGCCATGGTTTGTAACCCATGTGAACAGAGCAATTTGTAGACAAAGTGGGGCCCTGAATGCTAACATACTGCACCATCACACAGAAACATTTTGGTTGTGTTTACATGCGCTGAGTTCAGGTCATTAAACTAGCATGATTGACAATATTGAACTCGTTTGACGCCTCTTTACACCGGCTGAGGAACAATAATGGGGACAGAAGAATCACTAGTAGTTCAATCTGTCCCCATAAATTATCACGTTATCAGCAGCATATCTGCAGTTTTCACCCAGTGAAGTGCTGCCAAGCACAATGATTTTTGTTCCGGCATAAAGAATCCAATCACTCCATGAATAGGCAGCATTTTGCTCGTTTAGTATGATGTTCCACATATCCTCAATATAGTATAATAGACTCCTCATAGTCGTCCATATAGTATAATGCAGCCCCTATATAGTACATACAGTATAATACACAGCCTATAGGTCCTTGATGGTGTAATGCAGCCCCCACTTAGTATAATGCAGCCCTATAGTCCTCCATTATTATGGGCACCATGTAATCACTGATTTTAAAAGAAATAAAATACTCGCATCTCCCCATTCCCCCGCTGTTACAGTCAGTGCAGCACGTCTCCTCAGCAGTGTGGCACACAATGGAGTGACATCATCTCGCCCACTGCGTCAGTTGATAAAGTTGAATGTGGGGGGGGGGGGCGTTGTGGAGTTGGTGCTCACACTGGACCCTTCTGAATCAAGGGCCCCACAGCAGCCGCGTGGTGTGCTGCGTTGAACAGCACACCACTGTCTGCCTGCCCGTGTGGGGAGTGGAGGCTCTAGGCAGATGCCGGTGCTGCATGTGAAGGACTATAATATTAATAATTAGAATTATGTTTCGCCAACATATTACACTGCAGTCTACAATAAAGACCTAATATGTTCCTAATGTAATAAACAAGATTTATCCCCTAATATTTTCTCCTTATTTTTCTTAGCTTGGTTTCAATTCCGGTCTATGTAAAACACAACATCATCTTCCAGGAGAACACTTCAAGTGGAAAGTTTGATGTAACTGTGGGTCCAAAGCAGAACATGGGCAAAACTGTGGAAAGTGTTTTGCTGACTGTCCACATGCCCAAAGTTGTCCTAAACATGAACCTCACACCAACGCAGGGGACCTACACATACGATCCTGTTACCAAAGTAAGTCTTTTGGGAATGCTTCACGATTACTGGAGACTGTTTCATGAACGTTTGACCATTTAACAGGTATGGACAGCCAGCTTAGATGGCAGACTTTCCTCATACGGTCTTTGTATAATGTCATGAAAACCACAGACCCTTGTTAAAGTGCCAGGTTTTTGATATCTAAACCAAAAAGAATAATTTTCAAAACTGTTCTCACCTTTTAATGTCACTGAGAATCTGTACAATTTAATTGAAAAACAAACTGAATTTTTTTCAGGTGGAAAAATAAAGTAAAATAATTTAGTTGTATAAATAAATACACCCTTACGCTAATACTTAGTTGAAGTACCCTTTGACTTTATGACCGCACACAGTGTTTTTGGCTTGGAGTCTATCAACATAGCACATCTAGAATTGGCAATCTTTGCCCACTCTTCCTTGCAGTAGCGTCTGATTGCGAGGGCATCTCCTGTGTACAGCGCCCTCTTCAACTCACCTCAGATTGTCATCTGGATTCAAGTTTGGGCCATTTCAAGACTTTGATCTTCTGATGAAGACATTATTTTGCCTATATGGAGGTTGCTCAGGGTCATTGTCGTGCTAGAAGGTGAAATTCATCTTCAACTTTTTAGCGGAGATCTTAAGGGTTGGATGCAAAATTGACTGATATTTAGAACTCCTGCAATTCATGAATTCTCAAGCTGCTATTTTTACTGATTTGATAGACTAAATTAACTCTGCAGCTGTAATATTTTCAATTATTTGCCAAATCCACAGTTTGAGATACAGGAAAGATATATATCTTTGTACCATGTTAGCCAGTAGATAGAAAAATATTCAGAATTGAGAGTCCTCAGTGGTTGATACCTTTTACTGGCTAACTGAAAAGATGCTAACACATTGCAAGCTTTCGAGACTACTCAGGTCTCTTCATCAGGCATAGACTAATACAAAATCTGAAGAGTCACATATTTATACACAAAACAGCACAGAAATAACACAATAGATAAGATAAGTTTCTTTTCAGTTAGCCATTAAAAGGTATTAACCACTGAGAACGCTCAAATCTAAACAGTTTGAGATATGGATTTTGCCATAATTTTAGCTGTGGACTTCACAGTTTGAAAGAGTGAAAGGCAAACTTTTACATAGCTTTGTCAGTCAGTGAATGGGTTTTGTAAACCTATTTTGTGCACAGGCAGAAAATCCACTGCATTTACATAGAGTATTTCTCCTACCCATGGCTGTGAAGTCAGTAAGCTAAATCTTCAACTCCTCAATTTTCCTGACGACTGAGCCTGTACATAAAGTGCATCACAGATTCATCTCAAATAAAAGCTGAGATCAGGGACAGAACAGACATTTGTAGGACATTTCCCTGACTCCACAGCACTGATCACTACTGAGCATGTATATAACGTGCAGCACAGATTCATCTCATCTAAGAGCTGAGATCAGGGACAGACATTTATAGGACATTTCCCTGATTCTGACCTCACAGCACTGCCTCACTACTGAGCATGTACATAAAGGGCAGCACAGATTCATCTCAACTAAAAGCAGAGATCAGGAACAGAACAGACATTTATAGGACATTTCCCTGACTCCACAGCACTGGTCACTACTGAGCATGTACATAAAGAGCAGCACAGATTCATCTCAACTAAAAGCAGAGATCAGGAACAGAACAGACATTTAGGCTAAGTGCACACGTACCGGAACTCTCGCGGAAATTACCGCGAGATTTCCGGAATTCCAGTCCGCGGGAAAATTGCATTTTAAATTCCCGCGATTTTCCCGCGGAAAAACTAGCATTTTGCAAGCGTATTTAGCTTGCAAAATGCTAGCGTTTTCCAAGCGATCTGTAGCATCGCTTGGAGAACTGATTGACAGGTTGGTCACACTCGTCAAACATAGTGTTTGACGAGTGTGACCAACTTTTTACTACTGAGGCCGCCTATGCAGCATCAGTAGTGAAAGATAAAATGTAAAAAAAAATAGTGTTATTCTTGCCTTCCGACGTCCCGCGCATCCGTTCCCAGTAATCCTTTGCAAAAATGCCCGCGATGACGTCCGTTCTCGCGGGATCGCGATGTCTTGCGGTAATTCGCGATGACGTCGCGCGAATGACCGCGAGACTTCGCGATCCCGCGAGAACGGACGCCATTGCGGGCATTTTCGCAAAGGATTACTGGGAACGAGAGCGTGAAGAGAAGCGGGAAGACTGCGCGGGACGCTGGAGGGTGAGAATAACAATATTTTTTATTTTTAAATTCTATTTTTTACAGGGATATGGTACCCACAGCCCGGAGGACAGTCTCCTCTCCTCTTGACCGTGAGTACCATCCGCAAATGTTCTGCTTACTTTTCGCATGGTGGGCACAGCCACATGCGGGAAGTAAGCGGAACAATGCATTCCTATGGGTGCGGGATCGCCGCGATTCCGCAAATTAATGAGCATGCTGTGGTTTTTACCGCAAAGCGATTCCGCCGCGGTAAAAACCGCAGCATTAGCACAGCATTGCGGAATCCCATAGGAATGCATGGGATGCTTATTTTTCGCGTTTTCGCAGCAAAATCGCGCGGTTAAAACCGCCGCAAAAACGCCACGTGTGAACTCAGCCTTATAGGACATTTCCCTGACTCCACAGCACTGGTCACTACTGAGCATGTACATAAAGGGCAGCACAGAATCATCTCATCTAAAAGCCGATATCAGGGACAGAACAGACATTTATAGGACATTTCCTTGACTCAACAGCACTGGTCACTACTGAGCAGGTACATAAAGTGCGGCACAGATTCATCTCATCTATAAGCCAAGGTCAGGGACAGAACAGACATTTATAGGACATTTCTCTGACTCCACAGCACTGCCTCACTACTGAGCATGTACATAAAGGGCAGCACAGATTCATCTCAACTAAAAGCAGAGATCAGGAACAGAACAGAGATTTATAGGAATTTCCCTGACTCCTGACCCCACAGCACTGCCTCACTACTGAGCATGAACATAAAGTGCAGCACAGATTCATCTCAACTAAAAGCCGAGATCAGGAACAGAGCAGACATTTATAGGACATTTCCCTTTATCCTGACCCCACAGCACTGCCTCACTACTGAGAGCATGTACCATATTTTCTCCTTCGTCTCATTGGGGGACACAGAGACTGTGGGTGTGTGCTTCTGCCGTCTGGAGGCCGACACTAAGTGTACAAAAAAAGAGTTAGCTCCTCCTCCGCCGCATACACCCTCGCCCCTAGGCCGGGCGTAACTCAGTTTTTGCTTAGTGTCTGATGGAGGCACACGCAGTCTGGAGTTCCAGACTAGGTTTTTTGTTTTTTTTTTCTTTTCTATGAAGATAAGACAGGGGCGACGGATCCTATAGAGAGGATCCGATCTCCCCAAATCACCAACGGGCGACCACGTGTGAGTAACCCTCCACGTGTCCTCTCCCGCACCGAGGGACACATCTGGGACTTTTTTCCAGACATCTATTTTTTAACGAAAGAGGGGCAACGCGTCCTGATTAGAGGACTCGGTTTCCCCACAACTTCATCAGGCGAGCACGCGTGAGCAGAACCAGTGGTCAGCCTCCACGTTGTTCCTCTCCTACAACAGCAGTGTATGGAGGTCCCGTCCACCCCTTGGTTGTGAGTCCAGGGGGCTGAATCGGAGGCGCAGGTGAGAGCGCGCCCAGGAGCGGGGGATCCGGTACAGGGGCGACAGAGCCCCCCCCCCCCCTCGCCTGCACGGCGGATGGTCCTGCTCACCTTTTAATATATGGGGCTCCTGGAGCGCACCTCAAGTTGGCGCTGGTGAGTAGCGGTAGCCAAGGCGTTGCACCCGGGCTCCGCACGCCGCGTGTATCGGAGCGCGGCCGGAAGCCCGCCGGCGGCCGCGGCCCCGCTGCAGCAGGAGGCCGCGCGCCGACTTCCGGTGGTAGGCTGACTTCCGGTGGTAGCCGGAAATCCCGCCCGCTGACGCGGCGGTGGGATGCGGACGCGCGATATAGGGCAGGAGGTCAGAGAAACGGCGGGCGCACAGATCCCGGAGAGACTTCCGCCCTAACACCTCGCATCCACGCAGGGGTACTGCAGACAGGAGCCGGTGGGTGAGTGAACTCCGTTTGGAGAACCGCGCTGCTTGTCAGGGAAGAGGTTACCCTCCTCCTCCTTCTACTCTGCCTTCAGCCTGTGCAAGTATGTCTGCCAAAGGGAAAGCTCATTCTTTCCTTTACGCGGTTTGCGTGTCCTGTGGGGTCAGGCTGCCAAAGGCACAGGCGGGTAAATTTTGTGAAGCCTGTCAGTCGGAGCGCGCCCAGGAGCCCCCCACTGTTTCTGAACCCAGGGGTCAGGACCCCCCAGAATGGGCGGTGTCCTTATCGCAGTCTATGCTGTCCCTTACAAGGGCAATTGAATCCCTTCAGGGCCCGGGCAGGAACAGGGAGGGGGGTCTGCCGGCGGAAGAGAGCTCGTCCTCGTCTCAGGACCCTCCAACCATTAGAGGTCGCTCCAGTACCAGGCAGGCTCATATCAAGAGAGTTCGTTCCCCGTCGGCCGGACCCTCCGGGGCTTCGGCGGCGGGTAGTAGGGCATCCCGTTCCCCGTCACTGAGCGCTGGGAGCGATCAGGATGAAGGAGAGGAGGAAGAGGCCTGGAATCTAGAAAGTTTGGGGTTCCAGGATTCGGTGGACAGTCTTATTGAGGCAGTCAACCAGACATTAGAGATCGAGGACGATGTGCCCACAGTCTCAGGTCACAAGGTCTCTTTTAAGAAATCCAGGCGACCACATAGAAGATTTGCCACGCACCCGGAGTTTGAGGAGCTAGTCCAGAAACATAGAGATCATCCGGATAAGCGTTTTGCAATGCAAAAAGCGCTGCAGGCAAAGTATCCGTTTCCTCCTGAGCTCCATAAGGCTTGGGTAGAGTCGCCAGTAGTGGACCCTCCGGTATCACGTTTAGCATCAAGATCGCTATTGTCAATACCCAGTGTTTCCTCTATAAAGGACCCAACTGATCGCCTCATGGACGGGCTTGCCCGCTCGGTATATGAGGCAGCAGGGTCGGCTCTGGCCCCCTCCTTTGCGGCGACTTGGGTGGCTAAGGCCATGGTTTCGTGGGGGGACGCTTTGTATAAGGCCCTCCAGGACAGGGATCTGCCCGCGGAGGTCTTAGAAGTGGCAAATCAGATGTCAGGAGCAAGTGATTATCTTGTCAGCGCCTCACTGGACGCGGCCGAGTGTTCGGCGGTGGCGGCGGCGAATGCGATCGCCATTAGGCGTGCATTATGGCTGAGGCTGTGGAAAGCGGATTCTATCTCTAAAAAATCCTTAACCTCATTGCCGTTTCAGGGCAGTCGACTATTCGGTGAGAAGCTGGATAGGCTTATCTCAGAAGCCACAGGGGGGAAAAGTAGTTTCCTTCCGCAGCAGAGAAGTTGCCCGGCATTCAGGCAAACGCAAAGGCGTTTTCGACCCTTTCGTAGCCCCTGGAGGGGGACTTCGGCCAGGGCATACCCCTCCGCAAACGATGGCCAGAGTAGGGAGAAACAAGTCTCTTACAGGGCCAATCCGCTGGGTAGAGGCCGAGGCCATTTACCCAGAGCGAGGGGGGCCAAGCCCCAAAAACCTCCAGCTAAATGACTCGAGGCACTTCGTACCTACGGACGACAGAGTGGGCGGACGCCTACTAAGGTTCAGCCACGTTTGGGTCGCAGTGACACGCGACACTTGGGTGGCAGAACTTGTATCGTCCGGGTACAAGATAGAGTTTGTCGGACGGCCACCACAGCGATTCTTCCGTTCGCGACTTTCCAAAACAAATTCGCAGGCGGAGAGTTTGTTACAGGCTGTAACGTCGTTACAGCACAAGGGGGTCATCGCCCCAGTGCCGCAGGGCGAAGAGTCGCAGGGGTTTTACTCCAATCTTTTTTCGGTCCCCAAAAAAGACGGGACTGTGAGGCCGGTTCTGGATCTAAAGATCCTAAACAGATTCATCAGGGTCAGGCGATTCCGGATGGAATCTCTCCGCTCGGTCATTGCAGCCATGGATCCAGGGGAATTCCTGGCCTCAATCGATGTGCAGGATGCATATCTGCATATTCCGATATTCCCCCCACACCAGAGGTTCCTGCGATTCGCGATCGGAGGACGTCACTTCCAATTCGTGGCTCTGCCCTTCGGTCTGGCCACTGCCCCCAGAGTCTTTACAAAAATAATGGCGGTGGTCATGGCCATCCTGCATGCACGGGGCATAACGGTGTTACCTTACCTGGACGACCTTTTGGTAAAGGGGCCGTCGTTTCAGGAGTGCCAGGACAATGTCGGTATTACTCTGGATACCCTGGCCCGTCTGGGCTGGCTGATCAATTGGAGCAAGTCGTCCTTGGTTCCAGCCCAAAAGATCGTGTTCCTAGGCATGATTTTCGACACCTCCCGGGGGCTGGTGATCCTCCCTCGGGACAAGGCGCAGAAAATCAGGCAAGGGATACGGAACCTTCTACAGCCGGGCTCCAGATCCATCCGGTATGGCATGAGTGTGTTGGGCAGAATGGTGGCGGCGATAGAAGCAATCCCGTTTGCCCAGTTCCATCTCCGTCCGCTTCAGCATGCGCTCTTGACAGCATGGGACCGGAGGCTGCTGTCTCTCAGTCATCGGTGCAAGTTGTCTCCGCTGGTACGGGGTTCACTCCGGTGGTGGACTCGCGACTCGTCTCTGGTCCAGGGGAAACCCTTTCCCCCGGAACAATGGTTGGTGGTGACGACCGATGCAAGCCTGCAAGGTTGGGGAGCAGTTTTCCAGAGTCACATAGCCCAGGGGCGGTGGTCCGTTCAGGAGATAGTTCTCCCGATCAACATTCTGGAGATACGGGCAATACGATTGGCCTTACAACATTTCCAGTGTTTCCTGAGACACCGGCCGGTGCGCATCCAGACGGACAATGCTACAGCGGTAGCATATGTCAACCATCAAGGGGGCACGCGCAGCCAGGCAGCCATGCGCGAGGTCGGACTGGTACTACGTTGGGCGGAGAAGAACCGCGTGGTAATTTCAGCGGTGCACATTCCAGGAGTCGAAAACTGGGCGGCAGATTTCCTCAGCCGACAGGGGATCGCGGCAGGGGAATGGTCCCTGCACCCCGAGATCTTTCAGCAGATCTGCCAACGGTGGGGGACACCAGACGTGGACCTTATGGCATCCAGAGAGAATGCCAAAGTACTAAGGTTTGTCGCTCGATCCCTCGATCCGCAGGCGATCGCAGCAGACGCGCTGGTGCTCCCGTGGAGCCAGTTTCGTCTCCCGTACTTGTTCCCCCCGCTGCCGCTGCTTCCAAGAGTTATCAGGAAAATAAGGAGAGAAAAGGTTCCAGCAATTCTGCTGGCCCCAGACTGGCCCCGGCGGGCCTGGTACGCAGATCTGGTCCAACTAGTGGTGGACGTACCCTGGCGTCTTCCAGATCGGCCGGACTTACTGTCCCAAGGGCCGATCTACCATCCGAACTTAGGGGCCCTGTGTTTGACGGCGTGGCCATTGAATCTTGGCTGTTAACACAGGCAGGATTCAGGCGCGATGTGGCGGCCACGATGGTGAGTGCCCGAAAGCCTTCCTCGGCGAGGGTGTATCATCGAACTTGGGAAGTTTTTTTCCGTTGGTGTAGGGATCGTGAAGTGGCTCCTCTGGTTTTTTCGATCCCCAACGTACTGGCTTTTCTACAGGCAGGGCTGGACGCAGGGTTGGCCCCGAGTTCCCTCAGAACGCAAATCTCGGCC
The DNA here is from genome assembly GCF_039654945.1 of Dendrobates tinctorius. Lineage (NCBI taxonomy): Eukaryota > Metazoa > Chordata > Amphibia > Anura > Dendrobatidae > Dendrobates > Dendrobates tinctorius. The sequence goes on along the minus strand of NW_027361736.1, from coordinate 2,443,592 downwards.
CTGTCGGTACTTTTCCAACGAAAAGTCGCTTCCGTCTGGCAGGTTAGGACGTTTATGCAGGGGGTCGCACATTTAGTACCCCCCTATAAGGCGCCGACGGAATCATGGGACCTGAACTTGGTGCTCAGAGCCCTTCAGGAGGCCCCTTTCGAACCATTGCAAGAGGTCCCCTTGCCTTACCTGTCCAGAAAGGTCGTTTTTCTAGTAGCCATAACGTCTATTAGGCGGGTTTCGGAATTGGCGGCCTTATCTTGTAAACCACCGTTCCTAACCTTTTATAAGGATAAGGTAGTTTTAAGGCCAGCTCCCCCCTTCTTGCCGAAGGTTGTGTCTGCATTTCATATCAACGAAGACATCGTCTTACCCTCGTTTTGCCCGGCACCGGTGCACAGGGTAGAGAAGGCTTTGCACACCCTGGATCTGGTAAGAGCCCTTAGGAGGTATGTGACAAGGACGGCACCATTCCGCCAGACAGACTCTCTATTCGTGGTTCCAGAGGGACGGCGGAAGGGGCTCGCGGCGTCCAGAGCGACTTTGGCCAGATGGGTTCGCCTAACGGTCCAAGAAGCTTATCAAATCAGTGGCACGCCGGTTCCGGCAGGGATCAAGGCTCACTCGGCACGGGCAGTGGGGGCCTCATGGGCACTACGACACCAGGCTTCAGCGGAGCAGGTATGCAAAGCAGCTACCTGGTCCAGTTTACATACGTTTGTCAAACATTATAACGTACATACCCAGGCATCCTCGGATGCAAGCCTGGGAAGAAAGATTCTCCAGGCAGCAGTTGCGCACCTCTAATCAGGGGCGCAAATTAGCATGGATTGGGTGAGCTAAGATCCCGCCCAGAGGACTGCTTTAGGACGTCCCACAGTCTCTGTGTCCCCCAATGAGACGAAGGAGAAACATGGATTTTTGTGAGTACTCACCGTAAAATCCTTTTCTCCGAGACGCTCATTGGGGGACACAGCACCCACCCTATCAGCCAGTTGGCATTTACTTATTTTGAGTTTTACAAATCCTTGTACAAGGTTTAGGGTGGCCCCCTTTTTCAGACATATAGTTTCTTGCCTGAGTTTAAGGCGCGTTCTCCTACTGCTTATGCACTAAACTGAGTTACGCCCGGCCTAGGGGCGAGGGTGTATGCGGCGGAGGAGGAGCTAACTCTTTTTTTGTACACTTAGTGTCGGCCTCCAGACGGCAGAAGCACACACCCACAGTCTCTGTGTCCCCCAATGAGCGTCTCGGAGAAAAGGATTTTACGGTGAGTACTCACAAAAATCCATGTTTTCAGACTATATGAGGCACCTAAGTTTTAGAGGAGGAAATAAAAAAAACAATTGAAGTAAGAAATGTGATCAATTCTGTACTAATATCCCCTATCAAGGTATAGCCCCTTCATCTCCATCCTGGTAGGCATGGCCTCCTTCATCTCCATGCTGGTAGGTATGACCTCCTTCATCCCCATCCTGGTAGGCATGGGCCCCCATCAGAAAAAATATTAAAAAACACAAACCATTCTACTTACCTTCCTGCGATCCTACGCCAGCAGCTGATTTATGCTTATAACCAGCGCATGGCAGTGACATCTTATGCTGCCTGCAAGCAGAGGACAACTGGCGGAATACTTGCTGCTGCCCACGCCGGGACTGAGCGTGTGGAGCAGTGAATATACACTGATCTTTAATAGCAGGCACAGTGTTAGCCGCAGCCACCGGCTTTCTGCGGCTGCTGGGGCATTTACGTGTGCCTACTAAAGGGAATGAATATTCACTGAGAGCAGTGAATATTCATTTAATAGCAGACACATGTGATTGCCTGGCTGCTGCCCCTGTTTCCGCTATTAAAGATCAATGAATATTCACTGCTCTCCACGCCTATGGAAGTGGAGAGCAGTCAGTATTCATTCCCTTAAGTAACGGGCATACGTGAAAGCCCGGCACCTCCCATGGGCATGAAGAATGGTGAATATTCATTTCTCTTTAGCAGCGGGCACAGGAGTTAGCTGCAGCAGTCGTCTCATGCCTCCTGTGATCCACCGTTCCCCCTTCTCCCCATCCACAGCAGGTACATCCAGATTATACGACGCATCCCCCATATTTCTCCACGTTTTTGGCGGAAAAAAGTACATCTTATAGACCGAAGAATATGGTACATACAGTACAGCACAGATTTCTCAACTAACAGCCGAGAACAGGAACAGAACAGACATTTATAGGACATTTCATAACTTTCCCAAATTCTTATGAAAACATTTAGAGCACTTCCTGCATTGTATTACTTTACCAATCTAATATATAAAACGCAAGTGTATGTATGTATGTCTGGGATTGGCATCCGCACCGTCGCAGCTACAGCCACAAAATTTGGCACAGTCACACGTCTGGACCCCGAGAGTGTCCTAGGCTATGTTGTGAGGCGAAATTTTAACCCCGCGCGTTCCAATTTTGCCCCTATCTACATAATGGGGAAAAAAATGTGTGTATCAAGCCCCGCCCCTCATTATGATGTCATAATAGTTGACTATGGGATGGAGGATGCGTGATGGGTATATGGGCACTGGACTATGGGATGGAGGATATGTATGACGGGTATATGGGCAAGGGACTATGGGATGGCGGATATGTATGATGGGTATATGGGCACGGGACTATGGGATGGAGGATATGTATGATGGGTATATGGGACTATGGGATGGAGGATGTGTGATGGGTATATGGGCACTCGACTATGGGATGGAGGATATGTATGATGGGTATATGGGCACGGGCCTATGGGATCGTGGATATGTATGATGGGTATATGGGCACGGGACTATGGGATGGAGGATAATATTTGTTATAACTAACCATAGTTAGTTACTATGCCCGCGCAGTGCCAGGCTCTTCAGCTAGTTTATTATATATTGTCAAGAGTCAGTCTATTTTATACGGACTCTTCTGAAATGGACACATATCAGACTCCACAGCCCTACACCTACCACATGCTGTAACCTACTTTGCCTAATTGCCTTGTGCATTATTATTATTATTAGGTGCTTACATGGGAAATTGGTAAGATAGCTACTCAAAAGCTACCTAATCTTAAGGGAAGTATCTCACTGCAGTCTGGTGCCTCAAAACTCGAGGAGAATCCAAGTTTGAACATCAATTTCAAGATACAACAGCTTGCCATCTCAGGTAGGTGGATTAATTACAGATACCATATTTGATTATTGGTGTAAGCTCTTGTTTTTCTTGCAGCATCAAAGCATTACAAGGGCCCTCTATTGGTGTAATTTATTTATTTTTGCATGTTGCAGTAGTCATGAAGTGATGCCATATAGAGACCCAGAAAGATTATGTGCACATATCAATTTAGACGCTATCGTATAGAGGCCTAGTTTTCACCGGGGAAGCCGCTACAAGAAAAATATCTTGCGATAATTCTTGTGGCGGCTATCACTTGAGAAGTCGCCTGAATGAGCATGTCGCTTCTTTTAACCACTGAAGCAGATGAGTGTTGTACGCCAATGTGCAGTGTTCTACACTATATCAATGTTAAAACGACATGTTCATTTTATAGGGTGTGATTGCAGGAAATTCATCTGAAAAAGATACTGTGTACACATACCCTAAATCTGGGTCTCTGCTTTAACTAGGAATTACTAGTGGTCATATGAAGAGACAACCTAGTGTCAACGATGGAGGCTAGAAAATGTAATGCATGCAAATTAACTTGTTCTTTTGTAATTATTGTACAAGTCATAGTCTTCTTATGGTCAGGCTGGTAAGTTGCACTCAGTATTTGATTACCATTACATCACTGGAATAACCAAGTGTGATCTTCATTTGCTCCAGAAATTTTTTTTCTTGTCAGTGCGCGACAAGGCTGTGTGCACACGTCGGGAATTCCCGCAGATTTTATACGTTTTTGCCGTGTTTTTTCACCGCAAAAACACACAAATTGAGCAGCCCAGTGAATTCAATGGCATTCCGCACATGCTGCGCTAATGCTGCGTATTTTTCCGCACACATAGGAATGCATTGTTCCTCTTACTTTCCGCATGTGGCTATGCCCACCATGCGCAAAGTAAGCGGAAAATGTGTGGATGGTACCTAAGGTCTAGAGGAGAGGAGACTCTCCTCCAGGCCCTGGATACCATATCCCTGTAGAAAAAAAAAATTAAATGGTGTTATTCTCACCTTCCGGCGTCCCCAGGCTTCAGCGATGCGCTCGGCATCTTCCTTTCCCAGTGATGCCTTGCAACAATGACCTGAGATGACATAGCGGTCTCGCGAGATGCTACGTCATCAAAGGTCATTGTCGCAAGGCGAGAATAACACAATTTTTTATTTTTTTTTTATTATTTTAAACTTTGTCTTTTTACTACTGATGCTGCATAGGCAGCCTCAATAGTAAAAGTTGGTCACACTCGTCAAACACTCTGTTTGACGAGTGTGACCACCTGTCAATCAGTTTTCCAAGAGATGCTACAGATCGCTTAGAAAACGCTAGCATTCCACAAGCTAATTACGCTTGTAAAACGCTAGATTTTCACGGGAAATATGAGGGAATTACGCATGCGGAATTTACGCGTATTTACCTGAGCAGGGAGTTGTGTGCACATAGCCTAATACTATCTATATTTTGATGTATTCTGAATATTTTTCAAATCCATTTTTCTTTTTGTTTTGTTCTAACTTTATCCAAATATTATCTAGTTTACATGTTTTAAGTGACAACACACTGCATTCCTATGGCAAAGGCTTTGCGTTGGCATTAAAGAAACATTTTATTTTTTTCCTTCCTCTTTCGAGTCACAATACGGCAGTTGACAGTTCTGTCCAGCTGGATCACCCTGCACTCTATTCGTGAGCCATTAGTCACTTTTACAATGTAACTCTGTAGCCTTGTTCTGGTGCTCTTACATTATAAAAGCCACTGCCAGCTCACAAAGAACACAGTGCAAGCCAGCAAACCAGTCTGGAGAGCTGGCACGTGAATAGCGCTGGATAGTGGAGAAGCAAGTGTAGTGTCAAGTGTGCTAAAGGGGTTGTCCACAGCTCTGACAACCCCGCCTCAATAAGTATGTTTGCCCCCATTAAAATAACAGTACTTGGACCACAGGCACACATTCAGTATTTGTAAGCCAAAACCTGGAGTGGGTGATAAATGCAGAAGTGGTGACTTGTGTGTCTTATACTTTTCTCCAATTGTCCCACTTTTGGTTTTGGTTGACCTTTCTGCATGGAAGGTGCAGAGACTTCCACAGTTGCTCCATATTCTTGGTAATTGCCCTGTTATTTAGATGAGCTGTCTGGCCCAGATCATTGCCAGTCAAAAGCTTGTTCTAAGCTGGTGCCCTCTGGTGTGTTCATCTGTACGCTGTGCTGTAAGTTCTGATCTTCTGCTGCTGACCTTTGGATTGTGTTCAGACTACTCGTTTGTCTTTGCCCGTTGCATATGATATTCTTTAGCTGACCTTTGGACCGTGTTCATACTTCTCGTTTGTCATTGCCCCTTTGCTTATCCGGCATTCTGACCCTGGCTTGCGACTTCGTATTTTCCCTTGGTTTACTACAGTACGTGATCTTTTGGTATTGACCCCGGAACGTCTGACTGCACGTATTCACGGCCTAGCCGTGGGTTGTGACTGGCGTCACAGACAACTTGTTGAATACCAAGAGACTTTTTTTTTTTTTTTTTTTTTTTTTTTAAACAATGGGACATATTTAAATCCTTTATACCCAATCCCTCTTTTTCCTTCACATCTGCTGTCAGATTCCAGTCACGACCCCAAATAAATGCAAAATCATCAATAGTGGTCTAAGGTCTGTCGCTCAAAACACTTGTCTGAGTGCTGCTCCTGCCAGATCAGCTATACAGCGTGGTAGATGGGCTGAATAGAAAATCTACTATTCTGTACTCCTTCTGTGAGCTCGTATACCTTCTATAGAACCCTGCACGCTCAGGCAAGAGCACGGTGTTCACAATTAATTCCACACACATCAGACAAGTGTTTTGAGCAATTGTGGGTGGTCTCAGGACCTGCATTTCCACTGATCAGCAGGATGTTTTCAATGCCCATACATCAAGTGTACCTAGCCATGAAGACCTGGCACTGCCGCTGGCACTCGGACCGGAGTGTGCGGCTCCATGTATACAGCCGCACGCTCCGGTCCCAGTGCTGACGGCAGTGCCAGGTTTTCATGCGATTCTCTCGCAAGTGAGTATGAGCCCTTAGAGAAAGTATAATACAAGGTTTTCATACTGCCTTTGTTGCAGGACTAAAAGTGAACCGACTGGACATGTATGGGGAGAAATACAAGCCTTTTAAGGGAGTGAAGTATCTCACCAAAGCAGGAAAATTCCAGGTGCGCACATAACAAATGTTGTGCAAGGATCGGTGAGGAGCAGACGAAGCATCTTTTTACCACGGACCCAGCGTACAACTTGGAAATATTGTTTATGCACCAAAGAGTCTGCAGAAAATCGAATACTTACCTCTTAGGCTTACTAGAAACTGTCAGCTGGTAAAATCTAAAAAGGGAACAATTGTCACTATTGGTGGAATGGACCACATACGGTTTCATTATGTGGAGTAGACTGGTATTGTGACTCCTGCATAATGAAACCATAACTTGCGAAGGGAGAGCCAGTGAAGAAGACACTGTAGTGACTGATTATATGCCATGGCTGTCAATGTATTTATTTTGCAATTAATATAGCAAATAGATGCTCTCTTTCAGTTTTAAAATCCATTTAAACAATTATATGTCTCACCTCTGGAAGAGCCAAGTTCTGAGTATAGTGTTGCAATCCGCTCAGACTGGCTGTATAACACTAGTTCATCCTTATGTATGGCAATACTATATTACAGTAGTGCTTTTGTGAGATGTTGACAATTATGTCTCTTAATATATTATCAGCGGTAAATAATTCTGTCTTTCTTTCGCATTATGCCTTAAACCCTTCACTGACGGAAGATGCATATCTGATAGTGGAAGGAATTTTTCCACCAGTGCCATTAGCAAAAAGCTTATATGAAGTTGTATAGAGAAATTATTTTATTTTTATTCAAAATGTGTTCATCTAATTGATGCCATCAGGTCTACTTTTAATGAAGGCTTCTGTATTACTCTGTGGTGTGTATGAAGGCGTAAGCTAATCGGAGCAATTTCTTGTTTCTTGTAATGCAATTGGGGTATACAATGTACACATTTCTAAATAAAATACAGTATATATTCACTACAGAATGAAAGTTGTACTGTAATTTCTAACATTTATAAAGAAATGATCAGAGACCAACAGGCAAAAACTCCACACCATGTAAGAAATGACTTGTAAATGGTCAGAGGTAACATTTGTACATAGTGTGGTCTTCCTCACATATGGTGGTCTGCCAAGAATCCTGTATAAAGTCACTCCATGGATTCATGGAAAGCTTGTAGGACATCCAAAAGCAGATGATCTAATTTGTACAGCAGTGTCACATTTTTTCAGTCTACACCTCTGGTGCAGTTGAATTGGTAAAGCTGGCCATACTTGTACCAATTTATCCTGTTCCTACCAACACTCCAGACTGATTGATTGATGTTTCAACATGATTTTCAACTATGAATCTCAAATCTGTCTGTTTGGAAACAACTCCTTTTGTGCATTTCATCAAATGACAAAAGGCATTCCCTAATGTGGAGTTACTGTCGTCTCTCTGCAGTAAGCAGTCTACAACCCATCACTTGCCCTGTTAAAGGGACTGTCAGCACAGAATAACTGTTCAACTCAAATACAGGAGCTCGATGTTTGACCATACTATGATGCACAGTGCAACTGTATTTGGTGTGAACAGTCATTTTGGCTGTCAGTCAGTTTAAGTGAAGACTTTAACTGGTTTCTGGATGAAAAATAAAGCTTTGTCATTGGAAAAAGGATTAAATATTGCAGCATGACTGACAGGCCCAGATGACATTCATCCACGGATACTGAGCGAACTGAGCTCAATAATTGACAGACCACTGTATGTCATTCTTAGACTCTCTTGTAACAGAGGCGCTACCGCAGGATTGGAGGATGGCTTACATGGTACCGATATTTAAGAAAGGTAAGAAGGTGGATCCAGGCAACTACCGTCCGGAAAGTCTGACATCAGTAGTGTGCAGAGTTTTTGAGGGCATTTTAAGAGGTGACCTGCGGATATATGGTAGAGAATAATCTAATAACTGACAAACCAGTATGGATTTATCAAAGATAAGTCATGTCTAACCAACATGTTGGATTTCTATGAGGAGCTACGTGCAAATCTGGATGTTTGGTAATGCGACTGATCTGATTTTTCTAGACCTTCCAAAGGCATTTGATCCTGTACCACATAACAGCCTTATACTAAAGCTCCAGAAGCAAGGACTGGGGGAAACTACAGGTGCTTCTCACAAAATTAGAATAGCATCAAAAAGTTAATTTAGAGTCATTGCAAACAGAGTGATCTATTTCAAGTGTTTATTTCCATTAATGTTGATGATTATGGCGTACAGCCAGTGAAAACCCAAAAATCAACTATAAAAGAAATACTTGAAATAGATCACTCTGTTTATAATGACTCATAGTTTCAGTTTTTGTATCGAAGAACTGAAATTAACTTTATGATGCTGTTCTAATTTTGTGAGAAACCACTGTATATGCAGATGGGTAAGGAATTGGCTAGATGACAGAAAACAAAGTGGCCATACATGGTACGTTCTCTAAATGGGATGTAGTCAGCGGTGGAGACCAAAGGGATCTGTACTAGGAATGATTCTTTTTAACCTCTTTACTCTCAGTGCCATCCACAAGGTCATTAATAAAGTGTCAGTCTTTGCTGACGACACTAAACTATGTAGGATATTAAAATCTGACCTTGACATTGCAAAACGATCTGAATAAGATGTCTGGGCAAACGCTTAGCAAATGAGATTTAATGTAGATAAATTTAGAGTAATGCACCTATGACGGAGTAAGGCCGGTTTCACATTTGCTGTTGAGTCCGCAGCGTTTGATGCGCAAACATCCGCATGCATCCTGCATACCTATCTTTAACATGGGGTACGCAGGGACATGCGTTTGTATGTGTTTTGGTGCGTTTGCGTCGGTTCGCGGTATGCGGCGGGGCGAACCCATCGTGTGGTAATTTTTACGGTTCAAATATCCACAGTCATCCACATGCGGATGATGTGCGTAAAAAACCCGCATTACTGGCTATGGTAACGCAAGCGTACGCAACGACATGCTTTCACTTTGCGTTTATGTGCGCAAGAATTTACATAAGACAAGCCCATTGGGTGTGGCTTGTGTAAAATTCAAAATTCGCCAGGAAATAGCATTTGCCTGTCGTCCGCAACCACAAATGTATGTGTGCGTTTTTGCATGCGTTTGCAGGCGATACGCTGCGGACTCAACCGCAAATGTGATCCTAGCCTAATCCTATTGCTGCATGTACATTAAATGGAAGTATACTTTGGACTACAGATCAAGAGAAGGACTTGGGTATTCTGGTTACTAGTAAGCTGAGCAGCAGTACTCAATGTCAAGCCACAAAAGCAAACAAGATTCTTTCTAAAAAGAGAAAATCCCATGATCCCAACATATTACCCATTATAAATCACTGGTGAGGCCACATCTAAAATATAGGATCCAGTTTTGGGCTCCATATTTTAAAAAGGATATTCAGAAGTTAGAATCAGTTCAAAGGCAGGCAACTAGATTATCACAAGGGATGGAAGGTCTCTTATGATGAAAGGGTGGAAAAGTTGTGCTTCTTTAGTTAGAAAAACACTTCAGATATATTTATTCATGTAAATTACATATATGTGGCCAGTACAAAACACTTATGACACATGATTTATTCCTTCCAAAGACCATGCTAAGGACCATTGGGTACTCATAGGTGGAAGAAAGGAGATTCCTGCAGCTAAACTGTGTTCCAAATTATTATGCAAAAAGAGTTTAGAAGTGATAAGGTTAGAATTTTTTTGTTTGTCATTTAAACTCATTGATGGTGATGTGCGTCAGGGCTCTTTATATCACTGAAAGCAATTGCAGATACCTGTGCAAATTAGTTTGGCAGGTGTGTCCAAATAAAGGCAAGACTACTTAAGAAGGCTGTTCCACATTATTAAGCAGCCTACATTTTTTGCCAAAATGGGAAAGAAAAAGGATGTGTCGGCTGCTGAGAAGCAACAAATTGTGGAGTATTTAGGTCAAGGCATGACTAAAATCAACATTGCCAAGACACTTCATCGTGATCATCGCACAATCAAGAAGTATGTAGCTGATTCCCAGCACACACGTGTGCGTGCTGAAAAGGAAAAATTGAGGACTCTTTCCAACAGGCAATTGCATCAGGTTAAAAGAACAGCTGCAAAAATGCCTTGTCATAGCAGCAGACAAGTTTTTGAAGCTGCTGGTTCCTCCAACGTCCCCCAAACAACAAGATGCAGGGTCCTTCAGAGGTTTGCAGCTGTGCCTAAGCCATCCTGTCGACCACCTCTATTCACTGCACACAAGCAGAAACGGCTACAGTGGGCTAAACGATACATGAAGACTCACTTCCAAACTGTTTTGTTCACCGATGAGTGCCGTGCAACGCTCGATGGTCCAGATGGATGGAGTGGAGGATGGCTGGTTGATGGACACCCCATGAAAACACGGCTAAGGCCCCAACAAGGAGGAGGTGGAGTAATGTTTTGGGCTGGAATTATGGGGAGAGAGATTGTCGGCCCCTTTAGGATCCCTGAAGGGGTAAAGATGAACTCCATAATCTATGTGGAGTTTCTAAAACAGCACTTCCTGCCATGGTTCAAGAGGAAAAACCGTGCTTTCCGCAGCAAGATCATTTTCATGCATGATAATGCACCGTCTCATGCTGCAAATAACACATCTGCATCTCTGGCTGCTATGGGAGGACAAACTTATGGTGTGGCCACCATCTTCCCCTGACCTCAACCCCATTGAGAACCTCTGGAGCATCATCAAAAGGAGTGTCTATGATGGCGGGAGGCAGTTCACATCTAAGCAACAGCTCTGGGAGGGTATTCTGTCCACATGCAAAACAATTGAAGCACAAACCATCCAAAAACTGACAAATTCAATGGGCGAGAGAGTTCAGAAGCTTCTTTCAAACAAGGGGTCCTATGTGCAAATGTAACATCACCTAGAATAAAGTTTTGACTTGAAAACTGTTTGATTTCATTTTGTAATAAGCTGATAATGCTTATAAATTTCACAATTGACCATTTTTTGCTCAAAATAAAAAGGTTGAAAACTCTGCTGTGCATAATAATTTAGAACATGCATTTTGAGTGTTTATTATTTTTAAAAATATACTGTTTTCATAGGCAGTGTGTTCAAAAACATTGCAATTACAGTGGGGCAAAAAAGTATTTAGTCAGTCAGCAATAGTGCAAGTTCCACCACTTAAAAAGATGAGAGGTGTCTGTAATTTACATCATAGGTAGACCTCAACTATGGGAGACAAACTGAGAAAAAAAAATCCAGAAAATCACATTGTCTGGTTTTTTTTTCATTTTATTTGCATATTATGGTGGAAAATAAGTATTTGGTCAGAAACAAGCAATCAAGATTTCTGGCTCTCACAGACCTGTAACTTCTTCTTTAAGAGTCTCCTCTTTCCTCCACTCATTACCTGTAGTAATGGCACCTGTTTAAACTTGTTATCAGTATAAAAAGACACCTGTGCACACCCTTAAACAGTCTGACTCCAAACTCCACTATGGTGAAGACCAAAGAGCTGTCAAAGGACACCAGAAACAAAATTGTAGCCCTGCACCAGGCTGGGAAGACTGAATCTGCAATAGCCAACCAGCTTGGAGTGAAGAAATCAACTGTGGGAGCAATAATTAGAAAATGGAAGACATACAAGACCACTGATAATCTCCCTCGATCTGGTGCTCCACGCAAAATCCCACCCCGTGGGGTCAGAATGATCACAAGAACGGTGAGCAAAAATCCCAGAACCACGCGGGGGGACCTAGTGAATGAACTGCAGAGAGCTGGGACCAATGTAACAAGGCCTACCATAAGTAACACACTACGCCACCATGGACTCAGATCCTGCAGTGCCAGACGTGTCCCACTGCTTAAGCCTGTACATGTCCGGGCCCGTCTGAAGTTTGCTAGAGAGCATTTGGATGATCCAGAGGAGTTTTGGGAGAATGTCCTATGGTCTGATGAAACCAAACTGGAACTGTTTGGTAGAAACACAACTTGTCGTGTTTGGAGGAAAAAGAATACTGAGTTGCATCCATCAAACACCATACCTACTGTAAAGCATGGTGGTGGAAACATCATGCTTTGGGGCTGTTTCTCTGCAAAGGGGCCAGAACGACTGATCCGGGTACATGAAAGAATGAATGGGGCCATGTATCGTGAGATTTTGAGTGCAAACCTCCTTCCATCAGCAAGGGCATTGATGATGAAACGTGGCTGGGTCTTTCAACATGACAATGATCCAAAGCACACCGCCAGGGCAACGAAGGAGTGGCTTCGTAAGAAGCATTTCAAGGTCCTGGAGTGGCCTAGCCAGTCTCCAGATCTCAACCCTATAGAAAACCTTTGGAGGGAGTTGAAAGTCCGTGTTGCCAAGCGAAAAGCCAAAAACATCACTGCTCTAGAGGAGATATGCATGGAGGAATGGGCCAACATACCAACAACAGTGTGTGGCAACCTTGTGAAGACTTACAGAAAACGTTTGACCTCTGTCATTGCCAACAACGGATATATCACAAAGTATTGAGATGAAATTTTGTTTCTGACCAAATACTTCTTTTCCACCATAATATGCAAATAAAATGAAAAAAAAACAGACAAATGTGATTTTCTGGATTTTTTTTTCTCAGTTTGTCTCCCATAGTTGAGGTCTACCTATGATGTAAATTACAGACGCCTCTCATCTTTTTAAGTGGTGGAACTTGCACTATTGCTGACTGACTAAATACTTTTTTGCCCCACTGTATACTAGAATAGTAGATGACTGGAAAATAACTGACTGCAATTCATATAGGTAATTTAGAGAAAATATGAGGAAATATTTTTTGCATAATAATTTGGAACACCGTGTAAATAGGAACGGGTTCTTTACAGTTAGAGCAGTCAGACTGTGGAATACCCTACCACAAGAGGTAGTAATGGCAGATACCAACAGCTTTTAAAAAAGTTATGTTACAGTTAAATTAGTGTTGAAATTTACAATTGGTGTAGAAAGGTTGAACTTGATGAACGTACGTCTTTTTTCAACCTACGTAAATTGTGACAAAATGTTTTAAAGGAAACCTGTCAGCAGGATTTTGCTCTTTAACCCCTTTCTGACATTGGACGTACTATCTCGTCCTTGTGACCTGGGACTTAATGCCCATGGACGGGATAGTACGTCATAGCGATCAGCGGCGCTCACAGGGGGAGCGCCGCTGATCGCGGCCGGGTGTCAGCTGATTATCACAGCTAACACCCGGCACTATGTGTCAGGGGCGGTCACGGACCGCCCCGGCACGTTAACCCCTGGCATACTGCGATCAAACACGATCGCAGTGTACCGGGGGTTTAGAGAAGCATAGGCAGGGAGGGGGCTCCCTCTGTGCTTCCCTGCGACCCCAGGCGCAGAGCAATGTGCTGTGCTGCTCTGGGGGCCTCCTTCCCTGCAGGTCCCCGAATCCAATATGGCCGCGGGGGCCTGCAGGGAGGCGGCTTCCTCAGTGCCTACAGAGCGCAGGCATGAGGAAGCCTTGTGTAGCGCCTGTCAGATCGCTGATCTGTCACAGCGCTGTGTGACGTGTCAGATCAGCGATCTGACACATGACAGTGATGTTCCCCCCGGGACAATGTAATAAAGTTAAAAAAAAAAAAAGTATAAAAATGATTTATAAAAAAAAAAATCACTAAATGAATAAAAAAAAAATTCCCGAATTCATTTTTTGGAAATAAAAAACAAAAGTACACATATTTAGTATCGCGGCATCCATAACGACCCGCCCTATAAAACTGTCCCATTAGTTAACCCCTTTAGCGAACCCCATAAAAATAAAAAAAAGCAAAAAACAATGCTTTATTATCATATCTCCGAACAAAAAGTGCAATAACGAGCGATCAAAAAGACGGATATAAATAACCATGGTACCGCTGAACATGTCATCTTGTACTGCAAAAAACGAGCCACAATACAGCGTCATCAGTGAAAAACTAAAAAAGTTATAACTCGCAGAATAAAGGGATGCAAAAATAATTATTTTTTTATATAAAATTGTTTTCATTGCATAAAAGCGCCAAAACATAAAAAAAGACATAAATAAAGTATCGCTGTAATCGTACTGACCCGAAGAATAAAACTCCTTTATCAATTTTACCTCACGCGGAATGGTGTAAACACACCCCCAAAAGAGATTCATGAAATGCTGGTTTTTGTTCATTGTGTCCCAAAAATCGGAATAAAAAGCGATCAAAAAATCTAACGTGCCCGAAAATGGTACCATTAAAAACGTCAACTCTTTCCGAAAAAAATAAGACCTCACATGACTCGGTGGGTCAAAATATGAAAAAAATTATAGCTCTCAAAATGTGGTGATGCAAAAATTATTTTTACAATAAAAAGCGTCTTTTAGCGTATGACAGCTGCCAAACATAAAAACCCGCCATAAATAGTATATCAAATCCCCCTTTATCACCCCCTTAGTTAGGGGAAAAACATTTTTAAAAAAAAAATTTTCCCATTAGGGTTAGGGGTGTGTTGGGGTTAGGGTTGGCGTTAGAATTAGGATGTTTCCACTGTTTAGGCACATAAGGTGCTCTCCAGATGCAACATGGCGTCTGATCTCAATTCCAGCCAATTCTGCGTTGAAAAAGTCAAACGGTGCTCCTTCCCTTCCAAGCTCTGCCCTTTTGAAAATAAAAAAATTGGGGTATAAAAGATCATGTTTGTGGAAAAAATGATTTTTTTATTTTCACGCCCGGGCGTTATAAACTTCTGTGAAGCACTTGGGGGTTCAAAGTGCTCACCACACATCTAGATAAGTTCCTTGGGGGGTCTAGTTTCCAAAATGGGGTCACTTGTTGGGAGTTTCAATAGTTTAGGTACATCAGGGGCTCTCCAAACGCACATGACACCCGCAGACCATTCCATCAAAGTCTGCATTCCAAAACCTAACTACTTCCCTTCCGAGCCCTGACGTGTGCCCATACAGTAGTTTTCTCCCACATACGAGGTATCAGTATACTCAGGACAAATTGGACAACAACTTTTGGGTCCAATTTCTCCTGTTACCCTTGGCAAAATAAAAAAATTGGGGACTAAAAGATCATGTTTGTAGAAAAAAAAATTTTATTTTCACGCCCGGACGATATAAACTTCTGTGAAGCCCTTGGGGGTTCAAAGTGCTCACCACACATCTAGATAAGTTCCTTGGGGGGGTCTAGTTTCCAAAATAGGGTCACTTGTGGGGGGTTTCCACTGTTTAGGCACATCAGGAACTCTCCAAACGTGACATCGCGTCCGATCTCGATTCCAGCCAATTTTGCATTGAAAAAGTCAAACGGTGCTCCTTCCCTTCTGAGCTCTGCCATGCGCCGAAACAGTGGTTCCCCCCCATATATCAGGTATCAGCATACTCAGGACAAATTGCACAATAACAAGATCAACAGGACAAGATCACGTCTTACCTATGTAACCTGTCCACCCCCATGGATTCTCTGCTGAACCCAGCTGCTTCTGAATCACCTATCAACATCCAGGTACCTGCTGTCACGGCAAGCAAGGGTCCTCGCCTGGCAGCTCCTCCCCGCTTCCATGGTGACCCCACTCAAGTGTCGGGGTTTTCTCAATCAGTGTACCCTACACTTGGAAATACTGGGGCACGTGTTTGCTTTTGACCGTGCCAAAGTAGGCTTCATTATGTCGCATCTAGCCGGAGAGGCTCTCGCCTGGCTAAACCCGTTATGGGAGAGAGGAGACCCGCTGATTAATGATCTTCAATCTTTCCTAGAGACTTTTCGCAGGACCTTCGATGAACCTGGCCGGGTCACGTCGACCGCTTCTGCCCTGCTGTGTTTACGCCAAGGAACCCTTACGGTGGCTCAGTATGCTGTTCAGTTCTGCACCCTCTCGTCTGAGCTGTCCTGGAACAATGAGGCCTTGCTGGCTACCTTCTGGGAGGGCCTATCTGGAAAAATTAAGGATGAGCTGGCGGGACGGGACAGGACTACCATCTTGGATGACCTGATTTCCTTGGCAACCCGGATTGACCTGCGTTTTCAGGAGCGTGCCATGGAGATTAAGCGAGACAAGAGGTCCTACCACCTGGACTCTAGTTCCTCCAAAATGGTTACCTCATCTTCTCCTGAAGCTATGGAGGTAGAGCGAGTAAGTCTGGCCAGCCGCCCCCAGGAGACGCGTCGCAAAGGCGGAAGCTGTCTATATTGTGGTAGTTCCGAACACCTGATCCGCTCCTGTCCAAAGAGGTCGGGAAACTCCTGTGCCTAGGTTCGGTAGGAGAGGCCACCCTAGGTAGAGAACATTCCTCCTTCATTGCAGATCTCAGTCTCTGTGACCTGCGGAGCAATAAAATTTTCTGGACTCTGTTGGATTCCTGGGCCGCCAGGAGTTTTATCCAGCAGACGCTTGTGGATCGTTACCACCTACCAGTTCAGGTTCTTCCCAATCCGTTGCGGGTGACCGCTGTGGATGGCCAGCCACTGACCGAACCTGTCCAGTTCCAGACGGTCCCACTGGAACTCCCGGTAGGTCTTATGCATTCTGAAAGAATCCGTTTTTATGTGTACCCTGGTTTGTCTCACCCCTTGCTTCTAGGTTTGCCTTGGTTTCAGAAACACAAACCAGTTCTTAATTGGAGAACAGGCGAAATTCTACGTTGGGGAGATTCCTGCTCAGACCGTTGCTTAACCCGGATTGAAGCAGTTTCGCCCCTGGTCCAACCTGCTACCCTGCCTGGATTACCATCCGCTTACTGGTCCTACTCGGATGTCTACGGGAAAAAGGAGGCTGAACCCCCCCCCCCCCATCAGGTCGTATGACTGTCCGATAGATCTTCCTGGAACATCTCCTCCCCGTGGGAGAGTTTACCCTCTTTCCCAGGCAGAGACTCAGGCTATGTCGGACTACATACAGGAGAATTTGGCCAGAGGGTTTATCCGAAAATCATCATCACCGGCAGGCTTCTTCTTCGTGAAGAAAAAGGACGGATCCTTGCGGCCCTGTATCGACTATCGGGGACTGAACCAGATCACGGTAAAAAACAGGTACCCTTTGCCTCTAATTTCAGAACTGTTTGACCGTCTCAGAGGAGCCAAGATCTTCACCAAGTTGGATCTCAGAGGTGCCTACAACTTGATCCGAATCAGGGATGGAGACGAATGGAAAACAGCCTTCAACACCCGTGATGGTCACTACGAGTGCCTGTAATGCCGTTTGGTCTAAGCAATGCACCCGCTGTTTTCCAAGAGTTCGTCAATGACATTTTCAGGGATGTACTTTATACCTGTGTTGTCTACCTGGACGACATTCTGATTTTTTCCACTGACTTGGTCTCGCACCAGAGGCAAGTATGCGTAGTCTTACAGAGGCTCAGGGAGAACAGACTGTATGCCAAGTTTGAAAAGTGCCTTTTTGAACAATCCTCTTTGCCTTTCCTCGGTTACATTGTTTCCTCCACAGGATTAAAAATGGATCCAGAGAAGTTATCGGCTGTACTCAAGTGGCCTCGTCCATCTTGGCTGAAGGCAATACAGCGATTTCTGGGCTTCGCCAACTACTACAGACAATTCATTCCTAATTTCTCCACCCGAGTGGCGCCCATCTCGGCTCTGACCCGGAAAGGTACAAGTCCCAAGGATTGGCCCTCTGATGCGGAGGAGGCTTTTGCTTCTCTAAAAAAGGCCTTTGCTGTCGCACCTGTTCATCATCCTGACTCCAATGAACAATTTTTCTTGAGGTCGATGCCTCTTCAGTAGGTGCGGGAGCCGTACTAACCCAGAAATCGCCCCACCGGGCGAATGCACTCCTGTGGTTTTTTTCCAAGGTTTTTTCCGCAGAGAGAAATTATTCCGTTGGAGATCGGGAATTGTTGGCTATCAAGTTGGCTCTGCAGGAGTGGAGGCATCTTCTAGAAGGAGCTCTTCATCAGGTAGTCATCTACACCGATCACAAAAACCTTGCTTATCTCCAAACTACGCAAAGGCTGAATCCTCATCAAGCTTGCTGGGCTTTGTTTTTTGCTCGCTTTAATTTTGTTCTTCATTTTCGCCCAGCTGACAAAAATGTCAAAGCAGACGCACTTTCCAGAGCCTTTCTACCTCCTGATCAGGAGGAAGAACCGCAGCACATCATTGAACCCTCAAGGTTAGTCGCTGTCGCTTCTTCTGACCTTACCCGACTTCCCCCTGGGAAGACTTTGGTGTCAGCATCTGAACATACTCGTGTCCTTCGGTGGGATCACTCATCCAAGTTGGTTGGTCACGCCGGTCAGAGAGACTGTGCAACTCATCTCCCGGTACTATTGGTGGCCTGCTATGGCTAAGGACATTCAGGAGTACGTCACAGCCTGTCCTTCTTGTGCCCGTAACAAGACGGCCAAGCATCTACCCGCAGGTAGGCTTCAGCCCCTACCAATTCCGTCTGCTCCTTGGCAACACATCGCGATGGACTTCATCACAGATCTTCCGATCTCATCCGGCTGTTCTGTGGTGTGGGTAGTGGTGGACCGCTTCGTTCCGCTACCCAGTCTTCCAACTGCTCCTGAGTTGGCGCATCTGTTCATCTGGCATATCTTCCGTCTCCATGGTTTCCCTCTCCACATTGTTTCCGACAGAGGAGTCCAGTTCACCTCAAGATTCTGGAGAGCAGTTTGTAAACTGGTTAGAATTGAACTGGATTTTTCCTCAGCATACCATCCCCAGTCCAATGGACAAGTGGAGAGGACAAATCAAATCCTGGCTGGATTCCTGCGTCACTTTGTCAACGCGCACCATGACGACTGGGTAGACTTACTGTCCTGGGCCGAATTTTCCTACAACAACCAAGTAAGTGAATCTTCTAGAAAGTCTCCCATTCAGATTGTCTTCGGACTGCAACCCGGGATACCTCTTCCCATCTCTGGATCATCTGATGTTCCAGCTGCCGATACTTTCTCCGAAGACTTTTCTAAGGTCTGGAGGGACACCAAAACAGCTCTGGAGAAAGCCTCCCAGTGTATGAAAAGGCATGCGGGCAAGAGACGTTTGGATGCGTCTATCTTTCGTCCCGGAGACGAGGTATGGCTCTCTTTGAAGTATATCCTTTTAAAGATGCCATCCTACAAATTGGGTCCCCGGTTCATCGGACCATTTGAGACTTTGAGGCAGATCAATCCAGTCTCGTACAAGCTGAAGTTGCCTACTTCCCTACGTGTGCCTAACTCCTTTCATGTTTCTCTCCTCAAACCAGTAGTTTTGAGCCCCTTCTTTAAGGATCCGGGTACTACTCATGACCCTGTCTCGGAGGATGATGTTTTTGAGGTAAAACATATCCTGGCCGTAAAAAAAAAGTAAGGGGCAAGATCTACTACCTGGTGGACTGGAAGGGTTTTGGTCCTGAGGAGAGATCTTGGGTGCCTAGGGAGAACATCCAGGCTCCTCTTCTCTTTTAAACGGTTCTACGCAGGCTTGAAGAACAGGGGATGTAAAGAGGGGGATACTGTTACACCCTGTCCTGGCGCGGCGCCCAGATCTCCCACTGTTACACCTGGTCCCCGTCCTGGCGCTGCGTCCAGTCCTGCCGCTGCTCTCCGTTCTGGGCACTCACCTCGAGCCTCACATAGGCAGCAGCTGGCCTCCTCTGGATCTCATGCTGCTGCTCAGCATTCTGGCCTCCCTCCTGCCTCCACCTCCTGGCGTCCTGTGAGGAGCTCTGTAGCTAAGGCTATTAGGGCACGCCCGCCTGCTCTCTTGCTTTCTTAAAGGGGTGGCGTGCATTATTCAAAAAGTGCAATTAACCAATGTCAGCGCACTGGCTGCTATTTCTGGCCTCTCCATAGGGAGAGCGCCGGAGCAACGAGTATCTATCATTGCTACATCCGGTTCTCATGCTAACCTGTCTGCGCTGCGTCTGCAGTCTCTGTGCATTATCTAATGCTGTCTCCACATATTCGTATCCTGTGCTTCCTGGTTATATCTGCAACCATCTGGGCCTAAGCCATCCCGTTCCACTAACAGCTATCCGTATCTGAGGACTGTGTGAAGGTCACTGGTACCGACTCCTTACCATCTTCCCGGATCCAGGACCCAGCTCATTACGGACTCTGCTGTAACTACTGTTATCCCTTTTGGTCCCGCTGGGACAGCTGCCTCGTGTTCAGGGTCTAGCTGGAGGTAGCACCTGTGTCCTCTGGGTATTCCATTCTGGCCCTGTCTGAGGGGCTTTACTACGGGTACCCGGGGCTAACTAGTCACGCCCCCTTCGGAGCCCCCCGGACCGTGGTCCCGAGGATCCACTTGAAAAATAAAAACGAATGTGAACTTCACCATCTCTGCCTCCGCTTCCATTCGTTACATGGGATGACTGTTCTATTTTTTTATTAAAAAAAAAGTTACTAAAATCTTTTGTTATAATGCACTTTTTGCTTTTTATTAACTTAGTTACAGCAGGGTTTTTGCTCACTTCTAGGTCTTATATGTTTTGTGGCCAATGCGAATATGCGTCTGTTCTGCATGTGTACCAAGTCAAGCTCAATCTTTGTGTGTGTATTTATGTGGTGCTCTGCTTATTCATCTGTCTGACTTATGACAGGTCACTCATCCCGCAGTGACCTGCCGACTAGTGTGTGTGTGTGTGGGGGGGGGAATTAACATTCATCATGCTTGTGCTGTAGCATGATACAATGGATAATATGCCTATATGCATTTATTATTTAGTCATAATATTGTCGTGAGATTTATAAAAATCAAAATGGTGGCAACCAGCCGCACCTGCGCAGTAGCATCTTTCACATTCCGATAGATGCTACTGCGTAGATTCTGCCATTTTGCTAGAGGAAAAAAAATTGGTTCCATCCAAATGGCGACGGCGCCTGTGAAGTATCATCTGTTACCTAGATACTACTGCGCCGATGCAATTTTGATGGATCCAAATTTTTTTTTTCCTCTAGCAAAATGGCAGCAGCGCCTGCGCAGTAGCATCTATTGGAATGCTTCTGCTCGGCCGCCAGCAGCATTTTGATAAAATCGAAATGGCGCTGGCGGCCGAGCAGTAGCGTTGTCGGTCAAGAAAACAGTCTTTTGTTTTGTATAAGCCTGTAATATTGACTTGTAAGTTGACATTTGATGTATCATTGTGCAGTTATCCAGGATTTCACAAACTCCCCCCTCCTAGTATCTGACCACAACCTTCTTTCATTTTCTATCAAGAACTGCCATCCCGCTCAGGTCACACCCACTTTTCATACTTATAAAAATATACAGGCCATTAACACGGCCACTGGGCGGCACGGTGGCTCAGTGGTTAGCAGCTGGGGTCCTGGGTTCGAATCCCACCAAGGACAACATCTGCAAGGAGTTTGTATGTTCTCCCTGTGTTTGCGTGGGTTTCCTCCGGGTACTCCGGTTTCTTCCCACATTCTATAGACATACTAATAGGGAATTTAGATTGTGAGCCCCATCGGGGACAGTGATGGTAATGTGTGCAAACTGTGAAGCGCTGCGGAATATGTTAGCGCTATATAAAAATAAAGATGATTATTATTATAACACCCAGAAACTTATGAAGGACTTGCAGTCATCATTGGCCCCGATCTCCTCCCTCTCAGGTCCTGATTCTGCACTGCAGCATTATAATGAAACACTGCAAAGTGCCCTGGATGAAGCTGCACCTCCTATACATAAAACAAGTCTGCACAGACAGTGTCAACCCTGGTACACGCTTGCAAACACGTTTCCTACAGTGTTGCTCCAGGTGCGCTGAACGCCTGTGGAGAAAATCCAATCTATCCGAAGACTTCATCCATTAGTTTATACTTAAAACATACAACACTGCCCTTCACCTCTCCAAAGAAACCTATTTAAACACCCTCATCACCTCACTATCCAATAACCCTAAGGGTACGTGCACAAATGGATTGCTGTGCGGAATCTGCAGGTCAAAATCTGAGCTTTTTTATGCAGATTTAGTGCGGATTTGGCATGCGTTTTTACACCTGCGGATTCCTAAAATGGAATGGCTGTTAAAACGCTGCGGAATCCGCACAAAGAATTGACATGCTGTGGAAAAAAAAAAACTGTGTTTCCACGTGGATTTTTCGTCAGCATGTGCTCAGCGTTTTTTTTTAGAATAACATTGTACTGTAAATTACCTGCGGATCTGCAGCTGCAAATCCGCTGCGGATCCGCAAAGTATGCACATACCCTAAATGTCTCTCTGCCACTTTCCATTACCTACTCAACCCATGAGTGCAGGCGACAACCACGGATCTCCAAGCTGACGATCTGTAACAATACCTTGCGAAAGTATTCGGCTCCCTGGAACGTTTCAACCTTTTCCCACATATCATGCTTCAAACATAAAGATACCAAATGTAAATTTTTGTTGAAGAATCAACAACAAGTGGGACACAATTGTGAAGTTGAACGAAATTAATTGGTTATTTTAAATTTTTGTGGAAATTCAAAAACTGAAAAGTGGGGTGTGCAATATTATTCGGCCCCTTTACGTTCATTGTGGATCTCTGAATGTTGTCCTAAATGACTAATGATGATATAATCCACCTGTGTGTAATCAAGTCTCCCTATAAATAAATGCACCTGCTCTGTGATAGTCTCAGGGTTCTGTTTGAAGCACAGAGAGCATCATGAAGGAACACAACAGGCAGATCTGTGATACTGTTGTGGAGAAGTTTAAAGCCGGATTTGGATACAAAATGATTTCCAAAACTTTAAACATCCCAAGGAGCACTGTGCAAGCGATCATATTGAAATGGAAGGAGTATCCTACCACTGCAAATCTACCAAGACCCGGCCGTCCCTCTAAACTTTCATCTCAAACAAGAAAAAGACTGATCGGAGATGCAGCCAAGAGGCCCATGATCACTCTGGATGAACTGCAGAGATCTATAGCTGAGGTGGGACAGTCTGTCCATAGGACAACAATCAGTCGTACACTGCACAAATCTGGCCTTTATGGAAGAGTGGCAAGAAAGCCATTTCTCAAAGATATCCATAAGTGTCGTTTAAAGTTTGCAACAAGCCACTTGGGAGATGCACCAAACGTGGAAGAAGGTGCTCTGGTCAGATGAAACCAAAATCAAACTTTTTGGCAACAATGCCAAACGATATGTTTGGCGTAAAGGCAACACAGCTCATCACCCTGAACACACCATCCCCACTGTCAAACAAGGTGGTGGCAGCATCATGGTTTGGGACTGCTTTTCTTCAGCAGGGACAGGGAAGATGGTTAAAATTGATGGGAAGATGGATGGAGCCAAGTACAGGACCATTCTTGAAGAAAACCTGTTGGGAGTCTGCAAAAACCTGAGACTGGGATGGAGATTTGTCTTCCAAGAATGATCCCAAAAATAAAGCAAAATCTACAATGGAATGGTTCACAAATAAACGTATCCAGGTGTTAGAATGGCCAAGTCAAAGTCCAGACCTGAATCCAATCGAGAATCTGTGGAAAGAGCTGAAAACTGCTGTTCACAAACGATCTCCATCAAACCTCACTGAGCTTTAGCTGTTTGCCAAGGAAGAATGGGCAAAAATTTCAGTCTCTCGATGTACAAAACTGATAGACATACCCCAAGCGACTTGCGCTGTAATCGCAGCAAAAGGTGGCACAACAAAGTATTAAGTTAATGGGGCCGAATAATATTGCACACCCCACTTTTCAGTTTTTTCATTTCCACAAAAATTTAAAATAAGCAATAAATTTCGTTCAACTTCACAATTGTGTCCCACTTGTTTGATTCTTCACCAAAAATTTACATTTGGGATCTATATGTTTGAAGCATGATATGTGGAAAAAGGATGAAAAGTTCTAAGGATCCGAATACTTTTGCAAGGCACTGTGTGTGAGTACTATGGAATCTGATTGCATGGGCAAAAGCAAGACTGAGACCAAAGCTGAGGCAAATAAGTATTAAACAAAGCAAGAAGTAGAACATAAACTAACAGAGACTTTCCTGCAATTGTAACAACGTGACAGCACAAAACAGAAATGTCAGCAAACTTAGTAGCGGGCCGTGACTGCTAACGCAAGCAAGTTCAGTGGTACAACCCCTTGCAAAAATTATGGAATCACTGGCCTTGGAGGATGTTCATTCAGTTATTTAATTTTGTAGAAAAAAAAGCAGATCACAGACATGGCACAAAACTAAAGTCAATTCAAATGTCAACTTTCTGGCTTTAAGAAACACTAAAAGAAATCAAGAACAAAAAATGTGGTGGTCAGGAATGGCTACTGTTTTACACCAACCATAGGGAAAAAAAACTATGGAATCACTCAATTCTGAGGTATAAATTATGGAATCATGAAAAACAAACCAACAAAAAAAACACTGACATCACTAGTATTTTGTTGCACCACCTCTGGCTTTTATAACAGCTTGCAGTCTCTGAGGCATGGACTTAATGAGTGTCAGACAGTACTTCATCAATCTGGCTCCAACTTTCTCTGATTGTTGTTGCCAGATCAGCTTTGTAGGTTGGAGCCATGTCATGGACCATTTTCTTCAACTTCCACCAAAGATTTTCAATTGGATTGAGATCTGGACTATATTTGCAGGCCATGACATTGACCTTATGTGTCTTTTCCAGGACGTCCTATCCTGACAGCACCATGGGGGGTTGTTCTTTCATCCTTCCAGGGACAGGAAATGCACGAGAGGTTAAAAGGTCCCCTCCCACACCACACTCCAGTGTTTTTCCTGTTCCTGTAAGGACAGGCACGGGAGCGCCGCAGCTGCGGCATACAGGAAGAAGCTAGCATCTTACCGGGCCAGGAGGTGCGGGGTCCTAACCGCCAACTCCTCCGGGTCCGTCAATGTAAGCGGCACCCCCCTAAGGGGGGTTCTCCGCCGGGTGTCCCGTGGAGCGTCGCTCCGGGACTCATCCCCGCTTCCCCAGCGCGGCTCCCGCGAGGCCCAGAATGCAGAGCGGCGGCGCGTCACTTCCGGGTGCCCAGGGATGATGACTTCCGGTCGGGGCATGGAGGACGCGTCACAGGGCGGCAGAAGGAGCGTTCCTGCGCAAGATAAGGTAGGATAAGAGCGGGGGGAAGCGGGAGACCAGCGCACCGGCTCCAGACAAATTGAGAGGTAACAGACGCCCAGAAATTCTGTCAGACGCCGCCAGCATGGACACTAGAACCAGTGACCAGCCAGAACCAGCGTCCGTGAGTTAAGGGCACAGGGATGACCAGAAACAGGAGCTTTTTTTTTTTTAAAAAGGAGGCTCCTGTCTTTTTAGGATAAAGCACCAGCATCAGCCAGGACATCAGGCAAGCCTAAATGCCCCATCTGTGCCAGCAAACTGCCGAGCGCATGGAAGGTACGAGGCCTCCTCCTCTGTCCTCTCGCCATGTTTTCCTGCCTCTCATCAGCGTCTCCTCTGTTTCCAGAAGCCCCTATGCGAAGATTGCACACTCCGAATCGTCAAAGGCGAGCAGGCAGCCTTTCTCACGGAGATGCGCGCAGTAGTCAGAGATGAAGTTCAAGCCTCGGTCTCCGGAATACTACCTACTCAGTCTTCCGGCCGGTCCCAGTCCAAAAGACCTAGATGGGAGTCCGACCTATCATCAGAAGAAGAGATACGGGGCACGGACTCGGACGAAGAGGGCGAGATTACCTCGGAACCCCTAGAAACAGGGAAGAGGTACCTCTTCACATCAGAAAACACGGAAGAGCTGCTCAGGGCAGTAAGAAGTACGATGCAGATCGAGGAAACCCGAAAGAGCAATCCATCCAGGACACAATGTTCGGGGGACTTAGAGCCAGGATTCGTCAGGTCTTCCCAGTTAATGACCATATCCGGGCAATGATCCTGGAAGAATGTGAAGATGCGGAGAAAAGACTGATCGTGCCGCGAGACTTTAAGCTGCGACTACCATTTAACCAGGAGGACATCAGCACTTGGGACGAGGTGCCTAAGATCGATTCACCGGTGGCCAAGGTGTCGAGAAAAACTTCGATTCCCTTTGAAGATTCTTCCAGTCTCAAGGAGCCCATGGACAAAAAGGCCGACGTGCTCTTAAAAAGAGCTTGGGAGGCCTCAGCAGCAGTGATAAAGGCAAATATTGCCGCTACATCGGTCGCTAGATCCATGCACCTATGGATCGACCACTTGGAACAACAGTTAAAGGATAAAACCCCTAGGGGTGATATCCTTGAGAGTATTCCCCTGTTGAAAATCGCGACCGGTTTTCTGGCAGATGCTTCTGCAGAATCGGTACGGTTTGCGGCCAGAAATAATTCCCTATCCAACGTGGCCCGCCGAGCCATATGGATGAAAACCTGGTCGGGGGACTACCAATCTAAAAATAAGTTATGTTCCATACCCTTCTCAGGTGGGAGGGTATTTGGGCCAGCTTTGGATAAAATTCTAGAGAGTGCCTCCGACGACGAAAAAGGTTTTCCAGAAGGAAAACCAAAAAGGCAATTTCCCTTTCAGAGATCCCGCCCATACCAGAGGCAGGAATATAGAGGGAAAGGGAAATCTTCTCGCTGGGAGTACTCGAGGGGGGGAAGAAGTAGAGCTCCCCAGTCTCGCTCCGGACAAAGTTCCAGGAGCAGAAGGCAATGACGCCATGCCGGTAGGGGGGCGCCTAAAACACTTTGCAGGGGCATGGCAGCGCATCTCACAGAACCCATGGGTCCTCAGTACAATTGCCCAGGGCTATACCCTCGAGTTCACAAGATCCCCTCCAGCACGATTTGTGGTTACAAAACCCCGTTCCAAAGCCATGGTAGACCCTATATAGGCAGACATAAAACACCTGTTAAAAACGGAAGTAGTAATTCCTGTCCCAAAGGTAGAGAGAGGTCAGGGCCACTATTCTACACTCTTCACAATAAAAAAAACATCGGGGGAAAGCCGAACTATCATAAATTTAAAGCCATTGAATCAATGGGTTCGTTACAAAAGGTTCCGAATGGAATCCCTGAAATCCGCCATCCCGCTAATAGACCAGAACGCGTCCATGTGCACTATAGATTTAAAGAACGCATATTATCACGTTCCCATCCATCCTCAATCTCAGAGGTTCCTGCGTTTCGCCCTAGAGAAAAGGGGCAAACACTACCACTTCCAGTTTCAGGCTCTTCCGTTCGGCTTGGCATCAGCACCTCCTGTTTTCACAAAACTGGTGGCCGAAGTCGTGGCAGACTTAAGACAAAGAGACATAATCATCGTGCCTTATTTAGACGACTTCTTGGTAATATCCCGGTCAGCGTCCGAATTAAAAGAACAACTCAGCGCAATAATTTTCAGCCTCGAGAGCCTAGGTTGGATCCTAAACAGAGAAAAATCAGATCTGCAGCCAAGCACCCAGAAAAAATTTCTAGGGGTAATGCTAGACTCCAAGAAAAGGGTCTCGTTCTTGCCGGAGGTGAAGAAGTCCATCATGGACAAGGTGCGGCAGTTCGGCCAACACCAGATTTCGATAAGGACCGCGATGGAAGTCCTGGGCACCCTAACCGCATGCATACCCTGTGTCATGTGGAGCCAGGCTCACACAAGAATCCTACAAAAGGAGATCCTTACGAAATGGGACAGACGGCAGTCCTTGCTGGACAAGAAGTTCCGACCGTCTCCGGCGCTGAAATCATCTCTGAAATGGTGGATCAGCAACAGAAACATCAGCCGGGGAGTTCCTTGGATCCTGTCTCCATGCGTGACCATCACTACAGATGCCAGCAGGGAAGGATGGGGATCCCACCTAGAAGGAAGATTCTTACAAGGGACGTGGCCCAGGAATATCCGCTTACAGTCCTCAAACTACCGAGAGCTGCGAGCAGTCTGGGAGACTCTGAAGAGAAGCGGTTCAAGACTACAGAACCAACATATAAAGATCATGTTGGACAACGTGACCGCAGTAGCCTTCCTACGCCACCAGGGGGGCCCAAGGCACGGAAAACTTCAGAAGCTAGCAGCTCGCATCCTCACCTGGGCAGAAAACAATTTTCGCTCCCTATCAGCAGTGCACCTGGAGGGCTCCCAAAACAGGATAGCCGACTATCTAAGCAGACAAGAAGTCCGAACCACCGAATGGGAGCTAAAAGAGGAGATCTTCAAGGATCTTTGCCATCGCTGGGGGACACCCCAACTGGACCTCTTCGCGACAAGGAAAAACGCCAAGCTGAAGAGGTTCTACTCCCTCAACCCGGCGGACCATCCGGAAGAAATCGACGCCCTGGACCAGAATTGGGGAAGGGGATTCCTATACGGGTTTCCACCGATTGCCATAATACCGAGGGTCCTCAGGAAGATCCAGGAGGAAGGAGCTCGGGTGATGCTGATCATACCTTTTTGGCCCAGGCGGAGTTGGTTTTCCCTCCTCAGGAAGATGGCTCAGAGGGGGCCACTCCACCTACCAACAATACCAGACTTGCTCTCCCAGGGTCCAGTGTTACACTCAGACCCAGGAAGCCTGCAACTGGCAGCATGGATCCTGAGAGGGACATCCTAAAGTCCAATGGCCTCTCGGACCAGGTGATCTCCACATTGCAGGCCAGCCGCAAACCGGTGACAAGAGCGATATATTGTAAAATCTGGAAGAGATTCTGTACAGAAAGTCGTAGTGCCCCTCTAGACCTATCTCGGCCTGATATCCCTCGGATCCTGGACTTCCTACAGGCCGGATTCGATAAGGGCCTGACCCCGAGCATACTCAAAGTCCAGATAGCAGCCTTGAGTACCTTCTTTAATTTCTCCCTATCCTCCCATCCTTGGATAGCGCGATTTACTAAAGCCACCCAGATGCTAAGACCCACATTGAGGAAAACTGTCCCTCCATGGGACCTAAATCTGGTACTCAACGCGCTGTGTAGACCCCCTTATGAGCCAATTTCAGAAATAGACATTTCAAAGCTCACACAAGACTTTTTTTGGTAGCTATCACCTCAGCTAAACGTTTAGGTGAGATCCAGGCCCTCTCAATCCAGAATCCCTACATTCAGATCTTCGAGGACCACATAACGCTCAAACTAGATCCAAAGTTTCTCCCTAAGGTAGTATCGCAGCAGAATCTGAACCAAGAAATAATCCTGCCCTCATTTTGTCCAGCCCCAAAGAATGATAAAGAAAAATTGTTTCATTCTTTGGATGTTAGACGCACGGTCGCCCGTTACCTGGAAGTCACCCGGGACTGGCAACAGGACACAAAACTATTTGTTCAGTACGGCGGCAAAAATAAAGGTAGAAGTGCAGCTACACAGACTCTAGCGAGGTGGATAACAACAGTAATCTCCTCAGCGTACGAGGCAGAGGGCTTGCCGGTACCTGAAGGGCTTAGGGCTCATTCCACCAGAGCGATAGCGACTTCATGGGCAGAGAGGGCGGGTGCCTCAGTAGAACAGATATGCAGGGCCGCCACCTGGTCTACACCAAATACTTTCTGTAGACACTATAAGTTGGACACACTATCAGCTAGCCAGGCGACCTTCGGTCGCAGAGTGCTACAAGCAGTAATCCCACCCTAAGCGAATTCCTACTTTGGTATTCCCCATGGTGCTGTCAGGATAGGACGTCCAGGAAAACGGAGATTAGACCTACCGGTAATGTTATTTCCAGGAGTCCATCCTGACAGCACTGGTAGTTCCCTCCCTATGATTTGTATTGGTATCATTATGCTTGTACTAAATCTAAATAAAATTTAATTGCATCATACTGGTGTGGTACTTGGAAAAATCACTGGAGTGTGGTGTGGGAGGGGACCTTTTAACCTCTCGTGCATTTCCTGTCCCTGGAAGGATGAAAGAACAACCCCCCATGGTGCTGTCAGGATGGACTCCTGGAAATAACATTACAGGTAGGTCTAATCTCCGTTTTTTCAAGGAATGTTTTCACAGTTTTTGCTCTATGGCAGGATGCATTATCATCTTGAAAAATGATTTCATCATTCCCAAACATCCTTTCAATTGATGGGATAAGAAAATTGTCCAAAATATCAATATAAACTTGTGCATTTATTGAAGATGTAATGACAGCCATCTCCCCAGTGCCTTTACCTGACATGCAGCCCCATATCATCAATGACTGTGGAAATTTGCTTGTTCTCTTCAGGCAGTCATCTTTATAAATCTCATTGGAACGGCACCAAACAAAAGTTCTAGCATCATCACCTTGCCCAATGCAGATTCGCGATTCATCACTGAATATGACTTCCATCCAGTCATCCACAGTCCACGATTGCTTTTCCTTAGCCCATTGTAACCTTTTTATTTCTGTTTAGGTGTTAATGATGGCTTTCATTTAGCTTTTCTTTATGTAAATCCCATTTCCTTTAGGTGGTTTCTTACAGTTTGGTCACAGACGTTGACTCCAGTTTCCTCCCATTCGTTCCTCATTTGTTTTGTTGTGCATTTCCTGTTTTGGAGACATATTGCTTTAAGTTTCCGGTCTTGACGCTTTGATGTCTTCCTTGGTCTACCAGTATGTTTGCCTTTACCAACCTTCTCATGTTTGTATTTTGTCCAGATTTTAGACACAGCTGACTGTGAGCAACCAACATCTTTGGCAACATTGTGTGATGATTTACCCTCTAAGAGTTTGACAATCCTCTCCTTTGTTTCAATTGACATCTCTCGTGTTGGAGCCATGATCCATGTCAGTCCACTTGGTGCAACAGCTATCCAAGGTGTGCTCACTCCTTTTTAGATGCAGACTAACAAGTAGATCTAATTTGATGCAGGTGGTAATTTTGGGAATGAAAATTTACAGAGTGATTCCATAATTTTTTCCCTTGCTTGGTTTAAAAAAGTAAAAGAAATCAAGAACAAAAAATGTGGTAGTCAGTAATGGTTAGTGTTTCTTAAAGCCAGAAAGTTGACATTAGAATTGACTTTAGTTTTGTGCCATGTCTGTGATCTACTTTTTTGCTACAAAATTAAACAACGGAATGAACATCCTCCAAGACCGGTGATTCCATAATTTTTGCCAGGGGTTGTAATATGCAGCAAGAGTGCGACTGGCACTTACATATGGAAGTCCAGCAGTAGTATGCAAACAAGAGTGCAACCTGCATTTATATGTGGAAGTCCAGAAATATGCAGGTAGAGATCACACCTTAAATGGAAGTCCAGAAATACATAGGTGGAGCATAACAGGGAGTAGCAGGGGCCAAAAAGCAGCCCGCAACAGAACACAGTCTCAGAAGACAGGATAGCAGTTAACCCTAGCAAGGATCCAGAAGTTTAAAGACTGAAGGCAATTGGTAGTGGTGAGGCAGAGCACCGAATAACGAGCAGCAAGAACTCCAGAGGCAAGCCAGAAGGAAGCTCTGAGGCAAACGGCAACAAAATACTCGGGCAAGGAGGATCTCACCTCGACATAAATAGCAGGATAGACAGGAAATTCCAGGACAGGGTGACGTACCAGACTCCATCTTGGACAAGGGCAAAATAGGCTCCAAGGAAACATCTGGAATCCTTACACAATCTGGCCAATTACTTCAAAGATTTACTCAAGGGTGGATAAAAAAGTGCCACAAGATAAGAGTAGAATGTGCAGCATGAATGATGATACAATGATGATATAATGATAAAGTAATAAAAATAATAATAACAAATGGCAAAATTTTTTGTGAAAAAAATGCCTTTATTAAAATATATTGGCACAACAATTAAGTGCATTAAAATTATATATATATATATATATATATATATATATATATAATCATAAAAAAGAAAAAATAATAATAAAATATAAAACCACATATGCGGTATACTTATGTATATTGGAAAACCCGTTCCATAACAAGAAAGGCTTAATTAATAATACAGGTAAAAAAGTGCATAATTATAGTGACACAAAAAAATAAATATAC
Source organism: Dendrobates tinctorius (assembly GCF_039654945.1). Classification (NCBI taxonomy): domain Eukaryota; kingdom Metazoa; phylum Chordata; class Amphibia; order Anura; family Dendrobatidae; genus Dendrobates; species Dendrobates tinctorius. The sequence continues at coordinate 2,411,554 of NW_027361736.1, read as the reverse complement.
ATTAATAGATGTGCCAAAAGTGCAGCTGTGCAAATAAGTAAAAAACGCCCTAAGGCGTGTGCTATTAAACCAAAAAAATACCTGTAAGCCAATGACCGCAATGTGGATAATATAATGACGCGATATAGCACACGCCTTAGGGCGTTTTTCACTTATTTGCACAGCTGCACTTTTGGCACATCTATTAATGTATATTTATTTTTTTGTGTCACTATAATTATGCACTTTTTTACCTGTATTATTAATTAAGCCTTTCTTGTTATGGAACGGGTTTTCCAATATACATAAGTATACCGCATATGTGGTTTTATATTTTATTATTTTTTCTTTTTTATGATTATATATATATATATATATATATATATATATATATATATATATATATATATATATATATAATTTTAATGCACTTAATTGTTGTGCCAATATATTTTAATAAAGGCATTTTTTTCACAAAAAATTTTGCCATTTGTTATTATTATTTTTATTACTTTATCATTGTATCATCATTGTATCATCATTCATGCTGCCCATTCTACTCTTATCTTGTGGCACTTATTTATCCACCCTTGAGTAAATCTTTTTATACACACCGGATGGTCTGCCATCCTTTTCTTGGGAGATTGGTTCAATCACACTTTTTTATATATTTATATCTTTATTTATATTAATGTGATTATTACACTTTATATTAGTATTTTGTGTGTTTGTATTTTTTCTCCTTGTCTATTCTCAATTACTTCAAAGACAAAATTGACCATATCTGACAGGAAATTTTCTCCCAATCCCCTCATACCACGCACTGTCCTCCCTCCCCCACTGCATCTCACTCTCTGATTTTGAATCAGTCACAGAAATAAGCTTGCATCTTCTCACCCTACTACTTTTGCTAGTGACGCTATTCCTTCACATCTTCTCCAGTTCTTTTCCCCTACTGTCACCACTCACCTAACAAAAATATTCAACCTTTCTGTTTTCCATTATGCTTCCCTCCTCATTGAAGCATGCCAGCATATATCCATTACAGAAAAAAAAAACATCCCTCAAGCAAAACTGTGCTGCTAACTATAGACCTGTCTCTAATCTTCCCTTCATCTCTAAACTACTACAACACCTGGTCCACTCCCGTCTTATTTGCTAGCTCTCAGATAACTCTCTTCTCAACCCTCTTCAATCCGGTTTCCGCTCTTTACACTCTACTGAAACTGCCCTCGCTAAAGTTTCTAATGATCTACTAACAGTTAAATCTAATGGTCAATATTCCATGCTAATTCTCCTGGATATCTCTGCAGCATTCAACACTGTGGATCACCAGCTCCTCCTCACTATGCTCCGCACCATTGGCCTCAATGACACCGTTCTCTCCTGGTTCTCCTCCTACCTCTCTGATTGCACCTTCACTGTGTCTTTTGCAGGCTCCTCCTCATCTTCCTGTTGGGGTTCCTCAAGGATCAGTTCTAGGCCCCATCTTCTCTTTGTATACTGCTCCTATTGGACAATCAGTAGATTTGGCTTTCAGTACCATCTCTATGCTGATGACACCCAATTATACACCACCTCTCCTGACATCACGCCTGCCTTTTTAGAAAACACCAGTGATTGTCTTACTGCTGTCTCCAACATCATGCCCTCCCTCTATCTGAAGCTGTACTCCTTGTGTTTCCGCCATCTACTAACCAACCTATGCCTGACATTGCTATTTCCTTGTGTGGATCTACCATTACTCCCCAGCCACATGCCCGCTGTCTTGGGGTCATACTTGATTCAAAGTTTTCATTCACCCCCCCACATCCGATCACTGGCACACTCTTGTCATCTGCACCTCAAAAACCTTTCTAGAATTCGATCCTTTATTACTTTCGACTCAGCAAAAACTCTTACTGTTTCTCATTCATTCTTGTCTGGACTACTGTAATTCTCTACTAATCAATCTCATTCTTACCAAACTCCCCTCTCCAATCTGTCTTGAATGTTGCAGCCAGGATCATATTTCTCACCAGCCGTTACACCGATGGCTCTACCTTGTGCCAGTCATTACACTGGTTACCCATCCACTTCAGAATTCAGTATAAACTTACTACCCTCACCCACAGAGCACTCCATGGCTCAGCACCACCATACATATCCTCCATCTCCTCAGCTTACCAACCTACCCGTGCCCTCTGTTCTTTTAATGGCCGGAGGTTAACATCCTCAATCAGAACCTCCCACTCCAATCTCCAAGACTTTTCACGTGCTGCGCCAATTTTTTTGAATGCACTCCCCAGGTTAATTTGATTATCCCTTCCTTACCGATGATGCAATAGTATGTCATCGGTAAAGATCCCCTGCTTTGAGGTGGGCTCTGGTGGTGAGCCCACCTCAAAGCCACGACATGACAGCTGTTATGAACAGCCGACATGTGCCTGCAATAGGCGCGAGCAGAATCGCCGTCCGCCTGCGCCTATTAACTAGTTAAATCCCACGTCAAAGCTGACAGCGGGCATTTAAATAGCACTTCCAGCCGCAGGGACGAAGATGAGCTCATTGCCGACCCCCGTCATGTGATCGGGGGTCGGCGTCACGTTGCCTGGACAACCACAGGTCTCAGAGACCTCTGTGGTTGTTCCAGGCAGATGGCTTTGAGCGCCGCCTGGTGCTCGGTGCTCAAAGCACAGCACTAAATCTGCTACATATGGCCGATCTGCTCATCGCCCATATGTAGAAGAGCCAATCGGGTTGTGCATGCTTCTAGCCTCCTATTGAGGCTATTGAAGCATGCCAAAAGTTAAAAATAATAATTAAAAATAAAAAAAAACCCTAAAAGTTCAAATCACCCCCCTTTCGCCCCAATCAAAATAAAACAAGAAAAAAATCCCACATACACATATTAGGTATCGCCGCGTTCAGAATCACCCGATCTATCAATAAAAAAAAAGCATTAACCCAATCGCTAAACGGTATAGCGAGAAAAAAAAATCAAAATGCCAGAATTATGTTTTTTTGGTCGCCGCGACATTGCATTAAAATGCAGTAACGATCAAAAGAACGTATTTGCACAAATGTGGTATCATTAAAAACGTCAGCCCGGCACGCAAAAAATAAGCTCTCACCGACCCCAGATCACAAAAAATGGAGACGCTACGGGTCTCAGAAAACTGCACTTTTTTTTTTTTTTTTTAGCAAACTTTGGAATTTTTTAAGAGAACATAGACATGATTTGTGTCTATGAACTCGTAATGACCTGGAGAATAATAATGGCAGGTTAGATTTAGCATCTAGTGAACCAACAAAAAAGCCAAGCAAAAATCAAGTGTGGGATTGCACTTTTTTTTTGTAATTTCACCTCACTTGGAATTTTTTTTCCCGTTTTCGAGTACACTACATGGTAAAACCAATGGTGTTGTTTAAAAGTACAACTCGTCCCGCAAAAAATAAGCCCTCACATGGCCATATTGATTGAAAAATAAAAAAGTTATGGCTCTGGAAAGAAGGGGAGCGAAAAAGCTCCGGGAGTGAAAGGGTTAATCCCCAATACCCACAGTTTTAAGCGTGCACTAAAAACGCATTTCTTCAGACTGGCCTACCGCCTCAAAACGTTAATCTAACTATCCATGTGTTGCCCATTACCAGGTTCCTTGCATCATGTTCTCATACACCTTATGCATTTAATAGCTGTCTGTACTTTTACGTATTCTGGCTCATAACCGGTTCATGCAGCATTACATGAACACCTGATTTCCTACATTATGGCTGATCCAAACAACGAAAGCAAGTACCATTCACCTTTTGTGTCTCCCCTATTTCCTCATAGATTGTAAGCTTGCAAGCAGGGCCCTCATGCCTCTTGGTATCTGTTTTTATCTATGTGTTTAAGCATAACAATGTCTTGTCTGTACAAGTCCCCTCTAAAATGTAAAGTGCTGTGGAATATGTTGTGCTATGGAAATAAAATTATCATTTTTCCTAGTGATGTTTGCTGATGTTGATTAGACATTGATCAAGCCAGCCAGTTTGTTGACTTGCAAACCAGAAAAACTATGCAAATAGATTATGTAATCAAACAATGCTAGTTGGTCTTATTCTTTCCCTTTACCTGTGAATATGGGATGAAGGACAGTTAACTATAAAAAGAGGTTATATGCCTCGGTAACATGAAACAGATATTCAGCTAAAACATCCAGGTAGCCAAAAAAAACAGTCACTACAGGACAGCAGCCAAGACATGTGTCCCCTCGTGATGGAGCCATGTTTTGTCATTCTACAGGATGACAGCTTAGGGGACCACAATCCCAGCTGAATGAAAACAGATCTGCTCCATTGACCTTCCTGACTCCATGGATACTTTTGGGGTAGTCAGGATTTGGACCGACCGGTCCCCTGAGCCCCATGGATGCGTTTGTGGGGGCCAGGAATGGAACCCGTCGGTCACCTGGCTCCATGGAGACGTTCGGAGAAGCCAGGTTGTGACCCACCGGTCATCTTGCCTTGTACCTCAATGGACAGTCATCTTTCTAAGTTTGTCTTTACGTCCTCTCTGTGTGCATGCCACAGGCAGGGCTGCCTCTAGAAATTTTCAGGGCCCCCTAGAGAGTCCAACCAGGTTCTACCCCAGCCCCGCCTCCACCCCTCAAACCTTCCACAGTCCCACTGCCCTCTCTTGGAAAAACTCTACTTCTGCCCCACATCCTCACCAATCACACATTTACAGTTCCCATCACCTCATGCGTAACCAGCAGTTTTTGTTTTGGCCAAAAGATTTTTTAATCCGCCACTATGACAAGGTAGACTCTTTTTGCCGAGCTCTACTCTACTGTAACTTACTAAACATTTGTTAAAACATCCAATACTGTCACGATAATGTAAATATGATGTATGGTTTTCCTTATTAACACACACCTTTCCAGAGCATTCCACACACTGAGCTTGCTATAATAGCTGAGGGTTTTTCATCACATTTGGTGGCAGCGGAGGGATAACTAAGACAAGCCCCCCTGCGAATGAGATAACCGTGGGCCGGCCAAGGTGGTTTTCGTGACAAATACAATTTAGGTATTTTTATTTTTCAATGACCAATATCATCACAAACAAGGAACAAATACTGTCACACCATAAACAGACCACATATTACCACAACATAGTAACCAAATACTACAATACTGATCATTAATAAAAACCACAATACTAATATCACCATAAGTGCCAGTATACACAAGCTCTGTCTATAGTGTACAGGTAATACAGTGATCACCAGTGACATTATACACAGGAGCTCTATATATAGTATACAGTGTATAGTGTCAGTGTACAGGTAACACACTGACTCTCCGGTGACCTTGCTAGTTGAAGTCCTTCAACTTCGCTTTTCATCCTCATCCAGTGCACATCATCACTTCTTCCAGCCAATACTAGTCTCTGCAAAAAAAGAAGTTATCTAGAGCACATCCCCCAATTTTTCCCCAACCTCTACCCTACGCCAGATGAAAAAAAAAAAGTGACCGTGTTGCCCTGCTCAGTAACAGATCTCCCCCAGACTGAAAACAGTATCCTCAAAAATAATATCCTTTAATTAGCCCCTACAGTTATAATATCCCACATTCTGGACCCCACATGTCCTCCCATTCTGCCTCATTATCTCTCCATACTTCCCCTATGTCTCTCCATATTGTCCCATAGTCAACCAAAATGGTATAATGTACCCTAGTCATATAGTATAAAGCAGCAGCCCCATAGTATAATGCATCCCTTTTCCCTTCCCCCCATAGTAGTATAATGCACCCCCATACTGGTACAATATGCCCCATACCGCGGCTTTACAAAAAAAAAGGCTTTCCTTACCTGGCCGAGCTCCAGTGATGTCCTCACCTATGATTCGGCTGAGACGCGCAGCGTCGTTCCAGTTATATGACAGTGACGTCATACGTCGGCAACGTTCGCGCTGACGTCAGCTGCCGGCCTGTGATTGGCTGGCAGCTGTTACCTGTTGCCATGCGGTTGAAATCTTCACGGCAACAGATTTTAACTGATTGTGCGTCAGAGGATGCGCGGTCAGTTACTGAAGTGGCAGGATCCTGCCGCATGGGCCCGGTGAGCAGAACAGAGGGGGGGGCCACAGGTGGGGTAGTCGGCTCTGGAAGCTCTGAAGTAACGGCTGCTTTTATTAAGTCAGTGGAAGGGTGAGACTAATGTGCACCATCTTGGGTATTTTGCAGGGACTGTATTAGGCCTCTTTCACACTTTGTTTTTTACAATCAGTCAAAATCCGCCAGGTTTTGAAAAAAACGGATCCGCAATTTTTTATTGCGGATCCGTTTTTTTCCCCATTGACTTTCATTACTGGCGGATTGTGACGGATTGCCGTCCGTTGCATCCGTTTTTGTGCGGATCCGCCATAATGTTGCTGTCCGTCAACATCCTCAAAGATTTCCAAACGGAGCTTGCAACGTTTTTTTGGCCGGCGGATCCTGCAGACACTGATTTAACCCGAAATTCTGTCTGGGTGCCGGACAAAAAGAAAACAAAAAAAAAACAATTCTCTCTCTCTCATATATTCTCTCTCTCCCCTTCCCGCCCAGCGGTTCCTTTAAACTTACTCATTTTGCGGATCCGTCAAAAAACATCCTGTGGCATCCGTTCACATCAGTTAAGAACGGATCCGCTTGTCCGCCTTTTTGGCGGATTTTAAGTGACACAAAAAACTGAAGTGTGAAAGAGACCTAACGTGTTATTTTCCCATTTTGTGGTTCAATATAGTATTGCCACACTGTTTTACCCTCACCCTTTGTTAAGAATCATAGAATCGTAGAGTTGGAAGGGACCTCCTGGGCCATCTGGTCCAACCCCCTGCTCAAAGCAGGATTTGCTAAATCATCCCAGTCAGATGTCTGTCCAGCCTCTGTTTGAAGACTTCCATTGAAGGAGAACTCACCACTTCTCGTGGCAGCTTGTTCCACTCATTGATCACTCTGTCAAAAAGTTTTTTCTAATATCTAATCTGTGTCTCCTCCCATTCAGTTTCAGCCCATTGCTTCTAGTCTTTCCTTGTGCAAATGAGAATAAAGTTGATCCTTCTACAATGTGACAGCCCTTTAGATATTTGTAGACAGCTATTAAGTCTCCTCTCAGTCTTCTCTTTTGCAAACTAAACAATCCCAAATCCTGCAACCTTTCCTCATAAGACAAGGTTTGCAGACCGGTCACCATTCTGGTCGCTCTTTTCTGAACTTGCTCCAGTTTGTTGATGTCTCTTTTTAAAATGTGGTGCCCAAAACTGGACACAATATTCCAGATGAGGTCTGACCAAAGAGGAGTAGAGGGAAATAATGACTTCACGTGATCTAGACTGTATGCTTCTGTTAATACATCCTAGAATTGCATTTGCCTTTTTTGCTGCTGCATCACACTGTTGACTCATCACTCTTGTTGTCAAGAGTAGTGTTATGTACAAAGTTAAAAGAGAGCGGGCATTCGGTGGAATGATCCCTAGTCCATGTGGTTTCGGCTAGCAGACCAGGGCAACCGCTGACAACCCCCCCCCCCCCCCCCCCCCCATGTCTCCGCAACAGATTTTAAATGTTTATCATGGTAAACCCATCATTTAAAATTGCAAGGTCTTTTGTAAACTTCTCACCTTTCTTGTGGATAGCCGATAAATCTGACTGATAGAGGCCTCCACGGATCACTAGAACTGAGGTCTGATCGCCAATGCCTTTGCACCTTGGCAGGGTTAAACCAGCACCACCCTATTCCGTGTCCGTGGACAGACAAAGGTAGCACATGGCTATTGCCATCAGTCTTGTTGACATGAATAGAGCAGCAGTTATACACAATCAAGTCCCTCCAAGTAGGCCCAACCACACTGAGAAGGTAAAGGGTGTAGGGACCTCTATTCTTGTAAATAGTGAGGGTCCCTGCAGTCTTGTTCTGAGCTGATGAAAGTTTCCGGGGAGAACACAGTTTAGGTTTTCATTACAATTTTATAGAAAAATGGAGAGACATTTTTGGTATACAAATTGTTTATTGGTTGTACAGACAGAAAAAAAGTGTGTCCCAGGACAGTCAAATCAGTTGTTACTTCACCCTCCCAATTATTAAAGGGCCTTTTTACAACTAATAATTGACTAAAGAATAGCAAATGGCTAAAGCAAGTGTCGCTAATAGAGCCAGATATGAACAGTATTGGTTTCACGTAATTGTTCTGCAAACAAATAATAAATCTTTGGCCTGAACTAATAGGTTACAAGATACAAGGCAATATGGCATTAACAAAAAACAAAAAAAAAAAAAACTAAGATTACACAACGTAAATGAGGACCATGCACAAGAACGATTTTCAGAGATCTCGCAGCCAACAATACATTTTTATACTTATGATCGTTCTGATGCACCCCGTGGTGAGGTGGAAGTACAGGATATGAAAAGACAACTTTATTGAAACATTCAGATTCCAGAAGAGCTGGAAGAAGCCTTCTTCTGCAAGGCCATGTTGGTGGCAGTTCTTAGACAGTATGGTAGGCCCCCCATGTGCCACAGATATGAGATCCATTACTACAGAAAACTTATTATGCTTTAAGGCAGAGTGGAGGTAAGAGTGTAACATAAGTTACATGGAATAGTTTTTCATAAGGCATCTGGAAAACATTCACAAATCCTATGTCCTAGATGGGATGTGGGGTTTCACACTGAAAATACACCTCTTAGTTATAAGACATAATTGTAGTAAAGGAGACCTATATGATGTGTAGAATTCAATCTGGCAGTAGGTATTGACAAGTAATATCCAGAACTCCCAATGAGCACAGAAAACGTTGCTGTAACAAGAAGCAAAGACTTAGGGATAAGGCAGCCAACCACGGATAAAACCAACTGCAATGTTCTGAGTAGATGTGAGCGAATTTGTTCGGTTTTTGTGCCTGAATCTGATTTTGACATATTTGAGCCACATGCGAACACTATTTGTGCCGAATGTATGTTTAATGAGCGGTTCCGAATATATTCGGTATTTCTATTCCCATTGACTCTAATGACGTTCGTCTGTGTTTGACGAATATTGCAAAAATAATATTCGATGCCAATCGTATTTGGAACCAAATCCGAACAAATTCGCTCATCTGTAGTTCTGAGGAAATTGTTTTATAGAGTGGTAAAACCTTGTGGGGCAACTGAATCTAATCATCTAACAACCCCCACCCTGCTCATGAAAGTGATTGGCATTCTTAAGCATTTGCATGTCCGACTCTCAGGTGCCTCACCATTCCAAGTGTAAGTAATAGTATGACTGCAACATGCCAAACTATAGTCTGTGCTCCTCCTAAATAGAGCACCATCGTTACCAAAAGCAGAGGCTCAATATAGCACAAGACTTGGGACAATGTGAACCGTCTCCCATGTGCTGGTCCACATTGTACTGTATAAGACTAGTGAATCAGTCACACAAGAAAAAAAAAGCTGACAAACTGCCCAGGATTGATATCTTCACTTGTGACAGTTCTTCTCTACAATCTGCACATGTAGGGTTATTAGCATGCTTTGAAACTTGGAATACAAGTGTTACTATGCCTGTGCAAGCCAAATTGGACTTCTTACCAAGAAATCCTGTCTTATGTGTGAATGGCCACTCTCTCCATGTCAGGGAATCTGGAAAACTCTCACATCTCTGTTGGCATTTGTTTGCTTAAAAGATAGTACATTCATTTCACCTAAAAAAGGGCACTTCACAAATGTCTAATTTCTCTGCATAGTTTAGAAAAAGGAAAGTAGCGGAGAAAAAATGGGGATGCCAGCCTCACATGATGAAATTATCACCAAAGAAAACATTCTGATAAACAGCTACTTAGTGTTTTTCTAGATTTAGAGATTCTGGCTGTGCTCAGCTACATAGGAGACTATATGTATAGATCGTATGTATTGGAGAGAAAACATCAGATCAGGGTATGCAAACTAGTGTGTTGCACATGAACTGGTCTCTTCCAGAGTAATCACTAGGAGAAGGTTTCTCAATAGAAAAGAGAATGCACTGAAGGGAAGACATGACAAAAACATAGTGTTAAGCAAATTACCTATGGAAGAGCCTCAGAAAAGATAGAAGCTTTGTAAAAAGACAAAGAAAATGGTGATGCTCATTTAGATACTGAATTCCACACAGTCTGTATAATCGCACAGCAGTAGTCTGTTTGTATAATACAGAGTGGCCAGACTGCATTTCGACTAGAAGGAATTACTGGTACCATGGAGTTTTACGGGCCCAGCGTAGTGTGAATCCAGCATCTGTACGGATCTTGATTGATGCAGCTTCAGCTTCTCGGACAGTCTCCTTCACAGACTGCATCAAGTTCTGTGCGTTATGCACGAGCATTTCTGTTGCCTGCAAAGAAAGGAAGACATTTACAAATGAACATTTGAAAAGTTTTAACTAAAATCAACGAAGGTTGGGAGCCAGAGGCAGGAGATCCTAAAAAACCCACGTATGGCTGCTAAGTCACTGGCAAGGGAGCACTGGCTAGTGGTTCCTAGGCTCTCACATTGAGAAGTAGAGTCTCTTCGTCCCCGGCCTTCCTATCTTACCTGTTCAGACTCTTCATCACTAATGTTGGTCCTTCCCAACATAGTGGCCTTGACTGTACTAAGGATCTTCAGTTGAGTGCTAATGGTTGGAATCCTTTCACAGACCTTCAATATAAAAAAAAAATAAACCCATCTCTGAAAAACATCCTAACTAGTGTAAAAACAGATGATTAAAACATCAACTTTATCAACTTAAGAAATAGCCATTGTGTGTTCCTACCACCACTGGTATGCAGGAGAAAAATGCACAAGATTAAATTTTACATTAAGATTGTATGTTACGAGCAGGGCCCTCACTCCTACTGTAACTTTTTACTGTCTGTATATGTCACCGCTTAATTGTAAAGTGCTGCAGAATATGTTGGCGCTATTTAAATACATTTATTATTTTACACACTCAATATTTACAAGAATCTGCATTCAAGAGTCTGTACACCAACACTTACATAATTTTAGAATTAAAACCTTTAAAGGCTTCTGTCCTATCCTAGTCCTGCACAAGGTCTTAAAACTATCTGTCAAGAGGATTTTATACCTCACACTAATGACGTGTATTTAGTCTAATTACATCCATACCTTGACTGTATGAAACCTTTTTGCTGTTTCTCAGCAATTTAGTGTTAAAGTTCTTTGAAAATGAGCAGCAAAGCGGGTTGTGACAATGCACTTGCAGCTCTCCTGACCTTCCTCATTATGTCTCCATGTCTGGCTGCCTCCTGTATCTAAGGTCCTTTCCACACGTCTGTGTCTCCGGTACGTGTGGTGACAGTTTTCACACATACCGGAGACACGAACTCACGTGCATACGGAGAACACACATGGATGTCCTCCGTGTGATATGGACAGCTGCCAGGGAAGAAGAGCTACCGTAAGCGCTGTTCCCCGGTGGCTGGTGCTGAAGCCGGCTGTCATTCTCCCCTGCTCTACTAGTGAGCAGGGGAGAATGAGGAGCGCTATATTAAAGTCCAAACAGCAGCAGGTGGTGGCTTTTGGGATTGTTACCCCCATCATCCGACACCTGCTGCCAACAATAACAGTGACGTAAGGTGCGGATGGTTGGGGTATTCAACAGCCCCCACCTGCTGTCATTCGGACTTTAATATAACGCTCATCATTCTCCTCTGCTTGCCGGCAGAGCAGGGGAGAATGAAGACAGCGGGCTTCAGCACCAGCCGCCGAAGAACAGCGCTTACTGTAGCACTTCTTCCCCGGCGGCTGTCCGTGTGATACTGTGATACACGGTTGCCAAATGTAGTACACACACGAATATCTCCGGTACAGTTTTTTCCGGTACCGGAAATATACGGACGTGTGAAAGAGGCCTAATAGTGATGATCTTTCCGTGACCAAAATATCCCATATGTAATTTTAGTGGCAGGGCCAGCGCCTGTGCACATTGACTCACTGGGGCTGGTGATTCAATCAAAGCCTTACAGCACATCCGCTGGCCCTGTCACTAACGACGCTTTCAAAAGATCTTGGTCATGGAAAGCAGGTCACTGACACAGGAGTGACATGTCAGACACAGGATTCAGGCAGTGGGCAGGGAATAGCAAGTGTAATGTCCCACCCCGAAGCACTTGCGACTCAATTGCATAAGATTTCAATACTGAATTGCTGGAAAAAAAAAGCCCAAACTTATTTCTACAATCAAGGTAAAGATTTAATCAGCCTCAAAGAGCCATTCATACATGTCATTAGTATGAGGCATTAAATCCTCATAACTTGAAGGCGGTTTTGACTTTTGATTATAAATAAATGGTAACTCGCAGTAACAACTGATCTTTGAAATTTGTAAATTACCTGAAGCAAATTAGTTCGGATCCTCTTGTCAGTGCACTGTTTAGCCACTTCTTTAGCCAACCTCGTCACCTCATCGGAAGCTTTAGCAATGTCCTTGGCACACTGGATTAGGGCTCTCTTGTTCCCACTGCCTCCTCTCACAAGCCGAGACATCTCCGCCATGAGCAGAGCCATGCGCTTAGCTGCTGCAATGATATCATTGCCCTACAACAGGGAAAAACAACAGACCTGTCAGAGAGGAGAGAGACGGGCTGTCCAACTACTCTGTGGCTCACCATTTCGTTCTGATTGAGCAATAAGCAAAGTAACCTCAGGAAAAAATCCAAAAGCATTATTTTGTCATCTTTCAGCAAAGCAAAATCCGATCCATATTCCATATCCTGTTAGCAAAATCATAGATGGAATATTAAGACGTACTCTTTGTTCATGTGCTCTCAGTGGATTGAAGGATGCTTGTAAGAAATGTGAAGCTAGGAGGTTATTCCAGAGTTTAGACCTTAGTTTAGGAGTCTATTCCCTTCTCGATAGGCAGGACTGACTTGGATTTCACATTTGGCATTTTTTTAAATGCATCATGCAAATATCAAAAATTATTTAGGATATAAATGCTTATGCAAAATACCATGAAAGCTTTTGAAACTCTAACCAAAAAAACATTGAGACACCATGAATAAAAAGTATGATGCTTGAAGGGTGGAAGTTACCTGCGTATTGCAAACAAATGAACTTTCCAAACTTCAGAGTTAAACCAGCAACATACAGCATCAAAACAAACATACGCAAGTGTGCATGGGTGCGCAAGTTGTCTGGACAGCTCAGAAGAATGGGATGTACTTTACGATCACATAACAGCAGGCCATGTACACTACAGTGCCTTCTAGACAATAACGTACAGGCTGTTGGTTAGTTCAAGACTCAGCACTTACTGTCATGCATTGGTAGCAACAGTTAGTACATACACAGCATATCATTGGGTGTAAAGTGGAAGGGTCTCTGCATTCAGTACCCTTAACACAGGACTAAGCAAGAAAGCAATCACCATCCTGTTCATAGGAAATATGATCACTCTTGAGCAAATTCATTAGGATTCTATAGAGACCATATTTTGTCTTAGTTTCTAATTCATGATCAACCTTCCAAGTAAAAGCTCTGGTCTTCTAAAAAGGTAAAAAAAGAAACAAAGCAACCACATAAAATGTTATGAATATTCTAAGTAAAGAGATGACCACAGCACCACTGAATATGGTGCACAAGTAGGATCCAATCCCTTTTAATGATAGGTAAGAACACTTGGCACTCAGAATGCATATGAAATCATTTATTTAATTTCATCTACTCTAACAAAGGTTTCGGACTACATTAGACCTTCCTCAATGTGCCTATTGTCCAATTGAAAAGATAAATTGCATTTTATTACCTGGAGGTCAGCTAGGAAGCACTGTGCATGATGTCCATCATTGGTTCAGACAGAGCATCTGTTGACCTACAAGTACCACAGCAAAAGCACAGCCTGACAATCAAAAATAGTTTGCGTTTCGTTTTTTCTTTGTCAAACAGAGTATCTGTCTGAACCAGTGGTGGACATAAATTTCAGTGCTTCATAGCTAATGCAGGTGATAAAATGCAATCTGATATCTTTATAGGCACATTGAGGAAGGTCTAAACGTTTGCACACCTTTATTGATGAAAATTGTAACACAGTTTTGTGTTCCAACCGCTTGAAATTTTCAGGAACTCTGCATGCTCAGACTGAACAGAAACATGCAAAGGCTGGAAGCATGTCCTGATGAAGTCCAACCAACACAGCTGCTGCTTGTCAAGAACTGTACAATGATGTGAGGACAGGGATTCCGCTTCCTTTCACCGTTTCCGTTCACTGACAGCAAGCAAACATTTGAAAAAAAAAAAGTAGGAATTGTAGCAATATAGTTATAAAGTTACACAATAAGCAGCTTATCTACACGTCCTCATTCACACATCCGTGACTTTTCTAGTATGAAAAAATAGGACCCCTTTTCATCAGCGTTTGTCAGAGGTTCATCAGTTCTCAAGCTTCTATCAAACAAACATGAAAATCTGACAGCTCACAGATCACATCCTATACTGTTGCACAGTTGGTGTTCCTGATTAAAAACTTTATTTTTTTTTTTTTTTTAGAGAGGTGGAAAAATACATGGACATCTGAACAGCCCCATAGACTATAATAGCTACAAGTAATATCCATGAGAAACACTGATAAATCTAGTATGTGACAAACTGACATTGGAATGAGCCCATAAATGTAATCTTTCAGCAGGATATCACCCCCAAACTATGTCTATGTGCATGTAGCTCTATCAAAGACTAGTCCAGTAATAACTTTACATGGCCACTCCAGCTCTACATTTTTTACATTGTCATAATGGCACCGACCTGTAGAATCATGTTCCTAGGTTATTTTTAATCACACAGTTAATGGTGTAAAAATGAAAGCCCAAAAAATGCAGCAGACTTACAGGGTTTTTTTTTTCCCCATTTCACCTCTTTTGCATTTTATCCCCATTTTTCTGTATACTGTATGGTAAAGTGAGTAATGTCTTTCAAAACTTCAACTCTTACCGCATAACAACAAGCCCTCATATGAATAGGTTGATGAGAAAATTTTAAAAAAGTTATTTTTGAGAGGTGGAAGGAAAAAAATTAAAATTGGCTGTGTTCTTTAGGTCTCCCTCACAGTTCCGTGTTTCCGGAATGTGTGGCATCATTTTTTTATGCGTACCAGAGACAAGTGTGTACATGGCAGTGTTTTCACCCGCACAGTGTTTTCCAGTTGAATGGATGACAATACATACTACACACAGATGACATAAGTGTGACATCCGTGTGCTGCCCGAGTGACACTTATCGGAATAGAATGCAGAATAGAAATAAAAGATTTTTATGGTTAAAGATGTGCAAAGATAGAGATAGCTAGCCATGTGTAAATATATTAGATTAAGATAGGAGTGGGGTGGGCCGGTATTTCTAGTCTGGGAAGGGCCCAATAACCACGGACCTTACCAGACTGATAATATCAGCTGATTGCTTTACCTATGCTTGTTATCAAAAATGGGGGGACAACGGGTCATTTTTTTTACATTTATTGTACAGTAAGCTACACAAGCAAGGTACTAATTATATATCACACGAATAGCCATTTATCAGTTCATCATCTATTTAATACATATCTATCTAAATCTTTACACATCTTTAACACCTAAAAATCTGTAATTTCTAAAATGCATTCTATTCCGGTACGTGTCACACGGAGAGCACACGTACACACAGATGGCACACTGATGACGTACATGTACACAAGCATGTCACATAGAAACACATCACACCGGTAAAATCAGGATGTGTGAAGGGGGCCTAAGAAGTTAAAGTTCATCCTCTCATATTTTTAGAGGCTTTCTTATTCTCAATTTATTTATTTATTTTAAGGCGCTACACTGCTGACCAGCACATTTTGCTCTTGCCATACAGCCAACAAATTCTTCTTTTTATGCTACTTACTATGTACCGTAACTATTATTATATAGTATGAGGGAAGGTGCAGTATTCATCTCCGGATAAGGCTGCACACAATCTGTATTCACAGCAGAGAATTCTGCTGTAAATCCCGATATGTTAGTAAGAAAAACGCTGCATAAATATGCTCGTTTTTGTTATGAATTTTCCCAACTCATTAGTATAGATAGGTGAAATCTGTAGCAAAAATCCTGCAAGAATAGACGTACTGCAAATTTTATCTGCACCAAATCTACAAGGAAAAATAAGCAGTGTGTGCATGAGACTTCAGGAATCTCATACATTTTACTGGTGCTGGCAAATCCTTCAGATTTTGTGACAAAACTGCACAGAAAAATAACAACGTGCACAGACCCCGACACTGGTTGAGGGCATTTTACAGAGGGCAATAATCTTGTACAGTTGGGAAAAAAAGTATTTAGTCAGCCACCAATTGTGCAAGTTCTCCCACTTAAAAAGATGAGAGAGGCCTGTAATTGACATCATAGGTAGTCCACAACTATGAGAGTCAAAATGAGAAAACAAAACCAGAAAATCACCTTGTCTGATTTGTCAAGATTTATTTTTCAAATTATGGTGGAAAATAAGCATTAGTTCACCTAGAAACATGCAAGATTTCTGGGTCTCACAGACCTGTAACTTCTTTAAAGGGAATCTGTCACCCCTTTTCTCGAATATGAGTTGCCGGCACCAACACCAGGGGCTTATCTACAGCATTCTGTAATGCTGTAGATAAGCCCCCGATGTAACCTGAAAGAGAAGAAAAAAGTTAAATTATACTCACCGGGGGGGGCGATCCGGTCTTGGTCCGATGGGTATTGCGGTCCGGTGCCTCCCATCTTCCTACAATGCCATCCTCTTCTTTCCTTCCCGTCGTGGCTCCGGCACAGGCGCACTGCTCTGCCCTGTTGAGGGTAGAGCAGAATACTGCAGTGCGCAGGACCTCTTCCGGCGCCTGCAGGACTCTGCTCTGCCCTCAACAGGGCACAGCAGTGCACCTGCACAGGAGCCACGACAGGAAGGAAAGAAGAGGACGGCATCGTATGAAGATGGGAGGCGCCGGACCGGACCACGACACCCATCGGACCAGACCGCCCTCCCCTTCCCCGGTGAGTATAATTTCTTTTTTCTTATCTCTCAGGTTACATCGGGGGATTACCTACAGCATTATAGAATGCTGCAGATAAGCCCCTGATGGCGGTGTCGGCAGCTCATATTCGCAAAAAGGGGTGACAGATTCCCTTTAAGAGGCTCATCTGTCCTCCACTCATTACCTGTAGTAATGGCAACGGTTTGAACTTGTTATCAGTATAAAAGACACATGTCCACAACCTCAATCACACTCCAAACTCCACTATGGTGAACACCAAAGAGCTGTCAAAGGACACCAGAAACGAAATTGTAGCCCTTCACCAAGCTGGGAAGACTGAATCTAGGCAGGCAGCTTGTTGTAATAAAATTAACTGTGGGAGCAAAAATAAGAAAATGGAAGACATACAAGACCACTGATAATCTCCCTCAATCTGGGGCAAGATCTCACCCCGTGTGGTCAAAATGATCAGAAGAACGGTGAGAAAAAAAATCCCAAAACCACACGGGGGGGGGACCTAGTGAATGTCCTGCATAGAGCTGGGACCACCGTAACAAAGGCTACCATCAGTAACACACTACGCTGCCTGGGACTCAGATCCTGAAGTGCCAGACGTGTCCCCCTGCTTAACCCCTTCCCGACCTGTGACACAGCGTATGCGTCATGAAAGTCGGTGCCAATCCGACCCATGACGCATACCCTGTGTCATGAATTCAAAGCCCCCCTGCGGGTCGGGTGACCGGGGTCAAAGAAAGGTCACCTGACCCGCAGATACAGGGGGCTTCGTAATTCACCACAGGGGGCATGGCTTCGCCCCCACGTGGCTACGATCGCTCTGATTGGCTGTTAAAAGTGAAACAGCCAATCAGAACGATAGTAATATTTCATCAATGAAAATTGATGAAATATTACAATCCAGCCATGGTCGATGCTGCAGTAGCATCGGACATGGCTGGAGACACCGATTTGACCCCCCCCCACCGGCGATCGCCCCCCCCCGCCACTGCATGACAGTGGCGATCTGCCGCCGCTGTCATCATCTGCCCCCCCTCCCATTCCCTCCGCTCCCCGCCAGCTTCCGATAACCCCCTCACCCCCTCTCACCCCCCCGGCACCTTTTAAGTCCCCCTGTCGCTCCCGGTGTCCGGCGGGTCCGGTTCATGGGCGCCGCCATCTTAGAAAATGGCGGGCGCATGCGCAAGTGCGCCCGCCCGAATCTGCCGGCTGCAGATTCCATTATTTCATTTTGATCACTCTCGCAGTGATCAAAATGAAATGAAAAGTAAATGAACCCCCCGATTATCACCCCCATAGGTAGGCATAACTAATAAAATAAAGAAAATATTTTTATTTTTCCATTAGGGTTAGGGTTGGAAAGAGGGTTAGAATTTGAAAGAGGGTTAGGGTTAGAAAGAGGGTTAGGGTTAGAAAGAGGGTTAGGGTTAGAAAGACGGTTAGGGTTAGAAAGAGGGTTAGGGTTAGAAAGAGGGTTAGGGTTAGAAAGAGGGTTAGGGTTAGAAAGACGGTTAGGGTTAGAAAGACGGTTAGGGTTAGAAAGACGGTTAGGGTTAGAAAGACGGTTAGGGTTAGAAAGAGGGTTAGGGTTGGAAAGAGGGTTAGGGTTGGAAAGAGGGTTAGGGTTGGAAAGAGGGTTAGGGTTAGAAAGAGGGTTAGGGTTGGAAAGAGGGTTAGGGTTGGAAAGAGGGTTAGGGTTGGAAAGAGGGTTAGGGTTGGAAAGAGGGTTAGGGTTGGAAAGAGGGTTAGGGTTGGAAAGAGGGTTAGGGTTGGAAAGAGGGTTAGGGTTGGAAAGAGGGTTAGGGTTGGAAAGAGGGTTAGGGTTGGAAAGAGGGTTAGAGTTGGAAAGAGGGTTAGGGTTAGAATTAGGGTTATGCTTGTGGCTAGGGTTATGGTTAGGATTAGGGTTAGGGGTGTGTTGGGGTTAGGGTTATGGTTAGGATTAGGGTTAGGGATGTGTTGGGGTTAGGGTTGGAGTTAGAATTGAGGGGTTTCCACTGTTTAGGCATATCAGGGGGTCTCCAAACGCGATATGGTGCAACCACTGATTCCAGCCAATTTTGCGTTCAAAAAGTCAAACAGTGCTCCCTCCCTTCCAAGCCCCGACGTGTGCCCAAACAGTGGTTTACCCCCACATATGGGGTATCAGCGTACTCAGGAAAAATTGCACAACAACTTTTGGGGACTAATTTCTCCTGTTACCCTTGGGAAAATAAAAAATTGGGGGCTAAAAAATTATTTTTGTGGAAAAAAAATGATTTTTTCATTTTCACTTCTCTGCATTATAAACTTCTGTGAAGCACTTGGGGGTTGAAAGTGCTCACAACACGTCTACTTAAGTTCCTTGGGGGGTCTAGTTTCCAAAATAGGGTCACTTATGGGGGGTTTCCACTGTTTAGGCACATCAGGGGCTTTGCAAATGTAATGACGACCAGTCTGCATTTCAAAACGCCACTACTTCCATTCCGAGCCCTGACGTGTGCCCAAACAATGGTTCCCCCACACATATGGGGTATCAGCGTATTTAGGACAAACTGGACAACAACTTTTGGGGTCCAATTTCTCCTGTTACCCTTGTGAAAATAAAAAATTGCGAGCTAAAAATTCATATTTTGAGGAAAAAAAAGATTTTTTATTTTCATGGCTTTGCGTTACAATCTTCTGTGAAGCACTTCGGGGTTCAAGGTGCTCACCACACATCTAGGCAAGTTCCTTATGGGGTCTAGTTTCCAAAATGGGGTCACTTGTGGGGGGTTTCCATAGTTTAGGTACATCAAGGGCTCTGCAAATGTAACATGATGCCCGCAGACCATTCCATCAAAGTCTGCATACCAAAACGTCACTACTTCCCTTCCGAGCCCTGACGAGTGCCCATACAGTGGTCATCCCCCACATATGGGGTATCAGCGTACTCAGGACAAACTGGACAACAACTTTTGGGGTCCAATTTATCCTGTTACCCTTGTGAAAAAAAAAATTGCGGGCTAAAAATCATTTTTTTTTAGGGAAAAAAATTATTTTTTATTTTCACGGCTCTGCGTTATAAAGTTCTGTGAAACACTTGGGGGTTCAAGGTGCTCACCACACATCTAGGTAAGTTCCTTGGGGGGGGTCTAGTTTCCAAAATGGGGTCATTTGTGGGGGGTTTCTACTGTTTAGGCACACGGGGCTCAGCAAATATAACATGACGCCGGCAGACCATTCCATCAAAGTCAGCATTTCAAAATGTCACTACTTCCCTGATGAGCCCCAACGTGTGCCCAAACAGTGGTTCCCCCCCACATATGGGGTACCAGCATAATTAGGACAAACCGGACAACAACTTTTGGGGTCCAGTTTATCCTGGTACCCTTGTGAAAATAAAAAATTGCCGACTAAAAATTTTTTTTTTAGGAAAAAAAAGATTTTTTATTTTCATTGCTCTGCATTATAAACGTCTGTGAATCACCTGGGGGTTCAAAGTGCTCACTATGCATCTAGATAAGTTCCTTAGGGAGTCTAGTTTCCAAAATGGGGTCATTTGTGGGGGAGCTCCAAAGTTTAGGCACACAGGGGATCTCCAAACACGAACGACATGGTGTCCGCTAACGATTGGAGCTAATTTTCATTTCAAAAAGTCAAATGGCGCTCATTCCCTTCTGCGCCCTGCCGTGCGCCTAAACAGTGCCCCCCCACATATGGGGTACCAGCGTACTCAGGACAATCTGGACAACAACTTTTGTGGTCCAATTTCTTCTGTTACCCTTGTCAAAATAAAAAATAGCGGGCTAAAAAATCATTTTTGAGGAAAAAAAATGATTTTTTATTTTCACTGCTCTACGTTATAAACTTTTGTGAAGCACTTGGGGGTTCAAAGTGCTCACTACACATCTAGATAAGTTCCTTAAGGGGTCTAGTTTCCAAAATGGGGTCACTTGTGGGGGAGCTCCAATGTTTAGGCACACAGGAGCTCTCCAAACGCGACATGGTGTCCGATAATGATTGGACCTAATTTTCCATTCAAAAAGTCAAATGGTGCTCCTTCCCTTCCGGGCCCTGCCGTGCACCCAAACAGTGGTTTATGACCACATATGAGGTATTGGTGTGCTCAGGAGAAATTGCCCAACAAATTTTAGGATCCATTTTATCCTGTTGCCCATGTGAAAATGAAAAAACTGAGGCTAAAAGATAATTTTTGTGAAAAAAAAGTACTTTTTTTTTTCTTACGGATCAATTTGAGAAGCACCTGGGGGATCAAAGTGATCAGTATGCATCTAGATAAGTTCCTTGAAGGGTCTAGTTTCCAAAATGGGGTCACATGTGGGGGAGCTCCAGTGTTTAGGTGCACAGGGGCTCTCCAAACACGACATGGCAAGCGCTAAATATTCCAGCATATTTTCCATTCAAAAAGTCAAATGGCGCTCCTTCCCTTCTGAGCCCTGCCGTGCGCCCAAACAGTGGTTTATGACCACATATGAGGTATCGGTGTACTCAGGGGAAATTACCCAACATATTTTAAGATCCATTTTATCCTGTTGCCCATGTGAAAATGAAAAAATTGATGCTGAAAGAAAATTTGTGTTGGAAAAATTAAAATGTCCATTTTTTTCTTCCACATTGCTTTAGCTGCTGTGAAGCACCTGAAGGGTTAATAATCTTCTTGAATGTGGTTTTGAGTAGCTTGAGGGGTTCAGTTTTTAGAATGGTGTCACTTTTGGGTATTTTCTGCCATATAGACTCCTCAAAGTGACTTCAAATGTGAGGTGGTCCCTAAAAAAAATGGTTTTGTAAATTTTGTTGTAAAAATGAGAAATCACTGGTCAACTTTTAACCCTTATAACGTCCTAACAAAAAAATATTTTGCTTCCAAAATTGTACTGATGTAAAGTAGACATGTGAGAAATGTTATTTAGTAACTTTTTTGTGTTACAAAACGCTCTAGTTTAACAGAATAAAAATTCAAAATTTGTAAATTGCAAAATTTTCAAAATTTTCGCCAAATTTTTGATTTTTTCACAAATAAACGCAAAAATTATCGACCTAAATTTACCACTAACATGAAGCCCAATATGTCATGAAAAAACAATCTCAGAATCGCTAGGATGCGTTGAAGCGTTCCAGAGTTATTACCTCATAAAGGGACACTGGTCAGAATTGCAAAAAATGGCCAGGTCATTAAGGTCAAAATAGGCTGGGTCATGAAGGGGTTACACCAGTACATGTCCGGGCCCATCTGAAGCTTGCTAGAGAGCATTTGGATTATCCAGAAGAGTATTGGGAGAATGTCATATGGTTTGATAAAACCAAAGTAGAACTGTTTGGTAGAAACAAAACTCGTGTTTGGAGGAGACAGAACGCTGAGTTGCATCCAAAGAACACCATACCTACTGTGAAGCATTGGGGTGGCAACATCATGCTTTGGGGCTGTTTCTCTGCAAAGGGACCAGGACGACTGATCCGTTTACATGAAAGAATGAATAGGGCCATGTATCTGAGATTTTGAGCACAAACCTCCTTCCACCAGCAAGGGCATTGAAGATGAAACATGGATGGGTCTTTCAGCATGTAATGAACCCAAGCACACCACGAGGGCAATGAAGGAGTGGCTTTGTAAGAAGCCTATGAGGGTCCTGGAGTGGCCTAGCAAGTTTCCAGATCTCAACCCCATAGAAAACCTTTGGAGGGATTTGAAAGTCCGTGTTGCCCAGCAACAGGCCCAAAACATCACTGCTTTAGAGGAGATCTGCATGGAGGAATGGGCCAACATACCACCAACAGTGTGTGCCAACCTTGTGAAGACTTACAGAAAACGTTTGACCTCTGTCATTCCCAACAAAGGATACATAACTAAATATTGAGATGAACTTTTGTTAATGACCAAATACTTATTTTCCACCATAATTTGCAAAATAAATCTTGCCAAATCAGACAAGCTGATTTTCTGGATTTGTTTTCTCATTTTGACTATCATAGTTGTGGTCTACCTATGATGTCAATTACAGACCTCTCTCCTATTTTTAAGCAGGAGAACGTGCAAAATTGGTGGCTGACTAAATACTTTTTTCCCCACTATCTATAGAAAGAAAAAGTATTCCAGCTTCATAAAATCCAAAGGTTTATTATTAACTCTTTAAAAGTTGATTAAAAAAAAAAATGTGTCTACATGGTGACCTCAAGGCAACGCGACGCTCTCAGGCGTCCTTTTTCAGAGCCCGAGCTTTGTAATCAACATTTAAATATTTGACAATAAACCTTTGGATATTATGAAGCTAGAATACTTTTTTTCTATGGACTGCACATGGAGCCACACATTTTCCTTGCTTCTGCACGCCGCTATAAGTGAGCTGGTTACAAATCTCTCCATGTTTGTAAAATAATCTTGTAAATCAGAATCAATCTAAGCATTGTCCAGTCAAAACAAGCAACTATCAAGCAATGAACATTAATTCAATAAGGTGGCATATCACCTTATATGAACAGGTATCTGTCTGCAGCTGGTAATAAAAACAGGGGAAAGGCAATGACCGCAAAACTCCCTGGCACGCAGACATAAGTTATTATGTCACAATAGTTATTGTGATACCTTGTAAAACCATTAGAAAACGTTTGGGAATGCTTTCCATAAACAGCGCCACTTTGGCAGTCTCCGGTACTATGGCTCATGCTGATATATTTGTCACAGCCAATGTACAAGAGTGTTGCACTGTTATATGGAAAACCATTGTGTGACCCAAACCCGCAAAATAAGAAGCATTAAACCTCTAACATCTGAATAGAAGGACACAAGAAAACACAGACAAGCCAATATTCACTGATAAAGCCATACATGGGCTCACACAAGCCAGCACAAGAAAATCACACGCAGCGACACCATCAGCTAGGCGCAGACTGGAGGCACAAACTGTGTCATGAATGGAGGGAGAGGGTGGGATGCACACGGCAGGGTGGAGGATGCAGAGCTTGGTAACCATTGAATACCTTACTGGACCATTTTGTAGCTTCTCGATGCAAAGACTGAGCTGCGGCCAGCATTGGCTGGTTCACAGGCTGCCCCTCAGGGACTAATAGCAGCTCGGGCTCATAATCATCTTCAATGTCAGAGGAAAGGGCAAATTCCACTGACGCCTCCTCCTCCTCTTCCTCACGCTCCTGCTCTACCTCAGACACAACGGCTTCTCTACCCTGCGGAGTAGTGGGTGCAGGGCTTCCAGGTGACTGGCAGGGCAGGGAAGGGTAAAGAAAGGTGGAAAGGTTAGTACAAAAGCAGAGGTGGGATAGGAGGGCCAAGGGTTTAATGCACCTGAAGCCAGACCACGTCTCTGGAAATACCTGTTTTACCCCTAGGCAGAGACGTTGAATTACAAATTGCATGTTAAAACAAGGGGATTAAAGCAGACTGCAAATATATGTGATTCGGAGTTATACTGTGGATCCCAAACCTAAATAAAAATACAATATTAATATATACAAAGGCTGCTGCTTTATTACAGAACGATTGAAAATCCCTTATTCTCAAGGCTATGAAAAATAACCAAATGCGTCTATGAAGGGCCATCATAACACGTTTCTGGAATTGGTTGGAAAGTGAAAAAAAATGCATAAATAAAAAGCCTTAGCATCCACTAATATGTATTGTTGGGAGAATTGGGACATCACTGCCCTTCTTGAACCATTAGGCAATTTACATATTGGTGAGGCCGAATGACTCGAGTCCAATCTTTTCACGAGCTGCAATGCTCCTGGCCCCAACAGCAGATTTTGTCCTAAGCATAGTAAAGGTCCCGTCTCACATAGCGAGATCGCTGAAACGTCACCGATTTTGTGACGCGCCAGCGATCTCGCTACGTGTGACACATAGCGGCGACCAGGCCCCCGCTGCAATATCGCTGATCGTGCTCAAATGTCCTGGGCCATTTTTTGATCGCTGGTGTCCCGCTGGCCAGTGTGCATAGCTGTGTTTGACACCGACGAGCGACCTCGTTAGCGTTTAAGAAATCATGGACGCAAGTGGGAGTCGTCAGAATTGCTGCTGTGTGACAAGGTCCCAATGACCGCTGAGGTCGTTATACGGATCGCTGGATCGTTACTGCGTCTTTGGGTAAATCTGCCTGTTTGACGACTTACTAGCGACGCACCAGCGATCCGTACCAGGTCGTATCATTGTCGGGATCGCTGGTGCATCGCTTACTGTAACAGTACCATAATAAGAGGGAGCTGTCAGTCAGCAAAGGTTGTGGGGTCCGAGGAAGCTGTCGCTATGAATACTTTAGGCTCCTAGCTCATAGGGCTGGCAGCACACTGCCACTAAAACTGGAAGAGCAGCTGAACAAAAGTTTATACAAAAATGTGCTAATGTCAACTGTGTGACTGTGGTTATAAGCTAAGGGGAGACAGAAGATCACTTTCATCATACCAGCAACACAATGAGGGGATTGATGTGCACCTGATTAGTAGAACAAATGGCATTTTTAATTGAACACTAATTACGCAGAGACCCTAGTGGCCCCACCTTTGTGTTGTTTCCCAATGGTTTTCTTAATATGTTTCTGCATGTATCTGTGATACTGGAAGTGGCATTCAACCCTCAGTCAACTATTATGTGTGTTAGCTGGTCACTTGGACTAATGCTTCTTTACCTTTCCCTTGCTTCTAAGTAGATGAGGGTCAACCAAAGGCCCCTATTTGGACTGGAACAACTAACCATCTGACATGTATGAGGGCTTCTCAACTCTCCCCAAACAGGGTAAAGGGATAGAAGGATGAGCATGTTAGAGCCTTTTATTTTAGGGGAGATAAGCCACTGCCTTTATCTCTTCCCATGGAAAACATTGAAGCGGAGCGCTCATGTGAACGGGGGAGTCGGGAGAGGTAGCAGTCTGAACAAATCTTCAACAGAGAGCTCTCTGGTGTATGGCCAACTTTTATGTGTTGGTGCACATTAGTTTTCATAGATACCTTGGCCTGTTTGCAGCCTGCACTTTGTTTTATGCATTTTTGCGCTCAAAATTATTTGTGATCATGTAAGCCTGATTTTTCTGGGCAAAACAAAGGCATAACATTTTTTCCGGGACCACAACATTAGTGGCTTATTTTTGACTAGGCCATTAATATTTACATGGGGGAGTACCCACACTATACTCATCTGATAACCATCTGTTGTAGAGATCACGTAAGGTTACATTGCTTCATCCACCTGCACACTACTTACTCAACAGCTGTTCTGAGAACTGCAGCATTTTATACACAAGTTAGAGGAGTGCAGGAAGACAAAGCAGTGGACATACTGAAGAGGATGCTGTGCTCACACAAGCACCATAATCTCTTCAAAAACCTGGATTGGCAGAAATGGACCATCACTGGGTCTGTTATTGATTACCTACACTTGGACAGGTCCTTAATATTGGAGCCCTTGTAAAAGCTCCCAAAACCCTTTGGGTAAATGGATTAGAGAGGCCATTATCCTTGCCTTTGTTGTTCAGAAGTCTGTCCACTTATTTAAATTTAAAGCCCACTACTAGGTGGCCTTCTTCTGGGTTACACAAAATCTGACTCTGCAGAATTGGATTGGTTGCACCGCCTGGAGCTTGGATTCTAGGTTGGATACAATTCTGGAAGGAGACGGCACTTGGGGATTTGATTTTGATTGCACCACGGACAAGAGGATCCTTCCAACTAGGGTTCTTCTTGCTAAATCCCATTATGTTGCTTGTAAGTACAGGAGGAATTGATTTATAATGTTAATATGTTTTTAATTGTTTTTTACATTAGCTCTTAAAGCAGAACATGATTCCTGCTGTAGTTTTGTTACTTCCAGTGTAACCCTAATATGTTGAATGTGTATCCAGGTTATTGAAACTACTATATGTTGGACCTGTAACAAGATTTCCTTCTATGGTCAATGAGGAAGTTTTCAACAGTTTGCATTGTTTCACTCTTTCCATCACTAGAGTCCAAATTAGTGGATTAATAACCCCAGGCAATTAAACATGCTTTACTTTTCATGACTGCTAAAGAATATATTAATGACTGGCTGTAAAAGCACTAATGTGTGTATCTATATATAGATCATGTAAAAAAAAAACAAACAAATTTAGGAATAGGTTTTGTAGGTTGACTAGGCTTTGCCAACATAAGCAAACGTCAATGTGAACAGTTATTTAATATCACCGACTAGGTTTCATGAGGATTAAACCTGTTGAGTCTTATTACCTTGCTGGACCACTTGCGAGCTTCATCGTGAAGCTGTCTTGCAGCAACCATCATTGGCTGATTCACTGCCTCGCCCACCTTCTGCTCAGGGAACTCCTCATCCTTCTCTTCAGGAGGTGGTGGTCTGGGAGGTGGAACCTCGCCCTCGGGAAGTGGAGGCTTTGGAGGTGCTGCATCATCAGTCAACTGGAAAAAAATTAAATAGCACAAAAAAATTAAATAATACTCATTTCCATGGCAAAATTAACTAGATAATCATCCATTTCTGTAATTATACAGTAATGTGCAAAAACTTTAGACAGGTGTTGAAAAACATATGCACAGTAAGAAGGCGTTTTACAAATAAAAGTGATAAAACGCAAAATGAATAAATAAGATAAATCTAAGTCAAACCAATATTTGGGGTTATCACCCATTGCCTTCAAATCAGCATCAGTTCTTCTCAATCACTTGTACACAGTTTTTGAAGGAACTTTCTAAGGAAGTTGTTGCAAACATCTTGGAGAAATAGTCAGATTTTTTACGTATGAGGCTTGTGCAGAACCTTCTGTCTCTTCATGTAATCCCAGGCAGACTGGATGATGTTGAGATCATGGCTCTGTTGGGGTGTATCATTACTTCTAAGACTCCTTGTTGTTCTTTATGCAAAACGAATATAATTCTAATTGTCAAACAAACTGCCTTCTGTTGCTGCCAAATATTTCACATTTTGACTCCTCAGTTGAGAGCTCTTCCTGCTATTTTTCTGCACCCAAGTTCTTATGTTTTCGTGCATAGTTTAGTAATTTGTCCTTGTTTAGATGTTGAAAGGTATGTATTTTTGGCTGCAATTCTTACAATAAAATCTCTTCAGGCCAGACATCTCCTAATAGATGGGTGTAGCTGGGTCCCACTGGATTCGGACAGTTCTGATCTTATGGCACTTCTGAAAATCTTTTGACACGTCTGTCATCTGCTGCACTGTTTTCTTGGCGGGCCTCTGTGTTTACTGTTTACAATGTTGCTCATTTCCTCATGCTTCTTCAAAAGAGCTTGATCGACAATATCGTGAAACCCCAGACTGCTTTGAAGTCTTTGGGAGATTCCTTGCTAATGCAATATAACTACCTTGTGTCTTGTTGCTGTTCTCAGCCTTGCCATTATGTACGACATCTTTGTAGCAGTTTGACTGATCATCTTCCAATTTTTGCCTTCCTACACAACTATTTCTGTTTTATTTGATTACGGTTTCAACCTACATATGAAAACTAGAATTATCACTTATTTGGTATAATTGGTTACTAATGCAGCTGACTAATCCTACAAATTCCATTTCTGTACATGAGTATACAGAAAAATGAATATACTTTAAGGTAAAGTGCGGTTACTCTAAATACCGCACAGTATATCAATTAATGCCAAAACAGATATGTATGAAGTGATGCTCTGATTTTACTCCAAAAATTACTGTATATACTCGTTTATAAGCAGAGATTTGCAGCCCATTCCCACGGTCCCCCTTCCTTCAGCGGTCACATGGTACCGCTCACTAAAGTCATGAATATGCACATATTTATGACTTTAAAGAGCGGTACCACTTGACCGCTGAAGGAAGGGAGACCATGGGAGAACGGGGCTGCAGAGACCGTGCCAGGAGGGGTAAGTATATGCAATATTCACCTGTCCCCATTCCATCGCTGCTCGCCGCTGTCTGCCGCGTCCTCGGTCAGTGATGTTCAGGCAGCAGAGGGCGCGGCGCGCACTAACCACATCATCGCAGCAGACAGTGGCAAGCAGCAATGGAAAGGGGACAGGTGAATCTCTCAGGTGCCGGGTCCTGAGCTAGCGGTGACACCGGCAGGGCTGTGGAGTCGGAGTCGTGGAGTCGGAGTCGGTGCTCATTTTGGTGGAGTCGGAGTTGGAGTCGGTATAAAATGGACCGACTCCTAAAATATATAATAAATTGGGTACAGTAATTCAATGCAGGATGTGCTGAATATTTTTTCATAGGAGTTTGGGAAAGTTATGAAATGTCCTATAAATGGCTGTTATATTCCTGATCTAAGGCTACATTCACACACAGCATTTTTCCTGTGTTTTTTGAGGATACGTTTTTCAGCTGCAAAAGCTGATCATCTTTTTAAAAAACTGCATCACCTGAAAGGTTTTTGAGCTCATAGATAATGTTTTCAATAGCAAAAGCAGATTAGAAATCTGCTCTATCTATCCATTTATCCATATCTGTCTATCCATATCGCATCTGTACCAAAAAGAATGAAAACCGGGTAGTACACCAATATATATTCTGTTCTATCTAAATATCTTGATTATTGGATCATAAAAATGATTAAATGTCTGAGGTTCACATTGTACTACAATAAATTTTTCACTTAAATATAAGCAATATGTGTGGGAGTCGGAGTCGTGGAGTCGGAGTTGGAGTCGGAGTAAGGGAAATTGAGGAGTCGGAGTCGGAGTCACAGGTTTGGCTTACCGACTCCACAGCCCTGGACACCGGCACCTGGCCCCCAGCGATGAGAGGTGAGTATGTCATTTTGTTTCTTTTTTTTTTTTTTTTTTTTTTTTTTTTTATTTGCAGCAGCACTTATGGGGTACAATATATGGAGCATCTTATGGGGGCAGCATATGGGGTATAATATATGGAGCATCTTATAGGGGCAGCATATGGGGGCATAATATATGGAGCATCTTATGGGGGCATAATATATGGAGCATCTTATGGGGGCAGCATATGGGGTAAAATATATGGAGTATCATATGGGGGCATAATATATGGAGCATCTTATGGGGGCAGTATATGGGGGCATAATATATGGAACATCATATGGGGGCAGCATATGGGGTAAGATATATGGAGCATCTTATGGGGGCAGCATATGGGGTAAGATATATGGAGTATCTTATAGGGGCAGCATATATGGTGCATCTAATGGGGGCAACATATGGGGGCATAATATATGGTGCATCTTATGAGGGCAGCATATAGGGGCATAATATATGAAGCATCTTATGGGGGCCTTATATGGGGCTCCTGATTCAATATGGATATTCAAAAACATTTAACCTACTGATGTCTCCATTAATTTTACTTTTATTGGTATCTATTTTTATTTTTGAAATTTACCAGTAGCTGCTGCATTTTCCACCCTAGGCTTATACAAAAGTCAATAAGTTTTTCCAGTTTTTTCGTGGCAGAATTAGGGGGGGGGGTCGGCTTATACTCGGGTAGGCTTATTCACGAGTACATACGGAAGTTAAATACCTTGTCAAAATCCCTGAGTTTTCCTGATTCTACTTCTCTTCTGTTTGCTTGGTGTCACTTCATTATTTATTATGCTTTCTTACATAGCGTGATAATATTCTGCAGCGCTTCTACAGATATCATCCCTGTCCACAATGGGGCTCACAATCTATATTTGCGAGCACTATGTCTTTGGAGCAGAGATATTCGCATTTGTTGTTTATTGGAAATCGCTGCCAAGTTGTGACTGGCAGCGGCTGGGAGGGAAGGCTTTAAACACTCACCCCAGAGAAGACTCTGAAGAAACGCCCAGTAGGTCTACAAGCAGAGTGTTCACTCACTGTGCTCCAAAAGGAGACACGCAGTCCAAAACGGAAAACGGGAAAAATCAGGGGAGCTCAGAGATTTTTACTAGATATTTAACGCAAATTTTCTTGAGAGATTGACAGGTCCTCTTTAAATGTAATTATATTCTGTAGTTACATTCCTGTCCAATTATTTTCAAATGTGAATGGCGCTGTATGCCCCATCTTTCCTCTATGATCGTGTAGGTGTATATTATATCCATCTGTTGGTAGTTCACATACAAACACTATTGAAAGTTATACAACTTATAAAGTTTCTCTATTAAAGGCTGGTTGATTGATACACTTCACAGTTTGTCCATGTTCAAAATATTAAAATATTTTTTTACCTAACCTCCCTAGAGCAAGTAATACTTCTCTACCACACTTACTTTGACTGTATAGAGGCTGCAGTGGTAAAATCGCACGTACAGTGGTGCAGCCAATCACTTGGCTTAGCGGCTGGAGCAGTCAGTGATTAGCTGCAGCATGTACACAATTATTGCAACACATGGCCAGAACAATTTAATTAACAAAACTTAAAAGGGGAAAACCCCTCTAAGGTATCCAATAGCTGGTTTGTTGAGAGTTTGTACTTATTCATGATACAAAAGCTGACACTCACCCTCAGGTGCTCCAAGTCAGGAGGAGGAGGGGGAAATTCTGGCTCCGGGGGCTGGAATGCTTCCCTCACCTTAGCAACTGCACCCAAAATCCTGTAACCAGAGTCCAGGAAGCCCTTCTGTAAAGCTAGTGACAAGAAAAACTTATGTTCAAAGCATTTTTATACATCAGGACCTTAAACCGCGTTCAATTTAAACCATAATTTCAAGGTCAAGGACACAGGATAGAAAAGTAAAGTGATTTCGCCTACGCTTTATTTGTCATGGAGCAGACACCACAACTCCTTCCTTGCCAATGACAGATACAACCACAAGAACTAATCCCTTGTAAGAAATGTTTAATTTGCTGTTATTACAGAAATAACGTAATGGTCATCGACTCCTTTCAAGAATACGGAATTAAGTGGGGATTTGCCAGTTAATTAAAGTGGCTGGTGGGTCTGTGTGATCATGGTCCTAACAGAGAGACCTTGTGCAGGATGCCAGCAGTTATAGCAGCCACATGGAACAACAAACTTCAGGTTACAGGAACTGGTGGCCATGTTCCGTGGTATGCGCACAGGACACAGAAGGAATATGGGGAGCAGAGATAAATGATTCTTCATTATCTACCTCTAGAAATGTGACAAGAAACCCCTCTACTTCCTCCATTGTGGTGCAAAGTCAAAGAACTCAATTCATCATTTGTGATTTCTTGAAGTCACTTTTCTTTTTTTACTAGTTATATTTCTGACTCTAAACAGGTTTTGCAAATATTTAGTAAAAGTTGTAAAGCCTTTAAAAAATAAAAAAAAGTTCCAAATTGTAAACTCCTCCAGAAACGTAAACCTAACAGTAGCGGCTGGAGTGAGATGTGCAAAAAAAATCTTAAGTTACTTAACGGTAAGGGCAGTGGTGCTGTCATGGGCTCTGTACAATCTCGTTACCGGTAAGTAACTAAGATTTTTTCCCTTCTCCAATGACAGTACCACCTGAGTGATTTAATTAGATCAAAAGCAACCTAGGGAGGGATCATGGCTTGCAATACCTTCCTCCCAAAGGACAGGTCAACAGAGGCGATACTGATACTGTCTATAGAAGGTGGAAGGGGAAGACGATGTGGCTGTCTTACATATCTCGTCGATGGACACCTCCACTCTTTCAGCCCAGGAGGTCGCCATGGCCCTGGTGGAATGGGCTTTCAGATTTCCAGGAACTGGCCTATTACTAGAAGTGTAAAGGCCCCGTTTCACATAACGATGTCCCAGCGATCCCACCAACGATCCGACATGGATGGGATCACTGGGACATCGTTAGGCTGATCGCTGGTGAGTTGTCACAGACAGCCCCTCCAGCGAACAGGACAAGCGAGCAAGCTGGTTTCCAATGTAAACATCGGGTAACTAAGCCGTGTGGCTCTTGGATACCCGCTGTTTACCCTAGATACCAGCGTGCGCTGGTATCTAGGGTAAACAGCGGGTATCCAAGAGCCGCGCGGCTCTTAGTTACCCGATGTTTACGTTGGAAACCAGCGTCGCTGATCGCTGGTCTCTCGCTGCCACACGCAGCGATGCGTGCTAGCCAGCGGGAGACCAATGATCAAAAAATGGCCCAGGACGATCGTGCATGATCAGCGATACCCGGCAAGGGGGCTGGTCGTTGATCCCTGTCACACACAGCGATATCGCTGGAGGGATCGCTGATGTGTCACAAAATCAGCGATCTCGCTGTGTGTGACGAGGGCCCTAAGCTAAGCTAATGGTGTCCCTTATCCATCCAGCTATGGTCCCCCTTGTAACACCACGCCCCTTTCGGATTCCCTGGAATGACACAAATAAGGCCTCATCGTTTCTCCGTTGCTTAATTCTGGCTAAGTACTGTATCAAGACCCTCCTGACGTCTAATGTGTGAGGTCTGCGTTCCTCTGCAGTCTTTGGTTTACTATAGAAGGAGGGAAGAACTACCTCTTGAGACGTATGAAACTTCAAGGCCACTTTGGGGAGATAGAGTAGTTTTGAGGCCAGATCCAGCCTATCATCTAATACCTGCATAAAAGGATGATTAATAGATAGGGCCTGATAAATCACTAAACCTGCGGGCAGACGTCAGGGCCACTAGAATCACCATTTTTAGTGCTAGAATCTTATCTGGCACCTCATGTAGGGGTTCAAAGAGCGATCTTGTTAAGGCTTCCAGGACAAGATTTAAATCCCACAGAGGCATTTTTGGATCTGGTATACTGTACGTCTAGACCTCTGCCATGCTTTAATGAACCTAGCCACCCATCTATCCGCCGCCAGGTTATAGTTGTATAGGGCCCCTAAGGCAGATACCTGCACCTTAAGGGTACTAGTGGCCAGGCACATCTCCATACCCCTTTGAAGAAACTCTGAAATAGCTCTGATTAGGATCGTACCCCGAACAGACTGCTCTGAAAAAGCCAAAAAAGTTATCCCATATCCTGCTGTATATTCCAGTTGTTATAGGCTTCCAACTCTGCATCAGAATAGCGACCAAGGACGGAGAGAACTCTTTCTGTATTAGCAGCACCCTCTCAAAATCCAGGCCGTCAAATATAGACCTAAGTTCTGAGGATGTGACATTGGGCCCTGTCTGAGGCGACCCGAAACGTCCGGAAGAATCCAAGGATTCGCCAAGGACATCCTTCTCATCCAAGAAAACCATGGTCTCTTGAGCCAAAATGGAACAATGAGGAGGACATCTGCTCCTTCCTCCTGAATTTTCCTCAGAACTGCTGGGATCAACATTAATGCGGGAAATGCATAAGCCAGTTGGAAACCCCAAGGAATCTGTAGTGCATCCACTGCAGATGGGCTTTCTTGGGTTCAAGGAACAGAAGATCTTTTGTCTTCCTGTTCTTTCTGTTGGCAAACAAGTCTATCTCTGGCTGCCCCCAAAGATTCACAATTTGCTGAAAGATAGATGGATCCATTTCCCATTCCCCCTGTTTTAACGTTGTCCAGCTGAGGAAATCTGCTTCATCATTCTCCTTACCCTTTATGTGTAGAGACGATCTCTGCAGCTGATGCTCCACCAGAATGTTCTAAGTCAGCTGCATCAGGGGTCGGGATCCGGTGACTGATATAGGCCACTGAAGTTCAAATGTCTGACATTATTCAAACATAGCTCCCTTCTAAGTGGGGAAGGAACTCTACTACGGTGTTCCTTATTGCTAGCATCTCCTTGTAGTTTGTGGAACCACCCACTTCTGCCTCTGACTAGATTCCATGAGATGGGCGCCCCATCCTTCCATGCTTGCATCCGTTACGATCACGTCCGATATCTGGTTGGACCACGCAATATCCTGTGACAGATTTCTTGTATTACGCCACCAGACCATGGAGTCTATTGTTTCCTGGGAGAGCATAATCTTTCCTCTAGGCGTCCAGCAAGCTTCTTCTCTCCCTCTAGAACATTCTGCTGTAAGGCCCTGGAATGACACTGGGCCGACTGTACCGCTGGGATGTATGATGTCATTGATCCTAGTAGGGACATGGCTTTCTTCAGAGACATAATCGGGTTGGGTCAATACTGTTGACAATAGGTCTATAATCCAGTCTTTTCCTCTGGTAGGAGACAGACCTGCCTCTCGGAGTCCAAAATAAGTCCAAAGAAGGATTGAACCTTGAAAGGCTGCAGCCTCGACTTTTCGATATTTATCATCCAACCGAGCTTTGACATAGTGGCTCGGATGTAATTTAGTTGAGAACTACATTCCTGTTCTGTCAATCACAAAAAAATCCTACAGATATGTCACTAACACCACATTCTTTTCCCGTAAATGCGCCGTCACCTCCAGAACTATCTTGATGAAAATTCTCGGGGCCATGGACAGAGCAAAGGGCATAGCCCTGTACTGGAAGTGTCTGAGTTGTCTGTCTATATACACCGCTATCCTCAGGTACTGCTGGTCTTTCTGATAAATGGTGACATGGTAATATGCGTTTTTCAAGTCTAAGACACTCATGTAACAGCCCAGGAATAAAATTATTTACTGCTGTGTTTACCTAATCCATCTTAAATGGTGTGTAGACCACCAACTTGGTGAGGCCTTTCAGACTGATAACAGTCCTGAATGACTGGTCAGGCTTCCTTGTAAGAAACAGAGGAGAATAAAACCCTTTCCCCTGCTGCTGAACAGACACCTCCACCAGGTACCCCCTGTTGAAGTAAGAGTAACACCTCTGCTTCCAGGGCCTGTTGTTCCTACAGGATCTGGGGGACGAGATCTTGAAGCTGTGCCTGTGGGTGGATGTGAACTCTAGTCTCAGCCCTGATCTTATTATGTTGAGCACCCAGGCACAGGCCAAGAATTCCTCCCAGGCAAGTTTCAAGTGGGACAGCCTTCCTCCTACCTGGGAGATCCCATCACTTGGAGGATTTTCGGCTCCTCGTTGAGGAACCCCTGAACATGAAACCCTTGCTCCTTGGTTTCTTATCCTTACAGTCGCTCTGTTCCTTGGAGGGTCTACTCGTGCTATAACTTCTACGAAAGGAACTTTTAAACTGAGGACGGGACACATTGGGAAAACCTTTTTTTCTTGTCTGCAGCTTTGTCAAGTATATCGTCCAGGGCTTGACCAAAGAGATATTTCCTTTCACACGGGGTAGAGCATAGCCTTGTCTTGGACTGGGCATCTCCCGGACAGCTGTTGAGCCATAGGGCACTGCGGGCAGCATTAGAGAGGTTTGCCAACCTTGCCGCTAACCTAACAGAATCGTCCGAAGCGTCAGCCAAAAAAGAAGCTGCTCCCTGTTGCAGCGGATGATCCGCCAGGATCTTCTCTCTTGGGGTGTTGTCTCTTAGATGGTGGCCCAGCTGCTGTAGACACATAGATCTTGCCGTGCAGGTTGCTTCTACTGCCGGCTTTAATGAGCCTGCCGATGACTCCCAGGCTTGTTTAAGGAAGAACTCTGCCTTCTTATCCAAGGGATCTCTGAGAGTCCCTAGGTCTTCAAAAGGGAACATAGATTTTTTAACTGACTTAGCAACTGCAATGTCGATCTTTGGGGTCTTCTCCCATATGTCCACATCTTCCTCATCAAATGGATCTCTCCTTTTTGAAGATGGTAGTGGCTCTTTCCTTTCCGGCCTTTTCAACCTCTATTAATGAGCATTTTGATCTTTTCATTACCTGGAAAGGAACACCTCTTCCTCTGATCCAACCCACCAAATAATGTCCTGAAAGGGGGGGCGTGGCTATGGAGTGAGCGTGAGAGGACGCTTGATGGGAGAGCTCCTCACTATCCTGCATTATCCTGGTATCCGGACCCTTTCTCTTCGATATATCTGGAGCTGCCTGGGCCCCTTTGGACAGCGGGACCCCCGCAGGAGGACGTGAGCGGCATTCTGGGAGCGGGCGGCTGATCCTCCACGAGGCGGCGGCCATCTTGGACGCGCAGCTCTGCCACTGAGAGCTGCAGCGTCGGCTGATACCGCTACACTGCTGCTCGGGCAGTGAAGATATCGGCTGGCAGAGCAGGGGAGACATGCGGTGAGTGCCCTGAAAGATTGGGCCCTGCGTGTTCTTTCCCCTCCATCACTTAATAACTGCACCAGCCGGCGCCATCACTGTGGGAGGCCCTGTACACCCTCCCCCGCTGCTGCTTTCTCCGTGGGGACCCCTCTTCCTCCCCTGGCCGCAAAGAACTTTATTGGCATAGTGTGGGTCGCTATCCTCACAATTTCACGTGGCCTCCACTCTCTGTGGCCTGAGCGATAATTATCCATTAATAGTCCTGCTGTGCTCACTGTCTACTGAGGACATTTCCGGAGCATATACCTCCAGCTATCTCACTGGATCACGCTGCAGCTAATCATGAGTAGATTTACGGGGTCAGGAGCAGCAGAAAAACTAAAAGAATATGCAAGACCCGATCCCTCTGACAGTGCACGGCCTCTTAGAAATACATCCTCTCAAGTTCAACGTAAAAGTCGTCCCTCTGGGGGTGAAGAGGAGGCTGAGCAAGAGGAACTGACCCTTAAACAGGCGTCTGAGCAATTGATGCAGGCTATCTCCCTAACCGGAACGTCCATGACTGAGAAAATTGAGGATGTTTACACGGAGGTGGGAAGACTTTGTCAAGATATGCAAGCCATGAAGGGACGCATTACGGAGGTGGAGACGAGAGTGTCCCAGGTAGAGGACACCATTACACCTATGGAGGCCAAATTTAAAAAAGTGGCGGGCTCCATGAATGCTTGGAAGCAGAAGGCGGATGACTTGGAGAACAGAATGCGTCGGAATAATATCCGCATCATCGGTCTACCTGAGCGCTCGGAAGGTCAGTATCCTGAGCAGTTTCTCGAAGACTGGCTTAAGACCTCCCTGGGAGATGAATTCTCTTCAGTGTTCGCCATTGAAAGAGCTCACAGGGTCCCTACAAAACCCCCGCCCGCAGGGGCCCCGCCTCGGCCTTTCCTGGCACGCCTCCTCAATTGTAAGGACAGAGATACCATTCTGCGTCTTGCACGATTAAAAAGTTCCATCAAGTTCAACAATGCTGTGATCTCCATCTTTCCGGACTTCTCCATGGAATTGCAGAAGCAGCGGGCACAATTCATCAAGGTCAAGAAACGGCTCAGAGAAAGAAACATTGTGTACTCAATGATATATCCGGCCCGGCTTCGGGTTGTTCACGGAGACACCTCTGTGTTCTTCACGCATCCAATGGAGGCGATTGAATGGCTGCGGTCCCATGGGGGGTCCCCTGCGAAGGAGTCCTAATGTGACGGCTGTTAATTCGAATCCTTTCAGCTAAAGGTCTCTCGGCGGGTATCCAGTTTCCAACAATACCGGACACTGTGCTCAGTGATGGTATCCCCTTGTTTATTTTTTGATGGCGGCGTGAGACTGTACTCCTACATTGTTAGGTTCTTGTTCTGTTTTTTCTTTTTCAAAGGTTTTAGTTTTTATAGTTACTTAGGTAGATGCCGCAGCCGATACCAACTTTGTTATCTAGGTGATATCTCTGCATTCTGTTCGGGCAACATTATGCAACATATCCAGATAGGCAGGAATGGGTTCTGAATTGATATGTATGGCCTGGAATGTAAGAGGCATAAAAACCCCCCGAAAGAAAATTAAGGTGTTCTCGCAAATTAGACAATATCGCCCTCACATTGTGGCCTTGGTTGAGACGCACCTGACCAGAGGTACAGTTCGGTGTGTGCAAAAACCGTGGGTACAATGGTTTCTACATGCCTTTCACACCGGCTATTCAAGGGGGGTTTCACTGTTAATACACAGAGATGTTCGGTGGGAAACCAGGGAGGCCCGGAAAGATCCTGAGGGACGGTTTGTGTTTGTACATGCGCTGATTAACTGTAAGAAATATGTCATTCTGTGTATCTATAACCCCCCCCCCCGGCCAATATGTCAATTATCCAGAATTTGGTCATGAATAATCATCTAAATAAGTTGAGATTGGGTGATGGAGTACAGAGTGGGGGCTCCTCACTCGGGCACATCCTAGCTGTCACAATTTATGGCAGGTAGCGGGTGGCTGGATCTATGGAGAATGCGCCATCCAGAGACAAGGGAATATACTTGCCATTCCTCCACTAAACGCTCCCTATCTCGCATAGATTACATCTTTGGATCTAGCAGCCTTGCGACATGGGTGGATGATATTGAACATGGCAGTAGGGGGATTTCAGACCACAGCCCGGTTGTTCTAAAACTTAAATATGGACCATTGAATAATAGGATAACATGGAAATGTAACCCTTTTTGGCTGAAGCTGATAAAACCGCCCGACAGAACGATAGAGGAATTTCAATACAAAAATTGGGGAAGAAGCAAAAGTGAGTCGTCAGGAAAAAGGTAAATATAGTTATAGAAAAACCTGAGGCAAAGAGTACTAGGTATCATATATTTTATTATATATTATATTTAATTGGAACAGTCAGTCACAGAAACCCAACGTTTTGGCCAAATGGGCCTTTTTCAAGGGTATTATCTAAATAAAATGACAATAACATCAAATTAGGAAATCCCTTCAAGATAATCATTCCATACAGTAAAGGTTCATGACAAATATCTTGTAATATAGGAAACATAAGAGAAAAACAAAAAATAATTACATATAGACATCCATGAACATAAATGAATAAAGCGATCATATACAGAGTAGACTCCATATGTTGGATACCACCATATACATTGTTTATTCTGAGAACAATTGCTTTCATAAGTAATCACATAAGATCTTAGCAAACCTAAAGCAGGTTCAGGGCATCAGAAAAATAGTGCACAGAATAAAGTGAATACCTGTGTAACCTAATGTTCCAATTCCAAGATTGTTCTAAGTAAGGAAAAAGAAAAGGAAACATACTGAGTATAATACAAGATTTAGCCCAGAAAGCAAAAAGTAAAAAGAGGTATATTCACCAATCTTAAGGAGAACCGGGGACAGCGCCGCCGCCTTGTGTGTCTGGATGTGCGTTAAGTAAGGAGAATGGATCCTTTTATTAACCCACAGAAATAAGAGACAAATACCATCAGCTGTGTCAATGGAGGACGCGCGTGACTAACTGTTCCAATTAAATATAATAAAATATAATAAAATATAGGATACCTAGTACTCTTTGCCTCAGGTTTTTCTAGAACGATAGAGGAGTTACGTTGCTTCGTCTCGTCCCACCCTGAACCCCGAAATACTAATTTATTTTGGGACACTCAAAGCCGATCTGAATGGGTTGTTTATCCTCCACGATCGCTTACATTAAACGAGTGACATCGGAAGAGGATGGCGAGATGGAGCGACATTTGAAAGATTCAGAGGCCACCTACATATCTGATCAAACTAATAGTAATAGGGTGGAGTGGTTGTCTGCTCATAGGTTATATACGCACCATATTGACACTAAAACTAAACGTAAATTATATTTTGCCCGACAATCTTATTTTGAAATGGGGAATCAGGCAAGCAAATTTTTGGCCTACTTAGTGCGTCAACAAAATACAACTAACACAGTCTTACAGATTTGCTGTTCAGATGGTACTTTGGCTTCCACAACTGAGGAAATACTGAAGAGCTTTTATGATTATTATAGTTCATTGTACAATTCTAAGACTGATGTTGATAGCCCGGGGTGTCTAAATTATCTGTCAGATATAGAGTTTCCCACATTAAGTCCTTCCCAGCGGGCCTTTATGGATGCTGAGTTTACTCTGGAGGAGATAGAGGATGTCATGAAGGATATGGCCTCTGGAAAAGCCCCTGGACCGGATGGATTTCCTGTCGAACTGTATAGGAAATATCAGGAGATATTGGCGCCCCTTTTGTTGATGGTGTTTCGTGGGATTTGGGAGGGGGGATGCATGCCGGAATCCTTTTATGAGGCTAATATAATAGTTCTAAAAAAAAAGAGGGGAAGGACCCTTTAGATTGTGGCTCTTATCGGCCTATATCGTTAATAAATGTAGATTATAAGATCTTTACGAAACTTTTGGCCAACAGGTTCAGTCATATTACACCTCATACACTCTGATCAAACTGGCTTTAAGCCTGGTAAAAGCACCTCCATCAATATTAGACGAATCCAGTCAGTAGTCCAATATAGCTCTCTGGTGCTGGACAATGAATGGGCATTGGCATCACTTGATGCGGCCAAGGCCTTTGACTCTCTTGAATGGCCTTTTCTCCGTGCATGTTTGCAGAGGTATGGATTCGGTGATAGATTCCAAAAACGGGTCAGTATATTATACATGAAGTCTAAGGCCCGGGTCATCGTAAATAGTTCAATATCTGAACCCTTTTCGTTACATAGGGGAACTCGTCAGGGGTGTCCCCTTTCCCCGGCCCTTTTTGCTCTTGCAATCGAAGCACTGGCAATTCCTATAAGATCCTCCCCTAATATTGCTGGCACAGAAATAGTGGTTCGAACTGACACCATAGGCCTATATGCTGACGATATGGTGATATTTGTGGATAAAGCGGAGGAAACCCTGACGAGAGTGATCACTACCATAAATAAATTCGGTAAATATTCTAGTCTATATATAAATTGGGAGAAATCTGCTTTGATGCCTCTTTCCCATACTCCAATGCCACGACTGGAGACTCTCTCCTCACTACCCATTGTAACCAGTTTCAAGTATCTGGGTGTCCATATTTCTCAAGGCAGTAAGTTCGATTTGCAACTTAACATACATCCACTGTTGGAGATGGTTAAAGCCAAATTTGCGACCTGCGGTAAACTTCCACTGTCTGTGGCCGGACGTATTAATTTAATTAAAATGATATTACTCCCCAAGTTCAGCTATTTTCTCCAACATAGTGCAGTAGTGGTGCCCAGATCCTTTTTCGCTAATTTGAATTCCCAGATTACATCTTTTATATGGGGGAAAACTAGGCCCAAACTCAAACTATCCACTCTGCAGAGACCCAAAAAGGGAGGGGGGGGCAGCGTTACCCGATTTCTTTCTGTATCATCTAGCCGGACAGGCCAAAGCCATAAGTACATGGATGCCCGGCGGTCACCTCCCTAATTCCGAAGATCTGCTTCATGCTGCACAAGTTAGTTGCCTGTTAGGATTTTTGGAAATGAGAAAAATAAATGTCCCGCGGATATTACCCCTGCTTCGTCTGGCACGGTCAGTATGGAAGCAGATTAAAAGGGTGGTTGGATTTGAGGACATTATAGCTGAAATTCCTCTATGGAATAATGGTTACCTTCCAGTGTTACTTGAACACCCATCCGCTGAGTTTTGGGCTCAGTATAATGTTTTCACGATAGGTGATCTATATGATCATGGAACTTTGATATCTTTTGAACAACATAAAGTCAACCGCAATGTCCCAAGATCCCAGTTCTTTCGCTATTTACAACTAAGGTCAGCCTTTCAATTGCACATGAGATGTATAGGTATAGATTCGTCTTTACCCTTGATAGGGATCCTTAAATCACAAGGCCCTCAAGGTCTCATCTCCTCTCTATATACATATATGCTGTCAGTGGGGACAGGATCCACCATAGACTCCGTTAAGAAGAAATGGGAAAGGCTCATCCCAGATACACGGGGAGAGGAGTGGGAAGAAATCCTGAAGTCCTCAATCAGGGCATCTCCGTCTGTTGATAACAGGATGATACAATTATACATTATAAATCAATCAATATTTGACTCCAACTCGACTCTTTAAGATGGGCCGATACCAATCATCGGAATGTTTGAGATGCCATTCAATAGATGCAGATTTTATTCATATGATTTGGTGTTGTCCTATCATTGCACAATATTGGAAGGAGGTGACATTATTAACATCCTTGGTACAAATTCCTGTTCCCCTTGAACCACTGGTTTGTCTGTTTGGAGTATGGGACGAGGAGACATGAGGTCAATGTTGGGATTTTCCTACGGGAGACGCTGTTTATGGCACGAAAGGTACTGGCATTGCGGTGGATGGGGGGGTTCATCTCCCTCTCTCAGGTCCTGGATCAATTTAGTTAATTCGATTATCCCATATAGAACGCACGTTATATCAAAACAGAGGGTGCCCAGGTAAATTTGAAAAGATTTGGGAGAGGTGGAATTCCTCTCACCTCACTTTGTAGAGTGGAGATGTCACATAATAAATAGTTAATTGTGTAGAAGTAGGCTGCGGAATTAATGTTTTTTTTTTTTTTTTTTTGTAGATGTAGGTACGGTTTAAAAGCTAAGCAGATCTCATCACTCGAGTAATAACACAAGACCATTGTGATTTAATTGATATTATACTCTGCCTTATTCTGTATACAACTGGTACGTACACTTTGCCTTATATTTCAATGTCATATGAAACATATGTATACTTTGTATTATGTTTATCATTATATACCAGTATGTATATTATACACTTGTTTATGGTTTAATAAACGAATTTAAAAAAAAAAAAAAAACAATGTCCTGAAGTGTCTTGGTACTCTTGGGATGAGACATGCCCATGGTGGACTTTATTGTCCTGTCCAGCCAGTCAGTATCCTCAGCTTGGAAGCAGGGCCTACCCCCTGTGTCCTCATCCGAGGAGGAAGAGCAGGAGGAATCCGTCAGGTCCGAATCCTCCCCCTTAACTCTACCGATCTTTCAGACTCTGATGACAGTGGTTCTGGCTTCCCTTCTTCCCTTTTCCCCATCATGTGTCTTAAGGACTCCTGGACCTCCGATCTAACGATGGCCTTAAGGTCCATAGCAAATCCGGGTGTTTCTTCTTAGACCATCTGCTGTATACACCCAGGGCAGAGTCTATTATAATTACCTGGTAGATCCCCCTTCCCCTTTTTTTTTGTAGATGTAGGTACGGTTTATGTTATGAATGAGTCACCGGAGGAGGAAAAAACAAAAATACAAGCTAAGTCCAGAAAACCGGAGAGGTTGGTAGCTAGCGGATTGCAGACCCCTGATCCTATTCACAGATTAGAATCTCGTCCCCCGAGATCTCGGGACGAGATCTGAACCCGCGCATGCGCTGTCCCTGGACCGGTGGCCATCTTTCCGGCGTCCATGTTCCCGAAGGCCACCACAACATGGTGGCGGCCAGCAAGGGATGTGCGGGGGCCTCCGGGCTGCGAGAAAATGCCGGCGGAGCCGCCACCCCTGCACCGGAGCACAGCCCGCCGCCACCCCCGCACCGCAGAGCCCCGCCCGCTGCCACCACTGCACCGCAGGTTAGTATATTGCGACCATAAGACGCACCCCCCACTTTCCCCCAAAATTGTTGGGGAAAAAAGAGCGTGTTATGGTCAGAAAAATACGGTAATTGATATTATACTCTGCTTTATTCTGTATACAACTGATACGTACACTTTGCCTTGTATTTCAATGTCATATGAAACATATGTATACTTTGTATTATGTTTATCATTATATGTCAGTATGTATATTATACACTTGTTTATGGTTTAATAAACGAATTTAAAAAAAACCAAAAACAATGTCCTGAAGTGTCTTGGTACTCTTGGGATCAGATATGCCCACAGTGGACTTTATTGTCCTGTCCAGCCTGTCAGTATCCTCGGTTTGAAAGCAGGGCCTACCCCCTGTGTCCTCATCTGAG
This sequence comes from Dendrobates tinctorius, assembly GCF_039654945.1. NCBI lineage: Eukaryota > Metazoa > Chordata > Amphibia > Anura > Dendrobatidae > Dendrobates > Dendrobates tinctorius. The sequence goes on along the minus strand of NW_027361736.1, from coordinate 2,367,121 downwards.
GAGAAAGAGCAGGAGGAATCCGTCAGGTCCGAATCCTCCCCCTTAACTCTGCCGATCTTTCAGACTCTGATGACAGTGGTTCTGGCTTCCCTTTTCCCCATCAGGTGTCTTAAGAACTCCTGGACCTCCGATCTAATGATGGCCTTAAGGTCCATAGCAAATCCGGGTGTTTCTTCTTAGACCATCTGCTGTATACGCCCAGGGCAGAGTCTCTTATTATAAGTACCGGGTTGATCCCCTTGCACAGGGCACACTCCTTATTGTTCTGCTTGGAACTACGTTTTAGGGGCCTTCCTTAGTAAAGGAATACACAGAGAAAGGGGAGCCTGTTTTAATACAGTGCACTTTCATGTAGATCACTCACCATTCAACTGATTAATCTATGGTATGGGAGACGGAGGCTTAGTTGGTTCCAAAGAACATCTCACCCTGGAGGTGGGCTCGTGACCTGGCTTGCTCTTCAGGCCCGCGTCGGTGCCGAAAAGGCTCCTGTGTCGACTGCAGCGAAGAGGATAGTGGCAGTGATGGCTGTGGCGGCTGCTGCGGTGGCGTCAGGCGACGCTGCTGCTGTGGCTGCTGCATTTCATCCATGGTCTGGATTGCTGCAGGAATGCCACATCTTCTTGGGCACTTGCCCTTAAATACCGGATGGCCCGGCCCACCTCTGGCTCAGTCTTGAGCTTTTAAATCCGGCGCGCTGTGTGCAAGAATCCCCTTAGCCCTGCGCATGCGCAGTCCCAGATGGCCGCTGCAGTCCCCGTGGCTCCACGTCACCGGGATGCGCCAGATAACCTCTTCCGTCCCGTGCGTGCGCATGTCCGGGCGGCCTCACTTTCCGGCGCACTCGGCCCCAGGATACACCAGCTTCCTCCAGCGTCCCCGGCTCTGCGCAGAAATGGAAGCGAGACCCGGCGCACATCGATTGGATGCTCCGGTAACCCCCAGCGCGCGTAGACTGGAACCTTGTGTCAGCTTGGAGACATTTGCCCAAGAGGTCTCAGACTGCAAGGCACTGCACCAACCTCCCGACCGGCGTCACCTCACCTGCGCACGGCATCCTACGTTCCCGGACAGTGTATAGCTTCATTATGCAAGTTCCCACGAGGACAGGAAACCGAACTGATGCGGAAGAGAGGTACCGCCTTTTTATTCATTAGGTTTCCTGTCCTGGTGGGCGGATACCCTCTCTCTCAGGTGGTGCTGTCATGGGAGAAGAAAAAATATGGAATATTTTGGTAAAATTTGCAGTTCATGATATTAAAATATCTGGATAATAGTTGCCGAGGAAAAATCCAAAAATGTAAAAATGAAGGTTAAAAACTGGTGCAAAATGTATAGAGAATACAGCACAAATACTAAAGCCACTAAAAATTAGCAGATTATTCAGAAAAGTGGTGAAGCAATAATGATGAGTCAAGGCCCTAGGCTGTAAGGATTTTCTAAAGAAAAAAAAACGTTCAAGGTAATGAATGATGCACCTTTCCAAATTCAGGGTCTGAACTAGCAGTCATGGCACAGACCCCCATGGATCACAGGAGTGGAAGGGATAAGATCATTAGAACTTTGCTTTCTCTCTGGATAACATCAGCATTTTTACTATTTTTCCTGGATATTAACTTTAATCCAACAGCATCATGTGCCAATACAAAATGGTCTTATTATGAAGCATTATGCAATATGTGGATACCACGTTTAGACATTTGGGGGTAATAATTAGACTTTGAATCACTGAAGAAATGAATAGATAGGAATAAGGAGTGATTTTATCTCCTAATGGACCAACTTTTGCATCTGAGCTTAGAAAGTATCCAATTTTCCAATATGATGTGCAATATCAAGTACTTTTGACCAAAAGATGCGTTTGCCATATCCTTGTACAGATGCGGATTGATCTGCACATTAGCGGTCCTCCATTTCGATCAGTTCAATGTTGAAGCATATGGAAAGCACGAGGTGATGGTTACAAAATTGTATTTACTGTATTATACTCTGGAATGTGAGCTGAGAACAAGGAATGTAATTTCCCAAAGACCTGTTAATGGCAGATAACGGATTTGAACAGTTGCTTTAAAGACCAGCTCTGTTCACTTAAATACAAAAAATGGTGATTAGTTACCTGGGTCTGAGATGTTGCCAGCTACAGCTTTAGCCTCTAGAACCATGGGAGAAATAGTTTTGCTGAGCTCATCTGATGCCTTTTTCACAGCCTCACGGAATTTTGGATCCTCAGAATTCTCTACTTCCCTTTTGGCTACTAATAAAATGCGGTTGGCACGGCGGGCTATACTAGTGGCTCCTGCAACTAACATTTGGGGCTGCATATTAGCCATAGCCACCTTGCATTTGTCAATATCTTTTTTGATGGCTTCCTCTGATGCATCCAAGAGAGACCTTGTATCAATGGCTTCATCAACCAGACCTGTTTCATAAAAATAAAAAAGAATGAATCTTACATGGCAAAGAAAAGCATATGCAATAATCTATACAATATACAAAGTCAAACCTGTCATCTTCTCTACGTTATCAATCCACTGGTTCTTCATGGTTTCAAAGTGCTCATGAGCTGCCTGATTTCCTGGATTACGTAACAGAATTCGAGCTGCAGACACCACCTACATAACATCCAGAACAAGTTTAATAAATGAAACAGAAATCATTTTCAAAATAAAACTGCAAAAATCACCTGATGAAAACGCAAATGACACCAGTCTTACAAACGGTGCCCATGTAATTACCCCACTTGTTCAACTAACAGCTATCCCTCCTGACTCGCCATACTTGCAACTGCTCAGCTGAGCTGAATGTGCATGTGTTTGCTGTGTGGGGGAGCGAAGTAAGCCACTGCTGATATCTACCTGAAGAACAAAAACATCAGGACATTGAGTTCATAAAGACGCTAACCTTTTTTCCTCAATGAAAGGGCAGGGAACCCCCAAACACGTTGGGTAATTGGCAAGAATCAACGGCTAAATTTACACTAATATAGTATAGGGTCTCGTATACTTTGATGCTTTTGGTTGCGCTGCCTTCTTGCAACGTGTCTATTTCGAAGTTCAGTACTTTGTCTGTTCCTCCCAGAATCCTCTTGTTTTCCAGTACACTATATGGTAAAATCAATGGTGTCGTTCAAAAGTACAATTTGTCCCGCAACAAAACATACCCTCACACGGCCATACTTACAGAAAAAAAAATATGGCTCTGGGAAAAAGGGGATCATAAAATTAAAATGAAAGATGGCTCAGGAATTAAGAATGTTACACTGTTCTTTAAACCAAACCTGCGGCGTTAGCTCCCTGGCGGTCTTCACTGCTGCCTGTATTCCTTCCACTGTGGCTTTATTAGCAGCTCCCACAGCTGCTGCTTTCTCAGCTGTGGCCCCCAAACGTGCTGCATGGTTCACAAAATTGGCAGCTCTCTCTTCAAAGACCTATTTCCAATTTTTAAAACAAAACATATAGCGTTTATAATTCATATCGTACCAATTATTTATCAACAGTTCATTTCTACTAACCTCATCTCGGTTGGGTGCATCTAGTGGTGCGGTAGCAGCCACAGCTAAGAGTTTTATAGGCGTGGTGGTATCGCTGAAAACATCAGACACCTCCTGTGTCATCGCCTCCTGCATTCTTGACTTCAGATCCTTTAAGGAAAAAAAATTTGTAAGAAACACTCCAATGGCCAAGCTATATTAGCTAGCAAAATAGTGAGTGTGAAAAGCAAAAGGACATGGCATTAGAATTCACACCAATCTCCTGCAAACATTCCCGCTCCCCTCCTTAATCACCCATATTTGGCGGGTTTGGCCAATTTTAATCTGAAGTGAATTATGGGCCTTTAAATTCATATTTTGATAATCTTTGATGCACTGAATTATGGGAACGTTTTTTTTTTCCTTTCTGCATTTTCTCCTTAAAATCATTGAAGAGAAAACTAAAATGTTCCAATGGCCAATCAACATTAATATTGGACAAGGTTACCTTTAATGCCTCCTGGAGCTGAGCTGCTACTGCACGAGCCTGGGGCGCATCTCCCTCACCACGTATAGCCAGTTCAGCAAGTTGCCCAGCAAGCTGTTCCACACGGTCACATTTGGCCAACATCTCTTGTCGGAAAGGCCCCATCATTGAGTTAGCTAAACGTCGTCCTTCAGCTACTAGGCCACGAATGGCAGCCTGACCTTTAAGTAGAGGTAGAAAAAGACCAAGATCAACACAAACTCGCAGGAATATGGGGTATGAAAGGCTGTGTATTTATTAAATGTTTAGGTTCAATTTTCATTTAAAAACAACATTCAATATTCTCCAATGGAGAATCTGAAAGTTATATATTCAAGAAAAGAAAATTAGAGGGACAAACATGCAGATAGTATAGGAGTACTCAGAGGATAAATCTTGTTTTTACAATAGGTGGGCAGCGATGCAGTTCCCCAAATTATATAGTATTTTTCCCCCATTGTATCTGCTACAGGATAATAGTATCCATAGACTTGCCAAGTGTGAATAGCTGATCACAAGGTGAAAGAAGGCTTATTCTTAAAAACATTTGTTTTGTGACCACTCACATTCTGTACATGACTTTTATATAGATAAAAAGGAAGATTTCTTTTTTTTATGGACACAGTATGTACTATATACACTTTGGCCACCTGATCTATTCCTAATCAAGGACAATCAGAATTTAGGAACGGAGTCCTGTTGATTTTCAGCTATATTTGCCTCTGGATCTTTTATCTTTGTGGGCAGAGATATTAACCTAGCTTTTGTGTCATGAGATAGATGAAGTCATGGCATTAGGAGATAGGTGTGTTAAGGGTGAATCACGCCTTGCAGTGCTGGGGTCCTGGGTTCAAATCCCACCAAGAACAACATCTGCAAGGAGTTTGTATGTTCTCCCTGTGTTTGTGTGGTTTTTCTCCGGGTACTCCGGTTTCATACCACATTCCAAAGACATACTCATAGGGAATTTAGATTGTGAGCCCCATCGAGGACAGTGCCAATAATGTCTGTAAAGCGCTGTGGAATTAATAAATAAATCACACCATCTCTCTCACCATCACCATCTTCACGAACTTCTGGGGACATCCTCTATTTCTATATAATATGGTATCATATTATTCACTAATTTTTTCCATTGATTAATAGTAGAAGGCTCCCCCCCCCCATCCACCTTAACGCTATTGCTTTCCTAGCCATAAATAGAACTTCACGGAGAAATATTCTATCATAGTGCACCCACAGGTCTTCATCCACAATTCCCAAGATACACAACTCTGGACTAAGTTTTATTGGTATCCCAGTTATCTATTCTAATGTAGTTATCACTTCACTCCACTATCTTCGTATTACCCCACAATTCCAAATAAGATGCCAGAAATCCGCTCCCAATTCCCCACACCCATGACATTCATCAGTTGCCAGTCTGCCAAATCGACTGGCCAAAAGTATTGACACCCCTGCAATTCTGTCAGATAATACTCAGTTTCTTCCTGAAAATGATTGCAAACACAAATTCTTTGGTATTATCTTCATTTAATTTGTCTTAAATGAAAAAACACAAAAGAGAATGACGCAAAAAGCAAAACATTGATCATTTCACACAAAACTCCAAAAATGGGCGAGACAAAAGTATTGGCACCCTCAGCCTAATACTTGGTTGCACAACCTTTAGCCAAAATAACTGCGACCAACCGCTTCCGGTAACCATCAATGAGTTTCTTACAATGCTCTGCTGGAATTTTAGACCATTCTTCTTTGGCAAACTGCTCCAGGTCCCTGATATTTGAAGGGTGCCTTCTCCAAACTGCCATTTTTAGATCTCTCCACAGGTGTTCTATGGGATTCAGGTCTGGACTCATTGCTGGCCACCTTAGAAGTCTCCAGTGCTTTCTCTCAAGCCATATTCTAGTGCTTTTTAAAGTGTGTTTTGGGTCATTGTCCTGCTGGAAGACCCATGACCTCTGAGGGAGACCCAGCTTTCTCACACTGGGCCCTACATTATGCTGCAAAATTTGTTGGCAGTCTTCTGACTTCATAATGCCATGCACACGGTCAAGCAGTCCCGTGCCAGAGGCAGCAAAGCAACCCCAAAACATCAGGGAACCTCCGCCATGTTTGACTGTAGGGACCGTGTTCTTTTCTTTGAATGCCTCTTTTTCTCCTGCAAACTCTATGTTGATGCCTTTGCCCAAAAAGCTCTACTTTTGTCTCATCTGACCAGAGAACATTCTTCCAAAACGTTTTAGGCTTTTTCAGGTAAGTTTTGGCAAACTCCAGCCTGGCTTTTTTATGTCTCGGGGTAAGAAGTGGGTTCTTCCTGGGTCTCCTACCATACAGTCTCTTTTCATTCAGACGCCGACGGATAGTATGGGTTGACACTGTTGTACCCTCGGACTGCAGGGCAGCTTGAACTTGTTTGGATGTTAGTCGAGGTTCTTTATCCAACATCCGCACAATCTTGCGTTGAAATCTCTTGTCAATTTTTCTTTTCCGTCAACATCTAGGGAGGTTAGCCACAGTGCCATGGGCTTTAAACTTCTTGATGACACTGCGCACGGTAGACACAGGATCATTCACGTCTTTGGAGATTGACTTGTAGCCTTGAGACTGCTCATGCTTCCTCACAATTTGGTTTCTCAAGTCCTCAGACAGTTCTTTGGTCTTCTTTCTTTTCTCCATGCTCAATGTGGTACACACAAGGACACAGGACAGAGGTTGAGTCAACTTTAATCCATGTCAACTGGCTGCAAGTGTGATTTAGTTATTGCCAACACCTGTTAGGTGCCACAGGTAAGTTACAGGTGCTGTTAATTACACAAATTAGAGAAGCATCACATGATTTTTCGAACAGTGTCAATACTTTTGTCCACCCTCTTTTTTATGTTTGGTGTGGAATTATATCCAATTTGGTTTTAGGACAATTCTTTTAATTAAATGAAGATAATAATACCAAAGAATTTGTGTTTGCAGTCATTTTCAGGAAGAAACTGAGTATTATCTGACAGAATTGCAGGGGTGTCAATACTTTTGGACACGACTGTAAATGGATATCTGGATATTCACATTCTAGGAAATGGAAACAGGTGAATGGTACGTCTCATTTGCAAATATCTATAAACATCCCTATGGAGGGATCCCAAACTTTATATGAATTTGTTCTAATAACACAATTCATGGGACCGTGAGCCACATGTGGCTCCCGAGCTACAGGTTGGGGACCCCTGCTCTAGAGCAAGTTGAGTAGAAGCAATTCTAGAATTTAATAGAAAGCTATTTAGGGAGGATATTAAGCTTGTGGGTCCTTGAGTTGATAGCACTCCTATAAATGGATATCTGGATATTCACATTCTAGGAAATGGAAACAGGTGAATGGTACGTCTCAATTGCAAATATCTTTAAACATCACTATGAGGGATCCCAAACTTTATATGAATTTGTTCAAATAATAATAATAAAGGACTGATTCTTTTTAACCTCTTTATTAATGACCTAATGGATACGACTGAGAGATACGGTAAGTGTCAGTCATTGCTGACGACACCAAATTATGTAGAACAGTAAAAACTGACCTGGACATTACAATATTGCAGAACGATCTGAATAAGATGACTGAATGATCAAATACTTGGCAAATAAGGTTCAATGTATATTAATGTGGAGTAATGCACCTAGGACGGAGTTATTCTATTGCTGCAAATACGTTAAAAAAATAGGACATCTCCACTTGAGAAAACAAAGTGAAACGCGCGTCAGGGCAGTTGTGGTGGGCTCATCAAAATCCTCCCTTATCATGGTTAAGCACTACACAATACATTGAACAGCATATGGCACTTTAGCTCTTGAACACTTCTTGTCTATCTATCTTGCCTATTTCTCAATGTCCCTATTGGGAACTGATCTATATGGTGCATGTCATTACTGCTTATATATGTTTTGCATTGGATTTTGATGTTTCTCCCTATTCTTATCCTTCTTATTAGACCTCTATTTATTATATCATTAATAATGAATTTTTAAATGTATTCAATAAAAGGTGTTTTTTATTTACTCCTTTCCTTGGTGGTTCTCGGTTACTCCATTTTTTCTGTTCTTTTTGAGTTTATATTAAATGAGAGTATACTTGGTACTACAGAACAGGGGAAGGACTTGGGTATTCCGGGTACAAGTAAGCTGAGCAGCAGTACTTAATGTCAAGCACCCGCAAAAGCAAAGAAGATTTTAGGATATATAAAGAGAGATACAATCCTGAGATCCCAATGTATTGTTACCTCTTAATAAATCACTGGTGAGGCCACATCTAGAATATGGGATCCAGCTTTGGGCTCCACATTTAAAAAAGGATATTCAGAAGTTAGAGTCAGTTCAAAGGCGAGCAACTAGATTACTACAAGGGATGGAAGGTCTCTCATATGACGAGAGGTTGAAAAAGTTGGGTTTGTTTAGGTTAGAAAAAAAGACGCCTCAGAGGAGATCTTATTTACATGTATAATTATATGTGCGGTCAGTATATGACTGGTACATGACTTATTCCTTCGAAAAACCATACTAAGGACCATGGGGCACTCCCTACGGGAGGAAGAAAGGCAAGTCTGGCAGCTAAATAGGAAAGGGATCTTTACACTTAGAGCAAACAGACTACAGAATGCCTTACCACAAGTAGTAAGGGCAGACACTAACATCTTTTAAAAAACAGCTGGATGATTTCCTCGATACACATAACATTGTTGGTTATAGTTAAATTAGTGACAAAAAGTAGAATTGGTCGAGAAAGGTTGAACTTCACAGACCTGGGTCTTTTTTCAATCTTTGTAAGTATGTAACTATATAAGGGTCTTGTAAGAGCTAAAAATCTTGCATAACTCCTGTGCAAAAAAAACAAAACAAAAAGGAATAGTGCTTATAAACTAAACTACTGCCCCATCTGTTCGGACAGCCAGGAACAAATCCTCTATTATAGAGTTTCTAAAACATCCTAATGGGGTGTCACCAGACTAACAAGGGGCCTATGTAGATGGGCCAACAGCAACTGGAGAACAGCTACAAGCATTCAATGACCTGGGCAGACAGGATGACCGCACTTCACACACATAGAAAGATCATTACCAATCATTCTGTGCACAGAGATCATCATAACACTGACAGGTGAAATATATTGCAATGCCGGAGAATTGAAATGCATTCTACCAGCGATCAGACTACTAAAAGTTAAAATACCATAGAGTGATTAAGAAAAAAAATACATTTGTAAAAATCAGAGCAAAAAATATTTAAATCAATAAATAAGTATATTTATGAAAAAAAACTTTTTATCGATGCAATCTCTAACACTAACAATATTTATATCCTTCAGTGAATTCTATAAAGAAATAAAAACTGTGACAAAAAAAACTATGCTTTTTCATCATACCGCCAAAAACACCAAGGTTACTTACCGGTAGCCGATTTTTCCGGAGCCCATGACGGCACACATGAGAGAGGATCCGCCCAGTCAGGACAGGAACCCTACTGAAGATAAAAGGGGCGGTACCTCTCCCTCGCTTCAGCTGGTTTACAGAGCATGAGAGGCTTCCCTGGGTTAGTACACATGGTAAAACTATCACATTATTTCTAACTAAAAAAGCACCCAAACTATAGTGCACACCAAAGGAGTGAAAAGGGGGGGAATATACAGGTGCCGTCAACCGGCTACCGCAAGTGACCTTGGTGTTTTCCTGTCTCCTATGACGCACACGAGAGACTTTTGTAGAATAAGACACCATAGGGAGGGACCACCGCTTGCAGCACCCTTCTACCAAAGGTTAGGTCAGTAGAGGAAGATAGATCAAGTCGGTAGTGCTAAAAAAAAGGTGGAAGGTGAGGACCAAGTAGCGGCTTTACAAATTTGTTCAATCGATACCTCAGCCTTCTCTGCCCAGGAGGTAGCCAAGGCTCTGGTGGAGTGAGCCTTGATGCCTTCTGGAACCGGAGCGCCACTTGCAGAGTAGGATAACATAATGGCCTCCCTGATCCATCTGGCAATGGTACTCAGCTACCCCGTACCCTTTTCTACCATCCTGAAAGGCTACAAAAAGGAACTGATCTTTCCTCCACTGACTAGTTATTGACATATACTGTAATATGGCTCTTCTTACATCTAATGTATGGAACTTTTGTTCCCCAGGGTTTCTAGGATTGTTACAGAAAGATGGCAAGGAGATCTCCTGCTTCCTATGAAACTTTTGGACTACCTTGGGGAGGTAGGTCGGGTCTGGTCTTAGAACCACTCGGTCATCCAAGATCTGCGTATATGGAGGGCATATAGATAGAGCTTGTAGGTCGCTCACTCTCCGGGCTGATGTTAAGGCTACCAGTAACACAGTTTTAAGTGTAAGTAGCTTTGGTGACAGCTCTAGTAGTGGTTCAAAGGGATCTTTGGTTAAGGCCTATAAGACTAGGTTGAGGTCCCAGGGTGGTATCTTTGGGATAATGACCGGCCTTGACCTGCCACAGGACTTTATGAACCGGGACACCCACCTATTGGCTGCTAAGTTGCAGTTATATAGGGCCCCCAAAGCTGAGACTTGGTCTTTGAGTGTGTTAGTGGCTAACCCAAGTCGCAGCCCCGACTGTAGGAATTCTAGGATAGGTCCCACTGGAGCTAGATCCCCCAAGGGTTCCACTAGGAAGTCTAGGAACTTTTTCCATGTTCTACCGTAGATTTGGGATGTTATAGGTTTCCTGCTTTTCAACAGGGTGGAGACTAACCCTGGAGAGTATCCCTGGCGACTCAGTAGCGCCCTCTCAAATTCCAGGCTGCTAGATGTAAGCCCTTCACTTGAGAGTGGACCACTGGTCCCTGGGAAAGCAGGTCTGGAATCTCCGGTAATATCCATGGATCTGTCACTGACACGAGTCTCAGAAGGGAGAACCAAGGTCTCCTCGGCCAAAACGGAGCTATAAGAATTATTCTCGCTCGATCCTCCCTGATTTTCCTGACCACTACTGGGATCATTGTTATCGGGGGAAATGCATAGGCCAGGATGAACTTCCAGGGTATTTGTAGGGCATCTACTGCGAAGGGGTTTTCCCTTGGATTCAGTGAGCAGAACTTCCTGACCTTCCTGTTGTGTGCGGTAGCGAACAAGTCTATTTCTGGTTTGCCCCAGGCCTGAGCTATTTGTTGGAAGACTTGGGGGTTTAGGGACAATTCCCCTTGTCTTAGGTGCCTGCGACTCAGGAAGTCTACCTGTGTATTTTCTACCCCCTTTATATGCAGTGCTGTGATGGATAACAGATGTTGTTCTGCCAGCTGGAAAAGTAGATCCGATATTTGCATGAGGCCCCGAGATCTCGTCCCCCCTGGTGATTGGTGTAGGCTACTACTGCCTGATTGTCCGTCATGACCCGGGTGTGGCGGCCCCGAAGCAAGGGAAGGAAAGGTTTTACGGCTTTTTCTACTGCCAATAGTTCTTTTACATTTGAACCCTGATCTTTTTCTAGCGAGGACCAGGTCCCCTGTATTGAGTGGGTTCTTAGGTGTGCTACCCATCCTGTGGCACTCGCGTCGGTTGTAATGATGTCCTCGACTGGTTTTTGCCACGGAACACTGGCTGTTAGATTCTTTTCTACAGTCCACCAGAGCAGGGAATCTCTTACAGCCACGGAGAGATATAGTTTGCCCTCTAAATGCCCTTTTAATTGTTTCTGTGCTGACAGAACTTCCCACTGTAATTGTCTTAAGTGGTACTGCGCCCACGCTACCGTGGGTATGCATGATGTCAACGAGCCTAAAAGGGACATTGTGTTCCTCAGTGTCATAGCTGGTCTTTGTATTGCTGTGCGAGCTAGGCCCCTTATCTTGGTCACTTTGTTCTCTGGTAGGAGGCAGCGTTGTCGCTCGGAGTCCAATATCAACCCTAGGAAGGATTGCTCTTTTTGCACTAGTCCCAAGACTTCCGTCTCCAGGGCCAGCTGTTGCTCTTGGGCTTTCCTTCGGGGTGTCATTATAAAGGTATGCCTGGGAGGACGGATGAATTTTATTCTTAAACCGTCCTTTATTATGTTTAGGACCCATGTACTGGGGGAGATATTTGCCCAGGCGGAAAGGAAGAAAGAAAGCCTTCCCCCTACCTCCGGCCCGATGTCATTGGGGAGATTTTTTGGAGGAAGTGGAGGGCCCTTTAAACATATAGCCCGATCCTCTCCTTTCTTTAAAGTCCCAGTTTTTCCTATTTCCCGGGGGACGACCCCTGTTAAATCTCCTCCTCCGAAAGGGCTGCTTTTTAGGTTCTCCCGGAAATCGAGGAAAGCTTTTCTTCCTATCCCCCGCATGTTCCAAAATTTCTTCTAGTTTTTTTCCGACGAGGAATTGGTCATCACATGGAATGAAACATAACCTATGTTTTGATCGTAAATCTCCGGGACACCCTTTAAGCCACAGGGCTCGTCTTGCCGCATTTGACAGGCTTGCTGCTCTAGCTGTCAATCTTGCGGAATCTGCAGAGGAATCCGCTAGGAAAGCCGCTGCTCCGTGTACCAGTGTCAGATTAGACAGAATTTCATCCCTAGGAACTCTATCCTTGATCTGGTTTTCTATTTGTTGTAGCCAGACCATGAGGGCACGAGCGGTACAGGTACAAGCTATCGCTGGTTTTAATCCACCTGCCGAAGCTTCCCAGATATGCTTTAGGAAACAGTCTGCTTTTTTATCAAGCGGGTCTTTCAACATGCCAGAGTCCTCTAATGGTAGAGATACCTTTATTGAAGATTTGGCTATGGCCCCATCAATTTTTGGAACTTTTTCCCAGGTCTCAGAATCCTTTAGCTCAAATGGGTATCTTCTTTTTGATGTAGAAGGTAAGCCCCCTGACCTCTCAGGTTTTTTCCATTCCCTGTCAATTAGGGCCTTTATCTTATCATTTACAGGGAACGTACGTTTTTTTCCTTTCCTCCAGTCCTCCAAACATCACATCCTCCAATGATTTAGGAGTATTTTCCTCTTTAAGGCCCATTGTAGCCCTGATAGCTTTGACCAGCTTTTCCACGTCCTCTGTAGGGAAACATGGACGGCCGCCTATATCGCTGTCCGAGGAGGATTCTGAGGACTGAGTAGAGGAAGAGGAGGTGGAGGGGGACAAGGATCTTTCCCGACATTTCTGCCCTGGTGAGGCCTCTGAATCAGAATCCCTTCTACGGCTTCTTTTATCCTTCTTTTTAAGGGCTGCCTTTAGGGAACCTGTCACCTCCTCTTGTATTATGGCCTTAAGGCTAGTCACCAAATCAGGGGTTTCCTCCTGTATAGTTTTATTTATACAGTCAGCGCAGAGGTCTTTCTGCCACTGATCTGCCAGTGGGTGTTTGCATAGGCCGCATTCCCTATTCTTGGTTTTGCTGCTAGCCTTCCTCGACCCCTAGTGATCAAACAGAGAAAATGGAACCCTGTTACCATAAGGATGACATTCACGTAGATCACTCACCACCGCTGTCAATCAGGGGTACCGATCTCGGAGGCTCCTCAGATGCACTCGTGACGTTTCTTCTGGACGTCTCAGAGTCATGCCGGTCGCGTTTACGACAGCCGCTCCCACCACTCGAGCGGCTGCTCCTGGTATGCTGGCGGCTCGGCCTGGCATCTGGCGAGAGCTCTTGCTGCTGTCACTGCTGCTGACGCTGCTCATCTTGCCCCACTTCCATTGTGAAGCCTTGGGCATGAGTGCGCCTTCTGTGGTCATCCCCCGTATGTAAGGGGGATCCACTGCACTCTCCACGTCCTCCGGTTACCCCCACAGCCCCTCCCCCCCTGCCATGCCGCCGGGATGGATCTTCTTTTGCCGGCCGGCGTTTTTTCCTATGGGCGCCGCCATCTTGGACATCGGCGCCACCTCCCGACGTCACGCCCCTTCCCAGCATGCCCTGCGTGCGACGTCAGAGGGGCGCGACCCGGAAGCGGCCGCTCCCTGACGCTGCTGTGCTGCTCCTGGATGCGGCAGAGGGGAGAGGGTGGCGCCGCAGTCACAGCAGAGCCCCAGGACCCCAGACCGTGCTGCTTCTGCGCCCGCTCGGACGCTGAGCCCCCGGGGGACCCGTGGACGGCGCTTCCCCCTCCCGACGCACAGCGCCCAGGACCCTGCCTTTTCTTCCACGCCGGCACGAGAGAGGGGCAGGTACGTGTTCTTCAGTACACGGGTCCTTGTCAGGACAGGAAACCCAACTGAAGCGAGGAAGAGGTACCGCCCCTTTTATCTTCAGTAGGGTTCCTGTCCTGACTGGGCGGATCCCCCTCTCATGTGTGCAGTCATGGGAGAAGGGAAAAAAGTGGAATAAACACAAAAAAGACAAAATATAATTAAAAATGGCATCGCTGAAAACGTTATCTTGTCCGGCAAAAAACAAGTCCATGTTACTGGTAGCACAACGGCTCTGGAAAAGCACTATGGCTCCTTAATCCTCCAAAAGAAATCCAGCAAATTCTACACTCCCAAATTCAAATGCTCCTCTCTCTTCTGAGCCTAACAGAGTGACTAAACCACGTTTATTGTCCACATGTTTGGCATTTTTGTAGCGATGAGAGTTCGCTTAATGTGCAGTTGCCTGCCTTCTGAAGCATGAGCTACAACATACTGGGTACTACAATGGCAGATTTGCAATTTTCACTCGACAACATCTATTGCTGCTTGTTTCTTTAAAACACGGAGTCAAAATAGTCACTACATCTGTAGATAAATCCCCAGTGGCTTATTTTCCAAAATGGGTCCCTTGAGAGGGGATTCTGCTCTTCTGACACATACGGTAAGTGTCTCTGTATATGGAATGCACAAACTATTCTAGGAAAATCTGCACTCAAGGAGGCAAATAGCTCTCCGCCCCTCCCTAGTCGCGCCGTGTGGTTAAGCAGTACAGTACAGCCACATATGGGGTATTGCCACAGTAAGATGAAATTGTGTGACAAATTATGGTGCCATTATTCCCTTTGAAAATGTAAAATCTGGGGCTAAAATAATTTGTGTGTTAAAAATGTAGTTTTTATTCTTCATTGTCCAATGGTATGTGACACAAATGTAGCGTCAATATGATCACTGCACGCCTACACCTCTCAATAGTTTGTAAAATAGGGTCACTTATGGGGGGGGGGGGGGGGTTTGGTTCTGCTGTTTTGAAACCCCAAGGGCTCTTTCAGTGGGTCACAAACCATAACAGTAAAATCTGCACTAAATTATGTCGCTCCATCCCGTCTGAGCTTTCCACTGTCCCTGAAAAGTATTTCTCGATTACATGTAGGTTATAGGCACACTCAGGAGAAATTACACAACAAACCGTGAGATCCATTTCTTCCTATTAGCCCATATAAAAATTAAAAACTTGGGGCATAAACATCATTTTAGTGGTAAAAGTGTAATTATTCTGCCCAATGGCATACACCAGCATTTCTGAAATAAACAAACCTGGCTGAGATCAGACAACCAGTATCTGATATATGCTGACTGATGCGAGGGCAGCGTGTATCAGCTGTCGGGTTTCCCTTTAAGCTTGTGGAAAAATCATCTCACTTGACCAACAAGCATTTTTGTTGATCACTGGGGGGATTTCTGTCTTGTGTAAAACAGGCCAATAATCTGAAAATGAGCATGCCTGGGAATTCTCATTCCTGATTATTAACCTGAATAAATGGGCCTTCTCCGAAGGTTTTCTGCCATAGGCTCAAGTAGCAATGAAAGAACAAACTATTTGCCATCCTAAAGTTCGCCGTTGCTCATCTCTGTTTGGATGTCAGCGGCTCTTACATTTACACTGGCTGCAGTGGTAAAGGCAAACTATCTGACATATCAGAACTGGAGGAGGAGATCTCTAACACCGAGGTGAAAGAGGCAATTAAGAAATATTTGACAAAGGTAAATAGATGGGTTTATACTGTGCAATATCAGTAGTAAAATAATATTACTCTTTAGTCAACCATTATAGCAGCAAGATTCTGCAGAGTTTCCACAGCTTAATCACAAAGAGAAGTTTTTTCAGTCCTGGGTAGAGAGGCCAGGAACACAGTCTGAGTCTGATGTCCAAGGTTCAATCCAGTGGAGGAAAATGCATATCGTTGAGTATATAGGAATTTCCAGGTAACAACCCTAGAAAATTCTGCACTGGGTGTTATCACAATAGGAAGGACATTTCTCATATACCAAGGTCCAGCTGCACAGGTCAATGTGAGGTTGTCTGCACCATTTCCTACCAATGGGACTAGACAGAGGTACGAGAGGTCTCTCCTCCGAGACATTTTATCCATAACAGATACAGCCCTGGGGAGATGGACATACTTAATCCACAGTATGGCAGGACTGTTTGCAAGGAAGATGCTATGAGCATGCGCAATAGATCCTGCATTATGTGCATTACTGTATAAAGCGATTGTTAATTACGCCCGGGTGGTATCTGATTTCTAAGAGTAAGACAAACTTGGGAAAGTAGGTCCCACTGGACTAGTCCAAAAATGTTAGCACTCAGTGACCAGCACAATCGGAGCTCATTATTTAACCATAGAAACCTTTGTATAGCACATAATGGACTGTACTGGAATACAGCGAGACACATATGCAACCTTGTCACATTATTGGGACAGTGCCGGACGGTGATTGAACCAACAGTTGGTTCCCTTTAAAGAGGATAGATTTTTTTGCCATCGACTTTCTATTCAAATGGTCCATAAAAGTACCTAGGGGTAAAGCTTGCCCTTGAGACAGTCTTCACTGTCCACTACTTTTGTGCACTTGAAGACTCCTTAACAACACTTGCTGTACAAGAACGGGGGTGCACAATAGATGTATGGAATGGCCTAAGAACCGGAGCCCGTTCCATCCACTTCCAGGACCCTTATAATGCAGGTAGCGATCTAAAAAGTGTAGCAGCTCCAATAGGGCAAGCGCTCTCTATGCACATTTAACCTGTTAGATGCTGTGGTGACAGCATTTAAGTAGCTGAAGACAGCGAGGCCTCCCTTCCAAGACCCATTTTGCCCCTTCAAGCAACTGCGCGATCCCGAATGTGTGGTTACAGCAGCTGGCAGCCTACTGAAGGACTACGAGTCTGCCAAGTTTATATCCAAATACTAACTTATTTGGTATTACCACATACATATCTTTATTAAATTAATGATAATTTCTTATTTACTTTACACTTTTATATGGCCTTTAAAAAGGTACCTGGGTGGTCAAAAAGGGAAAGCTTTTGCTTTAATTTTATTCCCACTGCTCTCCTGAGTTTTACGTTTTTGTTTTTCTAAAACTACCATACATTCCCAGAGATAGGGACAATTTGAGTTTGTGTGAATTGTTATGGTTTTTACCAAGGGAGCATGTCTTACAGATAATAGTGCAGAGCAGCCTAAATTGTGACAGGTCCCGTGTAATTTTCAGGGCAATGTACATACAAAAAAAAAAAGGGTTTATAGTACCAAATCATTTATCTGTAAATAGCAAGATAAGGACACATGGCTAAGTGACAGTCAGCTAGAATGGGAGCGAGGACCCGGCCCAGTTGAGGAGAGGGGATAAGAAAACCGTAGATGAGAGAAAAAGCTGCTGATATGGCAATGCAGAGACAATAGAATTATTGATGGTTGCAGGCAATCTTGAAGAGGTGAGTTTTTAAGTTATGACTCGTGTGAGGAGGAAACGAGGAGAAGCAAGAAGGTGGTCTTGTGAGCAGGGCCGATTCTAGACAAAGTGGGGCCCTGGATAAAAGTTTAACGTGAGGCCCCAAATGCTAACATTTTGCACCATCACACAAACATTTTGGTTGTATTTACATTCACCGATTTCAGGCTGCAAAACAAGCAATCGACAATACTGATGTCTTGACGCTTGTTTCCTGGCCTCTTTACACCAGCTGAGGAAGAATACAGAATGATCACTAATAGATCAATCTGTCCCCATACAGTATCCTGCTATCAGCAGCATATCTGCAGCTTTCACCTGGCGATGTGCAGCTTAGAACAATGATTTTTGTTCCGCTACAAAGAATCCAATCACTCAATGAATAGGCAGCATTTTGCTCGTTTAGTATAATGCACCCCATAGACCTACATATAGGATAATACACTCCCCATAGTACTCCATATAGTATAATACACTCCCCATAGTCCGCCATATAGTATAATACACTTTCCATAGTCCTTAGTGTAGTAGAATGCATCCCACAGTCCTCCATTTAGGTATAATTAACTCCCCATAGTCCTCAAAACAGTACAATGCATCCCCCAGTCCTCCATATTGTAGTACATACAGTATAATACACAGCTTGTAGTCCTTGATAGACTATAAGGCAGCCCCCATAGAGTATAATGCAGCCCCTATAGGGTACAACGCAGCCCTATAAAAGTACATAGAACATAATGCAGCCCCATAGTCTTATGGCCACCATGTACTCACGGATTTAAAAAATAAATAAATACATGTTCACCTCTCCTTGATCCTCTGCCGCTCCATTCTTGTGCAGCCCATAAGCTCAGCAGCTCCACTGCTGGACATAGCATGGTGCACTATGTAGTTATGACATCACGCCGCCTGAGTCAGAAGCAAAGGGGGAATGATGGGAAGGGGGGCATCACCTGATGCGCTCGCCTCCATGATTCATTTCAACTGTATCGGCATCTATGACGACGATATAGTTGAATGCGCAATGCAAGGAGTGCTACCGTGATGACACATCGAACAAAACATACATGTCAGATTTACCGCAATATAGTCAACTAGCTGAAGAGCCCGGCGCTGCCCGGGCATAGTAACTAACTGTGGTTAGTTATAGCAAATTATAATTATCCTCCATCCCATAGTCCTGTGCCCATATACCCATCATACATATCCACAATCCCATAGGCCCGTGCCCATATACCCATCATACATATTCTCCATCCCATACCCATATACCCATCATACATATTCGCCATCCCATAGTTGAGTGCCCATATACCCATCACACATCCTTCATCTCATAGTCCCATGCCCATATACCCATCATACATATCCACCATCCCATAGGCCCGTGCCCATATACCCATCATACATATCCTCCATCCCATAGTCCCATGCCCATATGCATATCCTCCATCCCATAGTCCTGTGCCCATATACCCGTCATACATATCCTCCATCCCATAGTCCAGTGCCCATATACCCATCACACATCCTCCATCCTATAGTCCCGTGCCCATATACATATCCTCCATCCCATAGTCCCGTGCCCATATACCCACACATCTTCCATCCCATAGTCGAGTGCCCATATACCCATCACACATATCCTCCATCCCATAGTCCCGTGCCCGTATACTCGTCATACATATCCACCATCCCATAGTCCAGTGACCATATACCAATCACACATCCTCCGTTCCATAGTCAACCATTATGACATCATAATGAGCAGCGGGGCTTGCAACCTATGACATCAGCGTCGCCATGGCAACCAGTGACCTTATAATGAGGGGCGTGGCTTGATACGCACACACTGTTTCCCCAGTATGCATTATGACATCATGAGGGGCGGGCTTGACGCCCACACACTTTTTCCCCAGTATGTAGATAGGGGCAAAATTGTTTAGTGAATTGGAACGCGCGGGGTTAAAATTTCGCCTCACAACATAGCTTAGGACGCTCTCGGGGTCCAGACGTGCAACTGTGCCAAATTTTGTGGCTGTAGCTGCGACGGTGCGGATGCCTATCCCGGGCATACACACACACATACATACACACTTTCAGCTTTATATATTAGATATACACTGCTCAAAATAATAAAGGGAACACTTAAATAACAATGTAATACCAAGTCAAATCACACTTCTGTGAAATCAACCTGTCCAGTTATGATGCAACATTGATTGTGACTCAATTTCTTCTGCTGCTGTGCAACCGGAACAGACAAAAGCTAGAAATTATATTCAATTAGCAAGGAAACGCCTATAAAGGAGTGGTTCTGCAAGTGATGACCACAGACTATTTCTCTGTTATCATTCTTTCTGGCTGTTTTGGTCACATTTGCATTTTGTCATTGCTCCTACCCCTAGAGGTACAGTAGCATGAGGGGGTGTCTACAACCCATAGAAGTTGCTCAGGCAGTGCATCTCATCCAGGATGGCACATCAGTGCGAACTGTGGTTAGAAAGGTAGCTGTGACTGTCAGTACTGTGTCTACAGCATGGAGCAGGTACCAGGAGACAGGCCAGAACATCAGGAGATTTGGAGGGGGCTATACGAGGGCAACATCTCAGCAGCAGGACCACTACCTCCTCCTTTGTGCAAGGAGGAACAGGAAGAGCAGTGTCAGAGCCCTGCAAAATGACGTCCAGTAGTCCACTAACATTCATGTGTCTGCTCAAACTGCCAGGAACAGATTCAACGAGGGTGGTACGAGGGCCTGACATCCACAAATGAGTCCAATACAGTGTAGGGCGATTTGGTGTTCTCTGGCAAATGCCAAATTGGCAGAGTCGACATTGGAACCTTGTGCTCTTCATAGATGAAAGCAAGGTTCACACTTAGCACATATGACAGAAGTGACAGTCTGGAGACGTAGTGGAGAATGTCCTGCTGCCTGCAACATCCTCCAGCATGACCGGTTTGGCAGTGGGTCAGTAATGGTGTGGGGAGGCATTTCTTTTGAGGGCCCCAAAAGCCTCCATGTGCTAGGCAGAGGTACCCTGACTGCCATTAGGTATTGGGATGATATCCTCAGACAGATTACAAGACCATATGCAGGCGCACTGGGCCTAGAGTTCCTTCTGATGCATGACAATGCTACACCTCATGTGACTGAAGTGTGTCAGGAGTTCCTGCATGATGAAGGCATTGATGCTATGGACTGGTCTGCCCGTTCCCCAGACCTGAATCCAATTGAACACATCTGGGACATCATGTCTCGTTTCATCCATCAAAGACACATTGCACAGACTGCCCTGGAGTTGACTGATGCTTTAATCCAGGTCTGTGAGGAGATCCCTCAGAACCATGCCCAGGCTTGTAGGGAGGCACGTGGAGGCCGCAAACTACTGAGCTTCATTTCCTTGTTTTGAGGCACTTCCACTGAAGTTGGATCAGCTTGTAATTTGATATTCCACTTTGATTTTGAGTAACAGTCCAAATCCAGACCTCCATGGGACATTAAAAATGATCAATGTAAATCAAAATTATGTTTCATTGTTCTCAACGCATTCCACTATGTAATGAATAGATTTGCAACTGGAATATTTCAGTCAGTTATATCTAGTATATACTATTTTAGTGTTCCCTTTATTTTTTTTTTTTGCCAAATTATGCCAAAACTTTTTTTTTTTTAAAAATATAAATTAATTTTGCTAGTCATGTTGCTAGAATGAAAATAAAGAAATTATGACTCTTGGAAACCTAAAAGGAAAGACAAAAGAAAAAAAAAAACAACTGCATCTTCAAGAGGTAACACAAGAATATCCTTCCAAAAATTCTATACCTGTGCTCCAAACGCTTCATATGGCTCTGTCTAGATCTACCAGATGTTACTCTACACCACAAAACTTCACTTGCATACGAAACACTTAATATCATGTGATTTCGAAGCAGTGATTTTTCCCCAACTGTGGTCCCAACTCCACCTATCTCAGTTTGACACAAGAGTATGCTGTGGACATCGGATACATGCATTGTCAGGCCACCATGAAGTATGCATTACTGATGTAGTTACAATATGATTTATGGTACACACCCACTGCACGGTCATCCACGGACGGGCTGTCAATCCAGCGCTGAGCCTGCTCTACTTTCCCCTCCATGTTTACTGCAGGTTTCACTGGACGGCTGTTGCCTACAGCACGATTCACTTTAGTTTGTAGGTTCTGCAGTGAAGTTGCAATTTGCTTAGCCAGGGCACGAGCTTCAGGGGGGTCACCTTTTCCCCTAGTTAAAAAAGAAAGCAAATATAATTAGTGTCCATAGCTATGCATTTGCAGCTCACCATCTTTTTCCCTTATCTTAGACACACACTTATTTGGGACAATTTGGCATGTATTTGCTATTAGGGATAAAACACAGTTACATTATTAAGTCCTGCTACTTGGTTACTGATGCATACTGTTTCCGGAGGTCAGATAACTTTGCAGTAAGAGCTGCAATCTCTCCCAAGGAGCGCAGGATGTCCTCTCGGTCTTTGGGATCCTCACATAGCTCCGCAATCTTCTTAGCTTCAGCTAGAATGGCTCGAATGTTCTCTTCACCTTCTGGACCACCATTAGGATCTGCAAGCCAGCTCTGTGCAATGCCAATAAATGGATTATAGTACAGACTAAAAGGCATATTTTTATAATAAACCTCCATTAAAAGAAAATCTATCAAGGACGCCTTGATACACATAAGGGTATGCTTCCACGTGGCGTAATTCATGGATTTGCTGCGGATTGAACACTGCATACAGCCGCAGCGTCCAGATGTTACAGCATAGTGGAGGGGATTTTATGAAATCCCGTCTCCACTATGCATGCAGGGATGCGGGTGACACACCCAAAATTACAGACATGCAGCGCGTCTTTTTAAACCGCAGCATGTCTATTTATCTTGCAGAGACTCTCAGTCTCCGCAAGATAAATAACCCATTCTATGCATATGATGCGTTAATTCCGCATGTGTTCAATCACCATGCATAGAAAGGTGGGAGGTGCTTTGGGAGGAGAGGGGTTTCCGCAGCGTCCAAATCGCCGGCAATACGCTGCGTGGAAACCTACCCTTAGATAGTTTGCCAACTCCCGCATGTAGATGCACACTCGTGTAGGTATACTTGTGCTCTGTATGAACAGAGGGAATTAAACTCCTCCGGGGACGCTTCTCTCATGGGAACATTGGAACTCAGGCAGATGAAAATCCTCTGTCTAGACAACCTCAGAAATTACAACAACATGTGTGCCATCTGAAGGAAATCAACTGGTGGATATGTGGACAGAAATGCCATTAATCATGAAGATCAATTATCCTGAGAATTGTAGTTCTGCCATGTTCTAACCTACATGAACCAATTGTAACATCTATACATGGATTATAGAATTAGGTTTTCCATACCATCTAGTACATCCAAGGTAAATAAGTCAAAAAGTGTCAATCAAAGCAATGATTGAAGGGAATTCTCAGTTCTATTAATGAGACTTTCCCAGTTATAATATGAAGTAAAAAAGTAATCTTTAACCCCTTCCCGACTGGGCGAATTTTCCATTTTTATTTTTTTTTATTTTTTTTTTGCACTTTCAGTTTTTCATTTGCTTTTTCCAAAAACCATAACCTTTTTTTTTATTATTTTTCCATTCCCAAGGTGGGTGTGATCCAAAAAAGTGACACCACAGGTGCAAAGCTACGGGCTCATAGAGTGGCCAAAAACTGACGCATTTCAAAGGAGACGCAGTTCATCAGGGAGTTCACTGCTCGCCTTGCGGGTCAGTGGCGTTGCTTATGGCCGAGCGCGCCTATTCTCTATACCTCGGCAAACACGTGAACGGGAGGACTCTCCCACAACAAATCACCCACTGCAGCTGCACCTTGTACGCAGAATTTGGACGGAAGCTGCAACTGGTCTGACGCAGTACGGTGATTCAACTATACCATTTACCTATATCAAGCATTTATACTTGCGTATACCCATTTGCAGGTACTACACACAACCAGTAATTGGTGTGAGACGCTTGGTCGTTCTACTTTCACTTATTAGGTCTACTTGAGTCTGTCAACGAACAGCAATCACATTAGAGTTATAAGGGATTTCTCTACAGCGCCATTTTTTACACTGATTTTGGCAGGACTATATTTCTGGATGTATAGCTTTCACTTGTAGGGCTTGTGCCCTACAAGTGAATTGTATCATGGGGGCTTGCAGTTATTTCCGCATATATTTGTTTTGGGGAAAAAGAGGTTTCACATTTTTTTTTTATTTCTAAAAACAATTTTTTTAATTGTATTTTTTAGTTGATATCACTTATACTACCATATATACTGCAAACCCACAGTATTTCTGTATATAAAAAAGTAAATAAATCACTGCCTACTATGAACACTAGACTACAAGTCTTCACACCAGTACTGTAAAGGTAGGTACATGGGTCAGAGATCTCTAACCACCATATAGTAACCAACTGGGACCTCGTGATAACTTTGTTGTTTTTTCTTTTAGGTGGTGGGGGGAGAGAACAAATCTTAAGCTTTTTCACTGATCTTAAATGCCACTGTCAGAATGATACAATCCAAAGCCAGTCGGATCCAGCACAAATGAGCAAACTATTTTTTCATAAAATTCACAACAAGATATTCTACATACTAGAAGATGCTACTGGGTGATGCATTAAGCAACCCACTTCTTGCTGCTATTAAAGGGAAAGTGCCGTGTTTTTTCATAATTTAATGTAAAAAAGAAAATAGTATAAAAAGAGATTGTCCCCTAAGCTTGACTCAGTGGTGTGTATGTTTTTTTTTTTTTTACTGTATTAATGGAGCCACTGGGGGCTGCCATCTTACCTTTCTGGCTCCTGAACGACACTTTCTATAATCATTTACGGCAGTCCCTGGGTCATAAGACACAAGAGTCGGCTGCTGACCCCATCTCTTTCATTTCAGCAGCATCAGCTATGAACTGGGCACGCCTCTGTGGGCAGCTCAATTCACAGCTGTAGGTGTGGCCAGGCGCCATTTTATTAGAGCCCAGTGCTTTCCTTTTAGCTCAATTTACACTCTATTGCAAGCCCTGGATGCTGTACTGTTCCAGCATAACAGGGCTTAGATGTTCACTCTGCCCCCACATATATTATGTCTTTTACCTGTTTATTACATACCAGCTGCAGGAGAGGACACAGGACGAGCACCTGGAGACCAAGCTGCTCTTTCCAAAACACCCGACCAGCTGCAGCCCCTGCTCTTGCAAAACATAGGAGGAGCTGCTCCCTGCTCTTTCAAAACACTTGGCCATCTGCTGGACATCTAATCCTATCCTGTGTGATACTGACTGCTGAGCCCTGTATCTAATCCTCTCCTGTGTGATACTGACTTCTGAGCCGTGTATCTAATCCTCTCCTGTGTGATACTGACTGCTGAGCCATGTATCTAATCCTCTCCTGTGGGATACTGACTGCTGAGCTGTGTATCTAATCCTATTCTGTGTGATACTGTGTGCTGAGCCATGTATCTAATCCTCTCCTGCGTGATACTGACTGCTGAGCCGTGTATCTAATCCAATACTGTGTGATACTGTCCGCTGAGCTGTGCATCTAATCCTATCCTGTGTGATACTGACTGTGGAGCCGTGTATCTAATCCTCTCCTGTGTGATACTGTCTGCTGAGCCGTGTATCTTATCCTATCCTATGTGATACTGACTGGAGAGCAGTGTATCTAATCCTCTGTGTGATACTGACTGCTGAGCCGTGTATCTAATCCTCTCCTGTGTGATACTGTCTGCTGAGCCGTGTATCTAATCCTATCCTGTGTGATACTGACTGCTAAGCCGTGTATCTAATCCTATCCTGTTTGATACAGTCTTTTTATTTTCTGTGTCATATTCTAGAAACTTGGAGTACACCGGATCAGTTGGTGAAGCCTCACCTGAGCAGCATCAATCCTTTTTCCAATCGCCTGCTTGGAGTTGGTTAGGGCTTCCAGCTTACGGGCAGCGTTCTCTACTTTAGCTGTAAGGAGATCTAATCCTTGAGATACTTGCTGTGCTTTCTGCATGGCAGCAGGGGTAGCTCCCTGCCCTCTATAAAAAAGATGAAACATTAACAGCAGATTTCCTATTGCAGAGTGACTATCTGCACACCATGCCTTTTAGACGCCGGTGGACATGCATCGTTTTTGGAGCATAAGATGCTTCAGGAAATCCCTGCAGTGTTTTTCCTGAAGCATCTTTCACATCTTTTGTGTTTTGCCGCTGTTTTGTTTTATTTTCATATACAAGATAATGGCTGAAGAGCGGACCAGTCACTTCTTTTAGCCTGTACACAGCTTTTGAAGCCTGAAGGGGTTAAAAAATGTGACAAAAAACTAAACGTGCACATAAAGTCGTTCTAATATTTAAGTGCACATGTTCATTCTTTTTGACTTTTTTTTTTAAAGCACTTTCTCAGGTGAGTTCCAGGCAACACTGAAAAAGACGTTGTGTGTACTTACCCTGAATGCTATCTATGTGTTTTCAACTCTGCAAGCTTATATCTGGTAACCAGCTTTTCCAATCTCTGCTCTGAATCCACTCCTGTGTCTCCATTCAATGTCAGCAAGCAGTTAATCCTGAATGCTATCTATGTGTTTTCAACTCTGCAAGCTTATATCTGGTATATAGTTTTTTTCAACTTACTCTGCTTGTCCCCTTATGTTGTGAGGTCAAGAAACTTTTCAAAGTGCTTTATGATCCATGTAGTGCTGGACATGTGTTTATTTGACCACAACATTTTATTGGGTCCTGGTGTCTCAATTTAGTGTGATTGATTAACGAGCAGAGAGAGCCACAAAAAAAACAACAAAAAAAAAAAAACTTAGCCTTAACCTCCTATATATTCAGACCTAGCTAGGGGGAGCATTTATGCAGGGGTGGCATTTATGCACATGTAATCTAAGTACATGTATCAAAGTACTTCTGGCAGTTATAACATGGCAGTTAGACAGGTAAGACATTTATATACATCTACTCTCTGTACATTTGGAGTACAACAAATATATACCATATGCATTTGTGTAATTTTTATCCTGGCCGCTGCATTCACACACATCCACCGCCCTGGCATTAACTCTCCACACTCCATCCATATTGGCCCCTCGCTTCTTTCCTCTCCTATGTATAGCACTCATGCTCTTTTCACATTGTTAAATTGCACAGATCCAGCCAGTCCCACCATTCAACACCAGAGACGCTCTCACAAATCACTTAACCATCTGCTCACTCTTTCTATCCTCCTTCTCCTAGCTGCAGGAGACATTGCTCCCAACCCTGGTCCCCCATGTTATAGAAAGTCAAACCCCCCCACTGCTACACTCAGAAACCCCTCTAATCTTATTAATATTCCCTGCATGCCATCTGTCTCTCTTAATTGTGCACTTTGGAATTCTCGCTCAGTGTGTAACAAACTCTCCTTCATTCATGACTTTTTCCTTTCTAATTCTTTTAACCTCCTGGCTCTTACTGAAACCTGGATCCAGCAGTCAGATACTACCGCTGCTGCTGCTCTTTCATACGGGGGCTACACTTCTCTCATACCCCAAGATCAGACAATAGAGCTGGTGGAGGCGTTGGTCTGCTCCTATCACCAAAATGTACCTTTCAGGTTATCCCTCAAGTACCCTCACTTGTCTTCCCTTCTTTTGAGGTCCATGCCGTCAGACTCTACACCCCCTTCTCCATGCGAGTGGCGGTGGTGTATCGTCCTCCCGGCCCCTCCCATCAGTTCCTGGATCATTTTGCCACTTGGCTTCCACATTTTCTCTCCTGTGACATCCCTACCCTCATCATGGGAGATTTCAACATCCCCATTGCTCTTCCCCTCTCCCCATCTGCTACTCACCTTTTATCTCTAACCTCCTCATTTGGCCTTTCGCAGCTTACTAATTCTCCAACGCATGAAGACGGAAACTCACTCGACTTGGTCTTCTCTCGGCTTTGTGCAGTGGATGATTTTGCAAACTCCCCTCTCCCGCTCTGACCACAATCTTCTTTCATTCTCTATAAAGAACTGCCAGGCTGCTCAGGTCACCCCCACTGTCCAGACTTATAGAAACATACAGGCCATTAACACCCAGAAACTTCTGAAGAACTTGCAGTCTTCATTGGCCCCTATCTCCTCCCTCTCATGTCCTGATTCTGCATTGAAGCATTACAATGAAACACTTCAAAGTGCCCTGGATGAATTTGCACCCCCTATAAATAGAACACCACAACGCAGACGGCGACAACCCTGGCACACGGTGCAAACACGTTTCCTGCAGCGGTGCTCCAGGTGTGCCGAACGTCTGTGGAGAAAATCCAATCTACACGAAGATTTCATCCATTTTAAGTTTATGCTTAGAACATACAACACTGCCCTTCACCTCTCCAAAGAAACCTATTTCAACACCCTCATCATCTCACTGTCCAATAACCCGAAACGTCTCTTTGACACTTTTCATTCTCTACTCAATCCAAGAGTACAGGCCCCAACCACGGAGCTCCGAGCTGACGATCTGGCCAATTACTTCAAGAAAAAATTGACCAGATCCGACAGGAAATTATCTCCAAATCCCCTCATACCATGCACTGTCCTCCCTCCCCCACTGCATCTAACTCACTCTCTGATTTTGAACCAGTCACAGAAGAAGAAGTAAGCAGGCTCCTTGCATCTTCTCGCCCAACTACTTGCACCAGTGACCCATTTCCGTCACATCTCCTCCAGTCCCTTTCCCCTGCTGTCACCCCTCACCTAACTAAAATATTTAACCTCTCTCTCTCTTCTGGTATTTTTCCCTCCTCATTTAAGCATGCCATCATACATCCACTACTTAAAAAACCATCCCTCGACCAAAACTGTGCCGCTAACTATAGACCTGTCTCTAATCTTCCCTTCATCTCTAAACTCCTGGAACGCCTGGTCCACTCCCGTCTTATCCGCTATCTCTCAGAAAACTCTGTTCTCGACCCTCTCCAATCCGGTTTCCGCTCTTTACACTCCACTGAAACTGCCCTCACTAAAGTCTCTAATGATCTGCTAACAGCTAAATCAAATGGTCATTACTCCATGCTAATTCTCTTGGATCTCTCTGCAGCATTCGACACTGTGGATCATCAGCTCCTCCTCACTATGCTCCATTCCATTGGCCTCAAGGACACCGTTCTCTCCTGGTTCTCCTCCTATCTCTCTGACCGCTCCTTTACTGTTTCTATTGCCGGTTCCTCCTCCTCTCACCTTCCCCTTACTGTTGGGGTTCCTCAAGGATCAGTTCTAGGCCCCCTCCTCTTCTCCTTGTACACTGCCCCTATTGGTCAAACAATCAGTAGATTTGGTTTCCAGTACCATCTCTATGCTGATGACACCCAATTATACGCTTCTTCTCCTGACATCACGCCAGCCTTTCTAGAAAACACTGGCGATTGTCTAAACGCTGTGTCTAATATCATGTCCTCACTATATCTGAAACTGAACCTGTCAAAGACTGAACTCCTTGTGTTTCCTCCCGCTACTAATGTACCTACACCCGACATTGCCATTTCCGTGTGTGGTTCCACTATTACTCCCCAGCAACATGCCTGCTGTCTTGGGGTCATACTTGATTCCGAGCTTTCCTTTGCCCCCCACATTCGATCACTGGCTCGCTCTTGTCATCTGCACCTCAAAAACATTTCTAGAATTCGACCTTTTCTTACTTTTGACTCTGCAAAAACTCTTACTGTTTCTCTTATTCATTCTCGTCTCAACTATTGTAACTCTCTTCTAATCGGTCTCCCTCTTACCAAACTCTCCCCTCTCCAATCTGTCTTGAATGCTGCAGCCAGGATCATATTCCTCACCAATCGTTACACCGATGCCTCTACCTTGTGCCAGTCATTACACTGGCTACCCATCCACTCCAGAATTCAGTATAAACTTATTACCCTCACCCACAAAGCCCTCCATGGCTCAGCACTACCCTACATCTCCTCCCTTGTTTCAGTATACCACCCTACCCGCGCCCTCCGTTCTGCTGATGACCTGAGGTTAGTATCCTCAATAGTCAGAACCTCCCACTCCCGTCTCCAAGACTTTACACGTGCCGCGCCAATTCTTTGGAATGCACTTCCCAGGTCAATACGATTAGTCCCCAATCCCCACAATTTTAAGCGTGTCCTGAAAACGCATTTATTCAGACTGGCCTATCGCCTCAACACATTAACCTAACCTATCCCTGTGTGGCAGAGCCAAAAGTTTTACCATAACCAGGTTCCCAGAATCATGTTCCCACATGCTTTATGCATCCATTAGCCCTCTGTGTCTGTACTGTTACACACTTAACATTATGGCTGGTCCATACAATCAGGGCAACTGTTACCACCCACCTTTCGTGTCTACCTCTTTCCTCATAGACTGTAAGCTTGCGAGCAGGGCCCTCACTCCTCTTGGTATTTGTTATAATCTACTGTATGTGATTATTGTTATGCTGTAATGTCTATTGTCTGTACAAATCCCCTCTGAAATGTAAAGTGCTGCGGAATATGTCGGCGCTATAAAAATAAAATTTATTATTATTATTATTATTATTACCCTAAGGGTGATGGTGTGCATCTCAACAATTAAATCCCACCTCAGGCCTAATCCATTTTTTTCAAGCCATCACTAACCAATCACGATCATCCATAATTAAAGACTGATCTACAGTCAAAAACGCATAGGACATGTATACTATATTACTGGATGAAATTAAAGGGGTCATTTGTGAAACGCACTGGAATAAAGTTCTATTTTTGACCTGGATTTTCGGCTGGAGGAGTTTTTCTATTGGATCTATGCAGTGCTGAGTCTAGCAGGAGTGGCTTACCCAGTGCCGAGGATCTCCATCATATAGCAGGGGTGAGCTGCTTGTTTTTAGTTTTACCACTACACAGATTTCCAGATCTTTAAATGGTTCTCAGCAGCATAGAGACTGGATTTCTCCCACAAGCCACATATGGAGTACATTAGTAATGCACTAAAGGCAAGCACAAGTAATTGTGAGGGTCCCATACCAAGAACAAGATTTGACCTGTGTTCACATTTTGGGCACATTTTTTAAAAAGTATGATTATTGCAAAAAAAGGGGGAGACAAAAAAGCGCAATAGGGTCTTATCCACGTTACAAAAGACAGTATATCATGAAATATGCTCACCTGGTTAGGATGAGATAAGAGCGTGTAGGTAGCGGCTGCTGCAGATCCACAGGTCTTCAGTGACCAAAGAAATGATGAATCCAAAGGGAGTTTGTAGCTATATTCCGCGCTGCCGCTTTAGACAAATTCCAGGAGAATGCTGTATGATTGCAGTGGTTTTATTCTACGCGTTTCAGGGGTCTCATGCCCCCTTCATCAGGAAATACCACAAATACATACAGGTATCACAGACATAAATAGGTTTGAAAGGATGCTGGATTTCAAAAAAATGAGTGCCAGCAAGTCAGATGGTGCAGTGTCAAAGTTCAATGACACCACATGATTAACAGTTAACCTAAGATATATTACAAAAGAATACGTATTTTAAAAGATTTTTTGATTAAACTTTCGTTTCGTTTCGTCCTTTTGGAAGTGCATTGAGCAGCAAGGTGGTGTGCTGGTAAAAGGGGAAGAAAAAAAAAAAAAAAAAAACTCTTAAATCTTCTTCCTGAGCGAGTGTGAACGAGCTGAGTGTGACCTGAGTGTAAGTGCGAACTGTGGTAAGTGTGTGACTTGAAATTCAGTGAAGAGGTATTTGGAAAACCTATAACAAATACCTGTGTGAGTTGCTGAATTGTAAGTTGCGGAGTGCTTTCTACCTGTTCAATTTTTGCGGGGCTTTGGGGGCTTGTTTAACCCCTTCCTGACATGAGACGTACTATCCCGTCCACGGTACCCGGGCCCGTATGACCGGGGACGGGATAGTACGTCTACCGCGATCAGCGGCGCCCACGTGGTGAGCGCCGCTGATCGCGGCCGGGTGTCAGCTGATTATCACAGCTGACACCCGGCACTACGTGTCAGGGGCGGTCACGGACCGCCCCCGACACGTTAACCCCTTGCACACCGCGATCAAACATGATCGCGGTGTACCGGGGGTTAAAGGGAAGCATCGGCAGGGAGGGGGCTCCCTCCGTGCTTCCCTGAGCCCCCCACGGCAGCGCAATGTGCAGCTCTGCTGCGGGGGGCTCCTTTCCTCCAGGCCCCCGAATCCAAGATGGCGACGGGGGCCTTCGGGGGCCTGGGGAAGCTGGCTTCCTCAGTGCCTGCAAAGCGCAGGCATGAGGAAGCCTTGTGCACTGCCTGTGACAGATTGCTGATCTGTCACAGTGATCTGTGATGTGACAGATCAGCGATCTGTCACAGGACAGTGATGTCCCACCTGGGACTATGTAATAAAGTAAAAAAAAAATTAAAAAAAAGTGTAAAAATAAATTTAAAAAAAATCGCCAAATAAATTAGTAAGAAAAAAAAAAAATATTCCCCAATAAATTCATTTTTTGAAAATAATAAAAAAAACAAACAATAAAAGTACACATATTAGGTATCGCCGCGTCCGTAACGACCTGCCCTATAAAACTGTCCCATTAGTTAACCCCTTTAGCGAACCCCTTAAAAAATAAAAATAAAAAACGAAGCAAAAAATAATGATTTATTATCATACCGCCAAACAAAAAGTGCAATAACGCGCGATCAAAAAGACGCATATAAATATCCATGGTACCGCTGAAAACGTCATCTTGTCCCGCAAAAAACAAGCCACCACACAGCATCAGCAGCGAAAAAATAAAAAAGTTATAACTCGCAGAATAAAGCGATGCAAAAATAATTATTTTTTATATAAAATAGTTTTCATTGCATAAAACCGACAAAAACATAAAAAAACGACCTAAATGAGGTATCGCTGTAACCGTACTGACCCGAAGAATAAAACCGCTTTATCAATTTTACCGCACGCGGAACGGTGTAAACGCACCCCCCCCAAAAGAAATTCATGAAACGCTGGTTTTTGTTCATTCTGCGTCCCAAAAATCGGAATAAAAAGCGATCAAAAAATTTCACGTGCCCGAAAATGGTACCAATAAAAACGTCAACTCGTCCCGCAAAAAATAAGACCTCACATGACTCGGTGGGTCAAAATAAGGAAAAATTATAGCTCTCAATATGTGGTGATGCAAAAACTATTTTTACAGTAAAAAGCGTCTTTTAGCGTGCGACAGCCGCCAAACATAAAAACCGCCATAAATAGTAAATCAAACCCCCCGTTATCACCCCCTTAGTTAGGGAAAAATAATAAAATAAAAAAATGTATTTATTTCCATTTTTCCATTAGGGTTAGGGCTAGGGTTAGGGCTAGGGGTGTGTTGGGGTAGGGTTAGGGCTAGGGTTAGGGCTAGGGTTAGGGCTAGGGTTAGGGCTAGGGCTAGGGTTAGGGGCGTGTTGGGGTTCGGGTTGGAGTTAGAATTGGGGGTTTCCACTGTTTGGGCACATCAGGGGCTCTCCAAATGCAACATGGCGTCTGATCTCAATTCCAGCCAATTCTGAGTTGAAAAAGTCAAATGGTGCTCCTTCCCTTCCAAGCTCTGCTATGCGCCCAAACAGTGTTTTACCCCCACATGTAGGGTAGCAGCCTACTCAGGACAAATTGCAAAACAATTTTTGGGGTCCAATTTCTCCTGTTACCCTTAGGAAAATAAAAAATTGGGGGCAAAAATATCATTTTTGTGGAAAAAAATGATTTTTTTATTTTCACATCCGAGTGTTATAAACTTCTGTGAAGCACTTGGGGGTTCAAAGTGCTCACCACACATCTAGATAAGTTCCGTGGGGGGTCTAGTGTCCAAAATGGGGTCACTTGTGGGGAGTTTCAATAGTTTAGGTACATCAGGGGCTCTCCAAACGCACATGACACCCGCAGACCATTCCATCAAAGTCTGCATTCCAAAACGTCACTGCTTCCCTTCCGAGCCCCGACGTGTGTCCATACAGTAGTTTTCTCCCACATATGGGGTGTCAGCGTACTCAGGACAAATTGGACAACAACTTTTGGGGTCCAATTTCTCCTGGTACCCTTGGGAAAATAAAAAAATGGTGACTAAAAGATCATGTTTGTGAAAAAAATACAAATTTTTTATTTTCACGCCCGGGCGTTGTAAAC
Source organism: Dendrobates tinctorius (assembly GCF_039654945.1). Classification (NCBI taxonomy): domain Eukaryota; kingdom Metazoa; phylum Chordata; class Amphibia; order Anura; family Dendrobatidae; genus Dendrobates; species Dendrobates tinctorius. Next base: position 2,333,330 of record NW_027361736.1, on the reverse strand, counting down.
TTCTGTGAAGCACTGGGGGGGTCAAAGTGCTCACCACACATCTAGATAAGTTCCTTGGGGGGTCTAGTTTATAAAATGGTGTCATTTGTGGGGGGTTTCCACTGTTTAGGTACATTAGGGGCTCTCCAAAGGCAACATGACACCCGCAGACCATTCCATCAAAGTCTGCATTCCAAAACGTCACTACTTCCCTTCCGAGCCCAGACGTGTGCCCATACAGTAGTTTTCTCCCACATATGGGGTGTCAGCGTACTCAGGACAAATTGGACAACAACTTTTGGGGTCCAATTTCTCCTGGTACCCTTGGGAAAATAAAAAAAATGGTGACTAAAAGATCATGTTTGTGGAAAAAATACGAATTTTTTATTTTCACGCCCGGGCGTTGTAAACTTCTGTGACGCACTGGGGGGGTCAAAGTGCTCACCACACATCTAGATAAGTTCCTTAGGGGGTCTAGTTTCCAAAATGGTGTCATTTGTGGGGGGGTTCCACTGTTTTGGTACATCAGGAGTTTTCCAAACGCGACATGGTGTCCGATCTCAATTCCAGCCAAAAACGTCAAATGGCGCTGCTTCCCTTCCGAGCTCTGCCATGCGCCCAAATAGTGGTTTACCCCCACATGTGGGGTATCAGCGTACTCAGGACAAATTGCACAATAACTTTTAGGGTCCTGTTACCCTTGGAAAAATAAGAATTGAGGGTGAAAAGATCATTTTTGTGGAAAAAATATGATTTTTTAATTGTATGGCTTTATGTTATAAACTTCTGTGAAGCCCATGGGGGTTCAAAGTTCTCACCACACATCTAGATAAGTTCCTTAGGGGGTCTAGTTTCCAAAATGGTGTCATTTGTGGGGGGTTTCCACTGTTTTGGTACATCAGGGGTTTTCCAAACGCGACATGGTGTCCAATCTCAATTCCAGCCAAAAACGTCAAATGGCGCTGCTTCCCTTCCAAGCTCTGCCATGCGCCCAAATAGTGGTTTACCCCCACATGTGGGGTATCAGCGTACTCAGGACAAATTGCACAATAACTTTTAGGGTCCTGTTACCCTTGGAAAAATAAGAATTGAGGGTGAAAAGATCATTTTTGTGGAAAAAATATGATTTTTTAATTGTATGGCTTTATGTTATAAACTTCTGTGAAGCCCATGGGGGTTCAAAGTTCTCACCACACATCTAGATAAGTTCCTTAGGGGGTCTAGTTTCCAAAATGGTGTCATTTGTGGGGGGTTTCCACTGTTTTGGTACATCAGGGGTTTTCCAAACGCGACATGGTGTCCAATCTCAATTCCAGCCAAAAACGTCAAATGGCGCTGCTTCCCTTCCAAGCTCTGCCATGCGCCCAAATAGTGGTTTACCCCCACATGTGGGGTATCAGCGTACTCAGGACAAATTGCACAATAACTTTTAGGGTCCTGTTACCCTTGGAAAAATAAGAATTGAGGGTGAAAAGATCATTTTTGTTGAAAAAATATGATTTTTTAATTGTATGGCTTTATGTTATAAACTTCTGTGAAGCCCATGGGGATTCAAAGTCCTCACCACACATCTAGATAAGTTCCTTAGGGGGTCTATTTTCCAAAATGGTGTCATTTGTGGGGGGTTTCCACTGTTTTGGTACATCAGGGGTTTTCCAAATGCGACATGGTGTCCGATCTCAATTCCAGCCAAAAATTTCAAATGGCGCTGCTTCCCTTCCGAGCTCTGCCATGCGCCCAAATAGTGGTTTACCCCCACATGTTGGGTATCAGCGTACTCAGGACAAATTGCACAATAACTTTTAGGGTCCTGCTACCCTTGGGAAAATAAAAATTGGGGTGAAAAGATCATTTTTGTGGAAAAAATATGATTTTTTAATTGTACCGCTGTACGTTATAAACTTCTGTAAAGCCCTTGTGGGTTCAAAGTTCTCACCACATATCTAGATAAGTTCCTTGGGGGGTCTAGTTTCTAAAATGGGGTCACTTGTAGGGGGTTTCCACTGTTTAGGTACATCAGGGACTCTCCAAACGTGACATGGCGTCCAATCTGAATTCCAGCCAATTTTGCATTGAAGAAGTCAAACGGCGCTCCTTCCATTCTGAGCTCTGCCATGCGCCGAAACAGTCGTTCCCCCCCACATATCAGGTATCTGCGTACTCAGGACAAATTGCACAATAACTTTTGCAGTTCAATTTCTCCTGTTACCCTTGGTAAAATAAAAAAAATTGAACCTGAAGTATTTTTTTTATGAAAAAAAGTTAGATGTTCATTTTTTTTTAAATATTCAAAAAAATTCCTGTGACGCACCTAAAGGGTTAATAAACTTCTTGAATGTGGTTTTGAGCACCTTAAGGGGTGCAGTTTTTAGAATGGTGTCACTTTTGGGTATTTTCTATCATATAGACCCCTCAAAGTGGCTTCAAATGTGATGTGGTCCTAAAAATAAAATGGTGTTGTAAAAATGAGAAATCGCTGGTCAACTTTTAACCCTTATAACTTCCTAACAAAAAAAAATTTTGGTTCCAAAATTGTGCTGATGTAAAGTAAACATGTGGGAAATGTTAGTTATCAAGTTTTTTGTGTGCCGTATCTCTGTGATTTAAGGGCATAAAAATTCAAAGTTGGAAAATTGCGAAATTTTCAAAATTTTCGCCAAATTTCCGTTTTTCTCACAAATAAACGCAAGTTATTTGAATGAAATTTTACCACTATCATGAAGTACAATATGTCACGAGAAAACAATGTCAGAATCACCGGGATCCATGGAAGCGTTCGAGAGTTATGACCTCATAAAGGTACAGTGGTCAGAATTGTAAAAATTGGCCCGGTCATGAACGTGCAAACCACCCTTGGGGGTGAAGGGGTTAACCTATATTTTCTCTTTTCAGGGTTAATCTCTTATTTTACTATCTGTGTTTTTAAGGGTAAACTATATTGCATTTAAATCTTGAGGTGTAACTATATTCACAAGGGGTTAATTAAGGGTGGGAGTTCATACAGTAATTAAGGGTTTATAAGGGGCAGCTGGTTGGGGCTCAACTCCTTTTGGAAGTGCATTGAGCAGCAAGGTGGTGTGCTGGTAAAAGAAGAAAAAAAAAAAAAAAAAAACTATTTTAAATCTTCTTCCTGAGCGAGTGTGAACGAGCTGAGTGTGACCTGAGTGTAAGTGTGAACTGTGGTAAGTGTGTGACTTGAAATTCAGTGACTTTAGATTCAGGGAGTTTCCAAGGGAGGTCTTACTGAATTGCTGTTATATTAATACTTTTTTTTTTTTTGCTTATCTTATTGTCTGGTGCAATCCCCATTAGGATGTGCTCCACTATTGCCAATGCCATCCAGTGTACGTCTTGCCGCATGTATGAAATCCTTGAACAGCCGGTCGAGGGTGCATACTGCTGTGCGAGATGTGAGCATGTTGTGCATTTGGAAGCCCAGATACTGGATCTAAATGTGCAGCTGGCAACACTGAGATCCATAGACAATATGGAAAGGAGTCTTCTGCTCACTGAGCAGACGCTCAATGGGATAGATGAGGGGGGGGATGCTAGGTTGGAGCTGCAGGACAATGAAGCAGCTAGCTGGGTGACAGTTAGAAGGCGGGGTAGAGGGAAGAGCACCAGGGAGGTTAGTCCTGATCTGGCACACCCCAATAAGTTTGCTAAGTTGGCAGATGAGGGGAGTGTTAGTGCAGGAGTAGCACTGCTGCAGCAAGGCATGTCCTCTGAAAGCCGGAGGAGTGTCTGCTCCAGTAAGGGGGGAAATAGGAGAGCAGGGCAGGCCAGACAGGTTCTGGTAGTGGGAGACTCAATTATTAGGGGAACAGATAGGGCAATCTGTCACAAAGACCGGGATCGTCGAACGGTGTGCTGCCTACCTGGCGCTCGAGTCCGACACATCGCTGATCGGGTTGACAGATTACTGGGAGGGGCTGGAGAGGATCCAGCGGTCATGGTGCACATTGGCACAAATGACAAAGTTAGAGGTAGGTGGAAGGTCCTTAAAGATGATTTCAGGGAATTAGGCTGTAAGCTTAAAGCAAGGACCTCCAAGGTGGTATTTTCGGAAATACTTCCTGTACCACGTGCCACGCCAGAGAGGCAACGGGAGATTAGGGAGGTTAATAAGTGGCTCAGGAATTGGTGTAGGAAGGAGGGGTTTGGGTTCCTGCAGAACTGGGCCGACTTCTCAGTTGGCTATAGGTTCTACGCTAGGGACGGGCTGCACCTCAATGGGGATGTTGCCGCTGTGCAGGGGGAGAAAATGGCTAGAAGGTTGGAGGAGTGTTTAAACTAGGGCCAGGGGGGGAGGGTATTCCTTTTATAGGAGGGGAAGACAGTGCAGATAGAGACCTGGGCACAAATAATGACATTGGGGGTGGGGGTGGCATGGGGGGTGGGGTTAGAACAGTTAATAATTTAAGAAAGAATAGAGGTACAGAGAGACACATAAAGTGCATGTATACTAATGCCAGAAGTCTCGCCAACAAAATGGAGGAATTGGAGTTAATGTTGTTGGAACATAATTATGACATGGTGGGGATATCTGAGACATGGCTGGATGAGAGCCATGACTGGGCTGTTAATTTACAGGGCTATAGTCTGTTCAGAAATGACCGTACAAATAAACGAGGGGGAGGCGTGTGTTTATATGTAAAATCATCCTTAAAACCCATCCTTCGTGATAATATATATGAATCTAATGAAAATGTAGAGTCCCTGTGGGTAGAGATAAGGGGAGGGGGGAAAAATAATAAATTACTGATAGGGGTTTGTTATAAATCTCCAAAAATAATGGAAGCTACAGAGAATATCCTCATTAAGCAAATAGGTGAAGCAGCGACTCAAGGAGAAGTCATTATTATGGGGGACTTCAACTACCCTGAAATACATTGGGGAACCGAAACCTGCAGTTCCAGCAAGGGTAATAGGTTTCTGACAACGATGAGAGACAATTACCTTTCACAACTGGTTCAGGACCCAACAAGAGGGGGGGCACTGCTAGACCTAATATTAACCAACAGGCCAGACGGCATATCAAATGTAAGGGTTGAGGGTCACTTGGGTAATAGTGATCACAAATTAATAAGTTTTCATGTATCCTTTAATAAGATGTGTAGTAGAGGGGTTACAAGGACACTAAACTTCAGGAAGGCAAATTTCCAACGGATGAGAGATGATCTTGGTGCAATTAACTGGGACGATATCCTGAGACATAAAAATACACAAAGAAAATGGGAGACGTTTATTAGCATCCAGAATAGGACCTGTGCACAATATATACCGTATGGGAATAAACATGCTAGAAATAGGAGGAAACCACTATGGCTAAATAGAGCTGTAAGGGGTGCAATAAGAGATAAAAATAAAGCATTTAGAGAATTAAAGCAAGTAGGTAGTGATGAGGCATTAAATAAATACAGAAGATTAAATAAACTCTGTAAAAAGCAAATCAAGACAGCAAAGATTGAGACAGAGAGACTCATTGCCAGAGAAAGTAAAAATAATCCCAAAATATTCTTTAACTACATAAATAGTAAGAAGCTAAAAAATGATAGTGTTGGTCCCCTTAAAAATAGTCTGGGTGAAATGGTGGATGAGGATGAGGAAAAAGTAAATATGCTAAATTACTTTTTTTCAACAGTATTTACACAAGAAAATCCCATGACGGACAACATGATCAGGGATAAAAATTCTCCATTAAATGTCACCTGCTTAACCCAGCAGGAAGTACGGCGGCGTCTACAAATCACTAAAATTGACAAATCCCCGGGCCAGGATGGGATACACCCCCGAGTACTGCAGGAATTAAGCACAGTCATAGATAGACCACTATTTTTAATCTTTAAAGATTCCATAATAACAGGGTCTGTACCACAGGACTGGCGTATAGCAAATGTGGTGCCAATATTCAAAAAGGGGACAAAAACTGAACTTGGAAATTATAGGCCAGTAAGTTTAACCTCAACTGTGGGTAAAATCCTGGAGGGTTTTCTAAGAGATACTATACTGGAGTATCTGGAGAAGAATAACCTTATGACCCAATATCAACATGGGTTTACAAGAGACCGTTCCTGTCAGACTAATCTGATAAGCTTTTATGAAGAGGTAAGTTCCGGACTGGACCAAGGGAATGCAGTGGACGTGGTGTACATGGACTTTTCAAAAGCTTTTGATACGGTGCCACACAAAAGGTTGATACATAAAATGAGAACAATGGGGATAGGGGAAAATATGTGTAGGTGGGTTAAGAGCTGGCTCAGGGATAGGAAACAAAGGGTGGTTATTAATGGAGCACACTCGGACTGGGTCACGGTTAGCAGTGGGGTACCACAGGGGTCAGTTTTGGGCCCGCTTCTTCTTAACATATTTATTAATGACCTTGTAGGGGGCATAGAGAGTAGAATTTCAATATTTGCAGATGACACTAAACTCTGCAGGGTAATTAATACAGAGGAGGACAATTTTATATTACAGGAGGATTTATGTAGACTAGAAGCTTGGGCTGATAAATGGCAAATGAGCTTTAATTGGGAAAAATGTAAGGTCATGCACTTGGGTAGAACGAACAAGTTGTATAATTATGTGCTTAATTGTAAAACACTGGGCAAAACAGTCACTGAAAAAGACCTGGGTGTATGGGTGGACGACAAACTCACATTTAGTGGCCAGAGTCAAGCAGCTGCTGCAAAGGCAAATAAAATAATGGGATGCATTAAAAGAGGCATAGATGCTCATGAGGAGAACATAATTTTACCTCTATATAAGTCACTAGTGCGACCACACTTAGAATACTGTGTACAGTTCTGGTCTCCTGTGTATAAGAAAGACATAGCTGAACTGGAGCGGGTGCAGAGAAGAGCGACCAAGGTTATTAGGGAACTAGGGGGTCTGCAATACCAAGACAGGTTATTACACTTGGGGTTATTTAGTTTGGAGAATCGAAGGCTTAGGGGTGATCTTATTACAATGTATAAATATATGCGGGGACAATACAAAGACCTTTCTAATGATCTTTTTACTCTTAGACCTGTGACGGGGACAAGGGGGCATCCTCTACGTCTGGAGGAAAGAAGGTTTAAGCATACTCACAGACGCGGATTCTTTACTGTAAGAGCAGTGAGACTATGGAACTCTCTGCCATATGATGTTGTAATGAGTGATTCACTACTAAAATTTAAGAAGGGACTGGATGCCTTTCTTGAAAAGTATATTACAGGGTATATACACTAGTCTCCTTAATATTGCGTTGATCCAGGGAGCTAGTCTGATTGCCGTATGTGGAGTCGGGAAGGAATTTTTTTCCCCAATGTGAAGCTTACTGTTGCCACATGGGTTTTTTTTGCCTTCCTCTGGATCAACATGTTAGGGCAAGTTAGGATAGGATATGGGTTGAACTAGATGGACTTAAAGTCTCCCTTCAACCTTAATAACTATGTTACTATGTTACTATGTTTACAAAACAGATGATAAAGTCAAATTTACGATTTAAACAAAAAAAAAAAAAGGGAGGGGGGAGTTTATTCCTGTTTAGAGGTGGATACCTTACAAGTGGACTATCGTATGGAAACAGCAAACCGCTTTTTTTTCATTGAAAGCATTGCAATATTTATACAAAAAGGGGAAAAAAGTAAAAACATAATTTTAATTCTTTACCAATAAAAAATATATAATTTTAGTTAAATTCTAAAAAATTAAATATAAAATTATTTTTTAGTATAGAGGAAATGGGTTAAAAAATAATAAAGGATGATAAAAGCAGCAACACACGAGAAGCTGCACAGCAGTCAGCGCTGCTCAGAATGAGAACGCAAACAGCATGGATTCATTACTTCACTGATACAAAGATCATGGGCAAATGTTAGATTTAACATGAAGCACATAAAAAAAAGGGGGTTAATATCAGATGCAGCAACACACAGGACGCTGTGCAGGAGCCAACTACTGCTCAAAGAAAAAACGCAGGATAAAGTGGCAGAGTGAATGGGTGGCTTCATTAATAGATAAGATCGCAGGCAGTTTTTGTGTTCAACACGTGACACATAAGTCTTTTCACTGTGAAGGAGTGGCAGTAACATTCTTGCACTGTTCACTAATCACTGTTCACTATGACTAGGCAATGTATGCATGGGAGCTGAGTTAAAGGAGAAATAAGATATTATTATCAGCCGGGGTCATTCTTTCATGTCAGACTAGTAGAATTAGTAGCGCTTACCCGGGCTTAATTAAAGAAGAAAAAAAAAAAAAAACTCTTCAAAAAATTCTTCAAAAAATGCAACTAACAGAGATAATGTTTAAGACAGAGGTATGAAAGTGATTGCTCCCAAGGGCAAAAGGAGCTAAACCTGATAGGAGGCTATATAGGATTTTCATATATATAACACTCTTTTAGAGTTAACGCACAAGCAATATTTAAGCAAATACATAAATAATTTTTTTCCATTAGACCAAGGAGGCACAGTATTGTAAAATTAATTATAAATATAAATATAAAATTGCAATTAGGTATTGCATTAAGTGCAAACAAATCTATAAAAAACATATAAAAAACCACAAGGCGGGGACTGCATAACTAGGTTGACATTATCAACAAGGGAAACTGACACAAATAATGCAAATAAAATTTTAAATTTAAATAGAACAAAGAGAAATTATCGCAAAGAACTCAGAAGCCATCTATACACATGAGGGTTTTTTTTTTTTTTCCCCTTAAGGTTACAGAGCATGTGAATATGGGTGTAAACAAAAATTCCACTGTCTAGGTAAAAACCTCAGTTATTTCATTTAAACCCTGTGGTTTCAGACTCCCTAGTTTGTAGATCCAATAGGCTTCCTTTCTATTTAGTTTCGTTGATCTGTTCGGTGCACATTTAGGTATATGATCGATAGGGCTAATTTTTAATAATTTCGAATTCTTATCATGTACCAAAGCGTAATGTCTGGACAGCCCATGAGTAAGCAGGCCTTTTTTAATATTATGCCGATGGGAGTTCAATCTGAGGTGTAGGAGTTGTGTGGTCCTCCCCACATATTGCTTACCACAGGGACATTCAATGACATAAATGACAAAGTCAGAGTTACAATTTAGAACAAAAGGGATCATAAATTTCTCTTTAGTAGAAAATGAAATTATATAATCAGCTTTATGATTTATATTAGAACAGCATAAGCAGTTCCTCGTGCCACATTTAAAAATTCCTTTAGTTGAATTCAGGGTGTAACCGTTAATGGGGCTAGCATGAGCTCTCAGGCGGCTAGGGGCTATTAGATCCTTGATTGTGGGGGCTCTACGGAATGTAACCCCGGGATTCCTTGGAAGGATATTGTTCAGAATGGGATCGTTCAGTAATATATGCCAATTCTTATGAAAAATTCTACGGATTTCATTATGTTCAATGGAGAATTGCGTTATAAAATTCATTGAAAAGTTCTTATCAGTAATGACTTGCTCTTTAGGCTCCAGCAATGCTCTCTGATTTACTTTGAGAGAGTTTTTAAAGGCATTCTTAATTAAGTGTGAAGGGTATTTTTGGGCAAAAAATCTTTTCTTTAAAATATTGGACTGATCTTTAAAGTCAGTATCCAATGAGCAGTTTTTTCTAATCCGGTGAAATTGATTGTTAGGAATGTTATTCAACCATTTGTTGTAGTGCCCACTATTAAAATGAATGTAGCCATTGGTGTCTACTTTTTTAAAAAACGTTTTGCTACATATTCTGTCTTCTTTAATAAAAAGGTTAATATCTAAAAAATTAATTAAAAGACTGCTGTAAGCTGCTGTAAAAGAAAGATCCCAGTCATTACAATTTATTGTCTGAATAAAAGTTTCAACATTGTTAGTGGAGTTGTCCCAGATAAAAAATAAATCATCAATTAATCTTTTATAAAAAATATTATTTTTGCTCCAATTTTCATTCAAAATAAAGGAATTTTCAAAAATCCCCATGAAAAGGTTAGCGAAAGTAGGTGCTACCTTCGAGCCCATTCCGGTCCCCTTAACTTGTTGATAAAATATTTTTTCAAAGGTAAAAAAATTATTTTTCAATATAAAATCAATACCTTTTAAAATAAAATCCTTTTGAGTCAAAGAAAGTCTAATGTCAGATTTTAAAAAATGATGAAAACAATTCACACCTATATCATGTGGAATATTAGACTAAAGTGCAGTCACATCCATAGTAATGAAAACATATTGTGGTTTCCAAGTGATTTCTTGGAGTAGATACAATAGATGAGTTGAGTCTCTGAGGTGACTTTTTAATTCAAATACATGCGGTAACATAATCCTATCAATGTAATGAGCTAGATTAGAGGTTAGAGAGTTAATACCCGCAATTATCGGTCTGCCAGGAGGATTGCAAAGATCTTTATGTACTTTAGGTAAGTGATAAAAAAAAGGAATGCTTGGGTTTTTAATGCTTAAAAACTTTTTTTCTTTATAATTGAAAATATTCTGGGAAAGACCCTCGATGATTAAAGCATTATAGGCTATAATAGATTTAGAATAATCGCTAAATGAGCTTTTAATGTAGTAGCTAGTATCAGATAAAATTCTATGAGCTTCATTAATGTAGTCACATCGATTTTGGATTACAATCCCACCACCTTTGTCAGCCTGTCTAATCACAATCAAACTGTTAAGAGAAAGGGATTTCAATGCTTGTTTCTCTTGTCTATTAAGATTAGGTTTCTTCCTTTTACTAATGCCCCTCCTTGTTATTTTTTCAAACTCTTTTTGTACAATATCGCTGAAGGCATTAATCTGATGACTTTTGTCCTCAAGGGGATAAAAATTAGATTTATAAGGTACATCGAGATGAAAAAGATCATGAAGGACTTCCGGTTCCGGCGCTGTGATGTGAGGACGCAGGAGACAGAGCTCCGCGCTCCCCTCAGCTACAAAGACCGACAAAGATCACCCCAAGGCTGCGGGAGACAGCGGGAAGTGAGGGATAAGTAGTAGGAGACGCCGGTATATGGAGCGGTACCTTCTCCGGAGCGGCGGCAAGCATTTAAAGCCAGGAGCTGCTGGGGAAGACCACGCAGCACGAGATCTCAAAATGGCGGCGGGCGCGGCAGACGCGGGATACAGCGGTCTGCAGGGAGGTGAGCAGAGCCTGATGGAGGAGGAGGGGAGAAGGCAGCATGAGCAGCCGGCAGCCCAGCAGAGCAGTCAGTTAACGGACGTGCTCATAGACTATGATCGCCTGGCAGGAGCAGTGGCAGCACACCTGGCAGACAAGATAAAGGAGTCCCTGGAGGCCATGGTGGGGGTGGCGCTATCCCCCATTAAAGAACAGATCACACAGCAGGGAGCCAGAGTGGCAGAGCTGGAACAAAGATTATCTAATACAGAGGATGAGGTGACAACGTTAAAGGGGAAAATGAAGGAGACGGAGGAGGGCTCCCAGGCTATGAAAGACAAACTGGAAGATCTAGAAAACCGGTCCAGGAGAAGCAACTTAAGACTGGTGGGGTTACCGGAATCAATAACCATGCGGCAGCTGGATAACATTTGTGAAGCAGAGCTTCCCAAGGTGCTGGGCTTGACACACAGATGCAGAGTGGAAAGAGCGCACAGAGTGGGCCCTGTAAGAGAAAACACGGGCGCATGGGGAGCGGACGGGAAGGAGGGTAATGCAGGGGTGACTGGAACAGCCAGACCGCGCCAAGTCATAATAAAATATTTGGAATACAAGGACAAAGAAGAGTTGTTGCGAGCATTTAGAGGACGAAGGACCCCACTGTCTCTTCAAGGACATAAAATATTGATCTTTGGGGATTATTCGGCAGAGGTCACCCGGAAAAGGAAGTCCTTCAGCAAGATATGCACCACACTGTACCGCAAGGGTATAAAGTTTCAACTACTCTACCCTGCTCTTCTGAGAGTGACAAAACGAAATGGATCTTTTTTTGTGACAAAGGACTTGAGAGAGGCGGAGAGATGGATGGAGGAGATGGAGGACAGAAACCTGACAAGTGAATCTCCGGAGAGGAGGGGTGGTCGACACGGGGAGAGGGAAGGGGAGGTTCGGGAGGAGGGCTGGAACGAATGGACTGAAAGGAGAGAGGAAGGGAAGGAGCCTCACATGGAGAACCCTAAGGCACGAAGATCGCCGTCACACAAGTCGGGAAACCAGGGCAGGGGAGTGCCTTGAGAGAGACTCTGGGGAGTAGGTTTGAAGACTGAACTGAGGGATTTATGAGAGGAGAGATTGACGGATAGTGGGGGTTGAAGTGGCCTCTTCTTACTGGTTCCTCTCGTCTCTCCAGATGTTATTGATATTGGGGTTTTGCTTACTCTGAGGGGTAGGGGAGTACTAATATCTGGGGGGGATCGGGTTTCTTTCGCATTTATATTTTTATTTGATAAACTCCTCTGTTGGATGTTGAGGTATCCACAAAGCTGGGAAGAAGAAAGATTCTGGGTTCAGTAATGACAAATATTATGCATGGGAAAGGAGGGAGGGGGTGCTATATGTTGGCTAGACTACTGACCAAGAAGGCCTTGTTTGGGTTAGTTGGGTAATAAATTAATGAGGGATAGACTACGTATAATTCTTAATTAAATGGCTGAGGGAGAATAGCGGAGCCAGGAGCATCACAGAAAAAATGGGAGTGCAGAGACATTTGATTGTACAGGGGGGGATAGTTGAGGGGTTGTTAATTGTTAATGGATACAGGAAGGGTGGATGGGTACAGGGAATGCAACGGCATAAGCGCACTGAACGCTTGAAGGAAGCAAAACACCACACATATGAAAGACCACATAGCGACTTGACATATTTGAGGAATTGGGATAATGGTTAAAATAGTGACATGGAATGTAAAAGGATTGAAGTCACCACATAAACGTATGATGATATTGAGGCACCTCAAAAGATTGAAAGTGGATATAGCATTATTACAGGAGACTCATCTACCCCAGGGAGATTTCTTTCGTATGCAAAAACTATGGGTGGGAAAAGTAGTTGGGTCAGGCTCCATGGGACGCAAGGCAGGGGTGATGATTTTGATCAACAAAAATTTTAACCACACGATAGTGTCTCAGACCAATGACGAGGAAGGGAGGTATATCTACATCAAGCTTTCCAGTCCACAGGGAGAATTTGGTATACATAACATATATGCCCCCAATAATGAACAAACCCAAAGGAGATTACAGAGATTTTGGGGAAGTACTATGCGAATTTATATAGCAGGGGGGAAGAGACGGGAGACAGGGGAAGTGATCTGTTGGGAAAAATAAAACTTTCGCAAATAAATTCGGAAGAGCTGTCTAGATTGAACGCGGAAATAACAATAGAGGAAGTACAGTCGGTAATAAGGGATTTGAATATACACAAGGCACCGGGACCTGACGGGTTCAATGGGGAATTTTATAAAGAAATGGGAGAGCAGATAGCGCCGGTTTTGACTAGAATGTACAATAAAATACTGGGAGGATGTGGAATTTCGGGACATCTCAACACTGCGTACATAAAATTGATACCCAAGGGTGATAAGAATCTAGACAATCCAGCAAACTATAGGCCAATTTCATTAATAAATCAGGATCTTAAAATCTTGGCCAAATTGATGGCCAATAGGTTGGCGGAGATAATACCAAATTTAATTTCACCGGCACAATCGGGGTTTGTTAAAGGGAGGGCAGCGGTGACAAATGTGCGGAGGGCCATGTTGGTAATGGATGCTATTAGACACAGGGATCTTCGAAAGGAGGAATGTCCAGCCATGGTCACGCTTGATGCTAAAAAAGCGTTCGACAGCGTGGGGTGGACATGGTTGGAGACGGTACTCGACAATATGGGGATAGAGGGAGCCTTTCGTACGTTTATAGGAGTATTATACGCGAATCCTCAGGCGAGGGTGGCAACGCCCGGGTTCCTGTCGCAGTCTTTCCCTTTGAACAAAGGGACTAGACAGGGATGTCCATTGTCACCCCTTCTGTTTAACCTTGCCATTGAGCCATTGTCTCGACTGTTAAATGAAGGAGATTGTTTCGAAGGCATTAGTGTTGGGAAGGAACGACTGCACTCAGCGCTATTTGCGGATGATATTATATTATTCATGAACAATCCTCAGAGGGACCTACCGAAAGTGATAAAACAGATAGAGGAGTTTGGGAGCTTGTCAGGTTTTAAATTGAACAGAACAAAGTGTGAAATACTATTTCTCTGTGGGCAAAGGATGCCACTAATGGTAGCAGATGGAACAAGGGGGGAAATCTGTGGGATACCAATAGCAAAGTCACATCTTAAATATCTAGGAATACAGATGGGATGTACGTCAGCATCGATATATGACTTAAACTACAAACCTTTGATACAGAAAATAGAACGGGAATTGAAGTTGTGGGAAGGGCTACCGTTATCTCTGTTAGGTAGAAATCATCTCTTGAAAATGATGTGCTTTCCAAAGTTACTCTACCCAATGCAGACCATCCCCATGTTGTTGAAACATACAGACATTAATAGATTGAATAAAGCATTTTCGACATTCCTATGGAGGGTGAAAAGACCGAGAATTAAAACGTAAAGTATTAAGTTACGTACCGGTAACGGTATTTTTCGGAAGCCCATGACAGCACCACGAGAGAGGGGATCCGCCCTTTAGGAACAGGAAACCTACAGATACAAAAAGGGCGGCACCTCTCCCACGCATCAGTTGGTTTACAGAGCTTGAGAGGCTACCATGGTTAGTACACAACATATAATATATACAACCTATCTACCCTATATAGCAGAAATATATATATATATTTTTTTTTTTTTACACCATCTCCCACATACCGTAAATTGTGGACAATCTTCTAAAGGAGTGCACCCCTATATGTGAACAAGGGAGGGAACTAAGGGTGCTGTCATGGGCTTCCGAAAAATACCGTTACCGGTACGTAACTTAATACTTTATTCGGACTCCCATGACAGCACCACGAGAGAATTACAGAGATGTAAACTAATTTAGGGCGGGACTACAGCCTGCAGCACCCTTAGCCCGAAGGTGAGATCTGAAGAGGCACCCATATCTAATCGATAGTGGTTAAAAAAGGTGGAAGGAGATGACCAGGTGGCCGCCTTACATATCTGATCAATTGACACTCCAGATCTTTCTGCCCAAGATGATGCCATGGCACGAGTGGAATGCGCCCTCAGGTTCTGCGGAGCCGGACCTCCACCTGCTGTGTAGGCAAGAGAGATAGCCTCCCTAATCCACCTTGCTAATGTGCGTTTTGATACCCTACAACCTTTCCTGGGACCTTGGAAGGATAGGAATAATGCTTTCTCCTTCTTCCAAGGATCCGTGGCTGCTAAATATTTAAGTAAGCATCTCCTAATATCTAATGCCTGAAGTTTTTGCTCCTTAGCGTTGGTCGGATTAGGGAGGAAGGAAGGCAGAACTATCTCTTGTGTCCTGTGAAATTGTGATGCTACCTTGGGAAGGTATGCTGGATCTGGTCTTAGGATTACTCTATCCTGTAAGAACTCTGTGTAAGGGGGCAATCTGGAAAGTGCCTGTATGTCGCTCACTCTACGTGCGGATGTTATCGCCACTAGAAAAGCTGCCTTAAGAGATATAATCTTTAATGAGGCCGAATCCAGAGGTTCAAATGGTTTTTCTGTCAAGGCCGTAAGGACTAAATTTAAGTCCCAAGGCACACATCTGTCTTTGTGTATGGGTCTCGATCTAGCTGCTGCGTTGATGAACCTTGCTACCCAATAGTTATTGGCAATATCACATGCAAACAAGGCCCCTAAGGCTGAAACTTGTACTTTTAATGTACTTGTGGAGAGACCCAATTCGAGACCCTTCTGGAGAAATTCCAGAATATGTTTCGTGGGAATTCCGTCTCTGGCGTCAAACTGAAAGGTGGACAGGAATCGCTTCCAGGTCCTAGCATAAATGTTAGTGGTAGTCAATTTCCTGCTTTTTAGGAGGGTATCAATTAACTTCTTGGAGAACCCTCTATCCTCTAACAGTGACCTTTCAAAGACCACGCCGTCAAATGGAGTCTCGCTACTTGTGGGTGGCTGACTGGCCCCTGGTAGAGGAGATCCGGAAGGTTCGGCAGCACCCAGGGATCGCATACAGACATGGTCCTCAACCATGCAAACCAGGTCCTCCTGGGCCAAAAGGGGGCAATTAATATGACTCTTGCCCGATCTTCCCTGATCTTCCTTACTACCAGAGGTAGAAGATTTAATGGCGGGAAGGCGTATGCCAGAGAAAAGTTCCATCTTATCAGGAGGGCGTCCACTGCTAGTGGATTTTCCCTGGGATTCAGAGAGCAGAACGATTTTTCTTTTCTGTTTTCTCTGGTGGCAAAGAGGTCTACCTCTGGCCGACCCCATCTGCGGACAATCTGGTGGTAAATATCCCTGTTCAAAGCCCATTCTCCTTGCTTTAGAGCCTTGCGGCTTAGAAAGTCTGCCTTTACGTTGTCTTTCCCTCTGATGTGGAGCGCCGTCAAAGATAGAAAACTTCCCTCTGCTATTTGAAGGAGACGTTCTGTTGTCCGCATCAGGGCGTCGGAGCGGGTTCCACCTTGGTGGTTGATATATGCTACCGCTACCTGGTTGTCCGAGAGTATCCTCACGTGATGGCCCTGTAGGTACATAATGAGTTTTTTGACTGCCTGCTCTATCGCCAATAGCTCTCTTTGGTTGGATGAGATCTCCGTATCCGAATCCCACTGTCCCTGTACCACTATGTCCCCCATATGGGCCCCCCAACCGAAGGGACTAGCGTCTGTGGTTATAACACGGGTTATCTGCGTTATCCAGGGCACCCCTGAGGCTAGGTTCTCATCATCGAGCCACCATCTAAGCGATGTGACAGTCGAGGGGCTTAGCAACAGTTGACCTTGTAAGGAGTGTCTTAAGGCCCTGCTATTAAATAGGACATCCTTCTGAAGGGCTCTAGTATGGAATTGTGCCCACCTAACTGCTGGGATGCATGAGGTTAGAGATCCCAACAGGGACATGGCCTGTCTGAGGGTCATAGAAGGATTATCAACCGCCCGAAGAACCTGCTGCTGTATCTTTTGCATTTTATCCAATGGCAACAGACACTGCTGAGTTTCTGAATTTAATAGTAAGCCTAGAAACTTTTGTATTTTTGAGGGCTGGAGTCGGGATTTCTCGTAGTTTAATATCCATCCGAGGTTTTCTAACCTGGACTTAGCTCTTTCTATCTGGGATGTACAATGGCCCCCTGATTTTCCTACAATTAAAAAATCATCCAAATATGGAACAATCAGGATGTCCACCTCCCGTAAATGCGCCATCACTTCGGCCACTATCTTTGTAAATACCCGGGGCGCTGCTGAGAGACCAAAGGGAAGGGCTCTATATTGATAATGACGGACTGTGCCGTCTATTGAAACCGCCACCCTCAGGAACTGCTGGAAGTCTGCATGGATAGGTACATGATAGTACGCATCTTTCAAATCTATGACTGCCATAAAACACCCTTTAAACAATATTTTTATTGTCGTATTGATGGACTCCATCTTAAAAGTACGGTTTACCAAAAACTTATTAAGGAAACGTAAGTTAATGATTGTTCTAAATGTCTTATCAGGTTTTTGGATCAGGAATAAGGGAGAGTAGAAACCTCTTCCTCTCTCAGCTTCCGGAACCTCTATCAAGACGTTTTTCTGGCATAGGCTCAAGACCTCCGCTTCTAAAGCTGCTTGTTCAAGGGGTGAAGATCTTAAAGGAGTGGATTTAAAGGTATCCCGCGGGACCTGGGTAAACTCCAATCTAAGCCCGGTGGATATTACATTGCGCACCCAGTCACTATTTGTAATCTGTGACCATGCCGGAAGGAAGGATGATAGTCTACCTCCCACGGGAATTGCTAGTCATTGATTCTGTCTCTTTTGATCTCTAGACGAGCGTCTAAACATGTAGCCCGTACCTCTTCTCCTTCTATCTTCCCATCTGGGACGGTCTCAAGTAGGCGAAGAATTGGGCCTTCTCCCCAGACGGAATCTCCTTCTACCAAATGGGCGTCGGTAGGATGTAGGCCAGAGATTTGGGAATTTTTTCTTGTCGTCCCCAGCCTTCTCAAGCAGTTCGTCCAGGACTGCGCCGAACAAATATTCCCCCTCACACGGAATAGTACAAAGCTTCGCCCTGGTCTGAATGTCTCCCTGCCAGCACTTTAGCCACAGGGCTCTACGAGCCGCATTAGAGAGACCTGCTGCTCTGGCTGCCATTCTTACTGCATCCGCCGAGGCATCTGCTAGGAAGGCTGCTCCCTCTTGGATTGTTGGTAGGGCCCCAAGAATTGTTTGTCTTGACGTACCCTGTTTTAATTGTGACTCCAACTGGTCCAACCAGACCATCATGGACCTGGCTGTGCATGTTGACGCCACTGCTGGTCTTAAGGAACCGGCTGCCATCTCCCAAGTATTCTTAAGGAAGGTGTCTGCCTTCCTGTCTAGGGGATCTTTAAGGGATCCCATGTCCTCAAAGGGCAGCGAGGATCTTTTCGATGCCTTTGCAATGGCCGCATCTAATTTGGGGGCCTTGTCCCAAGTATTTACTGCCGGATCGTCGAAGGGATATCTGCGTTTGAGGGCTGGTGGTAGCGACCCTCTTTTATCCGTTTTTTTCCACTCTCTGTGGATTAGATCCTGGATCTTCTGATTTAACGGGAAGACTCTATGCTTCCTCTGCTCCAGCCCCCTGAACATGACATCCTGCATGGATAATTGGGGCTTAGGCTCCTCTACTTCCATTGTCCCTCTGACTGCTTTGA
This sequence comes from Dendrobates tinctorius, assembly GCF_039654945.1. NCBI lineage: Eukaryota > Metazoa > Chordata > Amphibia > Anura > Dendrobatidae > Dendrobates > Dendrobates tinctorius. The sequence goes on along the minus strand of NW_027361736.1, from coordinate 2,314,583 downwards.
CCAGCTTGTCTACCCGGTCAAGAGGCAGACAAAACCGCCCAGAGTCCTCTTCTTCTGAGGAGGACGAGGGAGATGAAGCCTGGGAGTCTCTACTTCTCCTCCATTCTGCCGAGGAATCGGACTCCACCGGGACCCCGCCCTTTATAGTTTCCGGCTGGGACAGTGACTTTAGGGTTTCCTTCATTTCTGCCCTAACAATGTCTCTCAAACTCGCTGCTACCGCGGGCGACTCTTCCGCCACTGTCTGCTGAATACAGGGGGGGCACAATCTTTTGGGGCATGAGTCCGGTAATGGGCATGCACAGAGTGCGCATTCCCTGTGTTTAGTTTTACCTGAAGCCTTCTTCCCCGGAGGATGAGGGGGATTCTTCTCAGACGATGCTCCTGTCTGCTTAGAGGAGCTTTTATGGCTGGACTGGTCATTTCGTCCCGCACGTTCACGGTCACGTGACTCTTTCTTTTTCTGCTTGACCTGCCGAAGGTCATCCAGGGGCGGCAGAGATGTTTGTCGCTGCTGCCGTCGTTGCTGCTGCTGCTGACGCCGCTGCTGCTCCTGCTCGCTCTCCATTACTGCTCGCAATAATGTGGCCAAGGCAAGGCACCCTGCCCGGGTCCTGCCTATATACCCCTCCTCCGGACAGCAGTATGCGTGCCGCGCCCCTCCCCCCCTAATAGGGCTCCCTTCCCCAGCTGACGCCGTACCGGGCCGGAGAGCCGACGCTCATCGGCGCTTGCGATGGGCGCCGCCATCTTGTTTTTCTCGCGCATGCGCAGTGGCGCCGCCGACCCGGAAGCACCTCCTCCGGCCGCCCCCTGACGTCACCGCGACCCCGCCCGACCGGAAGTCACGCGGGACGCCCGGGAGCTTCGGGATACCGCGCTCCCCGGTCGCAGCGTCCCCCGCAGCGCGCCGGCCACCGCACCAGCGCCGCCGGATCCGGGGGCCCCCGGGGGGAAACATACTCACCGGCGGCGGCTTTTATTCTGGAGTCGGACATCCTCCGGACGCCGCTCCCTGCTGACTACGCCACCGCCGTGCTACCCATCCTGGGCCACCGTGGCGTCTTCCAGGGATCCGCACCAGGCCGAGGTAGGAGACCCCCCCGCTACCTGTATCGGCCGGCCGGCCTGGGATCCTGGTCTTCTGTAGGATCCCGTCCCTTCAGGAACAGGAAACCAACTGATGCGTGGGAGAGGTGCCGCCCTTTTTGTATCTGTAGGTTTCCTGTTCCTAAAGGGCGGATCCCCTCTCTCGTGGTGCTGTCATGGGAGTCCGAATAAAAATTGATGCAATCTTTGGAACAAGGAGGCATTAAACTGCCAAATATTAGAGGGTATAATTTGGCATGCCTGATGAGACATGCCATAGACTGGTTGAGGAAGACAAATGGGCATTCTGACATACGTTTGGAGAGTGAGTTTTGTAAACCCTGGGATTTAGGGGCACTATTACACACGTCATTGGCCAACATACCAAGGAACATTAAACACTCACTGGTATGTAGAGATACGGTGATGGCCTGGAAGGCAGTGAGGAAAAAATTCAAGTTGTCTTGGAGAATATCCAAGCATCTTGATATATGGAGGTTCCCAGATTTCCCAGCGGGAAGAGACAACAAATTATTTTCAGAATGGAAGAACAAGGGGATAAAAAGGGTGACAGATCTAATACATGAGGTGGAGAATAGATGGCTGACATACCAGGAAATCGTGACAAAATATGGGCTATCCACATTTCAAATCCTCCAATACAAACAGATAGAAAAGGGGCTAATGTCACAATTGAGGGATGTTAGAATGGAACAGGTGACGAATGACTTGGACAGAATTATTATGAAAGACCGACATGAGAATTCTATCTCCGCATTATATAAAGCTTTGAGGGAGGTTTTGATTCCAATCTGCCCAGAACAAGTCTGGAGAGCATGGGCAAGACAACTAGGTGACTCTGAAGCAGGGGAGAAGATATTACAGGGGTGGATGAAGATGAGGAAGGAGGTGATTAATGAAGGTTGGAGGGACACTCAATATAGACTGATGCATAGAGCAATTTATGGTTTTAACATCCCAAATACACAACAGATAAACAGAGTGACTCAGTGCCCCAAATGTAAATTGCCAAAAACAGACCTGTTCCATGGGATCTGGCAATGCCCAGAGAGCCAGAAATTCTGGAAAGGATTGCAATTATTTATGCAAAAAGTGGGGAGTGTGGAAATTGAAATGGATCCATTGCTGTGGATCTTTCATTATAGGAACAAGGGACAGGTAGTAAGAGGAGGAGAGGAACAGAGGCCCAAATTACCAAAATTGTTTCATGGGGTGGCTATGATAGGTAAGAGGGCTCTACTGTCCAAATGGCTTGAGGGAAGTGTGCCGTTGATGGAAGAGGTGATGGGACAGATTAAATCTTTACTCAGAATCGAACAGCTGGAGGCGGAAAGGAACAAGGAGGGTCTGACGGGTAAATTCTTTAAAAAATGGAGGCTTTTCATAGTAAGACAATGTGATGAAGAGGAAATAAGGAGAATAGTAAGGCCCTTTAAATATACTGAATGGTACCTACTGGAAGACATCCAAAACAATTTGGGGAATCTGAAGTTGGCTAATGAAGGCGAGGTGTAAGGTCCTGGTAGGGACAGGAGTTAAAAAGGATAAATGTGTGGTGATATTTTACAGAGGTGATGCTTGCAATCTGTGTTTTACAAGTGGTCTAGACATAACATGTGTGCGAAGTTGCTAGGGGAGACCATTGAAAATGTAAGAGGAAGAGGGTTTGTTTAAGGGAGGATGATAGGCTGAGTTATTGTCTGTTTATTGGAAAAATGACTTGTCATGTGAAATGAAGCAATGTCTATGAAAATTTGAAATAAAATTTGTGTTTAAAAAAAAAAAAAAGATCATGAACATCTTCATCCATTTCAGCAGAATCCTTTGTGGTGTTTTTAGCAAAATGTCTTTTGAGAGTTAATTTTCTAATAAAAATCTGCAAGTCCAAAAAGAGGTCAAAATCCTTCGATTTATTATTAGGGCAGAAGGATAATCCTTTGGAGAGAAGGGCTGTCTCACTACTGGTAAGATCATAATCTGATAAATTAAAAATATTAGAAGCATGACCCTCCTCACTACTTGTTAAGGTAGTATTTTTCCTTTCTTTTTTTCTCCCACCTCTTGTTCCTCTAAAGCAGTCCAATATTTTAAAGAAAAGATTTTTTGCCCAAAAATACCCTTCACACTTAATTAAGAATGCCTTTAAAAACTCTCTCAAAGTAAATCAGAGAGCATTGCTGGAGCCTAAAGAGCAAGTTATTACTGATAAGAACTTTTCAATGAATTTTATAACGCAATTCTCCATTGAACATAATGAAATCCGTAGAATTTTTCATAAGAATTGGCATATATTACTGAACGATCCCATTCTGAACAATATCCTTCCAAGGAATCCCGGGGTTACATTCCGTAGAGCCCCCACAATCAAGGATCTAATAGCCCCTAGCCGCCTGAGAGCTCATGCTAGCCCCATTAACGGTTACACCCTGAATTCAACTAAAGGAATTTTTAAATGTGGCATGAGGAACTGCTTATGCTGTTCTAATATAAATCATAAAGCTGATTATATGATTTCATTTTCTACTAAAGAGAAATTTATGATCCCTTTTGTTCTAAATTGTAACTCTGACTTTGTCATTTATGTCATTGAATGTCCCTGTGGTAAGCAATATGTAGGGAGGACCACACAACCCCTACACATCCGATTGAACTCCCATCGGCATAATATTAAAAAAGGCCTGCTTACTCATGGGCTGTCCAGACATTACGCTTTGGTACATGATAAGAATTCGAAATTATTAAAAATTAGCCCTATCGATCATATACCTAAATGTGCACCGAACAGATCAACGAAACTAAATAGAAAGGAAGCCTATTGGATCTACAAATTAGGGAGTCTGAAACCACAGGGTTTAAATGAAATAACTGAGGTTTTTACCTAGACAGTGGAATTTTTGTTTACACCCATATTCACATGCTCTGTAACCTTAAGGGAGAAAAAAAAAAACCCTCATGTGTATAGATGGCTTCTGAGTTCTTTGCGATAATTTCTCTTTGTTCTATTTAAATTTAAAATTTTATTTGCACTATTTGTGTCAGTTTCCCTTGTTGATAATGTCAACCTAGTTATGCAGTCCCCGCCTTGTGGTTTTTTATATGTTTTTTATAGATTTGTTTGCACTTAATGCAATACCTAATTGCAATTTTATATTTATAATTAATTTTACAATACTGTGCCTCCTTGGTCTAATGGAAAAAAATTATTTATGTATTTGCTTAAATATTGCTTGTGCGTTAACTCTAAAAGAGTGTTATATATATGAAAATCCTGTATAGCCTCCTATCAGGTTTAGCTCCTTTTGCCCTTGGGAGCAATCACTTTCATACCTCTGTCTTAAACATTATCTCTGTTAGTTGCATTTTTTGAAGAATTTTTTGAAGAGTTTTTTTTTTTTTTTCCTTCTTTAATTAAGCCCGGGTAAGCGCTACTAATTCTACTAGTCTGACATGAAAGAATGACCCCGGCTGATAATAGTATCTTATTTCTCCTTTAACTCAGCTCCCATGCATACATTGCCTAGTCATAGAGATTAGTGAACAGTGCAAGAATGTTACTGCCACTCCTTCACAGTGAAAAGACTTGTGTCACGTGTTGAACACAAAAACTGCCTGCGATCTTATCTATTAATGAAGCCACCCATTCACTCACTGATATTAACCCCCTTTTTTTATGTGCTTCATGTTAAATCTAACATTTGCCCATGATCTTTGTATCAGTGAAGTAATGAATCCATGCTGTTTGCGTTCTCATTCTGAGCAGCGCTGACTGCTGTGCAGCTTCTCGTGTGTTGCTGCTTTTAGCATCCTTTATTATTTTTTAACCCATTTCCTCTATACTAAAAAATAATTTTATATTTAATTTTTTAGAATTTAACTAAAATTATATATTTTTTATTGGTAAAGAATTAAAATTATGTTTTTACTTTTTTCCCCTTTTTGTATAAATATTGCAATGCTTTCAATGAAAAAAAAGCGGTTTGCTGTTTCCATACGATAGTCCACTTGTAAGGTATCCACCTCTAAACAGGAATAAACTCCCCCCTCCCTTTTTTTTTTTGTTTAAATCGTAAATTTGACTTTATCATGTGTTTTGTAAACGAAAGTTTAATCAAAAAATCTTTTAAAATACGTATTCTTTTGTAATATATCTTAGGTTAACTGTTAATCATGTGGTGTCATTGAACTTTGACACTGCACCATCTGACTTGCTGGCGCTCATTTTTTTGAAATCCAGCATCCTTTCAAACCTATTTATGTCTGTGATACCTGTATGTATTTGTGGTATTTCCTGATGAAGGGGGCAGGAGACCCCTGAAACGCGTAGAATAAAACCACTGCAATCATACAGCATTCTCCTGGAATTTGTCTAAAGCGGCAGCGCGGAATATAGCTACAAACTCCCTTTGGATTTAAAAAGTATGATAACATTTTAGGTAAAATGATTTATTGTAATTACCTTGCTCTTAGGTCAGCAACTTGATCCATCATTTGGCCTAGAGTCTTGCAGGTCCCCAGGATATCCTTCCTCTCCTTCCCTGCACACAGCTCCCCAACCTTCCCAGCTTCATCTATAATCTGGCGTACAGCTTGTTCTCCTGCATCACCTGCACAGTACAGCAAAACCAGCAGCAAATGGAGAAAATATTACTTCACTCCACATAAATGCAACCTCCCCAAATGAATGCACCATTTTAGATTAAAGCTGCTGCTTTATAGAGACTCAATCTGCCCAGTCAGGGGGGCTCTGAACATGGCAATATCATGGACTTGTAGAACCTCTCTGAGTTGCATGGAGTATTGATAGGTCACCCATATGGGGCCAGAATATACCACCATATGCTTCAGCTCTCTCAGAGGCATTTGGATTCAGAGAGCACAACTCATTGCATTAGCTTTATGTGGGAGTAATTTCTCAGTAGAAGCACTTGTTCTGTTAAGGACGTTGGTGGGGTAACTTTCTCCCATCTGAACAGACTTGAGCCAGTCCTGGGCAGTACAAATCTTCTTGCTCAACTCTAATTACTATTGATCGCACAAAAAAAAAAAAAAAAAAGGTTTAAAATACAGTGGAGCTTGTGGACTTCATTCTTACCTGAAGGAGCATTAGGGTCCCTCAGCCAACCCTTCGCCTGATTCATTTTAGAATCAATTAGTGCTAGCGCTCGCTTCATGGCTTCGGTGTCCTAACAGTTTAAAAAAAAAAAAAAAATTGGACAAGGTTTTTTTTTTTTTTATAATTAACCATTAAACTAGCATCAACCCAATACAAGCTGTCCACAGTAATCTGATAAAGTCTTGGTTCTCATTACTATGGAATGGAGCATGAAGTGTAAAGTTACCATTACTACAAAATACCTTTGGAGTGACATACAACTGGGCATGCGGTTGTACACCGTCATTATGTGGTAGACATTGAATTTGAAGGTGTACACATTAACCCACAAGTTTGTGAAGTCAATTAGAGCCTTATATCCTTTGGCCTTGCTTTGAAAAATTGTGTTTCTTTCCATCAAAACGTTTATAAGGGCAGGCACACGCCATGTGAGAGACAGTCCTGATTCATTAAGAAGCATGTTCCTCTTAATGAATCAGGAGCATCTGACTCCTACACGTCTCCACATCAACATCAGCCATTTTTCCCAGGGCCTTAATTTTTTGCAATTGTGCCGATACACTGCCATCTTTTGGCAGAGATTGAATTTGCTGGGTGCATACTCTTGTCCAGATGTTTCAAAATTCAGTTTTGTCTGGGTTCTTGTGTTGTCTCTGTTCTAATAATGCTTGTGTTGCATTTCAGAAGTATTAATAAAGATGTGGTTTTATCTCAGATATTTGCCTTTCATCTTACGTTATTTTTTTGTTTGCTGTATAGGGTGGGTCATCAAAATTGCTATATATTACCAAATACAACTAACAGCATTTTAACATGATGGTAAAAAGGTGGAAATATTCCTTAAAATATTGGTATAAAGCATTCCAAATGAGGGATACCCATTTAAAATGCCACTAGCACATCATTACATTGGTAAAGAGTAGTGCTGAGCCAATGTGCTCGGATAAGGTGTTACTGAGCATGCTCAGGTGCTAACAGTGTCATCGGTGTGCTCACAAAAGATGGCCGAGTCTCAGCGGCTGCATGTCTCGTGGCTGTTAGAAAGCCGCAACACGTGCAGAGATTGCTAGCACGCTGAAGATAGTCTGATCGCACCCGAGCGTCCTCGGTAACACCTTATCCGAGCACGCTAGATCACTAGTAAAAGAGGTTTTCTCATGAAGACAACCCTGTCCATATGTCTCCTATTACAGCAAATGGATGTCTTATCAGGAGTTTCCCTCTCTTAAGACCCACTCACCCCCACCTTATATGAGGAAGGACCACTCAGAGGTTCCCTTTCTGCCAAGCAACCCATTACTATAGTCAATCTGGCTCTAATCCATAGTCAACTGTCTGTGACGGGACAACCCCTTTAAATTAAACTAACTGCCAAAGAAACGCAGATCAGTGAACAAAAAACAATTGTGATAAAGTTAGAACTTTGCTACATCATCTATAATATGTTAAGTATCGCCCATAAGCCTGGCACAAGAAATCATCATCATCATCATCACAAATAAAAGAGCAAACTCGTTTAGAGACACCGTAGAACCAGCCCTGTTGTGTATTGTAGAAGTAGCCAGACAGTCTACAGTCTGTTCATTCACATATTACAATATAGAAACCCCTTTCTTTTGGAAGCAGGAATGGAATGGTGTCTATGAAGGACGAAGAAGAGTAGTTCTTTAAGAAGAGCTTAAAGAGTAACCAGTGTTTTCTTCACTTTTTAATCATAAAATCAATAGTACACGTGCCAATTTTGTAATACATCTTTAGAAATCTGCTTCTTTGTCCTCCTGGACTGATTATTCATCCACAAAACACTAAATTCCCAGGTAACATCTGTAATCGGTGATTGAAGATTTTCCAATAACAGAGAAAGGAGATGGTAGTTGGTGCTGATTAAGTTCTATGAAGAACTGTGATAGTTATTTCAGGAGAACCTGCAGTAGTGTGTGTCGGCCTCTAGCTCCTCCATAAAATTTTATAAGCACCAACAGTCATCTCCTATCTCAGTAATGGGAAAATCTATCTTCCTCAAACACAGATTTTAGCTCAGAATTGAGAATGACTTATCAGTCCAGAAGGAAAAGAAGCAGATTTCGCGAAGATATATTACATATTTTCTTATTTTCACATGTACTATTGATTTATGAAATCCTAATTAAAATAACGATTGCTCTTTAAATATTTCTATAGGTTTCATTTAATATGAGCTCAACCAAACCAAAAATATTTTTTCAACTTTAAAAGCCAGAGAAAACACATTTTGCCAATTTAGTGCAAATTACATACGGTACTTATTATTCAGAACCCTGAAATAGAGCAAAAAACACAGCTATGTACAAAGTTGCATATAAACCCCATATGGTCAAAGCAAAACACAATAATTTAAATAACTACATTTAATACCAAACCGGTAAGAATACATAATACACTGCACTCTGGTTAACAGGGCATGCTGCCTGTGCAGACATCTTACCTTCTATACCCCAGAACATAAAAAATAAAGAAAAGAGAGAATGTGAAAAAAAACAGATCCTAACGTGAAAAAAGTCAACACAATTAAAACAGTATGATTTAAGAAAAATTACACACATCCTTCAATAGACCGATAAATCTATATACACACACACAAAATATATACGGTATATACATATTTATAGATATCTCTAGTCTGACCCCATTACAATGACGGCACATGAGTCAGACCATCGGGATTGTTCACTTATTGTACTGGACTATTCTGACTTCTTGCAGAATACACGGTTTCACAGTACAATTTCACCCATGCACACTGCAGAAAACTAATATCAGGGCATGATGGGCATAACATTTATATATGTAACTAGCTGAAGAGCCCGGTGCTGCCCGGGCATAGTAACTAACTGTGGTTAGTTATAGCAAATTATAATTATCCTCCATCCCATAGTCCCGTGCCCATATAGCTATCAAGCATATCCACAATCCCATAGTCCCGTGCCCATATAGCCATCATACATATCCGCCATCCCATAGTCCCGTGCCCATATACCCATCATACATATCCTCCATCCCATAGTCCCGTGCCCATATACCCATCATACATATCCTCCATCCCATAGTCCCGTGCCCATATACCCATCATACATATCCGCCATCCCATAGTCCCGTGCCCATATAGCTATCATACATATCCACGATCCCATAGTCCAGTGCCCATATACCCATCATACATATCCACCATCCCATAGGCCCGTGCCCATATACCCATCATACATATCCTCCATCCCATAGTAGAGTTCCCATATACCCGTCATACATATCCTCCATCCCATAGTCCAGTGCCCATATACCCATCATACATATCCGCCATCCCATAGTCCCGTGCCCATATACCCATCACGCATCCTCCATCCCATTGTTCCATGCCCATATACCCATCATACATATCCGCCATCCCATAGTCCCGTGCCCATATACCCGTCATACATATCCTCCATCCCATAGTCCAGTGCCCATATACCCATCACACATCCTTTGATGACATCAGCGTCGCCATGGCAACCATTATGACATCATAATGAGGGGCGGGGCTTGACACACACTTTTTCCCCAGTATGTAGATAGGGGCAAAATTGTTTGGTGAATTGGAACGAGCGGGGTTAAAATTTCGCCTCACAACATAGCTTAGGACGCTCTCTGGGTCCAGACGTGTGACTGTGCCAAATTTTGTGGCTGTAGCTGCGACGGTGCAGATGCCTATCCCGGACACACACACACACACACACACACACACACACACACACACACACACACACACACACACACACACACACTTTGAGCTTTATATATTAGATATATCACATACAGATTCCTGCCCATATATGATTTGATCGCTATCTATGCCAAAATAACGTCAATATCTCAATATCTAAAATGGTTACAAATTAAGCAAAACTGATCAGACGATTGTACTGCTAATTCCATACACACACATTATATTATATACGGTATATAAAGCGTCTCACCTTGCTGGCCCAGGCATCCTCATCCCATGAAGTAAGCTGCAATACCCGTATAATTTCATTTATCTCTGTACTCATTTTCTCCACTGTATAATTGCGATTTTTTAAAGCTTCCTCGATACCTTGACTACGCGAGTTCTTAGTAGTTACAAAGATCTTCATAGCTGGGAAAAAGAAGGATGACAACAAAAATTCCTTTCATTCCTGAACAAAAACATGGCTTTTTGTGATAACTCACCTTAAAATCCTTTTCTCCGAGCCGCTCATTGGGGGACACAGATACTGTGGGTGTATGCTTCTGCTGCTAGGAGGCTGACACTAAGTGAAAAAAAGAGGTTAGCTCCTCCTCCGTCGTATACACCCTCGCCCCTATTGCGGGCAGAACTCAGTTTGGTGCCAAAGCAGTAGGAGGACAACAAAATCAGCCTTAAAACAGGTACAACAGGTCCAGAAAAGGACCACCCTTATATCACACAAATAAATGCGTATTAAATAAACAGAGCCAACTGGCTAATAGGGTGGGTGCTGTGTCCCCCAATGAGCGTCTCGGAGAAAAGGATTTTACGGCGAGTTATCACAAAAATCCATGTTTCTCCTAAGCCTCATTGGGGGACACAGATACTGTGGGACGTCCTAAAGCAGTCCCTGGGTGGGAGATTGACTCACCGATCCAAGCTACATGCACCTCTTGTTTAAGAGGTGCGCCACCGCTGCTTGGAGAATCCTTCTACCCAGGCTCGCATCCGCCGAGGACTGAGCATGGATATTATTAATGTTTGGCAAATGTGTGCAGGCTGGACCAGGTTGCTGCCTTGCAAACCTGTTCTGTCGAAGCCTGGTGCCGAAGTGCCCAAAAGCGCCCACTGCCCAGGTAGAGTGCACTCTGATCCCTGCAGGAATCGACGTGCCTCTAATGCGGTAGGACTCCTGAATAGTCAAACGAATCCATCTGGCTTATGGTCGATTTTGAGGCAGCGAGCCCCTTCCTGCGCCCTTTGGGGAGCACGAACAGCGTGTCAGTCTGACGAAAGGGTGCCGTCCGTGACACGTACCTCCGGAGGGCTCTTACCAGGTCTACCGTGTGAAGAGCCTTTTCCACACGGTGCACCGATGCTGGACAAAATGAAGGCAAAACAACATTTTCATTAATGTGAAAAGAGGACACGACTTTCGGCAGGAAAGGAGGGGCTGGTCTGAGGACCACCTTATCCTTATGGAAAGTGAGGAACGGAGCTCGGCAAGATAGGGCCGCCAGCTCTGAAGCCCGCCTGATGGAAGTGATGGCCACTAGGAACACCACTTTCCAGGAAAGGTACCTCAAAGAGATATCCTGAAGCGATTCAAATGGAGCTTCCTGCAGAACACTTAGGACCATGTTAAGGTCCCAGGCGACCATATGCGCCTTATAGGGAGGTACCAAGTGGGAGACTGCCTGAATGAAAAGTCTTCACCTGCAAATTGGTAGCAATTCTGTGCTGGAACAGGACGGATAAGGCCGATATTTGTCCCCTGAGGGAACCTCAGTCTAATGCTCTACCGACTGAGCTATCCAGGCTCTCTAAGCCCGACTGGAGAAAAGCCAAGATATTGGGGATCGAGAATCTCAGCGGAGAAACACCGCGGCCTCGACACCAAGCAAAGAAGACCTTCCAGGTGTGGTGGTAAATTCGTGCTTAAGCAGGCTTCCGGGCGCTAATCACTGTAGCGACCACCTCGCTCCCGAACCATGCCTGGGTAAGAATCCAAGATTCAACGGCCATGCCGTCAAACACAGGGTCCCTGAGTTCGGGTGGCAAATCGGCCCTTGAGACAGTAGATCTGGGCGCTCTGGCAGGCACCAAGGAACGTCAGCGAGCAGCTGCATTAGATCTGCGTCCCACACTCGACGGGGCCAGTCTGGGGCCAGCAGGATTGCTGGCACCCCTTCCGTCTTGATCTTTTTGATGACTCTCGGAAGTAGTGGCAGTGGGGGAAATAGATATGGGAGGCGAAACTGGTTCCAAGGTAGAACCAACGCGTCCACCGCGAATGCCTGAGCGACATGAGGGCACCTTGGCTTTCACTCTTGAAGCCATCAGGTCCACATCCGGAGCTCCCCACAGTTGACAAATCTGCAGAAAAACTCTGGGATGTAGAGACCACTCTCCGGATGCAAGACCCTGCCGACTGAGAAAGTCTGCCGCCCAATTTTCCACGCCCCGGAAAGTGGACAGCCGAAATCACCGAGTGGTTTGCTTCGCCCCACTGAAGAACGAGCCCCACCTCGCACATGGTTGCTCTGCTGTGGGTGCCCCCTTGATAATTTATGTAAGCCCCCGCCGTGGCGTTGTCCGATGGAATCCGGATGGGGCGGCCTGATAGAAACTTCTGCAGAGCCAGCCGAATTGCTCGTATCTCCAATAAGTTGATCGGGAGGCGTGGCAACCACCGTTCCCGGGTTGTGTGGTGGCGAAACACCGCTCCCCCACCGAGGAGACTGGCGTCGGTTGTCATTACCAGACAATGATCTGGGTTGGAAAGGTTTCCCCTGGGCCAGAGAGGAACTGGTTATCCACCATCCAAGCGACTGCCTGACTTGAGAGGACAGTCGGCAACACCAATCGAGTATGAAAGGATTCTTGTACCAGGCTGACACGAAGCGTGCTGCAGGGGGCGAAGGTGGAACTGGGCGACAGGTATCGCTTCCATTGCTGCCACCATTTTCCCTAGAATCCTCATCCTGGATCGAATGGTATGAGGGACTGGTTGGCGAAGTGTCCGGACTCCCTGCCGGAGAGCTAGCGCCTTTTCCTGAGGGAGAATTACCAACCCTCGGCAAGTGTCGAAGATCCTTCCTAGGAAGGAGATCCTCTGAGCTGGCACAAGGGATGACTTCTTCGCAGTGCCAACCATCCTAAGCAAGAGTATTTAGAGTGATGTTGACCTCCTCGCATGCCCGTATTGACGGGCCCTTGACCAAGAGGTCGTCCAGATAAGGCAAGATGACTGCCTCGAGAATGCAGTGTGGCCATGACAACTGCCATAACCTTTGTGAACACACTGGGAGCCGTGGCTAGCCCGAAGGGTAGCGCTACGAACTGAAAATGTTGATCGCCGATGGTGAAGCGTAGAAACCTCTGATGAGGAGGAATCATAGAATCATGGAATCGTAAAGTTGGAAGGGACCTCCTGGGCCATCTGGTCCAACCCCCTGCTCAAAGCAGGATTCACTAAATCATCCCAGTCAGATGTCTGTCCAGCCTCTGTTTGAAGACTTCCATTGAAGGAGAACTCACCACTTCTCGTGGCAGCCTGTTCCACTCATTGATCACTCTGTCAAAAAGTTTTTTCTAATATCTAATCTGTGTCTCCTCCCATTCAGTTTCATCCCATTGCTTCTAGTCTTTCCTTGTGCAAATGAGAATAAAGTTGATCCTTCTACAATGTGACAGCCCTTTAGATATTTGTAGACAGCTATTAAGTCTCCTCTCAGTCTTCTCTTTTGCAAACTAAACAATCCCAAATCCTGCAACCTTTCCTCATAAGACAGGGTTTGCAGACCGGTCACCATTCTGGTTGCTCTTTTCTGAGCTTGCTCCAGTTTGTTGATGTCTTTTTTAAAATGTGGTGCCCAAAACTGGACACAATATTCCAGATGAGGTCTGACCAAAGAGGAGTAGAGGGAAATAATGACTTCACGTGATCTAGACTGTATGCTTCTGTTAATACATCCTAGAATTGCATTTGCCTTTTTTGCTGCTGCATCACACTGTTGACTCATATTCAGTCTGTGATCTATTAGTATAAAAGTCTTTTTCACATGTGCTGTTGCTTAGGCCTATTCCTCCCATTCTGTATATGCTTTTTTCAGTTTTATTGCCCAGATGTAGTACTTTGCATTTTTCCCTGTTAAAAACCATTCTGTTAGTTGCTGCCCACTTATCCAGTTTATTTATATCTTTTTGAATCCTCTCTCTCTTCTCTAGTATTAGCTATCCCTTCTAGCTTTGTGTCATCAGCAAATTTAATCAGTTTACCTTCAATTCCTTCATCTAAATCGTTGATAAAGATGTTGAACAATACAGGGTCCAGGACAGAGCCCTGTGGTACCCCACTTGAGACATTCTTCCAACTGGATGTGCAGCCATTTACGACCACTCTTTGGGTCCGATCACTAAGCCAGTTATGAATCCACCTAACAGTTGCCTTGTCCATTCCATACTTAGTCATTTTTTCAATAAGGATTGTATGAGATACTTTGTCAAATGCTTTGCTGAAGTCAAGAAAGAATGGGAATATGCAGATATGCGTCCTGGTTGTCTATTGAGGCCAAGTATTCTCACTGCTCCATGGCCGATATGACTGAACGGAGAGACTCCATCCGGAAATGTCTGATCCTGATGAATTTGTTCAGAACCTTCAGGTCCAAAATAGGCCTGACAGACCCGTCCTTTTTGGGAACCGCAAAAAGGTTGGAATAGAACCCCTGAGTTCTTTCGTGTTCCGGCACTGGAACCAATACTCCTTTGTGGTGGAGCCAGGAAAGAAAAAAACGTCTTAGAATTTGTCAGATATCCTCCATTTTGTAACCTGAGGCAACCAATTCCTTTCCCCATGCGTCGTGAGCGACATTGACCCAGACGTGGTGAAACCCGAGTAGGTGGCGGCCGCCCACCTTGCCTATGTCGTCTGGTAAAGGCCTCGAGTCATTTGGCCGACGATCTTTGGGATCTGGATCCCCTCGATCTGGGCTGCTGAGAGTATGCATTCTCCCAAATGGGTTGGCTCTATATGAGACCTGCCGCTCCCTATCCTGGTTGGGGCGGCCTGAGGCAGCGGAATTGGCCGCTGTAGTCCACCCGGGGTTGCAAATGGCCCGAAAACGTGCCTGAAAAACGGGTGACAAAAAACTGTTTTGACCTTTTGTTGAGGCAGAAACCCGCTCTTTCCTCCCCAAATAGGTGGCCGCACTGATAAGGCAGGGAAGTCAAGGACTTCTTTGAAGTAGAATCGGCTCACCATGTCCTTAACCATAGGGCTCTTCTGATAGAAACTGCATTAGCGGCAGCAAGTGCCGAGCAATTATCAGCATCCAAAGACGCATTGATTACATAGTCTCTGGCCATCGCCATCTGACCTGCGACCTCCGAAATCTCAGCAGGCAGATCCTGCTCCTGCGCGACCTTGTTTAATGTTTCTGACCATGATATCATAGCCTTGGCTACCCAAGTTGCTGCGAATGAGGGAGCGAGCGCTGACCCAGACGCCTCATTCTCTATAAAGCGATCCATGGGATCCTTAATTGAGGAAACACTATGGACGGATAGCAGGGTCTTAGTGGCTAGGCACGAAACCGGAGGATCCACCCTTGGGGATCCCATCCAATTTTTACGGAGGTCCGGAGCAAACGGATACCTTGTTTCGAGTGCCTTTTGAGCCAGGAAACGCCTGTCTGGACGTTCTCTGTGCCGCTCTCAAACTCCAGGTGAGAGGAAAAGATTCTGTGCGGGCGCTTCACTTGCTTAAATGCCACTTCATGCCCTGTAGCCACTGCGGAATCATCCTCAATCCCCAAGGTCTGATTGACGGCTTCTATGAGGCTGTCCACTGTTTCACGTGACGCTGGAGCATCCAGGTCAAGGGGCTCGTTTGAGTCGAATTCTGAGGTCTGCTCGCTATCAACCACTGGTGACGGGGAGCGAGAAGCAGAACTTACGGATGCCAAGGCACCGGATGGACTGGGCGACACCGTGTGGATTCGTTTCCCTCGGGTCTGCCTGGAGTGAGAGCGGCCCCTGCAGGCGAGAGGCTCTTGTGAGGTGGAGGTCCCCTCTAAGGCCGGCGCCACTGTTCCTGCCCCCATCTGAGGCCTGAAGGGACTCAATTGCATGAACTGTGACAGTGATAGGACCCGCTCTGGGGGGCTTGGCACATTGGTCGCGGTCGCAGGGGAGGACGGACATTAAGGTTCTGTTAGGCGTCGGGTTCCAGGCGCTGTACAGCGGGAATCCCGAGCCTTGTCCTTTGCGGTCTGCCCACACCAGCATTGTGGGTTCGGCAGCAGGGGAGGACTCCTGAGCACGTTTGGAGTCGCCGGCTTTGCATAATCGCTTGCTCTGCGCCCGCGGAAATGCAGCCCGACAAGAGATGCATGCTGCCTCTTCGGACATGCTGTATCCCAGTCCTGTGCCTGTGTTTCTGGACGCCTCCGCACAAAAAATCGCGCGCCACCAACTGTGGGACGGATCGCCAGCATATAAACTGGTCCAGGGTCGGTATTTCCAGGTCTGCTGCCTAGCCGCACTCCGAAGCCGGGGACTAAATTTATCCCCCGCCGCCCATGCCTGGGGGAACGGAGGGGGGGGCGACTCCTTGGCGCCACAAAAAAATGGCGCTACTTACTGACGCGGGCTTCTCCGCACCTGCAGCCACTAGCCGGTGGCATCTGACAGCTAAGGGCTCCAGCCCCAGATCTTCGCCACAGGAGCCCTCCCAGGCCCTCTCCTCACTGACGATCCTCTTCAGCTTCCCAGCTCAGGTATGTGAGGGGCCTTGACAAAATAGGATGGTGCAGGCACCCTAACTCCATCTAACCCCTTCAGGGGGTGAGGAGAGGGACCGTCCGCCACCTTGCAGCACCGCAGTCTAAGCATTGGTGGAGCAGTGGGGGCCGCACGGACTAATCTTGCGCTTCTGTACAGCCCATGGTTTCAATACCTAGGGGTGGTCAGGGCTAAGTCCGGCATTGTGTCCCACGTCGCGGGAGAGGATACGTGGAGGGACACTCGCACGTGCTCGCCCGTTGATGGTTTGGGGAAATCGGACAATTTCAATAGGATCCGTTGCCCGTTTCATCTTCATAGATGGTAAAAATAAAATAAAAAAAGGTCTGGGGAAAACGGCCCAGATAGAATCATAGAATCGTAGAGTTGGAAGGGACATCCTGGGCCATCTGGTCCAACCCCCTGCTCAAAGCAGGATTCGCTAAATCATCCCAGTCAGATGTCTGTCCAGCCTCTGTTTGAAGACTTCCATTGAAGAACTCACCACTTCTCGTGGCAGCCTGTTGCACTCATTGATGACTCTGTCAAAAAGTTTTTTCTAATATCTAATCTGTGTCTCCTCCCATTCAGTTTCATCCCATTGCTTCTAGTCTTTCCTTGTGCAAATGAGAATAAAGATGATCCTTCTACAATGTGACAGCCCTTTAGATATTTGTAGACAGCTATTAAGTCTCCTCTCAGTCTTCTCTTTTGCAAACTAAACATTCCCAAATCCTGCAACCTTTCCCTCACGGTGCGGGAGAGGATACGCGGAGACGATACTCAACACGTGCTCGCCCGTTGATGGTTTGGGGAGATCGGACCCTTTCAATAGGGTCCGTCGCCCCTGTCTCAGCTTCATGGGAAAACAGGAAAAAAAAAAAAGAAAAAGAAAAAGTCTGGAGCAAAACCAGACGTGTGTGCCTCCATGGACACTAAGCAAAAAACTGAGTTCCGCCCGCAATAGGGGCGAGGGTGTATACGACGGAGGAGAAGCTAACCTCTTTTTTTCACTTCGTGTCAGCCTCCTAGCGGCAGAAGCATACACCCACAGTATCTGTGCCCCCAATGAGGCGAAGGAGAAAATTCCTTTTCCCAATAAAGAATAAGGTTTATTGGACAACCCTAGGGGAGACAAAATTCCCATAAGCAAGAGAAGACAATATCTCTATAAAAAAGGCCAAATACATACCAGAGATGAGAACCGGCAGAAGATCTTTGACGGTGTTCATAGAATTTACCAGCATGATACGATGTTCTTGATGCGTGAGCTCTTGCTGACGTTCATCAATCATCTTCGCCATCTTTGTCATTCCTTGGGCAAGATACAACAGCGCTTAACCAAGTTAACTGTATGTAACATTTCAGATGGACTGGTTTTCCTTGTCAAAGCCTATTCTACGCAGGTCATTCTTTTGTGGCTGATCTGGCATAACCATAACTAACACCTCTACAATCCAAACAGCCCATACCTGCCAGTTCTCTGGAATGCACTAACCAGGACAGTCCGATTTAGTCCCAGTATCAAAAGTTTTAAGCATGCCGTAAAAAGACATCTTTCGGATGGTCCATCAGCCCACTAATATAAATATTCCCTGTTCTCCTTTCCCAACTTTTCCTCAGAATCTACACCTTCATCTGCTATTGAAATAAAACAATCAATTAACACTCTCCTCTTGTCCTGCTAAAGGCCTTACTGCCTACTTCCAGGACACCATAGGGTGGTTTTCCTCACAGCTTTATATGGGGATCGCTTTTCAGAGTTCGGGCAAGAAGTACACTCCGCATACGTTCTAGTTATACCAAGTCCTGTGGCAATGAACATATTACTATCCATTTTACCAAGGTTAGAGGGACAAAAAAATCAAAACAAAACTGATTTCCACTTACCTGGCCCCAAGTTTTTGGTGTAAGTGACCAGATCCTCCATGCTCTCCACAACCTCTGCCACCGTCAGATACTCCAGTATACCTTTGCACACTCTGATGATTTTCCTTACCTGAATAAAACAGTGCGGTGATTATTTTTCATCTCGTGTAACACCCAATTCAGAAATTTACATTTTACCTGGGAGGAGCTATGAATAAATATATTAGATAGTTGGTGTGTGAAGACAGAACACTTTACCAAATTAAACAGATAATCAGCATATAACAGTGGTCTCAGAAACAGCATAAATACACACACCACACAACAAAAATATAAAGTATGCCAGATAAGATGTACAAATTGTCTACCAACCATCTGTGGTCTATAGTAGCACCTCGCCTCCTGCTTGGAAATTAACAGGTGTTAGAAGCCTCTATCGAAGTCCCAATAAGGTTTGGTTCACACTACCTTTGTGGCAAAGATGCAGTGCTGATTCATTCAAAATGTATATGACAAGCGTCCCACACACCTCACTTACAGTTATTAGGTTCTTTAGAAGGACGTAGATCTGGGGATTTATTCTGACAGAATATAGGCTGAACTGGATGGACAAATGTCTTCTTTCGGCCTTGCTAACTATGTTACTATCTGACTTTTAGGCCGGTTTCACACATCCAGGTATTTCCGGTAGCGGAAAAACTGTCCATGTGTGTACTACGTGTGGCACACGTGTGCTGCATCAGTATCACACGGACGGCCATGGGAAAATGAGGTGCTGAGGTCACAGGCGTTCATGCCGGCAGCGAACACAGACTCAGTGACATCACCGCTAGTTACTGAGCCTGTGCGCGCTGCTTCCCATTCATTCCCCAGTAGTTTACAGACCGAGCGTTCGCATTAGCACCGCTCCGGTTGCAAACTGATTATCCCCAGATATGGATTGCACCGTGGGAATGACTATACATCAGACAGGTATTATATATTGTTGGTTTATTTATTTTTTTTTTACAGGAGATCGAGGGATTCAAGATGGGATTAGCAGTGTAGTAAAGATGGAAAAAAATTGTGGTGTATTGTTTCATTAAAAGACTTTATTCTTACTGTGTGTGTTTAATTAACCCATTACTTACTATAGGATTAGTAATGGATAGGGTGTCTTATTGACACTAAGCCAGGATTAACCTCACTTTACAATAGCAAGGTGACTTTAACCCCTTACTACTCCACTTGCCACTGCTACAGGGCAAGTGGGAAGAACCCGGCAAAGCTCCAGAATAGGCGCATCTAATAGATGCGTCTTTTCTGGGCAGCTGCGGGCTGCTGGTTTTAGGTTAGGGGGGGAAGGGGCCCATATTCATAGCCTGAGAATAGCAGCCCGCACCTGTTAGTTTTGCCGGTTTGGTTCAAAATATAAGGGGGACCCCACGTAGGTTTTTTTCCATTCATTCTTCGCTGCTCGCATTGTTCCCGGCAGAGCAGGGAGAATGACAGCCGTGTTCAGCACCACATGCAGGGGAACAACACTTACAGTAGTGCTACTTCCTCGGCGGCCATCCTTGCTCATGGTGGACAGTGTACACTGTTCTCAGTGTTTACGTGTGTTGCACGTGTTGCGGCCCGTGTGTCTGGGTCAAAATGGACATGTCTGCATGTTTTGCACATGGACACACGATCCGTGAAAACAAGCCGACATCTGCATAGACCCATTCATAGACCCAAACACATGAAAAAAAACACACCTAAAACTGCATTTTTGCAGCAGCTTCTTTCCTGCCAAGAAATCAGGTTTTGCTGCAGAAAAAAAAGCATCAAAAACGCCCTGTGTGAACTTACCCTAACTCGAAGGAGAAGGAGCAGTTTTGCTGTGAGGAATAAGGGAAAAATCCCAGTGACAAGATGTGGAAAGCTCCAAGAGACGTATCCAAAGCGACTTGCAGCTGTAACTGCAGCAAAAGGAGACTCTACAAAAGTACTGATTTTATGTGGGTGAATAGGTAGGACAAAATAACGGAAAACTTCAGTGTGCATATTTGTGGTTTGCTTATAAGCATGTGGTCATAAGGGTTACTACAACAAAGTGGGGTCAGACAATAGCAGCGTCTAGTGACACACCTGCGGTTGTTAGAAAGGATTCAAGATTCTATTAGCAGGTCTGGCTTTCTATGCTCTGGTGCTGCAAGGGTTAAACTGCTTAGTTGAACTCCTGGAGTTCTAGGTCTTGTTGTGTCAGCTGTTGTGAGTTTGGTACTTCTAGCTGGTATAAAAACCCTTTTCTTTGCTTCTGACCTTGCCAGTGATAGTTACCACTGCCTGGTTTGGAGTTGAAGGAGAGAGTTCAGTGTTTGGAGTACATGGTTGGATTGTTTTTCAGGAGATTGCTGCGTAGAGTTAGTTGTATGTTTATTCTTATCCTCTCCTATTTAGTTATTTCTTCCTGACTATTCTTCCCCTCTTCTACACTCTTGTTTTGTGAGTGTATTTGAATGATTGTAGTTTTCTTTTATCCATATCGGTTTACCCCTGTCTATTTGGTTAGGATTTGCCTATACACTTAAGCCTCACACCTCCTTGTGTGAGGACGGAACAGAAAAGGGTAAGATAGGAGAATAGCAAGGTACGAGACCCCAGCATCTTCACCATCCGGGGCAATCCAGGGGAAAGGGATAGCCTAGTGGCCCCTAGTTTGAGGGATAGGGTAGGTGCTCACAGTTCTTGTCACTAAGTGACATGCTCTTTACATGAACTGATGCAAACCATCAAAGGAGGCATGTGATTAACATCTAACGAAATGTGCGTTGGGGGGGGGGACATTGCAACAAGCAGCGCTTCATATAAGCATGTGTACTATCTGAATTCAAGTCTCTTCCCTCCAGCTTATTTGGGAAACTTAACCAATTAGCACTATTGTATAATAGGGCTTGTATTAGAATTATCTAGACACATTGATTATTGCAGCATGTGTATGCAAGTGTTTCCCTGCATCAGTGTTTAGCAGGCTCTGTTTGTTTAAAGCATATAGTGGTTTAAATTATAAAAAATAAAAAAACAACTATTTTTAACGGTCTATATACTCTGTGGGCTGTGGATGTCATCTGGCCTATGATCCAATTGATTGCATCATTTTAGGTATACAGAAAAATAGCGCGGTCCGTCATAAGTTTGTGAACTTCTGAAAATAAGGACACTGCTGAACAGAAGCCAGATGGAGTCTAGAGTAATTTTGCGGTCTCATGACAGTGAATGGAACGTGTCATCTGAAGTACAGTAGATCATGCAGAGATTTACATGGAAACCCAGATGTATGAGGGGAGTTCATTAATGATTTCCCCTGACCCACTTCTATTTATCACAGGACGCTGGAACGGACATGTGTACAGCCCCCGTCACACACAGTGATCTCGCTAGCGAGATCGCTGCTGAGTCACAAGTTTTGTCACGCAACAGCGAACTCACCAGTGAGATCGCTGTGTGTGACACTGACCAGCGACCGGCCCCCACTGCCATTATCGCTGATCATCCTGGAATAGCCAGGACATTTTTTTGATCGTTGGTCTCCCGCTGGTCAGCACGCATCGCTGCGTGTGACAGGCGGGAGACCAGCGATCAGCGCGATGGTAACTAAGGTAAATGCAGGGTTTCTAAGCACCAGGCGGTGCTTAGAAACCCGATGTGTACCTTAGTTACCAGCGCGCTGATGCAGGGAGCTGGTAACCAAGGTACACATCGGGTTTCTAAGTGACGCACGCCCCTTAGAAACCCGATGTGTACCTTAGTTACCAGCTCCCTGCATCAGCGCGCTGGTATCTAAAGTACACAGCGACGCCGCGCGCTCGGTGTCGCTAGTGCTGATCGCTGGTGAAGCTGTCTGTTTGATAGCTCACCAGCGATCATGTAGCGACTCACCAGCGATCCTGACAAGTTGATTTCGCTGTTGGGATCGCTGGTGAGTCGCTATGTGTGACGGGGCCCTAATGATGCAAGTCTCTATAGGTTACGTGTCAATTTGCAACTCAGAACTGATAATGGTATTGATTTTACAAGCTGAAGTGGTGTGAGGTTTGATAATGGACCTAGTGGAATACAGAGTAGTCATTAAATTCCTTTACTTGAAAGGCCGTACACCAAAGGAGAGGTTCAATGAGATGAAAGAGGTTTATGGTGATGATTCCCCATCATATGATGAAGTCAAGAACTGGCATAGTCAATTCAAATGTGGTCGGACTTCGGTGCAAACAGCTCCAGTTCCAGGGAGACCTCACTCGGCTATTGATGAACACACCATTCAGCAAGTGGAGGTCGCCATTTTGGAAAATCGCTGCATAACCATTCGCCACCTATCCCAAAATGTCAAGATTAATGTGAGGTCCGTGGAAATAAAATCATCCAAGATAATATTCATATGCTTAAGGTATCTACTCGCTGGGTTCCTCGGCTGCTCACACCTTTCCAGAAGCAGGAATGAGTCGAATGCTCTCAGACTCTATTGACGATGTGCCAGGGAAACCAGGAGGACTTTTTCAACAACTGATCACACAGAATGAAAGCTGGGTCCATCACTATGATCATGAGACTAAAGTCTAGTCGATGTAATGGAAGCATCATGAAGCAAACCTTGGCAGGCAAGGTCATGCTCACAGTATTTTGGGACCAGCACGGAGTAGTATTGATGGATTTCCTAGCAAAGGGTACCATGATCACTGGGGCCTACTATGCTTCACTGCTGTGGAAATTGCGGGATCCCATCAAAACCAAGAGACGTGGCACGCTCACCAAAAGTGTCCACCTTCTGCAAGTTCACAACTATCACGTTGCCCAAATGGAAGCATGCTCCTGTGGCTTTAAAATTCTACCGTATCCCCCTTATTCACCCGACCTTGCACCATTGGACTGCTATGTCTTTCCAACAATTAAGTTATTTTTGAAGGGCAAGCATTTTCCAGATGATGAGAGTCTGATTTCTGAAGTCACAACGTGGCTTTTGGAGCAGCCAGTTGACTTCTATATGTGAGGTGTTTACAGTTGCTTAAAGAAATGGGAGAAGTTTGTGTCCCTAGGAGGCGCCTATTTTGAGAAGGACTAATAACTGTGCTAAGGTTCATTGCTCTCAGTCCACAGAGAGAGGGTCAGGGGAAATGTTTAATGAACACCCCTCATAAATGCTCAGCATAAATCGCAGGATAAATGTGATCCCAACCGTTATGTGAAAGGTTCGCAATAAAAGCTTCAAATCGATCCACTATAAAAGCAAGTCCCCAATCAAGTCCGTTATCTGTTAACAGACATTTAGGGGGCTTCCACGTTACTGGTAGTACAAAGGCTCTGTTCTGTCATCTCAGGGGTTCTGCCAATGTAACATGGCACCCTCAAACCATTCCAGAAAAATCTGAATTCCAATATGGAGTTTCTTCCCTTGTAAGTTTTGCATTGTGCCTGAAAAATAGTTTTTGACCTACCTTCCGAACAAAAATTATATATCTCTGAAATGATGCAGATGTAAAGTAGACATATAATAAATGTTATTTATCAACCATTGTGTGTGACAAACAAGTGCTTCTCACTAAATAAGAATATCATCAAAAAATTGTCACGACTGCGGCCGGAGACGCGGCCCAGCAGGCGCCTTCACGCCGATGGCGAGGGGCGAGAATCCCCCGGGGACGCAATATGGACCCTCTATACCACAGAGGGGGACCCGAGCCTACCCAAACTAGGGAAGGGCAGCGACCAGGATACTGTGGCAGCTGAGCAGGAGGACAAAGAAGACACGTAGGACTAGATAACACCGCACAACTTCAGGTATCAAAAATGTAAAGCTTACTAAAGTCACAGTACCTAGACGAAACAGGGCTATGCCAGGTTCCCGATTCCACACCTCGCAGAAGGGCACCACCCAGTGGACCCCAAGGCACCAACAGATCACCAAGGCACACATAGGCGGGACATCGGGACACAGGCAGGACATAAGGATACATAAGGACATCAGGACATCAGGCTAGACCTCAGCCAGGACATCAGGCTAGACCTCAGCCTGGGCATCAGGACACACAAGGTCATCAGGACACACAAGGTCATCAGGACACACAAGGTCATCAGGACACACAAGGTCATCAGGACACACAAGGTCATCAGGACACCAGGATCACCCACAGGACAACCGAGTCACCGGCAGACAATCAGACAGGAGTCGTTTGGTTCCGGACATCCAACACGACCTAGGCACCACTGCAGTAATCAAGCTCCAGGCATAGGACCTAGGAAGGAACTCAAGCGTGCTTCTGCAAGCCTAGACACACGTGGAAAGTCATGCACCAGCTGCAAATGACCTCGCAACCTGCGGACAGCTTCCACAGCGGCAACCAGTCCCTGGTTGCACATGCGGATGATCAAGCAGCAGAGCAAAGACCTAACAACACATGTGCAGCTACGCAGCAGAGCAGGGAACTGAGCAGGCTCCATACAGGTAACAGCCAGCAGTATCCCAGCTCAATTAGGGGGAAGGGAGTAAGGGGTTAAAGCAAACATGCACTGTCACGCCAACAAGCAGATACAGACAGAACGGCGTGACAAAAGTGAATTTCAGTTCTTCAATATAAAAAGTGAAACATTATATATAGAGTCATTACAGAGTCATCTATTTCAAGTGTTTATTTCTTCTAAATGTTGATGATTATGGCTTACAGCCAGTGAAAACCCTAAAGACATTATCTCATTAAATTAGAATAATTACCAAAAAAAAAACAACACAACACACACCTACAAAGTATTCATAAGCATTTAAAAAGGTCTCTTAGTCTGTTTCAGTACCTCCACAATCATGGGGAAGACTGCTGACTTGACAGATGTCCAGAAGGCAGTAATTCCCAAACCCAATAAGGAGGGCAAGTCACAAAAGGTCACTGCTAAAGAACCTGGCTGTTCACAGAGTTCTGTATCCAAGCATATTAGTGGAAAGTTGAGTGGAAGGAAAAAGTGTGGTAGAAAAAGGTGCACAAGCAACCAGAATAACTGAAGCCTTGAAAGGATTAGTAAGAAAAGGTCATTAGAAAATTTGGGGGAGATTCACAAGGAGCGGACTGCTACTGCAGTCATTGCTTCAAGAGCCACCATACAAAGACGTATCCAGGACATGGGCTACAAGTGTCGCATTCCTTGTGTCAAGCCACTCATGACCAATAGACAACGCCAGAAGCATCTTACTTGGGCCAAGTAGAAAAAGAACTAGCCTGTTGCTCAGTGTTCAAGGTGTTGTTTTCAGATGAAAGTAAATTTTGAATTTCATTTGGAAATCAAGGACCCAGAGTCTGGAGGAAGAGTGGAGAGGCACACAATCCAAGCTGCTTGAGGTTCTAGTGTGAAGTTTCCACAATCAGTGATGGTTTGGGGAGCCATGTCATCTGCTAGTATAGGTCCCCCGTGTTTTATCAAGGCCAAAGTCAGCACAGCCGTCTTCATGCTTCCCTTTCCCGTCAAGCTTTTCGGATGGAAATTTCATTCTCCAGCAGGACTTGGCACCTGTCCACACTGCCAAAAGTACCAATACCTGGTTTAAAAACAACAGTACCACTGTGCTTGATTGGCCAGCAAACTTGCCTGGCCTGACCTTAACCCATAGAGAATTTATGGGGCATTGTCCAGAAAAAGATGAGACACAACAGAACCAACAATGCAGATGAGCTGAAGGCTGCTATCAAAGCAACCTGGGCTTCCATAACCCCTCAGCAGTGCCACAGGCTGATCGCCTCAATGACAACGCTGCATTTATGCAGGAAATTGATGCAAAAGGAGCACAGACCAAGTATTGAGTGGAATTACTGAACATACATTTCAGTAGGCCAACATTTAAATCATTAAAATCATTTTTCAAGCTGGTGTTATAAAGTATTCTAATTTACTGACATACTGACTTTTGGGTTTTCATTTGCTGTAAGCCATAATTATCAACATTAACAGAAATAAAACACTTGAAATAGATCACTCTGTTTGTAATGACTCTATAATATACGAGTTTCACTTTTTGTATCGAATAACTGAAATAAATTAACTTTTTGATGATATTATAATTTTGTGAGAAGCACTTGTAACTCTCTGGTTTAAGGGCACAAGAATTAAAAGTTTGAACATTGCTGAATTTTCAAAATCTTTGCCAAATTTTCCCAAATGAATGCAAGTCATATTGAACAAATTTAATACTATCATGAAGAAGTAAAATATGTCACAAAAAAACAATGTCAGAATCAGTGGAATCCATTGAAGCATTCCAGATTTATTACCAGATAAAGTGACACTGGTCACAATTGTAAAATTTGGCTTGGTCATGAAGGTGAAAATAGGCCCGGGGATGAAGAAGTTAAAAAAAAAGGAATTAAACTTTATTTCCCTGTAACTGGAGCTACTATATCAGCTCTGGGGGCAGGAAAATTGTTTTCCTCCGGCTGCATAGCAGAACAGACTGGGTCTCCTAAAACCCAGCAGCCCATGCCTTTTTCCTACACCCAGAAGATAGATCTTATTATATACACAGAACTTGTTTAGAGATGAGTATACAGCAATCTGGAAAGCAGAGACAATAAGTGAAGAGTAAGACGGCCGTATGACTAGGATGAGGATCGCAAAGATATGATTGTACTGGCTCGATGGCTCTTTTGACACAAGAGTGACAGCATGTATTTCTATGCAGCCATCATGCTGGGGTCAGGAGAATCAGCTGTCAGCCAGTCTGAGCATTGAATTGCAATCCTCATCTGACTCACACAGGCACTTGACTCTTCCCTATTAGGCACCACCTGACTCCCAAAAGATGAAGCAGAGACTGACAGCTGTTTACGGGCTCCATTTTTGTGGTACATACTTTAGTTTCTAATGGTCCCATTTTGTGGTGGGTTTGGTCTTTTGATTGCCTTTACTCAATTTCTTCCTTACAGGCTTCCATAGATGAATATGGAAAGGAGCCACTCCCTTGGATGGGTCCTTCCCTGGAGGAAGATCTGGCTAGTCCCGTGTTTGAGACTCTTAAATGAGGCTCCACGGACTTTATTTGCATAGTCGTATTTCCCAGGGAGCAATGCACCTAGGATTTCACTGATTGAGCGCCTTTGCCGGCTGCCACAGTGTTTTCTTTGACTGGTCTCCCTGAGGTCAGTGATTGTTTCGTGATGTTGGTCTACTAGGCATTGCTCCCACCTAGCCAGAATCCTACTCCACACTGATGAGGGGCAACACCCCGAAACAGCTGTCTGTGGCTACCTGGCCTTGGTATTTCCCTTGTCATATCTGTAAACTCGTAAAGAGCTGGATATTGACTTAAAGGGCCACTTAATATGGTGGTAATGGTGGTTTCCGAAAGGAGCCACTCCTTGGCTGGGTCCTTCCCTGGAGGAAGATCTGGCTAGTCCCGTGTTTGAGACTCTTAAATGAGGCTCCACGGACTTTATTTGCATATTCGTATTTCCCAGGGAGCAATGCACCTAGGATTTCACTGATGGAGCGCCTTTGCCGACTGCCGCAGTGTTTTCTTTGACTGGTCTCATTGAGGTCAGTGATTGTTTCATGATGTTAGTCTACTAGGCATTGCTCCCACCTAGCCAGAATCCTACTCCACACTGATGAGGGGCAACACCCCGAAACAGCTGTCTGTGGATGGATACCTGGCCTTGGTATTTCCCTTGTCATATCTGTAAACTCGTAAAAAGCCGGATATTGACTTAAAGGGCCACTTAATATGGTGGTAATGGTGGTTTCCGAAAGGAGCCACTCCTTGGCTGGGTCCTTCCCTGGAGGAAGATCTGGCTAGTCCCGTGTTTGAGACTCTTAAATGAGGCTCCACGGACTTTATTTGCATATTCGTATTTACCAGGGAGCAATGCACCTAGGATTTCACTGATTGAGCGCCTTTGCCGGCTGCCGCAGTGTTTTCTTTGACTGGTCTTCCTGAGGTCAGTGATTGTTTCGTGATGTAGGCTTCCATAGATGGCAGACACGGAGGTCATGGTATCCACTCAGCACACAGTGAGTGCTCTCCAATCTGTAAACCATCTACATGCTGCTGTGAGTAGCGAAAATGGCGTCTGGAGAGTTAAGCGTCCATCATCGATGCTAGCACACATCTTGTGCTTCTTTGCCATTTTCAGAGTAATTCATTGTAAGACCAAAAATATAATATAAATTGCATTTTTAAATGCATATTGCTGTACAACGACTGCAAAAAACAATGGCGTGTAAAAATATATAAATGTGAAAATATGGAAAAACATAGCAAACAAGTACCATGACACCAAAACACGCAGTACCTACCTCGGCTTCATCGAATGTCAACAGCAAGTCTGAAGTGCCAGATAGAATCCCTCTGGACCCATCTATGAGATAATCACGAGCTGGGACAGAGTACGGGTCAGCATGGAGCATTTGAGCAGCTTGGACGAGTTTTGCACAAGCATTTTCTACTCTACAAGAAAAAAAAAAATGTACTTAGAATACAATTCTGAAGTCACAAGACCTAAATTGCAATGAGCATTATCATAGCTTCATGTTTGATTTAATTTTTTTTTTTTAAATCACAAAATACATAGTTTGCTCCCACAAGTGTGAAAGTACACAATCATTCTGAATGAGTTATAGGCTATGTGCACACGATGCGTTTTTACTGCTTTTTTTTACGCGCGTAAATGCTACAAAACCACAATGGAATACTAAAGCAAGGTAATTCAATGACAATCCTGAAGTGTTGTACACATGATCCGTAAATTTGTCTGTATTTGCAGCATTTTGTTTTCTGCATGTCAATTCTTTTTGCATTTCTGAAGCATTTTTGACTCATTGACTTCAATTGAGTCAGTCAAATCTGCAGTAAAAACGCAGGTGTAGAAAGGTTTGCAGATTTGCTGCAGATGTGTTGCCAAAAATGCTGCGAATTGTAAAAGGAAATGATGTCTAAGGAGGAAGGGCGCGTTGGCAGAAAATGTGTGCGGGTGTTTGTGCCCATACGACGAACAGCCCATAGTGATTGTACTTAGGCATCGTCTGATGGGACTACTACTCCCAACCGGATATGTCTGCTGTCACATATAAATACTGATGGAAGAATAGTCTCATAATCTGGTGCTGTGTTCAATTATTTAAAAAAACAAAAAAACAAAATGAAAACATTTACATAATTACACACATTCACATACAAAATACTCACAGAACACTTAATCCCCGATGCACGTGTCTCTTGCAAGCAATCAAAAATAATAAACCGACATACTCTCAACTTTCCGCCGTAGTCCATTTAAGGCCGGGGTCACACTTGCAAGAAACTTGCACGAGTCTCGCATCTCAATACCCGGCACTGCCGCTGGCACTCGAGCCGGAGCGCTCAGCTGCATAGAAATACATGCAGCCAGACACTCCGGTCCCGAGTGCCGGCATCAGTGTCGGGTATTGAAACAAGAGACTCGTGCGAGTTTCTAACAAGTGTAACCCCAGCCTAACACAGGGTGTCCCACGGCGATCTCACCCGGCCACCGGCGATACACTGCGGGAGCGATTACCTCCTGTCAGTGTATCACTTGGCTGCCGTGAGTTCACCAGCTCCGATGCTCTCACTTATGGCACCGCTGTGTGGGACAATTTTCACACAGCAGTAGAGCAGTGAAAGCACCAAAGCTGATGAACTCTGTTGAACTCTCACGGCAGCTCAGTGATACACTGCGGGCGCGATTACCTCCTGTCAGTGTATCACTGGAGGCCGGGTAGAGTCTCTCGATGTGACTGTTCTACACGTGAGATAGCCGTGGGACACTCAGTATTAAACGGACTACGTCGGACAGGATAGAATTATATGTTGGTTTATTATTTTTTGATTGTTTGCAGGAGATGAGGGCGTCGGGGATTAGGCGTTTAGCAAGTATGGTAAATTAAAATTCAATAAAGGATTCTGTGATTATTTCAAATAAAAGACTTTATTCTAGGCGTCTGTTTTTATACAATATCACTATGGGGTTAGTAATGGATAAGTGTTTTATAGACACCTGTGACGCTAATCACTTCTCACGGCCAAGCCATTAATCGGAGTGGTCAAGGAGTCCAAGGTCAGAAGCCAGGAAGGTACGTCAAAAACAGAAGGGAGAGACAAAAGCTTAGTCAGATAACAATCCGAGGTCAGAGTACCGGGAGGTTAACAGATCAGAACTGAATGGGTTAAAACAGGCAGATGGTCAGAATGAAGTCCAAGGTCAGGCAACAGATCAAGCAAACAGAACACAAGGCACAGGAGAGCACAGAACACAAACCTCACAAGATGAATGTACATCTGGCAGTGGTCTGGGAGAAGCTGCTCAGTTAAGTAGGCACTGCAATTACCCGGGATAGTGAACACCTGAGACAGTCGACGCCTCCCAGTCACAGATTGGCTAGTTAAGCTGTCAATCAACACACTGACAGCTCAGCATGCCCCTGTACCAGATAGGATGGCCACACTGTCCATCAAAGTACTGACAGTTTCAGCACACCCCTATACCGGATTGGACAGCCGAGCTCTCAGTAACTGCATCCCAGCCACCCTCAGGGGTGGAATCGTGACACGTTTCTCCATCACTAACATGTGTGTTTGATGTCACCCAACAATACAAAGGTGACATCAACCCCACAAATATGAACCCCTCTTGCCACCACTACAGGGCAAGTGGGAAGAGAGGGGTTAAGTGCCAAAACTGGCGCATCTTTAAGATGCGCCATTTTGGGGGCGGTTGAGAGCTGATGTTTTTAGTCTGGGAGGGGCCAATATCCATGGACCCGTCTCAGGCTATTAATATCAGCAGTTGCCATTTTACTTGGGTCTGCTGTACCCTGTTAGTGCATTTGTATTGAGGCCTAGTTAGACAGGTAAGCATCCCTGCCTGTTTTTTGTTTTTTTTTTTGAATATTGAATTTTTTCCTCTTTGTGTGGTTTTTATGTTAGAGTAGGACTGGCAAGTGTAAGGACCCTCGACACGGGTTGCCAGCTTATGCATTATGGCCAGAATATCAACCAATACCTTACATATATTGATATCTTTTTGTGCACTTTATATATTAATATCAGCCTGCAGCTGGCTGCCAAGCCTATGCTGGTTCAATTTTATAGGGGGACCCCATGTCAATTTTTTTCTTGGGTTCCCCTATAAACTAGCCAGTAAAGGCTAGGTAAACAGCTGTGAGCTGATATTACTAGCCTGGCTATTGGCTCCTTCCCAGAATATTAACATCAGCCCTCAGCTGCTGGTTATGAAAATTATGCAACAGCCCGCACAATTTTTTTTTTTTTTTAAATAAAACAGATATTGCGTTTCACGCAGATTTCTGACAGATGCTGTGCATTTAATATATAATATCTAATAATTGTGTCAACAGTTGTAGCCTTCTTACCAAGCTGCTTGCCTATTGTCCTGTAATCCATCCCAGCCTTGTGCAGGTCTACAATTTTGTCCCTGGTGCTCTTACACAGTGTCACGTCGCCGTCAGACTCGGGGCCCGCTGTTCCGCCCTCAGCCACTAGGAGGCGACGGACTGTCACGCCGCCCTCGGGCTCGGAGCCTGCTGTCCAGGCCTCGGCCACCAGGAGACGCCGGACTGACATGTCGTCGTCGATCTCGGGGCCTGCTGTTCCGCCCTCAACCACTAGGAGGCGCCGTGGCTCGCGCCTGAGTGAGGGTGGCAACAATGAAAGGGCTTCTGCGCAGGCGTCTACTGGACGCAGACTCCGTTCCTCTGTCAGTCATGATGGGGCTGGTGTATCATCATCAGGTCTGGTCCTGGGGGCGGTCCTGATGACATCACCAGCCCAGGAGCCTGTGAGGGACGACCTGATCCTCAAATACCTTGGGACTGGGCTTGCAAGCCGCCGGATATATTCTTGGTTCCCCTACGTGTTACTTGTGATTGCCTATCGTTAACTCCGACCTCAGCCTGAACTTCTGACTACTCTGTTGCCTGCCGTTTTTGTACCTTGCATTTCTCCTGATTACTGACGCTGACCTTGGCCTGGATTCCTGACCCCTCTATTGCCTGACGATTTTGTACTTCTGCTATTCTCCCGGTTTTTGACTTTGGCCTGGATATTCTGACTCTGCTACTGCCTAACGATTCTGTACCTCTGCTGCCCTCCTGGTTTTTTACTCTGACCTTGGCCTGAATTTGACTCTGCTATTGTCTGCCGTTTCTTGTACTTCTGCTGTCCGCTCGGTTAAGACTCTGATTCCCGACTACACTTTTGGTCCCGTTTTTATTCCTCTCTGACGACCGTCCTGCTCTGGTCACTGTTCATATTCAGACAGCGCCTCCTGGGCTCTGCTGTAAATCCAGATCCCTGTATAGGGGTAAAGGGTATCAGTGTTTCTCGGGGTGTTGTCTGGCTGCAGCCCAGAACCGCAGACGGACGTTACATTATATCCGGCCCAACAAAATAAAACTGCTTTTTGTATATACTCCTAACATATATAAAAGCTTCCCTGAACTTTTTTTTTCTTTCTCCTGACTGAGCTGATTGTTGGCCTGAACACCTGTTGCACTGCACTGCTTGGAAGATCACTCTCATTCTCCTGCACAAGCATGCTGCAGTCTGGAATCTTCAGGGAGAGAGCTATACGTCAGAGATCCATGCTCCTGGGACGTCGCCCTCTGGGCAACCACTCTGGCTACGGTTGTCCAGAGGCTCAGGTATTGCCCGCAGATGCGGCAAAAGTTTTATTACCTATCTCAGTTTTATTTGGTCAGAAAACTCTCTGTTTAAATGCGTATGTGGATAGTGGGTCTGAAGGCAATTTTATGGATTCTATGACTGCTAGGGATCTGGGTGTACCATTACTAAAACTTAATATTCCAATTAAAACCACGGCTATTAATGGCACATCCATTATTCAGGAGGGGGTTAAATTTGTTACTGCTAAGATAACTATGTCAGTAGGAGCACTACATACTGAGCTTATTTCCTTTTTTGTGTTGGACAATCTGTCTTCTGCAGTCATTTTGGGAATGCCGTGGCTACGTCAACATAACCCTGTCATTGACTGGCACCTGGGTGATGTGGTGCGCTGGAGTTCGCAATGCCAGGATAATTGCATCTCTGTAGCAGTAAATCAAACCAAGCTAAAAAAACACCCCTTCATACCGTTTGCTTTCAGGGATTATGGAGATGTCTTTTCCGTTATAGAGTCTGAGAAACTACCGCCCCACAGAGAGTATGATTGTCCTATAAACCTAATTCCAGATGCCCGTCTTCCAAAAGGGAGAATATTTAATCTCTCTGGTCCAGAGCGTCAGGCCATGAATGAGTACATAGCGGATAGCTTAAGAAAGGGGTTCATTAGACCATCTATTTCACCAGTTGGAGCTGGGTTCTTCTTTGTAGAGAAGAAAGATGGTGGTCTCAGACCCTGCATTGACTACCGGGAATTAAACGCAATCACTATAAAGAACCAGTACCCGCTTCCACTCATCCCTGATCTTTTTAATCAGCTAATTGGAGCCCGTTGGTTTACTAAACTTGACCTCCGGGGGGCATACAATTTAATCCGCATAAGAGACGGCGATGAGTGGAAGACAGCGTTTAATACACCTCTTGGTCACTTTGAGTACCTAGTAATGCCTTTCGGACTCAGCAATGCTCCGGCAGTGTTTCAGCACTTTGTTAACGATATTTTCAGGGACATCTGTGGTGTGTATGTCGTTGTGTACTTGGATGATATTTTGATTTACTCCACTGACCCTGTGACGCATGCTCAACACGTCCGTTCAGTACTGCAGAGACTACGGGAGAACTCCTTGTTTGCTAAGTTGGAGAAATGTGTCTTTTTCGCAGAGGAGGTACAATTTTTGGGGTACATGGTCTCAGGCAGGGGGTTCCGCATGGATCCTGCCAAGATCCAACCTATTAAGGAGTGGGTGCAACCCAAATCGCTGAAAGCATTGCAGCGATTTTTGGGATTTGCCAATTACTACCGTAAGTTTATCAAGAGTTTTTCTGAGATTGCCAAGCCACTCACGGATCTAACCCGAAAGGGGGCGGACGTGACCAACTGGAATCCCGAGGCCATTCAAGCATTTTCTACGTTAAAGAATGCTTTGTGGCCAACCCGGTTTTAGTACAACCTGACTTAGATCGCCCATTTATTGTGGAGGTGGATGCCTCCGAAGTCGGAGTGGGAGCAGTGCTATCGCAAGGCACTGCAGCCCTCACTCAGCTGCGCCCATGTGCTTTTTTTTCCCCGAAAGTTCTCTGCCACAGAGAAGAACTATGATATTGGGAATCGGGAATTACTAGCAATCAAATGGGCCTTCGAGGAATGGCGTCACTTTCTCGAAGGCGCCAAACACAAGGTCACCGTCATTACAGACCACAAAAACCTGACCTACCTGGAGTCAGCTAAAAGACTGAATTCCAGGCAGGCCAGGTGGGCCTTGTTCTTTTCAAGGTTCGATTTTTTAATCACCTTTCGCCCTGGCACGAAAAATGTGAGGGCCGATGCCCTCTCTCGCAGTTTTTGCCCCACACAAGCCGAAGACTGTGAACCCGTTCCCATATTAGCCAATGGGATCGTCGTGTCGGCAGTTTCCTTGGACCTTCTGGAGGAGATCCGTAGGTCTCCAGAACGAGCTCCTGACACTACACCCCCCAAAAAATTGTTTGTTCCGAATTCCTTTCGCCTTCAAGTTCTTAAAGAGTCACATGACTCTGTTCTGGCAGGTCATCCTGGGCTCAACAATACCACCAGGTTGGTAACTAGGAACTTTTGGTGGCCAACGGTGGTCAAGGACTGTAAGAACTATGTTTCAGCATGTGAAGTCTGTGCCCGCGCCAAATCCACCCATAATCGCCCTGCTGGCTGGCTTCAGTCCTTGCCCACCCCTGAGAGTCCATGGACCCACATCTCCATGGACTTCATCACAGACCTGCCGACCTCAGATGGGAAAACATGTATCTGGGTGGTGGTAGACAGGTTCAGCAAACAGTGCCATTTTATTCCCCTGTGTGGCTTGCCTAACTCCGAAACCTTGAGCAAATTGTTCCTTGTGCACATTGTACGTCTTCATGGTGTTCCGTCAAATATTGTGTCCGACAGAGGTACCCAGTTCGTCTCAAAATTCTGGAGGGCGTTCTGTAAACGCATCGGTGTTGAGTTATCCTTCTCCTCGGCCTACCACCCCGAAACAAATGGGCAAACCGAACGTGCTAATCAAGCTCTGGAGCAATACCTCCGTTGTTACGTGTCAGGACACCAGTCCGACTGGGTAGAACATCTGCCATTGGCTGAGTTTGCCTTAAATAATCGCTACCAGGACTCCATTAAAACTACCCCTTTTTTTTGCAACCTTGGATTGCATCCGCGCTTTGGGTCGTTCTCGGCTAGGATGTCGGAGCTCCCTGGGGTAGAGAAAAACATACATCGCTTGAAAACAATATGGTCTGAAGTAAATACGAATTTGAAAGGGGCTCAAGTTAGACAGGCTTCAGCTGCAAACAAACGACGGTCCAAGGGGCCACACTTGGGGGTTGGGGACAAGGTTTGGCTTTCGACTAAAAACATCAAACTGAAAGTACCGTCTGCCAAACTGGGTCCCAGATTTATCGGCCCATATGAAATTATAGAAGTGGTTAATCCGGTAGCCTTCCGTTTGAAACTTCCGCAGTCATTTAAATTACCTAACGTGTTCCACAAGTCTCTCCTCAAACTGTATCGCTCCCCAATTCACCCTGTCCAGTCCCCTCCTCCTCCTGTTTCGGTCGGAGGGTCCTTGGAGTATGAAGTCCAGGGTATCCTTGACTCCCGCCTTGTGAGAGACTCCATACAGTATCTTATACACTGGAAGGGCTACGGCCCGGAGGAGAGGTCCTGGGTCCCCGCAAGGAACATCCATGCCAAGGCATTAATTAGGAGGTTTCATCTCCTTCACCCTGACAAACCGGGTTTTGAGGGTCCGGAGGCCCCTCCTGGAGAGGGGGGTACTGTCACGTCGCCGTCAGACTCGGGGCCCGCTGTTCCGCCCTCAGCCACTAGGAGGCGACGGACTGTCACGCCGCCCTCGGGCTCGGAGCCTGCTGTCCAGGCCTCGGCCACCAGGAGACGCCGGACTGACATGTCGTCGATCTCGGGGCCTGCTGTTCCGCCCTCAACCACTAGGAGGCGCCGTGGCTCGCGCCTGAGTGAGGGCGGCAACAATGAAAGGGCTTCTGTGCAGGCGTCTACTGGACGCAGACTCCGTTCCTCTGTCAGTCATGATGGGGCTGGTGTATCATCATCAGGTCTGGTCCTGGGGGCGGTCCTGGTGACATCACCAGCCCAGGAGCCTGTGAGGGACGACCTGATCCCTCAAATACCTTGGGACTGGGCTTGCAAGCCGCCGGATATATTCTTGGTTCCCCTACGTGTTACTTGTGATTGCCTATCGTTAACTCCGACCTCAGCCTGAACTTCTGACTACTCTGTTGCCTGCCGTTTTTGTACCTTGCATTTCTCCTGATTACTGACGCTGACCTTGGCCTGGATTCCTGACCCCTCTATTGCCTGACGATTTTGTACTTCTGCTATTCTCCCGGTTTTTGACTTTGGCCTGGATATTCTGACTCTGCTACTGCCTAACGATTCTGTACCTCTGCTGCCCTCCTGGTTTTTGACTCTGACCTTGGCCTGAATTTGACTCTGCTATTGTCTGCCGTTTCTTGTACTTCTGCTGTCCGCTCGGTTAAGACTCTGATTCCCGACTACACTTTTGGTCCCGTTTTTATTCCTCTCTGACGACCGTCCTGCTCTGGTCACTGTTCATATTCAGACAGCGCCTCCTGGGCTCTGCTGTAAATCCAGATCCCTGTATAGGGGTAAAGGGTATCAGTGTTTCTCGGGGTGTTGTCTGGCTGCAGCCCAGAACCGCAGACGGACGTTACACACAGCTCTTTGGTCTTGACCATGGTGGAGAGATTGGAGTGTGATTGATTGAGAGTGTGGACAGGTGTCTTTTATATAGGTAATGAGTTCAAATAGGTGCAATACAGGTAATTAGTGCAGAGTAGGTGGGCTTTGTAAAGAGAAACTAACAGGTATGTGAAAGCCAGAATTCTTGCTGGTTAGCTAATCAAATACTTAGTTCATGCAATAATATGCAATTTATGTAAAAACCAAAAAATTTTTTACATTTTCTGTTTTTATTTTTAGATTCTGTCTCTCACAGCTGAAGCTGGCCTACGATAAAAATTACAGACCTCTCCATTTTTTGTAAGTGGGAAAACTTGCAAAGTCAGCAGTGTATCAAATATTTTCCCCACTCTATATAGGACTGGGCAAGGTTAGAGAAGTGGCTTAATGAGAGGAGAAAAAAAAAAAAGTGACCCCTACACAGTATGTCGTCCTCGCTGCTGCCCACATACACAGTAGGACACATCCGAAGTCCATTACTACTCGCCCCCATCCGCCAAGAGAGTCATGAGTAAGGAGAGATGAGGTCTAAAATATGTCAGGCAGACAATATACACAGGCTCTATGAGGATTTTAATAAGGTTTAAATAAGTTGGATGCATTTTATGAAGGGCTTTCTGGATGCTGAATTCTGTGGTGGGCATCAGGAAAACAGTCGCCCGAAATACACAGAATGATGTCTCCCCCAGTTTTAACAAGCACAGTATGAAATTCCCACACAAGGATGACCTAAAAAAGTGACATAATTTTAAGGTCCCTGCAGAAACTTCAGTCTTTACCCAGGCAGAGTTGTGGAGCAGGAATTTCATGGTTCCTTGCTCCACCATAATGTTTAACTCTGTGTCCGGTAGACACGGTTACAATAAAGGTTTGGAGATAACCCTGATTTCTCAGAATGGTGGGACTGTACCCCCCCCCCCAAACACAGGACTGTCCTGTATAAATTTGCCTAAACAATACTAGACTGATGATGTAGTTGCACCACCAAAGCAAACTCTCTGCAGATTATGGGAGATTTCCAGTCCAAAGCCTACGGAACTGTAATTGTTGCTCTGGGCTGTAATACACATTACAATAATGTATCTATACATTACATGTTTTAGTATTATATTTGGATTTTTCTGACATCAAACTGAAGTGAACACATTTACACTAACCTCAAGAAAGCAAAAAAAAAAATAGCCACATAAGCGAAAGTTTTCCCCCACCGAACTGTGGCCGGAACAGTTTTTATTGACTTTTTTCTCTTCTTCCAATAACAGAGGAAAAAAAAAATCTCTATATGATGCTAATTACTTTCAGGCACATTCTTTTCTCCAATGCTCGGATATTATCCTGTAAACTTTAGGATGCTTAATATGATCATTTCTCCTTTAACCAAGGGTGTGTTTTTTTTTTTTCTCTTGGGCAAATCACACTATAGCATGGTTGAATCTCAAAAGGTTAGCGTTATAAAGATATAAAAAAATAAAAAGGTCCGAACCAGCTTTTTCAGTGTAACATGGTAAGACTACCGTATATGTAATCGGAAAACACTGCGATCTCACTGCCGCAACCTGCTGTGATTACTAAGGCAGTAGAAGCAGGGCAATGCTGTAATAATGCCCCGATACCTGGTATAGACATGGAGCGTTGTATGTGACACACTGTAGATCTCGTCCTATCACAACACGGTCATGATATGTCGGCGCCGGCAGATAAGAGCTGCAACATGTGAGCAGCGTGTCACACACCCACCTCTGGATCTATGCCGATACTTTAGATGAATCCACAGTGTTGTGTGTACTGGCAATCAAGCACACTTCTCCTATCACAGCTCTGTACTGACCATAATGGCTGGGAGTGAGATCTTACGGTTTTACTGTTGTCATTATCAGTTTATCTTTGGAGTGAAAGTGTTAGAGGAAATCAGAGAACCCGGAGAAAACCCAAGCAAACACAGGGAGAACATACAAACTCCCTCTAGATGTCATTCTTTTGTGGCATTTAAACCCAGGACTCGCGCACTGCAAGGCAACAGTGCTAACCACTGAGCCACCCTGCTGTCCTATGTATAGCACCATATTACAGTGAAATAGCCGGTTATCGTCTCTGGAGGAGTTGGCTATTTTTTTTTCTCCACCATGATGCTGCCTTCTTATGATTGGGTAACGTCATACGGGGAAAAAGTGAACGCCTTTAGAGAAGAATCTCTGCTAACATCTAAATGGTTCAAGGAGAAATCATATTAGGCACCCCTAATGTTTACAAGCCAATATCTTAGCAAAGTAATAAAACATAAGAACTGTTTTATTCATCTCTTCAGCCCTTTGTCATGGGGTAGTCAGCTTATCAAATAAACAGTGGTGAAATGCCTCTTTGATCCTTAAAACAGAAAAAGAATCAATTCAAATACAAAAATCAATTCTAACACAAAAAAAGAAAACCTAAAGAGATTGTCAGAGCTAATAATGTAATATTCGGCAGAAACACAGGTATTACATACCTGGTAATGTGTTTTTTCGCATCAGTTATTTTACAGAGCACGAGAGGAACTCTGCAGATTATTGTACATATAATAATACATCCTTTATATTACTAATTACCAACACCCAAGGGAGTGTAAAATGCTAAAAATGAACCCAACTAATAATGTGATTAATAGGGAGGGAATATAAGGGTGCTGTCATGTCTCATGAAAAAACATTACCAGGTATGTAATACCCGTGTTTTTCCATCATACATGACGGCACCACGAGCTGATGCAGAGAGAGGAGCCGCCCTTTTTATCTTGAAGGTTTCCTGTCCTTGATGAGCGGATCCCCTCTCTCTCGTGGTGCCGTCATGTATGATGGAAAAAAAAGGCAGGATCAACGAGTTTATTTGCCAGACCCCATTCCAGAAACTGGACAACTTTGTGCATTCCCAAAAATTATGCTCGAGAGTACCCAGATGCTCCTCACAACTCCAGCACAGAGCATGCTAAGTATTTTATACATTGCTGATTGTATTTGGGAATACTTGCACAAAGAAAGGAGAGGTATGTTTTGGTTTTTTTGTTGTTTTTTTTTTTTACAAAAAATTTACTTTGGAGCCAAACTTTTTTATTCTCAAAAGGGTATCAGGAGAAAATGGATGAAAATTTGTGGGGGAAAGCCACTGTTTGGGCGCAAGCCACTGTTTGGGTGCATGACAGGGCTCAGAAGGGAGGGAGCACCATCTGAGTTTTTGAATGCAAAATTGGCTGGAATAAATGGCAGGCACCATGATGCAATTGGAGACCACCTGATGTACCTGAACAGTGGAAACCCCCTCAATTCTAACTCCAACCCTAACACAGTCTTAACCCCAAACACAGCCCTAAATCTAATCCCAACTCTAACCATAACCCTAATCCCAACCCTAACCCCCAACACCACCCTGACCCTAGCCCAACCCTAACCCCAGCCCCAACATTAACCCTAGCTATAACCCCAAACAGAACCCTAACCCAACCCTAACTATAACCACAACTTCCTCAACCGAAAAATAAATGTTTATTTTATTATTTTTACCTAACTAAGGGGGTGATAAAGAGGGTTTGATTTACTACTTTTTTATTTTGATCACTGTGATAGGGTCTATCAGTGATGAAAATGAACCCAATAGGATAAATCTCCTATTGCTGCCGGTCGGCACTTTTTCCCCTGAAGTAGTCGAGGAC
Organism: Dendrobates tinctorius; assembly: GCF_039654945.1. NCBI lineage: Eukaryota > Metazoa > Chordata > Amphibia > Anura > Dendrobatidae > Dendrobates > Dendrobates tinctorius. The sequence continues at coordinate 2,273,376 of NW_027361736.1, read as the reverse complement.
CAGGGGACACAGCCGGAGGGACTGGGGGACATCGCAGGTACGGGGAGGTGCTCAGGGGACCCCATTTCTCTCTCCTCTAAGGCTATGTGCACACGTTGCAGATTCACCTGCCGTTTTTTTCCCGCGGAACCGCAGGCAAAGTGACCTGCGGTTTTCCTGTGGTTTAGCCCTGCGGTTTCACACCTCTACTATGTTAAAGGTGTGAAACCGCCCAAACAATTGATATGCTGCGGTTTGTAAACCGCAGCAAAACCGCGCGGAAAAAAACGCAGCGTGAGCACAGTGGTTTTGAAAAGCCATAGGGTTACATGGTAGTGTACCATATCTGCGGAACTGCTGCGTTTCCGCAGGGCCAAAACCACTGCGGAAACGCAGCAGAATCCGCAAGGTGTGCACACAGCCTAATGTGCTAAATCATATCCGAGGAGAGAGAAATAGGAGATCAGACTTTTTTTTCCGTTCACCGTTATTCTGTGAATAGCGGTTATTATAACACGGGTCGGTAAAAACCGACCCGAATAATGGTCTCCAGGTTCTCAGCTACCCCCGGTAGCCAAGACCCCAGAGATTTTCCCAACGCTGGGAGGCGCTATAATCTTATTTCTTTTACCTTTTTAAGGGCGCTGAGGAATAAGTACCCTTAACTGCCACCGGTAAAAGGCGTATTGGTTGTTAAGGAGTTAATTGCACCTGCTTGAACTAGTTACCTGTATAAAAACACCTGTCCATAAAATCATTGACACTCCAACCTCTCCACTATGGCCAAGACCAAAGAGCTGTCTAAGGACACCAGGAACAAAATTGTAGACCTGCACAAGGCTGGCATGGGCTAGAATGGGCAAGCAGCTTGCTGAGAGGGTAAAAACTATTGGCACAATTAATAGAAAATGGAAGAAACATGAGATGACATTTAATCTTCCTCAATCTGGTGATCCATGCAGGATCTTGCCACGAGGGGTAAGGAAGATTCTGAGAAAGGTCAGGAATCAGCCCAGAACTAAACTGGAGGACCTGGTCAACGACCTAAAGAAAGTTGGGACCAGAGTCTCAAACATTACCGTTAGTAACACACTATGCCACCATGGAATAAAATCCTGCAGGGCACACAATGTCCCCCTGCTCACGCCAGAACATGTCGAGGCCAGTTTGAGGTTCACCAATGACCATGTGGATGATCCAGAGGAGACATGGGAGAAGGTCATGAGGTCAGATGAGACAAAATAAAACTTTTTGTATAAGCTCCACTCACTGTGTTTGCAGGAAGAAGAAAGATGAGTACAAACCCAAAACACTGTCCCAACTGTGAAGCATGGTGCGGAAACCTCATACTTTGGGGTGTTTTTCTGCAAAGGGGATAGGACGACTGCACCGTATTTTAAGGAGGATGGATGGGGCCATGTATTGTGAGATTTTGGCCAACATCTGCCTTCCTAACAGCATTGAAGATGGCTGGTGGCTGGGTCTTCCAGCGTGACAATGACCCGAAATACACAGCCAGGGCAACTAAGGAGTGGCTCCATAAGAGCATTTCAAGGTCCTAGAGTGGCCTAGTCAGTCTCCAGACCGGAACCTAATAGAAAATCTCTGGAGGGAGCTGAAACTCAATGTTGTCCAGTGACAGCACCTAAACCTAAAAGATCTGGAGAAGGCCTATATAGAGGAGTGGGCCAAAATCCCTGCTGCAGTGTGTGCAAACTTGGTCAAGAATGGCAGGAAACGCCTGACCTCTGTAATTGCAAATAAAAGGTTTTTGTAACAAATATTAAGTTCTGTTTCTTTTGAATCACTTATTTCATGCAAAAAAAAATTGCAAACTAACTTTGTAAAAATTACTTTGAAAGATTCTGTCTCACAGTTGAAGTGTGCCTACGATAAAAATTACAGACCTCTCCATTCTTTGTAGTGGCGAAAATTTGCAAAATCGGCAGTGTATCAAACAGTTATTTTCCCCACTGTAGGACTTGTGCAATCACAATGTCATTTTCTGTTCAGAGGTGAAAGTACCAGAGAGATTTCTTCCCAACGTGAATTACAATTAGGCCAGGGTAAACTTGCTGCAGAGATAATGGGAATGTACATAACAGGGCATGACACCAGTACCCCCGCATACAGAAACTTCAATGTCAGTGACAATAGCATAGTTTGGTGTCTTCCTTACTAGCTTCACTACATTTAGAAACAACAGGAAAGACAAAAAAGGTGGAGAGGTGTGTACTTTCAGAAAATCCAACTTAAAACGTGTGCTCAACGACAACATTGGGGGGAGTATCAGCAATGTAGAGTCAGCATGGGGAAATATACATGGGGATGGTAATAATGGAAAGCTGCTAATTGGAGTTTGCTACAAGCCTCCTAATATAGCTGAACAAGTAGAGGATGAAATGCTGCAACAAATTAAAAAGACAGCAAATAATAAGGTCCTTATTATGGGGGGGATTTTAATTATCCAGATATTCAATGGGACATAGAATCTTCTGGTTGTGCTAAAAGCTACAAGTTCTTATCCACAGTTCAGGACAACGACCTCTCTCAGCTGGTAGCTGAACCAACAAGTGGAGGTAGTTTGCTGGATCAGGTCCTGTCAAACCAAATACAACTTCAGATCTACAGGTCAGGAAGCATTTGGAATGCAGTGACCATAATATGGTAATTTTCAATTAAACATTCAAAAGACGAAATGTCAAAACCTAGGACTTTAGGAAAGCTGATTTCACCAAATTAAGAGAATAGCTTAATTGAGTAGACTGGACCAAGTCAGGGTAACTCGGGATTCTGACCATAAATGGGGCATGTTTAAGGAAATACTACTAGAATCCTGTAGGAAATTTATACCCTCTGGTAACAAAATGTTAAGGAATAAAAAGAAACCATTATAAATAAATAAGACAGTACAAAATTTAATAAGACAAAAACAAGGGGCATTTAAAATCCTGAAGGCCAAGAATACAGAAATAGCATTTCAGGAGTATAAAGATCTCAGCAAGAAACGTCAAAGAAATCAAGCAAGTAAAGTTACCTAGAGAAAATTCGCCAGCGACATTAAAATAAATCCTCAAAGATTTTATAAATACATCAATGCAAAAAAGAAAAAAACAGATCGTATCAACACCTTAAAAAAAAAAAAAAGATGAAAAAACAGGATAATAATAGAAGACAAAGAAAAGGCTGAGATATTAAACAAGCACTTTTCATCCATATTAACAGACTGCGTCTGTGCAAATTAAACATTGACAAATCCTCAGGCTTCGATGTTATTCATCCAAAAGATACTGTGGGAATTGAGCTCAGAAATTGACAGACCACTGTATCTCATTCTTCGACTCTCATGCAACAGTGGTGGTGCCACAGGATTGGAGGATGGCTGATGTGGTACCAATATTTAGGAAAGGTAAGAAGGTGGATCCAGGTAACTACCATCTAGAAAATCTGACATCAGTAATGTGCAAAGATTTTTAAGGCATCATAGTAAATGACCTGCAAAGAAACATTGTAGAAAATATGATAAATGACAACAGGCAGAGATTCATGAAAGATGGATCGTGTCTAATCAACATGTTGGGTTTCTATGAGGAGGTTATTGAAAATCTGGATGTTGGTAATGCGGCTGATGAGATTTATCTGGAGTTTGCAAAGGCAATTGATACTGAACCACACAACAGCCTTATACTGAAGCTCCAGAAGCAAGGACTGGGGGAAACTATATGCAGAGGGGAAAGGAATTGGCTAAATGACAGGAAACAAAGTTGTCGTAAATGGTAAATTCTCTAAATGGGATATAGTCAGCAGTGGGGAACGCAGGGATCTGTACTAGGACCGATCATTTTAACCTCTTTATTAATGACCTAGTGAATGGGATTGACATTAAAGTGTCAGTCTTTTGCTGTCGATACCAAACTATGTAGGATATTAAAATCTGACCTTGACTTTACCTAATTGCAAAATGATCTAGATTGTCTGATTGGACAAACACTTGGTAAATCCTATTGCTGCATATACATTAAATGAGAGTATACTCAGGACAACAGAACAAGAGAATGACTTGGGTATTCTGGTTACAAGTAAACTTGTCCACAGAGGGAAGCACAAAGAGCGCTAAAATTTCCTGGTGGACGGCCGTGCTGACTGGTCTTGATAAAACACAGTGCACCTATACCAGCAGATGACATGGCTCCCCAAACCATCACTGATTGTGGAAACTTCACACTAGACCTCAAGCAGCTTGGATTGTCTGTCTCTCCACTCTTCCTCCAGACTCTGGGACCTTGATTTCCAAGGTCTAGTGTGAAGTATCCACAATCAGTGATGGTTTCGGGAGCCATGTCATCTGCTGTTGTAGGTCCAAAGACCAAAGTCAGCGAGGCCATCTACCAGGAAATTTTAGAGCACTTCATGCTTCCCTCTTCCGACAAGCTTTTGGGAGATGTACATTTCATTCTCCAGCAGGAATTGGCACCTGTCGACACTGCTAAAAGCACCAATAGCTGGTTTAAAAACAGCAGTATCGCCTGACCTTAACCCCTTAGAAAATCTAAGGGGTATTGTCAAGAGGAAGATGAGAGCCACCAGACCCAATAATGCAGACGAGCTGAAGGCTGCTATCAAAGCAACCTGGGCTTCCATAACACCTCAGCAGTGCCACAGGCTGATCGCTTCCATGCCACGCTGCATTGATGCAGTAATTGATGCAAAAGGAGCCCCGACCAAGTATTGAGTGCATTTACTGAACATACATTTCAGTAGGCCAACATGTTAGATTTTAAAATCATTTTTTCAAGCTGGTGTTAAACCAAGGTGTGTAAACATTCAGTGATATGTGACCCGATATAGACATGTGTTACATACCAGTACCAAAGGGGAGTGCCTGGCATTACCACACAAGGCTGCCACTATACCGCTGGTATGTAACACATGTCTATATCGGGTCACATATCACTGAATGTTTACACATCTTGTTTTTTTATAGTTACACAGTTACTTGTGATATGTATATTATGGATTATTATTTATACACATATATTATTATTCATATGAAGATTGTGCAATTTATTGGTGGTTGTAATCACCTTTTTGTGATATTTTGGGGTAGAATTATTTATAAATATTTATAATATCACTTAATATTATATGATGTGTTCATTAATGTATGTTCTATCAATATATAATTGCGGGATGAGGATATGAATTGTATATACATATTATATATTTAATATTGATTCAAATGAATTGACAGATCTCAGGGATTTTTTTTATGATTTTTATGATGTTTTATTAATAACTGGTATGCCATATAGGCACTTTTTTCTTGCAATTTGTTTATGATTGCCATTTTTGATTTAAATAAAGGCTGTTTTTCATACATATTTAGCCGTCCCCGTTTTTAGAATAATAATTGTCCAATACGATGGTTTGTTTACACTATGGAGCAACATATGGCGGCAGCATATGGGGGCATATTCAATGATGCAGCATATGGGGCCATGTTCTATGGGGCAGCATATGGGGGCATATTCTATGGGGCAGCATAGTCTATGGAGCAGCATATGGGGGCAGCATATAGGGGCATATTCTATGGAGCAGCATATGAGGGCATAATCTATGGAGTAGCATATGAGGGCATAATCTATGGAGCATTTTATGGGGGCATAATCTATAGAGCATCTATTGGGGCATAATCTATGGAGCATCTTATTGGGGCATAATCTATGAAGCATCTTATGGGGGCATAATCTATGGAGCATTTTATGGGGCATATTCTATGGAGCATCTTATGGGGCCATAACCTTTATGGAGCATAATATTCTATGGGGGCATTATTAACCTTTGTGCAGTATTATATGGGGTGTATTTTGTATGGAGCATCATGAACTGTATGGAGCATTATATGTGGCTCCTGATTCAATATGGATATTCAAAAACATTTAACATACTGATGTCTCAATTAATTTTACTGTTATTGGTATCTATGTTTATTTTTTAAATTTACCAGTAGCTGCTGCATTTTCCACCCTAGGCTTATACGCGAGTCAATAAGTTTTCCCATTTTTTTGTGGCAAAATTAGGGTGGTCAGCTTATACACGAGTATATACGGTATTTATTTATTTTTACCTGATATCTTAGGATATTTATTTTTTTGTGTGTATTTTTAAGTGCTACTTTAGTGAATTAGAAATAAGTTTTGAATTTTTATCTTTTACTAATTTTTAAATAGATTTCTAAAGTTTTTGAAAAAAAAAGAATTTTGGGTTTATGTACCCAATAAGAAACTGAGTCAAAGTCCAATATAGATTTATAAAAAACAAAAATGTTTATTACAGAAAAATAACAAAAATATTGGCACACAGTGTATAAAACGGTCAATAGTGATGGCACAAGATATTATTATGCTACAGATCCACAAGAAAATAACAGGTACAGGCAACAAATGAACCAAAAGATGCATATACAGCAAGGCATACGGTATCTACAGTGAAAAACGTGCATCAAAGTCACAGAGCGGTCAGAGACTATCACAAGGTATTAGTCTCCAAATACCATGTAAGGTAAGCCATACACTCGTAATTAGAATTCCTGGATACAGTGATACATGGAGTATAGATGAAGGTTTGCATGTGGTAGAGAGTCAATCTCATTCAAACAATGCAAAAAGAAGGGGGAACGAGAGAGTTACTGGGAGAAAAGGGATATGCACCTTAACCCCCCTTAAGGACCAAGCTACTTTGTAGGTTTAATAACCAGGCCTTAATTTTGAAATCTGACAACTTTCACTTTATGAGGTTATAACTCTAGAATGCTTCAATGTATCCCACCGATTCTGAGATTGTTTTTTCGTGACATATTGTACTTTATGTTCGTAGTAAAATTTCTTCAAAATTTCTTTATTTGTGGAAAAAAATGTAAATTTGGCAAAAATTGAAAATTTCACAATTTTCAAACTTTTAATTTTTATGCCACTAAATCAGAGCATTATGTCACACAAAATAGTTAATAAATAACAATTCCCACATGTCCACTTTACATCAGCACAATTTTTTAAACAATTTTATTTTTTTTACGAAGTTATAAGGGTTAAAAATTGACCAGCGATTTTTCATTTTTTCAACAATATTTACAAAACTTTTTTTTTTTTTTTTTTTTAGGGACTACCTCACATTTGAAGTCACTTTGAGGATTCAATATAAAAGAAAATACCCAAAGGTGACACCATTCTAAAAACTGCACCCCTCAATGTACTCAAAACCACATTCAAGGAGATTATTAACCCTTGAGGTGCTTCACAGGAATTGAAGCAATGTGGAAGGAAAAAAATGAACTAACTTTTTTTCACAAAAATTTTACATCAGAATTTTTCTTTATTTGGTCAAGGGTGTCAGGAGAAAATGAACCACAATATTTGTTGTGCATTTCTCCTGAGTATACCGATACTCCATGTGTGGAGGAAGACCACTCTTTAGGCACACGTCAGGGCTCGGAAGGGAAGAAGCGCCGTTTGAGGTTTTGACCATAAAATTGGATGGAATTGAGATCAGACACCATGTCGCGTTTAGAGAGCCCCTGATGTACCTAAACAGTGGAAACCTCCCATAAGTGACCCCATTTTGGAAACTAGACCCCCCCAAGTAGCTTATCTGGCTGTGTGGTGAGCACTTTGAACCCCAAAGTGCTTCACAGATATTAATAACGTAGAGCCGTGAAAATAAAAAAAAAAAAATCACTTTTTCCACAAAAATAATCTTTTTACCCACAATATTTTAAATTTTCCAAAGGGTAACAGGAGAAATTGGACCCCAAAAGTTGTTGTGCAATTTGTCCTGAGTAGGCCGATACCCCATAAGTGGGGGTAAACCACTGTGATCGCCTTACTGCAATCTTTGGGAGGCAGAATGAACAAATCCACAAAAGGTGAAGAATTGTTTTGCTTTTTTTACGCTCGGTATAAGTAATTACGCGACTTTACTCTTCGGGTCGGTGTGATTACAGCGATATGAGATTAATATTCTTTTTTATGTTTAGCTTCTGACGCTTTTTTTTTGTAAGAAGTTTTTCATCACCATATTTTGAGAACTATCATTTTTACATATTTCGGCCAACAGTCATGTGAGGGCTTGCTTTTTTGTGGGACGAGCCGACTTTGTTATTGGTCCCATTTTTGGGCAACTGATATTTTTTGGTCGCTTTCTATTCCAATATTCGTGGAGGCAGAATGAACAAAAACCAGCAATTCAGGAATTCTTTTTTTCCTCCGTTCCACGTGTGTGAAAATTGGTAAAGCAGCTTTATTCTTCGGGTCAGTAAGATTACAGCGATACCTCCATTTTTTTTTTTTGTTTGTTTTGGCACTTTTACACAAAAACTTTTACAGAAAAAAATTGAATTAGACTTACCGGTAATTCAGTTTCTAGGAACCTTCCACGACAGCTACATCGGAGGATGTCCTCCACGCCCTAATAGGGGACAGGAACAGGAAGAGGTTAAATACCCCTCCCCTTCCTGCAACTACCAGTGTTTTCCTGGACACCAGTATGAATAATTACCACCAAAGTGCAGGAATCATCCAATAAGAATATTAGATAGGGAGGGAAATTAGTGCTGTCGTGGAAGGTTCCTAGAAACCGAATTACCGGTAAGTCTAATTCTATTTTCTCTAGTCACCTTCCACGACAGCTACATCAGAGTAATACCAACAGCTATTTTCTCTAGGGGGGGGGAATCAAGGCCTGCAGCACTCGTCTGCCAAATGTTAAATCCCCATTGAAATTTAGCCTGTAACGCCTGGTGAACGTGTGGATGGACGACCAGGGGCGGTTCTGCATATCCGCTCTGACGAAGCATTCCCCTTTTTTGCTCATGATGTTGCTATCGCATGGGTAGAATGTGCCCTCAGTGAGGCGGGTGGAGCCAGCTTCTGTGATGCGCAAGTCAGGCAGATAGATTGTGTGATCCAATTCGCGATCGTGTTCTTTGACGCCTTCTTGCCTTATTTCATCCTGAGAACTGGATGAATAAATTCTGGTGAATCCGCTAGGCTTCACTCTATTGTCGGTAGACAGGACCACTCTGCAAATGTCGAGAGTGTGGAAGGTCTCTTCCTTAGGGTTGGAAGAGCTTGGGCCGAATGAGGACAGTACAATGTCCTGATCCCTATGAAATTCTGAGTAGAAAGGCGTGATCTAATCTCAAGATAATATCTGTAATAATTGCAAGGTAAGCTTCTTGAATTGACAGGGCCTGCAATTCTCCTATACGTCTAGCGGCAGTAACTGCAACTAAGAGGACGGTTAAAGGGTTAGGTTTCCATGGTCAAGGAATCTAGAGGCTCAAATGGATCTTCGGTTTGAGCACGGTGTTGAGATCCCAAGGAGGCCCCTGACTGCGGAGTATAGGACAAATCCCGGCTGCCGAAGCCATAAACCGTAGGATCCAGCGGTGGCTGGCCAGGTCAAGATCAAAAAAGGTGCTAAGAGCTGATACTTATACCTTTAGTGTGCTGGGGATAAGGCTTTGTTTCAGACCTTTTGTAAACGTCTAGGGTCTGTGCTGCACTGAGATGAAAGGGATCAGTGGTGCCTGGAGAGCACCAGGGCTTACATTTTTCTCAGACCTTGGCATAGATGGCCTTGGTTACTGGTTTTTGGCTTTCCTGAAGGGTTTGGATTACCCTATTCAAGAGCCATTTGGCTCTTAGGAATTTGGCCCCAATAACCATGCTGCCAGGTTCCCTTTGCCTACATCCGGGTGTAGCAGAGGACCTTGGTGAAGGAGGTCGCCTTTTTGGGGCAGAAGCCAGGACCTTCCTGGGCCATGGCAGGTAAGGCACTGTACCACTTCTTCCGGGCCACAGCGGGGCGACTAGTATTGTGGGAACTCGGTCCGTCTGGATTTCCTGAGATGTTTTTTGCCCGCATCGGTATGGGTGGGCAGGTATATGCGAGGTTGGAATCCCACCATTGGGTGAAGGGCACCTATTCCTTGCACTCTGTCCATGTGGTTGAGGGAGGCTAATACCCCTGTCTTCGCATTTTGCCTGTTGGCGACTAGGTCCACCTCCTCCCCATCTTGAGGCTAGGGACACGAATACCGTCTGGTCCAGGCGCCACTCCTCCGGATGAACGTCTTCTCGACTGAGGAAATCTGCCTGGGTGTTGTCTGCTCCTTTCAGATGCACTGACCAGGAGAAGATCCTTGCTGCTATTGCCTCCAGGCCGGCGTACCTCGTACCCCCTTGGCTGGAGATAGGCCACTGTGGTCATGTTGTCCGAATAGATGCAGACGTGGCGATTTTGGATTAGCGATGATGACGTCTTTTAGCGCTTTCCCTACCGCCTTCAGTTCTCTCAGAATTGGGGAACTGGTGCTGATGCTCAGCAGCCATCACCCCTGAAAATAGGATCTCTCTACTACTGCGCCCCAGCCTCGTTGGCTGGCATCTGAGCGGAGTGTTTTCAGGGGAAGCTGAATCTGGCTGACTCCTTCTGAAGATTTCGGTAGTTCAAGCACCAACTCAGGGCCGGTTTACCCTGACCAGGGAGGGGGAATCCTTCAGGACAATGGAATTTGTAGCCGCGTAGGCCAGGCGGATCCTGGAATGTAAAAGCACCTGGCTTAGGAGAATTTGGGTGTGGGCCTGAGCCCAAGAAACTGCCTGGGTGCATGTGGTCTGAGATCCTAGAGCAGACATTGACTCTGAGGGTCAGTGCCTGCTAGTCCTGAACCAGGTTCTTGGTGGAGAAGGTCGACCTGACAAACCATAGGTAGGAAGGATGCATTCCCCCCTTGAGTCCGAGAGAACTCCCAGAAACTTCCTTCTCGTGGCGGGATAGACCAGGTTCGGTATCCAACCCAGGGATATTAATATCCCCGGGGTCTTTCCTACGTCCATCTTCTGACACGAGATAGATGGTACAGAGAAGAGGAAGTCGTCCAGATACGGGATAACGCCTATCCCCTGGCGCCGGATGACAATCACTGCTTCCGCCATGATCTTGGAGAGATACGTGGCCGGATGGATTGGCACATGATAATATGCACCCTTCAGCTCTACCGTTGCCATTACACAGCTCTGTCCGATGAGTGGGACTGCCCTTGATTGACTCCATTTTGAATTGCCTGTACTGGACCGATTCGTTTAATGGCTTCAGGTTTATGATGATTCAGTTCTTCTATGATGGCTTCCTCACCAGGAAGGGATGTGCGTAATGGCCGTGTCCTTCCCCGGTTTGGCACCCGCGCGTTCTACCGGAGCAGATCTTTGGCAAGGAGCCCTGAAGGTGCGGAGGCTGTAGGGAGGTTACCCCTAAGCATTATGGGGAAGGACTCTCAAACCCAATTTTTAGTCCATCTCATATGGTACGATGGACCCACTGATTTGTGGAGATGGACTGCCAGCGGGTGAAAAAGAGCGAGAGACGACCCCCAACCGGGTGTCATTGCTTATCTGGGGTCTGTTCATGGTTAGGGACAAGGATGTTCCTGCCCTTGCCCACCCTATACTCTTCCTGAGTATCTCAACAGGACCAGTGATTCCCCGCCAGTCTCTCATGCCGGCACTGGCGCAGCCTCAAGCTGCTTAGCGGCTGTGATCTGATGAGGGCATGCAAACTCAGCTTCGATTAGCTGTTGACAGAGGTTGGCCACGGGAGAGACGAAAAATCCGTCTCCTAGGATTTCTATGTTTTGGAAGAGATTCTTTTGTCCGAAGCTGTGTCCAGAATGTTATCCAGGACAAGCTTGAACCCATAATGGCCCTGGAAGGGGATGGCGCACCATTTGGAGATAAGTCGCCTCCCTTAGGATTTTAACCAGGACACTCCTCTAGAGGAGATAGAAAGGACGGGCGCTTTTGCGGCTACCCGGACTTGGTGAGAGCAGTCACGCTCAGCCTAGAAGAGCCGGTGCATTAAAGAAGTACCCGAGACCTGCGAATTACAGGCTGGTCTTCCTGGTCCCGGCCTCTCAAGTTTTTTAGCAACCGCCAGCGGAAGCATCGGCTAGGAACCTCGTTGCTTTCTGCAGTAGGGGTAGGGCGTCAGGTATCTTTCCCCCTAAGGTGCCCTGAGTCTGTGCGTAATCACAGAGACAGGGCATGTGAAAGCCATATTAGCTTCTAGCAGATTTGTAGAGGTGTCCCAGGACTTCCTTAAATATATATATATATTTTTTTTTTTTTCCTCGATCCATTGGATCTTTGAGCTGGGAGGAGCCCTCAAAGGGATAGGCTTTTTTTTTTTCATATATATATGGAGGCCTCCTTTTATGGAGGATCAGATTCTGTACGTTCTCGTGTACAGGACACCTTCTTTGGGCTTCAGCCCAACATCTCGTCCTGTACCGTGTATTTAACTTCTTCCTCGTCCACCCCTATGGTGCTCTTAACCATACTGATTAGTTCACCCACATTCTCGGAACCAAGTGATATTTCTTGTTCCCTGGTTTTAGGGGTGGACGTGGAAGAGGAACCCTCAATTTCCTGAGCGTCCTCTGAATCCGAGGACTGAATTTCGTCTGAGTCTGAGTCAGATTCTATCAGCGCTTTCTTCCTCCTCCTAGAGGGAGGCGGTCTGGGAGAAGGGAGCCATGGAGGAGCAAACCTCCTGTATTATGAGGGATTTGATGCTATCCAGGAGAGAGGGCTGCTCAGCACGAAGGACCTCTCTGTACAGGACGGGCAGAGCTTTCCCCGTATGTCGAGGGAGTCTGGCAGCACACATTTTACACTTGTGGCTGGTTTGCATAGGGTCAGAGACGCTTTCTCCCCATATTAGAGAGCGGTATGCTACGCCATTTTAGTAAATAATGCTGGATAGCCAGGGCTGATGCCTCCTACTTACAGTAGGAGGGGGTACGCTGGGCTCTGCCGACGCAGAGAGAGAGGGCTTGTCACCGTCCATGCCGTCTACCGTCAGACAGGTGTCTTACCTGGTGATCTCCTCACCCGGACCTTGAAAGATTGAGGGTCCAGCGTTGTTTGTGCACCTCCTCCCTTTAGCCCAATGGGGGGAACCACATGAGGACGCCCCAGAATTTGACCGCCGGTTCCAGGAGCAACGCGTCCCCCGGCGCACGTGTGCGCTCCACCGTGGAACGCATAGGGACAGACCGGAAGTGACGCGCGCCCCTAAGCGACGCGCTCCCCAGTGGAAAGCCCAGTAACGCCCGAAGTGGAGGACGCCACCCCCGGTCAGCGCGAGCCCCCCGGGAACCGGCAGCACGGAGGAGGAGGAAGCCGGGGAGCTATCTGGAGAACCCCGGAGAACACATTACCGCCTCGCTTTACCCCCGAAGGAGGCGCAGGAGAGGCGGGAGAGTCCTGAGTCCCACCATGCAGGCGGAGACGGGAGCAGCCACCGGAGGAGAGCAAGGCCCCCCACCTCGGCTGCCCGGGATCTGACAGGTATCCCAGCTGATACTGGGCGTAGAGTGCTCCCGATCGCCGGCCACGGCAGCACCATCGTAGACCTCTTCATGCCCCATGGGGGACAGGAAAACACTGGTAGTTGCAGGAAGGGGTATTTAACCTCTTCCTGTTCCCTATTAGGGCGGGGATGACATCCTCCGATGTAGCGGTCGTGGAAGGTGACTAGAGAAATAATCATTTTTGTATCGCTTTATTCTGAGAGCTATAAATTTATTTTTTCACTAATGGAGCTGTATGTCGGCTTGTATTTTTTGCTGGACAAGATGGCGGTTTCAGTGATACTATTTTTATTTACATTTGTCTTTTTGACGGCGTTTGATTTCACTTTTTCCAAGCGGTATGATGATAAAGCATAATTTGCTACTTTGTGTTATTTTTTTTTTACGGCGTTCACTGAAGGGGTTAACTAGCATGAGACTTATAGATCAGCTTTTTATGGACGCGATGATGCCAAACGTGTACTTTTGTTTATGGTTTTTTTTTACATAAAAGTGTGTATTTTAGGCCGGTTTCACATTAGCGCATTTTCAGCGCGTGCACGGCCGGGGGTAGCTCCGCCCCCGAGCCGGCTCTCTGCCCGGCGTGCCCGCCCCTTGCTTGTAGCGCCGCCTACTAGCGGACAGCGGCGCCTGCGATCGGCGCACCCTATCTTTAGCATAGGGTGCGCAGATCGTGCGCAGGCCGTGCGCTAGTTGCGCTTTGACCTGCGCTGCGCACTTTTGACGGTGCGCCGTGCGCGCCAAAATCCGAAAAGTTTGATTTTGGCGCGCACGGCGCACTGTCAAAAGTGCGCAGCGCAGGTCAAAGCGCAACTAGCGCACGGCCTGCGCACGATCTGCGCACCCTATGCTAAAGATAGGGTGCGCCGATCGCAGGCGCCGCTGTCCGCTAGTAGGCGGCGCTACAAGCAAGGGGCGGGCACGCCGGGCAGAGAGCCGGCTCGGGGGCGGAGCTACCCCCGGCCGTGCGCGCGCTGAAAATGCGCTAATGTGAAACCGGCCTTAGTGGATTTTTTAATATTTGTATTATTTCTTTTCATATTTAAAAAAAAAAAGTTTTTTTTTACCTAGTCCTTTCACTTTTTTTTACTTTGATTGCAGGTAAAATACATTGCAATGCTCCAGCATTGCAGTGCATTATACCTTTGCTGAAAGCTACTGACACCATGCTGCGAGTATGGTCTCAGATGCTTTCCGTATCTTGATGACCCGAGGGTTGTCATGACTATCCCGGGTCACCACGGCAACGATCGGGCCCCACGATGACGCCTCCTGAACGCTGCAATCGCGGTCGATTGTAGCAATTAGGGGGTTAACAGCCAGGGGCTCCTGGCTATTAGTGCAGAAGCTCAGCCACTGGCAGCGCTGAGCTCCTGCACTGACCGGGCAGGAAGTGCTGATATTTCAGCATCTCCTGTGCAGTCATGCCTTGATCCCTCATTCAGATTGACTGACCAATCACAGCAATCTGGGTGCGGGGACCGAGGGAATGGGTCCCTGCACCCGCTGCCATGCCTGTCACAGACAGATGTCAGTACTTAATCACTGCGTGTTTACATGCAATGGTAGTTTAAATGTATGACGGACACAGTCCGTCCTGGTGCCCCAAGTGGAAGTGTTCATCAAATGACAGCCCCAATTTTGTGTTTGTCTGACTTTACATTTGTTATCGTATGTCGGGCTAGAATTAAGACAAAGGGAAGGGCTCCATTTTGTTCAGAATTGCACAGGCTTTAATATGTCAATAGACTTGTTTTTAAGGAGTCAAATTCTAAATTTTGATAGTCAATTTTTGAAAAACGATATAGGTTGAAATAAAAAAAAAAATTAAAAAACAAACAAATCTATGTTACTTGCGCTCTTGGTTAAATTTGTTCAGGGATTCAAACTGGGATCTCCATAGGATCATATTTCAAAGCGTAAATTTCTAAACGCAGCATCATCCTAACCATAAATGTTTAATGTCAATTTAAAAGAATCAATATTTTTAACACCTTTTTAAATATACATGTAACAATTTTTATTTTTTTATTACGTCACTAGACATGTCCAAAAGTACAGTAGTTAAATCATCATGCTATGACTACTACCAGCCAGGACACCAGTCTTGGGTCGCAGGGCAGAATATTTTGAAAACCCTATTTTGGCAGAAGTTGAATTTTAAAAAAAAAAAATCCATGGGTCTTTTCAAAGTGGCAATAACCAGCCTTGTATGGACATGAGTCTTCTTACCATTCACTTTCACTGTTTTCTCTCAGAAAGGAAATGTAACATCAGTTGATCTTCACGGTCCTATTAAAGGAATAGAAGAATCCACACTATCCATAAACAGAGAGATGGTGAGGGAACACTTCGCTAACATAAATGAATTCAAGTCTCCAGGTCCAGATGAATTACTCCCCAGAGTAATGAAGGAGATAGCAGAAGAAATTTTCTTTGAAAATTCTTGGAGAACAGGAAAAGTCCCTGAAGACTGGAGAAGAGCAAATGTTGTTTCTATCTTCAAAAAGGGGAAGAAGGTGGACCCAGGGAACTATAGGCCGGTGAGTCTGACTTCTGTACCAGGAAAGATCTTGTAGCAAATTATTAAAACATTTATGTACAGTATGTAACTACCTGGATAATAATGAAGTGATTAACCAGAATCAGCATGGGTTTGTAAGCAATAAGTTAAGTCAGACTAACTTAATTTCCTTCTATGACAGAATCACTGACTGGGTGGATCAGGGAAATGCAGTAGATATAGTATATCTAGACTTCAGCAAAGCATTTGTTTGACAAAGTACCTCATACTATCCTTATTGAAAAAAAATAACTAAGTATGGAATGGACAAGGCAACTGTTAGGTGGATTCACATCTGGCTTAGTGATCAGACCCAAAGAGTGGTCGTAAATGGCTGCACATCCAGTTGGAAGAATGTCTCAAGTTGGATACCACAGGGCTCCGCCCTGGTCCTGTATTGTTCAGCATCTTTATCAATTATTTAGATGAATGTATTGAGGGTAAACTGATTAAATTTGCTGATGACACAAAGCTAGGAGGGATACTAATACTAGAGAATAGAGAGAGGGGATTCAAAAAGATATAAATAAACTGGACCAGTGGGCAGAGACTAACAGAATTCATTTTTCCCTGTTAAAAACCAAAGTACAATAAAAATGAAAAAAGCATATACAGAATTGGAGGAATAGGGCTAAGCAACAGCACATGTGAAAAAGACTTGGGTATACTAATAGATCACAGACTGAACATGAGTCAACAGTGTGATGCGGCAGCAAAAAAATGGCAAATACAATTCTGGGATGTATTAACAGCATCCAGTTTAGATAGTGTGAAGTCATTATTGCCCTCTACTCCTCTTTGGTCAGACCTCATCTGGAACACACTGTCCAGTGTTGGGCACCACATTTTAAAAAAGACATCAACAAACTGGAGCAAGATCAGAGAAGAGAGCCCAGAATGGTGACCGGTCTGCAAAACATGTCTTATGAGGAACGGTTAAAAGATTTGGCAATGTTTAGCTTGTAAAAAAGAAAACTGAGAGGAGCCTAAACAGCTGTCAACAAATATCTCAAGGGCTGTCACATTGTAGAAGGATCATCTTTATTCTCATTTGCACAAGGAAAGACTAGACACAATGGGATGAAACTGAATGGGAGGAGACACAGATTAGATATTAGAAAAAAAATTTTGACAGTTAGAGTGATCAATGAGTGGAACAGGCTGCCATGAGAGGTGGTGAGCGCTCCTTCCATGGAAGTCTTCAAACAGAAGCTGGACAGACATCTGTCTGGGATGATTTATCGAATCCTGCTTTGAGCAGGGGGTTGGGCCAGATGACTGAAGAGGTCCCTTCCAACTCTTCCATTCTATGATTCTACGATTCTATGACTTTCATAAGACTTTCATGGCTTCGACTGGATTAGCCGTACAATAAAAATTATGAAAAAATGTGTGGTGTTTTATTTCATTAAAATACTTTATTCTTGTGTGTGTGCTTTTAACCCTTTATTACTATAATATTAATAATGGCTAGGCATCTTATTGACGCCTCTACACTATTAACCGGGCTTAATGTCACCTTACAATAAGCAAGGTGACATTAACGCCTTATTAACCCATATGCAAAAACATGCAAAACACAAGCCGCGGAGACACCATCACATATTTCTCAGTGCAAGCAATGACTAGCCAGGTCTTGCCCGGGGAAGGAACAACCACGTGAAGGGCAGTCTCCAATGAAGGAAACCACCTATGCCAAAACATGGTATCCATCCACAGACAGCTGTTTCGGGGTATTGCCCCTCAGCAGTGTGGAGTAGGAAACTGGCTAGTAGGAGCAATGCCTAGTAAAAGACTGTGAAAAATGAGGATGAATGAACTCAGAGATGAACATCCAACACTGCGGAGACACCATCACGTTTCTCAACGCAGTGATTCTAGAGCAATGCCCCCATCCCTTATGGGAAATATGCAAAAACATGCAAAACACAAGCCGCGGAGACACCATCACATGTTTCTCAACGCAAGTCTTTTACTAGGCATTGCGCCTACTAGCCAGTTTCCTATTCCACACTGATGAGGGGCAATACCCCGAAACAGCTGTCTGGATGGATACCATGTTTTGGCATAGGTGGTTTCCTACATTGGAGACTGCCCTTCCCGTGGTTGTTCCTTCCCGGGGAAAGACCTGGTTAGTGTCACGTCTCCGTCAGATTTGGGGCCTGCTGTTCCGGTCGCAGCCACTAGGAGGCGCCGGGCCGCCACTTCGCCGTCAGACTCGGGGATGGCTGTTCCTGCCTCGGCCACTGGGAGGCGCCGTGGTTCTATTACATCGCCGTCAGACTCAGGGCCTATGGTCCCAGCTTTAGCCACTAGGAGGCGCCGGTCTGTCACGTCACCGTTGGATTCGAGGCCTGCTGTTCCGGTCACGGCCACTAGGAGGCGCCAGACCGCCACTTCACTGTCAGACTCGGGGACGGCTGTTCCTGCCTCGGCCACTGGGAGGCGCCGTGGTCCGCCCGCGAGTTATGGTGGTGACAGAGAAGTGGCTCCTGCGCAGGCATCTGGTGGGCGCAGGCTCCGCCCCTCTGTCAGTCATCAGGGGGTTACTGCAACTCCATCTGGCCTGGTCCTGGGGGCGGCCCTAATGACATCACCAGTCCAGGAACCTGTGAGGGATGACCTGATCCCTCAAATACCTTGGGACTGGTCTTGCAAGCCGCCGGATATATTCTTGGTTCCCCTGTGTGTTACTTAGTGATTGATTTCTGTTTGACTCTGACCTCAGCCTGGATTTCTGACCCCTCTTTTGCCTGACGATTCTGTACTTCTGCTACTCTCCTGGTTTGTGACCATGGCCTGGATATTCTGACTCTGCTACTTCCTAACGATTCTGAACCTCTGCTGCCCTCCTGGTTTTTGACTCTGACCTTGGCCTGAAATTGACTCTGCTATTGCCTGACGTTTTTGTACTTCACTTTGACGACCGTCCTGCTCTGGCCGCTGTTCCTATTCAGACAGTACCTCCTGGGCTCTGTTGTAAATCCAGATCCCTGTATAGGGGGTAAAGGGTATCAGTGTTTCTCGGGATGTTGCCTGGCTGCAGCCCAGAACCGCAGACGGACGTTACATTATATCCGGCCATAAAATTAACTGCTTCTTGTGTATATACCCCACATATACAAAAGCAGTCTCCCTGAACTTTTTTTTTTCTTCTTCTGACTGAGCTGATTTTTAGCCTGAACACCTGTTGCAGTGCACAGCCTGGAAGATCTCTCTCATTTTCTTGGACAACTATGCGGCAGTCTGGAGTCTTCAGGGAGAGAGCTGCACCTCAGAGATCCATGCTCCTGGCACGTCGACCTCTGGGCAACTACTCTGGCTATGGTTGCCCAGGGGCTCAGGTATTGCCCGCAGATGCGGATAAAGTTTTATTACCCATTTCAGTTTCATGTGGTCAGAAATCGCTGTGTTTAAACGCGTATGTGGATAGTGGCAACCAAAATCGCTGAAAGCGCTGCAGCGATTTTTGGGGTTTGCTAATTATTACCGCAAGTTTATTAGAGGTTTCTCAGAGATTGCCAAGCCACTCACGGATCTGACCTGGAAAGGGGCGGATGTGGCCAACTGGAATCCTGAGGCAATTCAGGCGTTTTCTACGTTAAAAGAGAGTTTTGTGGCCAACCCAGTTTTGGTTCAGCCGGATCTGGACCGTCCATTTATTGTGGAGGTGGATGCCTCTGAAGTCGGAGTGGGAGCAGTGCTATCACAAGGCACTACATCCCTCACTCAGCTTCGTCCATGTGCGTTTTTTTCCCCGCAAATTCTCTCCCACGGAGAAAAACTATGATATTGGGAATCGGGAACTATTGGCAATTAAATGGGCCTTCGAGGAATGGCGTCACTTCCTCGAGGGCGCCAAACACAAGATCACGGTAATTACCGATCATAAGAACCTGACATACCTAGAATCAGCAAAAAGGTTAAATCCTAGACAAGCAAGGTGGGCATTGTTTTTCTCTAGGTCTAATTTTATAATCACCTTCCGCCCTGGTACAAAAAATGTGAGGGCCGATGCCCTCTCTCGCAGTTTCTGCCCCTCACAAGCCGAGGACTGTGAACCAGTTCCGATATTGGCCACTGGGATTATTGTGTCCGCAGTGTCATTGGACCTTCTGGAGGAGATCCGTAAATCCCCAGAACAAGCCCCTGACACTACGCCACCCAACAAATTGTTCGTTCCGCCTGCATTTCGCCTACAAGTGCTTAGAGAATCACATGACTCTGTTTTGGCAGGCCATCCTGGTCTTAATAATACTGCCAGATTGATAACTAGGAATTTTTGGTGGCCGACGGTGGTTAAGGACTGCAAAGAATATGTCCTAGCATGTGAGGTCTGTGCCCGCGCCAAGTCCTCCCATACTCGCCCTGCCGGCTGGCTCCAGTCCTTGCCCACCCCCGAGAGTCCATGGACCCACATCTCCATGGACTTCATTACGGACCTTCCGTCCTCAGATGGAAAGACGTGTATTTGGGTGGTGGTGGACAGGTTCAGTAAACAATGTCATTTTGTCCCCCTGTCGGGGTTACCTAACTCGGAAACGTTGAGTAAACTGTTTATTGTACATGTGGTACGTTTACACGGTGCCCCGGTCAATATTGTGTCTGACAGGGGTACCCAATTCGTGTCAACGTTCTGGAGGGCGTTCTGTAAACACATTGGTATTGAGCTATCTTTTTCCTCGGCTTACCACCCTGAAACCAATGGGCAAACCGAACGTGTCAACCAGGCTCTGGAGCAATACCTTCGTTGCTACATCTCAGAACACCAGTCCGATTGGGCAGAACATCTGCCACTAGCCGAGTTTGCCCTAAACAATCAGTATCAGGACTCCATTAAGTCTACCCCCTTTTTCTGCAACCACGGGCTGCATCCGCGCTTTGGCTCATTCTCGGCCAGAATGTCGGAGCTTCCTGGGGTAGAGAAAAATATTCATCGTTTAAAAACCATTTGGTCTGAGGTAAACTCTAACTTGAAAGGGGCCCGGGTTAGACAGACCTCGGCAGCGAACAAACGGCGATCCAAAGGACCGCACCTGGGAGTTGGAGACAAGGTTTGGCTCTCCACCAAAAACATCAAGCTTAAAGTACCGTCTGCCAAACTGGGTCCCAGATTTATTGGTCCATACGAGATTATAGAGGTGATTAACCCGGTGGCCTTCCGTTTAAAACTCCCTCAGTCTTTCAAATTACCCAATGTCTTCCACAAGTCTCTCCTCAAGTTGTATCGCTCCCCAATTCACCCTGTCCCGTCCCCTCCTCCTCCCGTTTCGGTCGGAGGGTCCTTGGAGTATGAAGTCCAGGGTGTCCTTGACTCCCGCCTTGTAAGAGGGTCCGTACAGTATCTGGTACACTGGAGGGGCTACGGCCCGGAGGAGAGGTCCTGGGTCCCTGCGCGGGACATCCATGCAAAAGCACTAATTAGAAGGTTTCACCTCCTTCACCCTGACAAACCAGGTTTTGAGGGTCCGGAGGCCCCTCTTGGAAGGGGGGGTACTGTCACGTCTCCGTCAGATTTGGGGCCTGCTGTTCCGGTCGCAGCCACTAGGAGGCGCCGGGCCGCCACTTCGCCGTCAGACTCGGGGACGGCTGTTCCTGCCTCGGCCACTGGGAGGCACCGTGGTTCTATTACATCGCCGTCAGACTCAGGGCCTATGGTCCCAGCTTTAGCCACTAGGAGGCGCCGGTCTGTCATGTCACCGTTGGATTCGAGGCCTGCTGTTCCGGTCACGGCCACTAGGAGGCGCCAGACCGCCACTTCACTGTCAGACTCGGGGACGGCTGTTCCTGCCTCGGCCACTGGGAGGCGCCGTGGTCCGCCCGTGAGTTATGGTGGTGACAGAGAAGTGGCTCCTGCGCAGGCATCTGGTGGGCGCAGGCTCCACCCCTCTGTCAGTCATCAGGGGGTTACTGCAACTCCATCTGGCCTGGTCCTGGGGGCGGCCCTAATGACATCACCAGTCCAGGAACCTGTGAGGGATGACCTGATCCCTCAAATACCTTGGGACTGGTCTTGCAAGCCGCCGGATATATTCTTGGTTCCCCTGTGTGTTACTTAGTGATTGATTTCTGTTTGACTCTGACCTCAGCCTGGATTTCTGACCCCTCTTTTGCCTGACGATTCTGTACTTCTGCTACTCTCCTGGTTTGTGACCTTGGCCTGGATATTCTGACTCTGCTACTTCCTAACGATTCTGTACCTCTGCTGCCCTCCTGGTTTTTGACTCTGACCTTGGCCTGAAATTGACTCTGCTATTGCCTGCCGTTTTTGTACTTCACTTTGACGACCGTCCTGCTCTGGCCGCTGCTCCTATTCAGACAGTACCTCCTGGGCTCTGTTGTAAATCCAGATCCCTGTATAGGGGTAAAGGGTATCAGTGTTTCTCGGGGTGTTGCCTGGCTGCAGCCCAGAACCGCAGACGGACGTTACATTTAGTCATTGCTTGCGTTGAGAAACATGTGATGGTGTCT
This sequence comes from Dendrobates tinctorius, assembly GCF_039654945.1. Lineage (NCBI taxonomy): Eukaryota > Metazoa > Chordata > Amphibia > Anura > Dendrobatidae > Dendrobates > Dendrobates tinctorius. The sequence goes on along the minus strand of NW_027361736.1, from coordinate 2,250,931 downwards.
ACGCGGCTTGTGTTTTGAATATTTCCCATAAGGGATGGGGGCATTGCTCTAGAATCACTGCGTTGAGAAATATGTGATGGTGTCTCCGCGGCTTGTGTTTTGCATGTTTTTGCATATTTCCCATAAGGGATGGGGGCATTGCTCTAGAATCACTGCGTTGAGAAACATGTGATGGTGTCTCCACAGTGTTGGATGTTGATATCCATGAGTTCATTCTTCCTCATTTTTCACAGTCTTTTACTAGGCATTGCTCCTATTAGCCAGTTTCCTACTCCACACTGATGAGGGGCAATACCCCGAAACAGCTGTCTGTGGATGGATACCATGTTTTGGCATAGGTGGTTTCCTTCACTGGAGACTGCCCTTCCCGTGGTTGTTCCTTCCCGGGGAAAGACCTGGCTAGTCATTGCTTGCGTTGAGAAACATGTGATGGTGTCTCCGCGGCTTGTGTTTTGCATGTTTTTGCAGATTCCCCAGCGCACTGACATGGCCATCGCTCCCCTGCGCACTGACACCACTCCCATGCGCACTGACACAGCCGCAGCTCCCCAGCGCACTGACATCACTCCCCGGCGCACTGACACAGCCATCGCTCCCCTGCGCACTGACACGGCCATCGCTCCCCTGTGCAATGACACCACTCCCATACACTCTGACACCATTCCCCGGCGCACTGACACGGCCGCTATTCCCCAGCGCACGGACATCACTCCCTGGCGCGCTGAACCGGCCATTGCTCCCCTGCGCACTGACACCACTCCCCGGCTCACTAACTTGGCCGCTATTCCCTAGCGCACTGACACCACTCCCCGACGCACTGACACCGCCGCCATTCCCCAGCGCACTGACACCACTCTCCGGCGCACTGACATGGCCGCCATTCCCCAGCGCACGGACACCACTCCCCAGTGCACTGACACGGCCATCGCTCCCCTGCACACTGACACCAATCCCATGTGCACTGACACCACTGATGATTTAGCGAATCCTGCTTTGAGCAGGGGGTTGGACCAGATGACTCAGGAGGTCCCTTCCAACTCTTCCATTCTATGATTCTACGATTCTATGACTTTCATAAGACTTTCATGGCTTCGACTGGATTAGCCGTACAATAAAAATTATGAAAAAATGTGTGGTGTTTTATTTCATTAAAATACTTTATTCTTGTGTGTGTTTTTAACCCTTTATTACTATAATATTAATAACGGATAGGCATCTTATTGACACCTCTACATTATTAACCGGGCTTAATGTCACCTTACAATAAGCAAGGTGACATTAACGCCTTATTACCCCACATGTCACCACTACACGGCAGTGAGAAGAGAGGGGCTAAGTGCCAGAATTGGCACATCGTATAGATGCGCCATTTCTGGGGCGGCTGCAGACTGGTAAATGTAGCCGGGGGGGGAGACAATATCCATGGCCCCATCCTAGGCTATGAATATCTGCCCGCATATAGAGAGACTGTTAGCACCGCTCCCCGGCTGTGCTCACCGCCTCCGCTCCTGGTCCGGCTTCCTCCTCAGTCTCTGCCTTGACGCGCGCCCCCGCTCTGCGTGCTTTCCGGCAGCTGGCCTCCCGATGCCCTCCTCCACTTCCCTCGGCGCACGCGATGGAGGGTTAGATCGTGCGCCTATAGCCGCCTGTCAGCGTGACCTGCTCGGACCTCCTCCCGACCTATCAGAGCCCTCCAACAGGTATTTCAGGCCGCCCTCCCCTAGTGGAGGCGCCTGACTATTGAGTTATTGTCTCTTGTGTCTAGGCCGTGCTCGCTGCTGTCTGTGCTCCCAGTCTCTGTGCTTCCTGCTGTGCCATAGTGTTATCGCCTTGTCTCCTGCTCCTGCCATCTGTTTAACCCTCGGTTTCCTCTCTCCTTTTAGTTTCGCTTCCACTCCTGCCTCCTGCTGGTTCCGCCGTCCCCTCCTCGGATCTCCCACCACTCCTCCTCATCACTCACCCTCTTGAGCCGACCCCTGGGCCTGGCTGCCATGGCGCTTGAACTCCTCGAGTCTGTTCCCTAACGGTCCCTGTATAGGGGTCGGTCCACTTGGTGCGCTCGCTCGGGGAGGGTTCGGCGTCACGGTCCAGTGGGTCCACTCTCGCTTCCGGCATCCGCAGTGTAACAGAATAGTCAGGCCATGGACCCCGCCGGGGCCGCCGCCCAAAAGGAGTTGGTATTCCTGAGGGAAAACCAGACCCGAATTATGTCTTTTATGAAGACCATGGATTCCCGCTTGTCGGCCTTACAGGCCGCTGACCCTGGCAACACCTCCCAACTGGCCAGCCTCCAGCAGGAGCTGGTTCAGCAACGGGACACCCAAGCCCATATCCTCTCTTACATGGCCTCGGTCGACGATCGGTTGCTGTCCCTGCAGTCGGCTGCCGCGCGCGATCCGTCCCGCGGTTCCGATCCCATACCTGCCCCGTCACCCAGGCTGGGTAAACCGCCTCGGTATGGCGGCGACCCAAAGTTGTGCAGGGGCTTCCTAAATCAGTGCAGGTTGCATTTCGAACTATTGCCCCAACAGTATCCCACAGATCGGGCCAAGGTGGCCTTTATTGTGTCCCATCTGGAGGGAGAGGCTCTCTCCTGGGTGAATCCCCTGTGGGAGCGGGACGATCCCGTAGTCTCTAGTGTCCAGAACTTCACGGACACTTTCCGTAGAGTCTTTGACGAGCCCGGTCGGGTAGCTTCCGCCACGGAGTCCCTTTTCTGCCTCACTCAGGGTACCCTTACGGTCGGACAATATGCCATCCGATTCCGTACCTTGGCCTCTGAGTTGGGGTGGAATAACGAGGCTTTGGTCGGGGCCTTCTGGCGTGGTCTCTCTGGCAAAATCAAGGACGAACTGGCAGGGCGTGATACCCCGACCACCTTGGAGGATCTTATTTCTCTGTCCACACGAATTGACCTCCGGTTTCAGGAACGCGCTCGGGAGGCTGCGAGAGAGAGGCGGCCGCTCAGACCGTCTGCTTCTTTTCACAGGCCGTCCAGTCCTCGTCCTCCTGGTCTGTCCTCCAGTCTGACACCGGAGCCGATGCAGGTGGATCGAGTCAAGTTGGCAGAACAGCGCCGTAAGGAGAGACTGATGGAGGGTTTGTGCCTGTATTGTGGCAGCGCGTCCCACTTCCTGCGTTCCTGTCCTGAGAGGCCGGGAAACTCCTCCACCTAGGGCAGGTAAGAGGCCGACCTAGGTGTATCTCACTCCTCTCATCCCCTTACCCTTTCGGTTCAGCTGGTTTTTGGTCAGAGACGTGGCTCGGAGGTGGCCTATGTGGACTCGGGCACGGCGGGGAACTTCATAAGATTGAAGGAGGTGAGGAAGTACCGGATTCCCGTGATTACCCTGAAAACTCCACGTGTTATCGCCTCTGTAGATGGAAGACCCCTACAGGAATCCGTGTCCCTGGTTACGGAGGAGGTGTGTCTGCAAATCGGGGCCTTGCACCGGGAGCGGATCGCATTCTACGTTCTTCCTGACCTAGCCCATGCCTTGCTACTTGGCCTACCTGGCTTAGAACACATGAACCCGTCCTTAATTGGCGTTCCGGGGAGGTCCTCCGCTGGGGACATCCCTGCCAGGAGAGGTGCCTGGGGCCTGTGCGTCCAGTCAGTCCTCCTCCAGTCTCCTCGGGCCCAGGAGGCTTACCACCCGCATACTGGTCGTTCTCAGACGTGTTTGATAAGAAGGAGGCGGAGATCCTTCCTCCGCATCGCCCGTATGACTGCCCTATCGATCTCCGACCCGGGACCACTCCGCCCCGTGGGCGAATTGATCCCTTGTCCCCAGCTGAGACTGCGGCCATGTCTGAGTACATTAGTGAGAATTTACCCAGAGGTTTCATACGGAAGTCTTCTTCGCCTGCCGGAGCCGGGTTTTTCTTTGTGACGGTTCTCTCCGTCCTTGCATTGATTTCCGGGGTTTGAACGACATTACTGTAAAAAACAAGTATCCCTTGCCTCTCATCCCTGAACTCTTTGATCGGCTGCGTGGAGCCCGCATCTTCTCGAAGTTGGATTTACGCGGAGCCTACAATCTCGTCCGCATCCGTCCGGGTGACGAATGGAAGACCGCCTTCAACACCCGGGACGGGCATTACGAATATCTGGTTATGCCCTTCGGTCTCTGCAACGCTCCCGCGGTGTTCCAGGAATTCGTCAACGATATCTTCCGAGACCTATTGTACTCCTGCGTGGTGGTGTATCTGGACGACATCCTTATTTTCTCCCCGGATCTGGCATCTCACAGGAGGAGCGTTCATCTGGTTCTACAACGCCTACGGGAGAATCGCCTCTACGCGAAGCTGGAGAAGTGTCTCTTTGAGCAGTCTTCCTTACCCTTTTTGGGCTACATTGTTTCTGATTCTGGTCTGGAGATGGATCCTGGAAAGTTGTTGGCAATTCTTCAATGGCCCCGGCCAGTGGGAGTCAAGGCGATTCAAAGGTTCCTCGGCTTCGCCAACTATTATCGCCAATTTGTGCCACATTTTTCATCTGTCATCAAACCCATCTCCAGTCTCACTCGCAAGGACGTCAACTCCTCGTCCTGGTCCCCGGAGGCTGAAGAGGCCTTCTCCTGTCTGAAACAAGCCTTTGCAACGGCACCTGTTTTACACCGACCCGAGGCTACCAAGCCATTCATTCTGGAGGTGGATGCCTCTTCCATCGGAGCAGGTGCAGTGCTTTCTCAGAGGTCCCCGTCCGGCCGACTGGTTACCTGCGGGTTCTTTTCGAAAGCCTTCTCTCCAGCAGAGTAACTACTCCATCGGGGATCGCGAACTGCTGGCCATAAAATTGGCATTGGAGGAATGGCGCTACCTTCTTGAGGGGTCGGTCCACCCGTTTACCATCTTTACCGATCACAAGAACCTGGCGTATCTCCAGTCGGCCCAGAGACTTAATCCTCGACAAGCCAGATGGTCTCTCTTCTTCGCTCGGTTCGATTTTGAGCTGCATTTCCGCCCCGGGCCAAAGAACTTCAAGGCGGATGCATTGTCCCGGTCTCTGCAGTCTCCTGATTTGGTGGAGGATCCGACTCACATCATCGATCCAGCCAAGATCATCACGGTGGCCCCGGTGAGACTGATTACTCCTCCCCCAGGCAAGACCTACGTGCCCGAGGCAGACAGAGAAAAGGTACTGCAGTGGGGACATTCCTCTAAAGTTTCCGGACATGTCGGAGTCAAAAAGACGATGGAGCTCATCGCTCGTTTTTATTGGTGGCCCTCTCTCCACAAAGATGTGTCTGACTTCACGGCGTCCTGTTCCTCTTGTGCCAAAGTCAAGGTTCCCAGGCGACCACCCTCCGGTCTTCTGCTTCCACTGCCGATTCCCTCGGTCCCTTGGCAACATATCGCTTTGGATTTCATTACGGACCTGCCTGACGCTTCCGGATATACAACTATCCTGGTAACTGTCGACCGCTTCTCCAAGATGGCCCATTTCACTCCTCTTCCAGCCTTGCCCTCCGCCCCAGAGTTGGCGAAGATTTTTATCCAGCACATCTTTCGCCTCCATGGCTTTCCAAAGCATATTGTGTCTGATCGAGGCATACAATTCACCTCGCGATTCTGGAGAGCCTTATGTGAGCTTCTGGAAGTAAGGTTGGACTTTTCCTCCGCGTACCATCCCCAGTCCAATGGCCAAGTGGAACGCATTAATCAGGTACTAGCGACATTTACGGCAGTTCACCAACGCTCATCAGGATAACTGGGTCCATCTCCTTCCCTGGGCAGAGTTCTCCTACAATAATCATCCCAGCGAGTCTTCGGCCAAGTCTCCATTCTTCGTGGTGTTTGGGATGTATCCTGGTATCCCTCTACCTATTTCCACCACCTCTGGTGTGCCTGCAGCAGATTCTCTGACCCTGGAGTTCTCTAAGATCTGGTCCGAGACTAAGGAGGCTCTCAGGAAGTCTGGGGAGCGCATGAAGAGACACGCTGACAAGAGACGCTTGGACTCTCCGATTTACCTCCCGTGTCAACAAGTTTGGCTTTCGGCCAAGTACATTAGGCTAAAGCTCCCTTCTTACAAACTGGGACCTCGCTACATTGGACCTTTCAAGATTCTCAAACGCATTAACAATGTATCTTACAAACTGGAGTTACCCGTCCCCAACTCCTTCCACGTCTCTCTCCTTAAGCCGGTTGTCTTGAATCGGTTCCAGCCAGCTCCTAAACCTTCTCCTCTACCTGTCTCTTCCGGTGATATCTTTGAGGTAAGGGACATTTTGGCCTCAAAAAAAGTTAGGGGTAAAACCTTTTTCCTAATCAATTGGAAGGATTTCGGTCCCGAGGAGAGATCTTGGGAGCCGCAAGAGAACATCAATGCTCCGCGCATTCTTAAGAAGTTTTTAGCCAGACGCAGTGGAGGGGAGGGTAAGAGAGGGGGTACTGTTAGCACCACTCCCCGGCTGTGCTCACCGCTCCCCGGCTGTGCTCACCGCCTCCGCTCCGGCTTCCTCCTCAGTCTCTGCCTTGACGCGCGCCCCCGCTCTGCGTGCTTTCCGGCAGCTGGCCTCCCGACGCCCTCCTCCACTTCCCTCGGCCGCGCGCATGGTACCTCTGCGCACGCGCCGGAGGGTTAGATCGTGCGCCTATAGCCGACTGTCGGCGTGACCTGCTTGGACCTCCTCCCGACCTATCAGAGCCCTCCAACAGGTATTTCAGGCCGCCCTCCCCTAGTGGAGGCACCTGACTATTGAGTTATTGTCTCGTGTCTAGGCCGTGCTCGCTGCTGTTGCAGCTGCTGTCCTGTTAACCCTCTGTGCTGCCTGCCTTTGTGCTCTCTGTCTCTGTGCTCCCTGTCCCTGTACTCCCAGTCTCTGTGCTTCCTGCTGTGCCATAGTGTTATCGCCTTGTCTCCTGCTCCTGCCATCTGTTTAACCCTCGGTTTCCTCTCTCCTTTTAGTTTTGCTTCCACTCCTGCCTCCTGCTGGTTCCACCGTCTCCTCCTCGGATCTCCCACCACTCCACCTCATCGCTCACCCTCTTGAGCCGACCCCTGGTCCTGGCTGCCATGGCGCTTGAACTCCTCGAGTCTGTTCCCTAACGGTCCCTGTATAGGGGTCGGTCCACTTGGTGCGCTCGCTCGGGGAGGGTTCGGCGTCACGGTCCAGTGGGTCCACTCTCGCTTCCGGCATCCGCAGTGTAACAGACGCCACGTCATTTTTTTTTTAGGGTTACCCTAATTTTAATAGCCAGTAAAGGCTATGCAGACAGCTGCGGGCTGATATTCATAGCCTGGGAAGGGGCCATGGGTATTAACCCCTTCCCAGGCTACAAATATCGGGCCCCGGCCGTCAGCTTTCCCCCTCTGGCGCAGAAAATTGCACGGGAGCCCACGCCATTTTCTTTCCCCTTTTTTTTTTCAAAATTAAACATATTGGGGCTTGCTATTATTTATTTATCCATCTATATCTATCCATAGATATATCTATCTTTTGATATATCCATAGATATATCTATGGATTCTATCTACCTATCCCATATCTATCCATCTATCTATCGATCGATAGATATGGAATAGATCGATCTATACATAGATCGTTAGAGATAGACATATCTATAGATGGATAGATATTATCTATCTCTAACGATCTATGTATAGATCGATCTATTCCATATCTATCGATCGATAGATGGATAGATATTATCTATCTGTGTGCGTTTTTAAAAAACGGATTCGACAGATCCGTTTCTTTGACGGATCCGTCGCATCAGTTTTTCACAATCTGCGATAGATCCGTCGAGACAACGGATTGTGACTGACTGCAAAAAACTGTTGTGTGAAAGGGGCCTTAGCCAAACCTCCAACTCCTTCAATGACACCGACTCCAACTCCGACTCCACGACTCAGACTCCCTCATACCAGGGCTGTGGAGTCGGTAAGCCAAACTTCCGAATCCAACTCTTCAATTTCCATGACACTGACTCCATCTCCGACTCCACAGCCCTGCCAGGAGCAAAGAATTCTGTCAGCGCGTAGTGTGCACGCTGTAAGGATTCACAAGTCTGCAGTTTATTACGTGACTGGAGTCCTGTACCCAAAGGCTGGACAACCCTTTTAAGCCTTTTTGCCACAACTTAGAAAGTATGCTTGGGGTCATTGGCAATTTAGATGACCCATTTATGCCCAAGATTTTAAAAGAACCTATCACCCCCTTTGGAAATCACAAAGTGAAATAAGACCAAATATAAATCTCTCTCAAATATAAAGAATTAGGAAAATAAAAACATTTACTCACTAATTTAGTGTCAAAAGATTTGACTCTTGAACCTCTCCAACATTGGACATACCAAAATAAACTATTTTGGAGGAAGCTCCCATACATAGATGGATGCACTGGTACATCTTGGAGATTATGTGGGCACAAAAGCAGAGTCAGCATGATCATTTCTAGGAGCGCAGCTTAACTAATAGCCAAGTTCATGCTCTAACAGCCAAGGCCAGTGCTACCCAAGGCTGTTTAACCCTTTAAATGCTGCAATCAAAGCACCATCCACGAGAACAGGTCCCCTTCACCCATCTTAGCAGCTAGCTCTTAACTTCTTGTGAAGCCCTGCCACTAGGTTAAAGCTATGAAGGTGTAAAGACAGCATCCAAGTTCCATAGCCATCGTATTAAAATAAGCAGTCACCGTCTTCATCTTTTATTAGCATATCTCTTTGTTGGTGTTCTGCAGGCTATGACCTCCTGGATTGTTCCAGTGTTTGTTGGGCAATCCAGTCACTACTCAATGTAAGTCTACAAAAGGCCACAACAAGGCCCACGTAGGCTAACAATGAGAGCTTGGGACTGTTACCTCTGACTTCTGGTCAGTCAGAAGTTGCAGTCACAAGGTTGTTGCACATGACTGGGGTGGCGTTGGGAACAGCTGAAGATGGCGGCTGGTAAGTATAATGAGGGGCTTTGAACTTGGATTAATAGCACCACTTCAGGGCTGAAATTACAAAAACAAAACAGAACAAAACACACACACACACACACACACGCTGGAGTGCATCTTTAATTCAGATCAGAAAATTCTAGTGCTTCAACATAACTTTCTGGGATTTTACAAGCCATTAAAAAGCTCAATCAGCTTTTCACTTCTAATTAATTTGTCAGCTTTTCACTTCTAATTAATTTATAAATCCAGTGGATCAGGTCTGTAATCATTTGTAGTAAAATGTGTTTTATGTACAAAGCATTTACCGAAATAACTCCGCTAAATAAGTTTTAATGACTTGAAGCAAAGAGTACGTGAATTATGACATATACATCATATAAAAGGACGCGTCACTCCCTCATACAGTACTCACTTGATGAAAGCAGGAGGCATGTCTCGCTTCATAATCTGATCTTCAGTTGTCTGGACCGTTTCTTTCCCAACCTGAGGTAAAACAATGACACAAGGTTAGGTGGGCAAAAAGTGGAGAATATACTATACAATTAGTGAACACCATGGAATCATTCACACATTCACAAAGAAGTAAACTTTCAAAGGGTTGTCAGGGACTTAACAAGTGATGACCCATTAATAGGACAGAAAGGATCCATCACCGAACTGAAATCAGCTCTGGCAGCAGCCGGAAATTGGTGATGTCCAGGACTCATCACATAGCTAAGAGTCCGCCCAAAGCCCTGCTCTTTATTTCCAAGTCACTTGAATGAGAGGCAAAAAGCAGTAGCAGTGACCACGAAGCAATGTCTGAGCGGCTGTCTGCCGCCTCAGACATTGCCTATATCTATCCACTGACAATGGAGATAAAAGCAAAAAAAAAACTTTATTAGGCTAATATGCCATATTAAAATGCAAAAAACATCTGACGCGTTTCTGGTGCACAAAGGCACCCTTAGTCATAGGTCCTATGACTAAGGGTGCCTTTGTGCACCAGAAACGCGTCAGATGTTGTTTGCATTTTAATATGGCATATTAGCATAATAACGTTTTTTTTTCATTTATGCCGGTGTGCGGAACGAACTTTCTTCTTCTTGTGGATATCCACTGACAATATCACTGGAGGGGCCAGGTGTCAGGCCTGTCTGATCTCATACGGATGACCTATAGACTATCCCATGAGGGGAAATATTAACAAAGCTTCTTAAAAAAAAAACAAAAAAAAAACAAGCATTTTCCAAATACCAGAAATAGTGCAAGAGACCTGTGGAATATCAACAATGCATTTCAGAACCTAACAATAGTACAAACAACGTCTACGCAAAATTATTACATAACAATTTAGACAAAATATTTAACCCCACTAATTTTAACCCCCACACCCAGGCCTGGTTGCACCTTCTTGATCAAGCCCAAATTTTGCAATTCTGACCAATATCACTATGGTAATAACTCTTTAACGTTTCAACAGATCCCACGGATTCCGAGATTTGCTTTTTTCGTCACATATTGTACTTCGTGATAATGGTAAAATTTATTCGATATGATTTGCACTTGTGAAATAAACGGAAGTTTGGCGAAAATTTTGCAATTCCGAAAATATTAATTTTTATGTCCTTAAATTAGAGAATTAGGTCACACAATATATTGAAGAAACAACATTTCCAACACATCTAGTTTACATCAGCACAATTTTTTAAACAATTTTGTTTGGAAGTTATAAAAGTTAACCAGCGATTTCGTAGTTCAACTTTTTTTTTTCTTTTATGGACAAATTACATTTGAAGTGGCTTTGAGAGACCAATATTGCAGAAAATACCCCAAAGTGACATATTCTAAAGACTGCACCCTCCAAGTGCTCAAAACCACATTCTAGAAGTTTATTAACCCTTCAGGTGTGTCATAGGAATTTTAGGAATGTGGAAGGGAAAAAAATGTTTATTTTTTTAACATAAATTTTACTTCAGACCAACACGGTTTTATTTTCACACAGGTAAGAGGAAAAAATGGACCCCAATATTTGTTCTGCAATTTTTCCTGAGCATACAGATACCACAAATTTGGGGGAAAACCAAAGTTTGGGAGCACGGCAGGTTTCGGAAAAGAAGAAGCACCATTTGACTTTTTTAATGCAAAATTTGCTGGAATAATTCGTGGATGCCATGTCACGTTTGGAGAGCTCCAGATGTGCCTAAACAGTGAAATACCCCCACAAGTGACACCATTTTGGAAACTAGAACCTCACAAGGAACTTGGCTAGAGGTGTCCTGAGAACCTTGAACCCCATGATGCTCCACAGAAGTTTATAAAGTAGAGCCATGAAAATAAAAATCAAAAAACACATTTTTCCCCCCAAAATTTACTTTTAGTCCCAAATTTTTTATTTTCAAAAGGTTACAGGAGAAAATGGACCACAAAACTTATTGTGCAATTTCTCCTGAGTGTGCAGATACACAACTTGTGGTGAAAAACTACTGTTTGAGCGCACAACAGAGCGCAAAAGGAGTGATGTTTTGAAACGCAAATTTTGATGGAGTGGTCTGCAGGTGTCAAGTCGCATTTGGAGAGCCCATGATGTGCCTAAACAATGCAACTTTCCTCCCAAAAGTGACCCCAAGTAGTGGAAACACAGCAGAGGGAGACCACAGCAGGGTATTTAATCATTGTGTTTCTGTCCTTGTTTTATTCTGCTTAGTGGCTAGTGTGTACATGCGCCTACATGCTGCATGCACACCAATTTATATCCCAGTCATACCTTTGGGGTTTTTTCTTCTGTCTGTTTGTATCATGTGCATATAAAAGGTTGTGCCTTACCTTTCTTTTGAGCAGTGCATTATATTGACGTGGTCTCCTTCAGATGCGTTTCCACTAGTTGGGTATCAGTAAAACACCAAAATCACTGATTATGTGTATAAGTTAAAAAGAAAAAATATATATATATTATATATATATTTAAAAAAAAAAAATGTGCACAAACAATTCCCTCAAAAAATGTGATGGTACCCAAAGTGATAATAAAGCAATAAGGTAAAATCAGGATAAGGGGGAGTAACGCTATATTAATCACTAGCCTCGTCCAAATACCAAACATGTGAACGCTAAATATGGTTTAAGCACACTGGGACTCAGGAGCAAGGGGTTTTCCAAAGACCCTGTATTACCAGTAATGTGAAAGCACCCTATATTTCCACTGACAGACCATAGAGGCGACTTGATTTTTTTTGTGGACTGATTTGAAGCTTTTGTTAGGAACATTTTACATAACGTTTGGGATCACATTTATCCGGAGCTCTACACTGAGCATTTACATTGGGGTTTCCATCTACGGTAAATCTCTGAGTGACGAGATTCAGATGAAACTCCGAGGGATCCATTCACTATAATGAGGCAGCAGAGTTACTCTGGACACCGTGTGGCCTCTGTTCAGCGGTGTACTTTTCAGAAGTGCACAAAACTGGCCGACAGCACTTTTATGCATGCCTAAAAAGACGGACATCGCTGCATCATAGATCAGATGGCATCCACAGTGCCTCAATCTGCCTCTTTATAGGGAATCTTACATCGAGAGTTCTGTGTGAAGCGCAGGATAGAAGAACACCGGGCCTTAGTGCAATCTTTGGGAGAGAGTGAACAAATCAACAGCAGGTGAAGAATTGGTTTCATTTATTTTATACGCTCATGCGATATAAGTGATTAGACAACTTATTCTTTGGATCGGGGCGATTACGATACCATATTTCTTTTTTTTATGTTTGGCTGCTGCTACACACTTAAAAAAAACAACAACAAAAAAAAAAAAAAGGAAATTTTTTTTTCCTCAAAAACAATTTTTTACATCGCCATATTTTCCCAGGTTATTAATATCAGCTAACAAGCTGTTTGCTTAACCTTTACTGGTTACTTTACAGGGGGACCTGTTAAAAATTTGACATAGGGTCCATCTATAAAGTGTAACCAGCAAAGGCTAAACAGACAGCTGTTTATTTTCATAATTCCTTTTATATTGTTATGATGTTAGAAGGGTTAAAATGTTTTTTTTTTTGTTTCTTTTTCCCAAGGAAATTTACAAACTTTGTTTTTTTAGGAACCTATTCATGTTTGAAGGGACTTTGAGGGGCCTATATTATGCATTGGAAAAACCCCAAAACAAATTCCATTTTAAAACCTGCACTCTTCAATTTATTTAAAACTGCCGTCAGAAAAAGTGTTAATGTGCTTCACAAGAATTATTACAATGTAGAATGAAAAAAAAAAAAATTAAGACTTTATTAGACTTAAATTGTGATTTTGCTCCAAATGAGTCACTTTCACAAGTAGTAATAGGAGAAAATAGATCTCACAATTTCCTAAACAACTTCTCAGAAACACAAAATTCCATGGTCTAATGTGATGAAACAAATGTTTTGGCACATGGCAGTGATTGGAAGAAGGAAGAGCAATTTGATTTTTGGAAAGCAAAGTTGTCTGCAATAGAAAGTGACCCATTGTAGAAACTGGTATCCTAAAAGAATTCAATTGAGTGTTTATTATGAAAGGAGAAGAAAAAACGGCATTAAACAAACTCGCATACTCCATGCAATCATAGGATTCAGTTTGCAGACAGATTGCTTCTTAGGCCTCTTTCACACTTCAGTCTTTTGACGTCAATCGAAATCTGCCCTTTTTTGAAAAAAACGGATCCGTTGTTTTTTTAGGCGGAATCCGTTTTTTTCTCAGACTTACATTAGTGGCGGATTGCGACGGATGGTCATCCGTTGCATCAGTTTTTTTATGGATCCGTCTGAATTTCAGTGTCCGCCGTCTGGAGTAGACTGACCATAGAACTTTTTTGTCTGCGTTGAAAATACGGATTGCGACTGATCCATCGCAGTCCGCCATTGGCTAGAATGGAAGCCTATGGGCGACTGATTTCGCTTTTTTAAACTGAGCATGCCCGGAAGAATTTCCATTCATTTAAATTAATCCCAAAAGCCGTTCTGGCACAAAAAAAAATCTCTCTCTCTCTCTCTCACACAGAGTTCTGTTCCTTTAAATTTCATACACTTGCTGCTGCGATGGATCCGTCCAAAAAACAGATCCGGTGCATCAGTTTTTGGCAAATCTGCAATGGATCCGTTTTTTCACACTGACTGTTTGGAACTGATGTCAAAAGACTAAAGTGTTTTCACACTTTAGTCTTTTGACATCAGTTCCAAACAGTCAAAGTGTGAAAAAACGGTGAGGCCCTACACCGAAAACTCACAGGTGCATGTGAACACCCTGGGAAAGACCTGGAGTGAGGAAGCGCGAGTGACCGCGCTCTCCCCGCGTCCATTTTTTTTTTTTAATGTAACTTAGGCTAGTTTCACACTAGCGTATTTGCTCGCAGCGCCACTAAGTCCCACCCCCTGCCGCGCCCCCTCCGGTCATCTATTGCACATCGCTGCATGCGATCTGCGCATCCTATCTTTAGCATAGTGTGCGCAGACTGTGCGCTGGCCGTGCGCTAGTAGGATTTTGCGTGCGCTGCGCCCTTTTGATGGTGCGCCGAACGCACCATGTTGCATTTTGGTACGCTCGGCGCACCGTCAAAAGGGCGCAGCGCACGCAAAATCCTACTAGCGCACGTCCAGCGCACCCTATGCTAAAGATAGGGTGCACAGATCGCATGCAGCGATGTGCGATAGTAGGAGGTGACCAGAGGGGGCGCGACAGGGGGCGAGGCTTAGCTGCGCTGTGTGCTGCGAGCAAATAAGCTAGTGTGAAACTAGCCTAATAAAGACGCTTTTTTTCACTGATCAATGCCCACGGAGTGCCACCCTTCATCTTCTATCTTGCATATCTTTTAAGTGTATAGTGAGCATCCTGAACCCACAGGCGTCTCATGAATGTTATAAGTGTATTTTTTTTTATTTTAAATGTCTCAATCTTGCAGAATTCTGTGAGGAACTTGTGGGTTCAAAAAATTTTACTACACCCTTAGATACCGTAAATTCCTTCAGAAGAGAGGTTATCAAAATGGGGTCACCTGTGGGATTCTTTTTTCTTGCCCTGACACTTTAGAGAGGCTGTGCAAAAAGCTTTAAAAAAATCTATTCCAACAGCCAAATAGCCCTCCTTCCTTCTGATCCCTGCCATCTACCCAAACAGTACTGCAGTCACATCTGGGGTAGTGCCACATTCAGGAGAAATTGTGTAGCAAGTTGTGGGGTGCATTTTTTATGGTTACCTCTGGTGAAAATGAAAAACTTGCAGATAATACAACATTAACACGAGAAAATGGACCACACAATTTGTTACAAAACTTCTCTTGAACATGATGATACCCAATATGTGGTAAAAATATCACCATTACACACTGAACGGTAAACCACTGGGTAAATCTGACATGGAGAAGGACTTGGGGATCCTAGTTAATGATAAACTTACCTGGAGCAGCCAGTGCCAGGCAGCGGCTGCCAAGGCAAACAGGATCATGGGGTGCATTAAAAGAGGTCTGGATACACATGATGAGAGCATTATACCGCCTGTGTACAAATCTCTGGTTAGACCGCACATGGAGTACTGTGTACAGTTTTGGGCACCGTTGCTCAGGAAGGATATAATGGAACTAGAGCGGGTACAAAGGAGGGCAACAAAATTAATAAACGGGATGGGGGAACTACAATACCCAGAGAGATTAGCAAAATTAGGATTATTTAGTCTAGAAAAAAGACGACTGAGGGGCAATCTAATAACCATGGATAAGTATATAAGGGGACAATACAAATATCTCTGCGAGGATCTGTTTATACCAAGGAAGGCGATGGTCACAAGGGAGCATTCTCTGCGTCTGGTGGAGAAAAGGCTTTTCCACCAACATAGATCCCCTTCTTTACTGTTAGGGCAGTGAGAATCTGGAATTCCCTGCCTGAGGAGGTGGTGATGGCGAACTCAGTCGAAGGGTTCAAGAAAGGCCTAGATGTCTTCCTGGCGCGTAACAATATAGTATCTTAGGCCTGTTTCACACTTCAGTTTTTTCTGTCAGTCAAGATCCGCCAAAATAGCGGAAAACGGCGCCGCAGGCGGACTGACAGAAACGGGGGTGAGTGGATTGGCGGATGTACGGATCCGCCGAAGGTAAAAATTTAAAGGAACCGCAGAGAGAGAGAATTTTCTTTCAGCAGCCAGAAAAGATTCAGGGTTAAAAAGGGAAAATGCAGATCCGCAAGGCAAAAAACGTTACAGGCTCCGCTCGATGATCTCAGCGGACGGCAAAAATTTGGAGGATCCGCAAAAGAACGGATACAACGGATGGCCATCCGTCAAGATCCGCCGGTAATGCAACTCAATGGGGAAAAAAACAGATCCGCCAAGCAAAATGGCGGATCCGTTTTTTTTTTTTTTTGCAAAACAGCGGTTTTTGACTGATGGTGACAAACGGAAGAGTGAAACAGGCTTTACAGTTATTGTTAGGTTCTTTAGAAGGACGTAGATCAGGGGATTTATTCTGACAGAATTTTATAGGCTGAACTGGATGAACTAATGTCTTTTTTCGGCCTTACTAACTATGTTACTATGTTTGCCACTTTTGGAGAGAAGATTTTCCTGGACACCATTAGCAGCATCCCTAAGGAAAGCTGGAAAAAAATAATCATTTCATTTTGGAAACTAGACCCTCTCCTCGATGAACTAATATGCAGGCTTATTGACTTCTTTTGCTCCACAGAAGTTTTCCATAAACATGCATTGGATGTTATAAAGGGAAAAGTGCTAATATGACATCGTAGTGCCCAATACGTTCTAGTGTCCATACATTGCGCGCATCTAGTGCTTTTGAAAATTTTGTAAATTGATTTTGTAAATTTTTAAGTGTGTTCTTCGTACCAAATGAAAAACCATGTGGACACCAACTTCGTGGGTCAGAGGACAGGGGAGCCACTTGGATTTTTGAACCCAGATGTCACTAGATTTCTTTTGGGAGGAGCCATTTCGCTTTTGCAGAACTTTTGTGCTATAATTAATACGGACATCCCTTATATTTTTATTAAGAGATGATGAACCTGGGAGGGGGCTTTTTTGTGGGATAAGCTGAAATTTTTATTTGTAGCATTTTAAGCTAAATAACATTTTTTGATTACTTTTAAAAGCAAAGTTCCAATTTATTCTGTTGTCTAAACCAAGCATTTACATTACGGTTTCAATCTAAATTCACCCTAATAAAATTCGGGTGAAACACCAGACGGAACCACTCATTATAATGAAGTAGATGGAGTCACATTGCGCTCAGTCTGGCCTCTGTTCTGGTGGGGCGCACCTTTTAAGGCCTGGATCACACTTCCGTTTTTTCAAATCCGTCACAATCCGTCGTTTTCCGTTAAAAAACGGATCCACCATTTTTTTTGGAGGATCCGTTTTTTTGTCCTCACTGTGGCTGATCACACCCCAATGTAAATGTTCAGCTAGAGAACAGAGCAAATTCGATACAAGTCTAGGTGGAAAAACAGACAGCACTAAGCATAATGTTATTCAATGGACAGTGCAGAAAAGTGATTTTTTTTTTCCCTAACCAAATCTGTGCATATTTAAGAAAAAAAAATGCCATACGGAAGCAAAAGAAAAGCATTCCTTTTTTATGGATACACTGCAATTCTTTAACATAGAAAACTATTTAAATACAGATAGAATTTTCAAATTTATTTGCCCAAGTTTACAAAAATACACATTCCCTAACAGCAGATTTTTTTGTAATTTGCTTCTGCACAGATTCAGCAACATGGCAGGTACTAGCCACCATTTTTCTGAACCATGTTAGAAAATGAAGAGAAATAAAAAACAGCTTGATAATCATATCTTCAGCCCCTCTGTTAGTCACCACCACCTGCTCAGTCAGTGTCTCATTTCAGATCAATTCCAGTGGAGCCGAAATTCCCCCAGCCTTCCGGGATTGTTAGGCGTGTGAGGGTCCTGTGCATGCAATGGTCACGGCATGCACAGTGATCTTTGCAGGCACATGAACACAACCTTCCTGGGCCAAGCATAGGATTTCAGAGCCACAGACAGCGATCCGAAGATGCGACAATGGCCGGACAAGTAGTGGTGAGAAGAGCCAGAGAGGTGAGCGATGAGGAGAATATATATATTTTTTTTTTTTCCCCATATTACAGTTATTGGTCTCTGGGGCTTAGAGAGATCCCAGAGTAGAAAAAAAAAAAAAAAAAAGATTAAAATTTGTGTAAAATGACGTCTACATGAATTGAATTTCCACCCCCCTAAAAGAAAAAAAAAGGATTTCAAGTGGATTATACCGTATATGGATTTCATATGGATGACAAAATAGAAAAAAAAAATTACCAGCTTTCTGGATGACATGCAGATGATGTTTTTTATTTATTTTTAAAAAATGCCCATGTAATCTTAGACTAGCCTGTGATTTTTTGGGGGGACGCAGAATGAATTAAAAGCGATTCTTGGACTACTCTTATTTTATTACAACATTCATTGTGCAGCATACATAACTCAGCTTTAATCTTAGATTAATATACTGTAGTTTGTTTTTTTTACGTTTTGATACTTTTGCACACAATTAAAAAAAAAAAGACACAACAAACATTTTTTGAGAGCTACAGTGACTTTTTTTTGTCTGACAGAAGTTATGCCACTTTCCCACAATCAGGAAGTAGCAGCGCTTTGGACGCAACGTATTTTGGAGGAGTCCAAAGAGCTGCGTTCTATATACACAGGTAAATCCAAATGTTCACCGAGCCAGGTGGATTTACCACAGCCAATACATTTCCATTGTGGGGGAGTTTACACAGCATCAAATAGAAGCACAGTGGCCATTTCTATAAATCCCATCCACTGTGCTTGTAGCGCACAACCCAGTGGAGATGAGCTACGTCCAAAACGCTGCTATTCCTGATAGTGGACACGTAACCCAAGACAGTTTTTTTTGCAGAGCAACTTGAAGTTTTTAACGGTACCATTTTGGAGCATATAATACTTTATACATTGCTTTTTGTTCAGATTTTTTGAACGCAGAATGAAGACAACTCAGCAATTCTAGAGTATTTACTTAACAGGGAATATAAAAAGTCTACACAACCCTGTTAAAATGCCATGTTTTTTTATAATGTAAAAAAAAAAAAATCTGAAAAGAATCATTTCAGAGCTTCATTCATTCATCCATCCATAATCTATACAAATCCATTGATAAAAACTGAAATCTTTTGGGGTGGAATAAGACAAATAAAAGTATTAAAATAATTTGACTGCATAAATATAGACAACGTTACACTAACATTTTATTGAAGTCCCCTTTGAATTTCTCACATCATTCACTCTTTTTGGGTAGGAATTATCAGAAAAGAGAATGGAAACGGTGAGCAGAGGAGATCAACAAGGAGCCATGTTCTGAGTCAGGTAACAACCTAGGTCAGGTAACAATTGTAGATTTATTAATCACAACGCGTTTCAGGTACGATCCGTCACCTTCATAAGGTGATTACAAAATATGAGACTCACTCAGTGCTTTATTTCAGTTACTGAATTGCAGTGTTTTTTTTTCTCCTTTTCTATCAATTTTTACTGTTTTTAGTCATCAATATTTTTCATTCATTATTCATTCATATTGTACTTCATGATAGTGGTACAATTGATTTGGTATGGCTTAGTTTTTTATTTACTTTTATTTAAATTGTTATGCCCTCAATTCAGTTATGTCACACAACATAGCGTAGTTAATAAATAACATTTCCCACATGTCTACTTCATGCTGGACGGCTCCCTTCAATATAGATCCAAAGTTATTTGTTAGATCCTATAGGGTCCTTGAAAGGAACCCCATAAAATTATTAGTCAACACCTCAATTGACTGATGTTAAATTTTGAGATCTTGAACCAATGAGTCTGCTTGATACTAATGTTCATACCTTCTGGATGCAAAGTGGGCAATTTATATATCCAGAAGGATAGTCTATTATTTAGCCTCTGTAGACGTTCTGGACTGGTCTCAGTATGTGTTCCAAAATGGTTAGATGTAGATGGTCAGGCCAGGCCTTCTTTGATGATATATTAGGAAATGTCTGGACAGGCTATAATCGTTTACCCCATTTTTTTTTATATTATTCCTCTTGCCGGTCATTCTGTTGAAAATCAGTTGCGACAAAAACGATAATCAACCAACGATGTACCACAAAGTCAAATGTTGGTAAACCTCAAAAATTTCTCCTGTCACCCAGGGCTGTGGAGTCGGTAAGCCAAACCTGCAACTCCGACTCCTCAATTTCCCCATACACCGACTCCAACTCCGACTCCCACATATATTGCTTATATTTAAGTGAAAAATGTATTGTAGCACAATGTGAACATCAGACATTAAATCATTTCTATGATCCAATAATCAAGATATTTAGATAGAACATAATATCTATTTATTGGAATACAACTTTAGAACACAAAAAACTGTAATAAATTGTAAATATGTAATACACTGTATACATGTACATGTATACGGTACAGACCAAAGTTTGGACACACCTTATTCAAAGAGTTTTCTTTATTTTCATGACTATGAAAATTGTAGATTCATTCTGAAGGCATCAAAACAATGAATTAACCCATGTGGAATTATATAATTAAAGTGTGAAACAACTGAAAATATTTCTTATATTCTAGATTCTTCAAAGTAGCCACCTTTTGCTTTGATTACTGCTTTGCACACTCTTGGCATTCTCTTGATGAGCTTCAAGTGGTAGTCACCAGAAATGGTCTTCCAACAGTCTTGAAGGAGTTCCCAGAGATGCTTAGCACTTGTTGGCCCTTTTGCCTTCACTCTGCGGTCCAGCTCACCCCAAACCATCTCGATGGGGTTCAGGTCTGGTGACTGTGGAGGCCAGGTCATCTGGCGTAGCACCCCATCACTCTTTCTTGGTCAAATAGCCCTTGCACAGCCTGGAGGTGTGTTTGAGGCCATTGTCCTGTTGAAACATGGATTTTTGTGAGTACTCACCGTAAAATCCTTTTCTCCGGGACGCTCATTGGGGGACACAGATACTTTGGGTGTATGCTTCTGCCGCTAGGAGGCTGACACTAAGTGAAAAAAAGAGGTTAGCTCCTTCTCCGCAGTATACACCCTCGCCCCTATTGCGGGCGGAAATCAGTTTGGTGCCAAAGCAGTAGGAGGACAACAAATCAGCCTTAATACAGGTATAACATGTCCAAAGGAAAACACCACCCTTATATCAAATAAGTAAACACATTCATTTAAACAAGAGCCAACTGGCTAATAGGGTGGGTGCTGTGTCCCCCAATGAGCGTCTCGGAGAAAAGGATTTTACGGTGAGTACTCACAAAAATCCATGTTTCTCCTTCGTCTCATTGGGGGACACAGATACTGTGGGACGTCCTAAAGCAGTCCCTGGGTGGGAGATTGACTCACCGATCCAAGCTACATTCACCTCCTGTTTAAAGGTGCGCCACCGTTGCTTGGAAAATCCTTCTACCCAGGCTTGCATCCGCCGAGGCCTGAGCATGGATATTATGTTTGGCAAATGTGCACAGGCTGGACCAGGTTGCTGCCTTGCAAAACCTGTTCCGTCGAAGCCTGATGCCGAAGCGCCCAAGAGGCGCCCACTGCCCGAGTAGAGTGCTCTCTGATCCCTGCTGGAATCGGCGTGCCTCTAATGCAGTAGGACTCCTGAATAGTCAAACGAATCCATCTGGCTATGATCGACTGAGGCAGCGAGTCCCTTCCTGCGTTCTTCAGGGAGCACGAACAGCGTGTCCGTCTGAGGAAAGGGTGCCGTCCGTGACACGTACCTCCGGAGGGCTCTTACCAGGTCTAACGTGTGAAGAGCCTTCTTCCACACGGTGCACCGGTGCTGGAAAAAATGAAGGCAAAACAACATCTCCTTTTGGAAGTGCATTGAGCAGCAAGGTGGTGTGCTGGTGAAAGGGGAAAAAAAAAAAAAAAAAAAAAAACTCTTTTAAATCATCTTCCTGAGCGAGTGTGAACGAGCTGAGTGTGACCTGAGCGTAAGTGCGAACTGTGGTAAGTGTGTGACTTGAAATTCAGTACCTTTAGATTCAGAGAGTTTCCAAGGGAGGTCTTACTGAATTGCTGTTATAGTAATACTTTTTTTTTTTTTTTTTTTTTTTTATTTATTTTTGCTTATCTTATTGTCTGGTGCAATCCCCATTAGGATGTGCTCCACTATTGCCAATGCCATCCAGTGCACGTCTTGCCGCATGTATGCAGTCCTTGAACAGCCGGTCGAGGGTGCATAC
Source organism: Dendrobates tinctorius (assembly GCF_039654945.1). NCBI lineage: Eukaryota > Metazoa > Chordata > Amphibia > Anura > Dendrobatidae > Dendrobates > Dendrobates tinctorius. The sequence continues at coordinate 2,228,801 of NW_027361736.1, read as the reverse complement.
TGCTGTGCAAGATGTGAGCACGTTGTGCATTTGGAAGCCCAGATACTGGATCTAAATGTGCAGCTGGCAACACTGAGATCCATAGACAATATGGAAAGGAGTCTTCTGCTCACTGAGCAGACGCTCAATGGGATAGATGAGGGGGGGGATGCTAGGTTGGAGCTGCAGGACAATGAAGCAGCTAGCTGGGTGACAGTTAGAAGGCGGGGTAGAGGGAAGAGCACCAGGGAGGCTAGTCCTGATCTGGCACACCCCAATAAGTTTGCAAAGTTGGCAGATGAGGGGAGTGTTAGTGCAGGAGTAGCACTGCTGCAGCAAGGCATGTCCTCTGAAAGCCGGAGGAGTGTCTTCTCCAGTAAGGGGGGAAATAGGAGAGCAGGGCAGGCCAGACAGGTTCTGGTAGTGGGAGACTCAATTATTAGGGGAACAGATAGGGCAATCTGTCACAAAGACAGGGATCGTCGAACGGTGTGCTGCCTACCTGGCGCTCGAGTCCGACACATCGCTGATCGGGTTGACAGATTACTGGGAGGGGCTGGTGAGGATCCAGCGGTCATGGTGCACATTGGCACAAATGACAAAGTTAGAGGTAGGTGGAAGGTCCTTAAAGATGATTTCAGGGAATTAGGCTGTAAGCTTAAAGCAAGGACCTCCAAGGTGGTATTTTCGGAAATACTTCCTGTACCACGTGCAACGCCAGAGAGGCAACGGGAGATTAGGGAGGTTAATAAGTGGCTCAGGAATTGGTGTAGGAAGGAGGGGTTTGGGTTCCTGCAGAACTGGGCCGACTTCTCAGTTGGCTACAGGTTCTACGCTAGGGACGGGCTGCACCTCAATGGGGAGGGTGCAGCTGTGCTGGGGGAGAAAATGGCTAGAAGGTTGGAGGAGTGTTTAAACTAGGGACGGGGGGGGAGGGTATTCCTTTTATAGGAGGGGAAGACAGTGCAGATAGAGACCTGGGCACAAATAATGACATTGGGGGTGGGGGTGGCATGGGGGGTGGGGTTAGAACAGTTAATAATTTAAGAAAGAATAGAGGTACAGAGAGATACATAAAGTGCATGTATACTAATGCCAGAAGTCTCGCCAACAAAATGGAGGAATTGGAGTTAATGTTGTTGGAACATAATTATGACATGGTGGGGATATCTGAGACATGGCTGGATGAGAGCCATGACTGGGCAGTTAATTTACAGGGCTATAGTCTGTTCAGAAATGACCGTACAAATAAGCGAGGGGGAGGCGTGTGTTTATATGTAAAATCATCCTTAAAACCAATCCTTCGTGATGATATATATGAATCTAATGAAAATGTAGAGTCCCTGTGGGTAGAGATAAGGGGAGGGGGGAAAAATAATAAATTACTGATAGGGGTTTGTTATAAATCTCCAAAAATAATGGAAGCTACAGAGAATATCCTCATAAAGCAAATAGATGAAGCAGCGACTCAAGGAGAAGTCATTATTATGGGGGACTTCAACTACCCTGAAATACATTGGGGAACCGAAACCTGCAGTTCCAGCAAAGGTAATAGGTTTTTAACTACTATGAGAGACCATTACCTTTCACAACTGGTTCAGGACCCAACAAGAGGGGGGCACTGCTAGACCTAATATTATCCAACAGGCCAGACCGCATATCAAATGTAAGGGTTGGGGGTCACTTGGGTAATAGTGATCACAAATTAATAAGTTTTCATGTATCCTTTAATAAGATGTGTAGTAGAGGGGTTACAAGGACACTAAACTTCAGGAAGGCAAATTTCCAACGGATGAGAGATGATCTTGGTGCAATTAACTGGGACGATATCCTGAGACATAAAAATACACAAAGAAAATTGGAGACGTTTATTAGCATCCTGAATAGGATCTGTGCACAATATATACCGTATGGGAATAAACATGCAAGAAATAGGAGGAAACCACTATGGCTAAATAGAGCTGTAAGGGGCGCAATAAGAGATAAAAAATAAAGCATTTAGAGAATTAAAGCAAGTAGGTAGTGATGAGGCATTAAATAAATACAGAAGATTAAATAAATTCTGTAAAAAGCAAATCAAGACAGCAAAGATTGAGACAGAGAGACTCATTGCCAGAGAAAGTAAAAATAATCCCAAAATATTCTTTAACTACATAAATAGTAAGAAGCTAAAAAATGATAGTGTTGGTCCCCTTAAAAATAGTCTGGGTGAAATGGTGGATGAGGATGAGGAAAAAGCCAATATGCTAAATGACTTTTTTTCAACAGTATTTACACAAGAAAATCCCATGATGGATAACATGATAAGGGATAAAAATTCTCCATTAAATGTCACCTGCTTAACCCAGCAGGAAGTACGGCGGCGTCTACAAATCACTAAAATTGACAAATCCCCGGGCCCGGATGGGATACACCCCCGAGTACTGCAGGAATTAAGCACAGTCATTGATAGACCACTATTTTTAATCTTTAAAGATTCCATAATAACAGGGTCTGTGCCACAGGACTGGCGTATAGCAAATGTGGTGCCAATATTCAAAAAGGGGACAAAAACTGAACTTGGAAATTATAGGCCAGTAAGTTTAACCTCAACTGTGGGTAAAATCCTGGAGGGTTTTCTAAGAGATACTATACTGGAGTATCTGGAGAAGAATAACCTTATGACCCAATATCAACATGGGTTTACAAGAGACCGTTCTTGTCAGACTAATCTGATAAGCTTTTATGAAGAGGTAAGTTCCGGACTGGACCAAGGGAATGCAGTGGATGTGGTGTACATGGACTTTTCAAAAACTTTTGATACGGTGCCACACAAAAGGTTGATACATAAAATGAGAACAATGGGGATAGGGGAAAATATGTGTAGGTGGGTTAAGAGCTGGCTCAGGGATAGGAAACAAAGGGTGGTTATTAATGGAGCACACTCGGACTGGGTCACGGTTAGCAGTGGGGTACCACAGGGGTCAGTTTTGGGCCCGCTTCTTTTTAACATATTTATTAATGACCTTGTAGGGGGCATAGAGAGTAGAATTTCAATATTTGCAGATGACACTAAACTCTGCAGGGTAATTAATACAGAGGAGGACAATTTTATATTACAGGAGGATTTATGTAAACTAGAAGCTTGGGCTGATAAATGGCAAATGAGCTTTAATGGGGATAAATGTAAGGTCATGCACTTGGGTAGAACGAACAAGTTGTATAATTATGTGCTTAATTGTAAAACACTGGGCAAAACAGTCACTGAAAAAGACCTGGGTGTATGGGTGGACGACAAACTCACATTTAGTGGCCAGAGTCAAGCAGCTGCTGCAAAGGCAAATAAAATAATGGGATGCATTAAAAGAGGCATAGATGCTCATGAGGAGAACATAATTTTACCTCTATATAAGTCACTAGTGCGACCACACTTAGAATACTGTGTACAGTTCTGGTCTCCGGTGTATAAGAAAGACATAGCTGAACTGGAGCGGGTGCAGAGAAGAGCGACCAAGGTTATTAGGGAATTAGGGGGTCTGCAATACCAAGACAGGTTATTACACTTGGGGTTATTTAGTTTGGAGAATCGAAGGCTTAGGGGTGATCTTATTACAATGTATAAATATATGTGGGGACAATACAAAGACCTTTCTAATGATCTTTTTACTCTTAGACCTGTGACGGGGACAAGGGGGCATCCTCTACGTCTGGAGGAAAGAAGGTTTAAGCATACTCACAGACGCGGATTCTTTACTGTAAGAGCAGTGAGACTATGGAACTCTCTGCCATATGATGTTGTAATGAGTGATTCACTACTAAAATTTAAGAAGGGACTGGATGCCTTTCTTGAAAAGTATAATATTACAGGGTATATACACTAGTCTCCTTAATATTGCGTTGATCCAGGGAGCTAGTCTGATTGCCGTATGTGGAGTCGGGAAGGAATTTTTTCCCCCAATGTGAAGCTTACTGTTGCCACATGGGGTTTTTTTGCCTTCCTCTGGATCAACATGTTAGGGCAAGTTAGGATAGGATATGGGTTGAACTAGATGGACTTAAAGTCTCCCTTCAACCTTAATTACTATGTTACTATGTTACTATGTTCATTGATGTGAAAAAGAGGACACGACCTTCACAGAAAAAGGAGGGACTGGTCTGAGGACCACCTTATACCTATGGAAAGTGAGGAACGGAGCTCGGCAGGATAGAGCCGCCAGCTCTGAAAACCCGCCTGATGGAAGTGATGGTCACTAAGGGAACAACTTTTCCAGGAAAGGTATCCTGAAACAGTTCCAATGGAGCTTCCTGCAGAACGCTTAGAACCATGTTAAGAACCCAGACGTCCATCGGCGCCATATAGGGAGGTATCAAGTGGAACACTCCCCAATGAAAAGTTTTCACCTGCAAATTGGCAGTAACCCTGCACTGGAACAGGATGGATAAGGCCGACATTTGTCTCCTGCGGAAACCTGGGGCAAGGCCCAAGTCTAATGCTCTAACGACTGAGCTATCCAGGCTCTCTGAGCCCGACTGGAGAAAAACCAAGATGTTGGAGATCGAGAATCTTAGCGGAGAAACACCGCGCCTCGACATCAAGCAAAGAACAACTTCCAGGTGTGGTGGTAAATTCATGCTGAAGCAGGCCTCCGGGCGCTAATCGTTGTAGCGACCACCTTGCTACCGAACCCTGCCTGGGTTAGAATCCGAAATTCAACGGCCCTGCCGTCAAACACAGGGTCCCTGAGTTCGGGTGGCAAATTGGCCCTTGAGACGGTAGATCTCGACGCTGTAGCAGGCGCCCAGGAACGGCGGCGAGCAGCTGCCTTAGATCTGCGTACCACGCTCGACGGGGCCAGCAGAATCGCCGGCCCCCCTTCCGTCTTGATCCCTTTGCTGACTCTCAGGAGCAGTGGCAGTGGGGGAAATAGATATGGGAGGCGAAAACTGGTTCCATGGCAGAACCAACGCGTCCCCGCGAATGCCTGCGGGTCCCTGGCCCGAGAGACATATGTGGGCACCTTGGCATTCACTCTGAAACAGTCAGGTCCACATCCGGAGCTCCCCACAGTTGACAAATCTGTTGAACTTCGGGATGTAGAGACCACTCTCCGGATGCAAGACCCTGCCGGCTGAGGAAGTCTGACGCCCAATTTTCCACTCCCGGGATGTGGACAGCCGAAATCACCGAGTGGTTTGCTTCGGCCCACTGAAGAACGTGCTCCACCTCGCACATGATTGTTCTGCTGCAGGTGCCCTCCTGACGAATTATTTACACCACCGCCGTGGCGATGTCCGATAGAATCCGGACAGGGCGGCCTGCTAGCAAGTGATGAAACCTCTGCAGAGCCAGCCGAATTGCTCGTATCCCCCAATAAGTTGATCGGGAGGCGTGCCTCCTGTGGCGACCACCATTTCTGGGTTGTGTGGTGGCGAAACACCGCTCCCCAACCGAGGAGACTGACGTCAATTGTCATTATCAGCCCATGACATAGGCCAGAGAGGAACTGGTTATCCACCATCCGAGTGACTGCCTGACTTGAGAGACCAGTTTGCACCGCCGATCGAGCGTGAAAGGATTCTTGTCCCAGGCTGACATGAGGCGTGCTGCAGAGGATGAAGGATGGAACTGGACGAAAGGTATCGCTTCGATTGCTGCCACCATTTTTCCTAGGATCCTTATCGCGGATCGGATGGTATGAGGGACTGGTTGGTGTAGTGTCCGGACTCCCTGCTGGAGACTAGCGCCCTTTCCTGAGGGAGAATTATCAACCCTCAGCAAGTGTCGAACATCATCCCTAGGAAGGAGATCCTCTGAGCTGGCACAAGGGATGATCTCTTTGCATTGACCAACCATCTTAGGCCTGTTTCACACTTCCGTTTTTTCAAATCCGTCAAAATCCGTTGGTTTCCGTAAAAAAAGGATCCGCCATTTTTTTTGCAGGATCCGTTTTTTTGTCCCATAGACTTCCATTAGTGGTTACCGCGGATCCGTCAAAAAAACGCATCCGTTTTTTTAAAAACGGATCCGTTTGCATCAGTTTCCGTCAAAAAAAACGGAAACGGATCCGTTTGGCGGACACAAAAACGGAAGTGTGAAACAGGCCTAAGCGGCAAGAGTATCTAGCGTGATGTTGACACCTTCCCCACTTGCCCGTATTGACGGGCCCTTGACCAAGAGATCGTCCAGATAAGGCAAGACGACTATGCCTCGAGAATGCAGTGTGGCCCTGACAATTGCCAAAACCTTTGTGAATACTCTGGGAGCCGTGGCTAGCCCGAAGGGTAGCGCTACGAACTTAAAATGCTGAACGCTGATGGCGAAGCGTAGCCGCCTCTGATGAGGAGGAAAAAATGGAATATGCAGAAAAGCGTCATGGCTGTCAATTGAGGCCAAACATCCTCACTGTTCCATGACCGCTATGACTGAACGGAGAGACTCCATCCGGAAATGTCTGATCCTGATGAATTTGTTCAGAAGCTTTAGGTCCAAAACAGGCCTGACAAACCCGTCCTTTTTGGGGACCGCAAAAAGGTTTGAATAGAACCCCTGAGCTCTTCCATGTTCCGGCACTGGAACAATGACTCCGTTGTGCAGGAGCGACTTGATGGCTCCCAATAGAGCCCTTACCTGGGTATCCACCCAGGGAAGCCGGGAAGGAAAAAACCTTCTTGGAGTGTATCTGACAAATTCTATTTTGTAACCTGAGGACACCAACTCTTTTACCCATGCGTCGTGAGCGATGTTGGCCCAGACGTGGTGAAAACAAAGTAGGCAGCCGCCCACTTGCTGGTGTCGTCTGGTAAAGACCTCGCGTCATTTGGCCGATGATCCTTAGGATCTGGGTCCTCTCGATCTGGCCTCTTGAGCACGCATTCTCCCTAATGGGTTGGCTCTATATGACCTGCCGCTCCCTATCCTGGTTGTGGCAGCCTGAGGTGGCGGAATTGGGCCCCGTAGTCCACCCGGAGTCTTTCAACACATGACCCCAGACCGTCTCCTATTCGGGTCCCGGACCAGGCTCAGGCTACTTACCGGCCGCCACCTGACCACTGCCGTCATGCCCGGTCTAGAATGGCCGGTGGCACTGCGAAAGGTCCGAAAACGTGCCTGCACCGGGTGACGAAAAACCGATCTAACCTTCTGTTGGGGGAGAAACCCGCTCCTTCCTCCTGTGGAGTCGGTGATAAGTTGATCCAAAAATAGGCGGCCGCACTGATCAGGCAGGGAAGCCAAGGACTTCTTGGAAGTAGAATCGGCCCGCCATGTCCTCAACGATAGGGCTCTTCAGATAGAGATTGCTTTAGCGGCAGCAAGTGCTGAACAATTGGCCGCATCCAAAAACGCATTCATTACATAATCTCCGGCTATCGTCATCTGACCTGTGCCCTCCGAGATCTCTGCAGGTAGATCCTGCTCCTGAGCGACCTTGTTTAATGTTTCTGACTATGATATCATAGCCTTGGCTGCGAACGAGGGAGCGAGTGCAGACCCTGACGCCTCATATACTGAACGAGCTAGGCTCTCAATAAGGCAGTACGTGGGATCTTTAAATCGAGGAAACCTTAGGGACAGATAACAGGGTCTTAGTGGCCAGGCGCGAAACAGGAGGATCCACTATCGAGGATTCCATCCATTGTTTACGGAGGTCCGGAGCAAACGGATAACGCGTTTCGAGTGCCCTTTAACCCGAGAAAAACGCCTTTTTGGACGTTCTCTGCGCCGCTGTACTAAGTCCTCAAACTCAGGGTGAGAGGAAAAAATTCTGTGCGGCCGCTTCACTCGCTTACATGCCCTTTATGCTCCGTAGCCGCTGCGGTATCATCCTCAATCCCCAGGGTCTGATTGATGGCTTCTATGCGGCAGTCCACCGTTTCACGTGACTCTGGAGTGTCCAGGTCAATGGGCTCGTCTGAGTCGCAATCTGAGGTCTGCTCGCTATCAACCACTGGTGACGGGGAGCGAGAAGCAGATCTTACGGATGTCAAAGGCACCGGATGGACTGGGCGACACAATGTGGATTTGTTTCCCCCGGGTCTGCCTGGAGTGAGGGCGGCCCCTGCAGGCCGGAGGCTCCTGTGAGGTGAATGTTTCCTCTAAAGGCGGCGACACTGTCCCTGCCCCTATCTGGGGCTTGAAGGGATTCTATTGCTCTCGTAAGCGACACCATGTACTGTGACAGTGATCGGGCCCACTCCGGGGGATTTGACACATTGGTCGCGGTCGCAGGGGAGGGCTCCTGGGCGCGTTTGGATTTGCTGGCTTCGCATAAATGCTGCTCTGCGCCCGCGGAAACGCAGTCCAACAAGAGATGCATGCCGCGTAAAAGAACGTGTGCGTCTTTGCCTTTTTTTTTTTTTCCGGACATGGTGTATCTGTCCGCTCCTGGGGATATGGGGAAGAGGTAGCTCCTCGTTTTTCCCTAGCCTGGCCTCTCGGGCAGCACTTACCCCAGTTCTGCGCCCCCCCCAACCTGGATGCTTACTTTAAATCATGCGCCGAAGTCGGGGCCTCGATTTTTTTTTTTTCGCCGCCGAGTGCGGGGCGGGCTGCCGGAAGTGACTTCCGGCCGCGGCCTAGCTCCGGCCGAAGCCGCGGCCTCAATTTTTCCCCTACCCAACCGGGGGGGGGGGGGAGCGGTACCAAAAATTGGCGCTACTGACCGGCGCAGCGTTCCTGTCCTGGCGGATCCAGTCCTTCTCTTGTATGCTAGTGGACGCTGCCTTCTGCGGCTGTGGGCTCCAGCCCGAAATCTTCGCAGGAGCCCTCCCCGACCCTCTCCTCACCGATGATCCTCTTCAGCCTTAGCGCAGGTATGTGAGGGGGTCTTTGATAAAAAAAACAG